>NW_027184085.1:37750608-38950608 GCF_041296385.1 Aphelocoma coerulescens
GTGGGCCTGATCACCTATTGGACCTACACCTTAATTTTTCTATCAGGAGAGAATTTGTGGGGTGAAATACTTGAGCCGAGATTGTCTCAAAATGGGGCAGTCATCCCTGGTCCTGGACCTAAAAGTCTGCAGAGGATGGAGGAAGAAGGGGTGCACAGAAATGATATAGTTGGTCTTCATGTAGCATAACAATGTGTCTAGGTGGAATTTGGCTCCTGCTTGCTTGCTGTCAGTCCATTGTCTTGATCACTGACCATCCACAGATGAGCTTTTTTAAGGAAGATCATTAATTGTCATGTGCAAATATTTGATTAGTTAGTGACTGTAAAGGAAGGCAGTTGAAATTAATGAAGTAAAGAAATCCCACAGTTGTTTTACTAGAGGCACTGGATGATTATGAGATATATCTTTTAAGATTTCACAGACTCAAGGTAAAATTTCATAGCAAGGAAGCTGGAGAATTGCTCAGTAACAGCTACGAGGACTGTAATGATCAAAGGTGTTAATATTGTTGTAAGGCAACTGTAAGCAAAATAATCCCATTATAGACGAACATATGTGATACAGTTCCATAACTCCTGTTTTACTGTAGCAAGCAATGTTATTTCCCTAATGTGTATATAAAAACTGGCTTGCCAGGTCTTTTTAAAAGGTCATGTATTGAAAAGATGGAATATTTGGAATTACTCAGGCTAACTGGATGGTAGAATTGTCTTCAGTATTTGGGTAGAGACTGAATGGTTTCAAAGTTGACAATGATTCCCTTTTTCAAAGGGGCGAGACATAATTATGCTGTGTCTTTCAAGTGCTCTGATCTTTTTTCTTGTGGCTGTAAACTGACACTTGTCAAAATTGTAGCTGTGTGGTAGCATTTCTGTATTTTATGTACATACCAATGAGTGCCTTAAACACAAATTCTAGGGATGTCATAAGGTAAAGAGCCTTCTTGCCTAACAGTTTTGACTTTCCAAAAGTTTACTTTACTTCCTTTTCTTGGATGCTTGGAGAAAGCATCCCTTGATTTATTGATTGATCTCTCAGGCATACAGCGTTTCATGCAAGTGAAGTGCAAAATAACTCACAGAAATCCATGTTTTAAAATGTGTATGCAGATAGTAATTGCTATACTCTTTCCTATGAACTGGGTTTCTACTAATGCACATTTTCTGTGGCTCTGGGGGGAGCTGCTGTTAATTCTGGGTTCTGTTTCAGTTTCTGAACAGTTGTTTATTCACATTCTCTCTTTCTTACTTTAAATGTCCCTGAATTAGAAGCTCTGCAAAATATATGTACTGACTGTCTCTGAGCAGTGATGGTTTGAGCTTCAGCTCTTAATGTCCTTGACTCTCACTAATCAATAGAAAGCAGAACAACTGCAGCATGAGCGACAGTACTGTAAAAGGAAACTTCTGTTGGATATTGTGCTGGAAATCATGAGGGTAATGAATCTCACTGAGAAAGATACAATATTTTCTCCTTAAGAGTGCAGAGCACAAATGTTTTGTTTTCTGCTCCCTGCTTGGAAAATGAGCATATCTTCCAATTCATCAGCCTGGGAAATAAAATCAAAACTCCCAATCAAACTAAGGAAAAACAGATTAAGACATAAAATGATCCTTGTTAGCAGTGTGGAGGACTGTTAACCCAAAATATAGTTGGTCTCTAAAATGGTGAGCAAAAAGGTCCAGTTTTACCATCTCTTAGCTCTAACTTCTTTTACACTGAGAACAGCTTTATGAGGTTCTATACTTAAGTATATATCATTCTGTTTGACTGCCACTCTCATTTCATGAACTTGTAGATTAATGAAACAAACCATTAAATAGTTTGAATACTGGCTGCAATACTGATGTTGATGACTCCAATTTTATTACGCCTATTTGGAAATCTAATACAGGTGGAAGCATCCATAAAATTACACACTATGCATCCTTATCTGTGGAGCATAAATTTAAACATTAGAGGAAGAGATAGTGACAGTAGAAAAGAAATCTTTATAAGATACTGGATATTTTGAAGAATTGTAGAGAAGAACAAAAACTTCTTAGTTTTGGGTTACTGTAAATAGTCCTGACTTTAACATGGTACTTTATTGTGTGCTGCCTTCCTGTTGTAAGCAACTGGAGCATGTAAGAGGGTCAAAACTCCTTATCTTGATGTGTAACTTCATGGATCAGACTATTTAGTCTCTTCTGATCCTAGTTTTCCCATTTACTAAGTAAATTCAGTTTATGGGAAAATTGGATCAGAAAATAGAGACTAATGTGGAATTCAGATACAGAATGTTCTGTGAATCCCTGGCCTCTAATAAGTTGATTTGTTTGTCTTCTATACATGCTTTTATCTTCAGGTAAAAAAGGGAGCAATTACGCTTGTCACTGGAGCTCTTAATTGTATTAATTAAAAATAATGGTCTTAGCACTTCATGAGGTAAAAACAATGTTTAGAAAGAAAAAAACGGTAGTGAATGTTTATGGTTTTGAAACAAAAGGCAGTATTGAGCATGGTGCATGCAAAACCTGCAAAATCCTAAGAAAAGGTATGGATTTCTTCAGAGTACTTTATCTTCTGCTGCTGTGTAGGCACTTCTCTGTAAGACGACATTATTCTTCTTTGTGCAACAAAAAATCTGCAGAAACCTATCCAGGAGCTTCTTCTTGCTTTCCAATAAAAACTAGGTGACATTTTGTCCTGATTTTGCCACGACATTAGCCATCACTGCTCTTTGAAGCAGTGACTCAGATCCAAGAAACAAATAAACCTAGGAATAAATGGTTTTGTTTTCTTTCCTTCTTGAAGCAAGAAACTGACAAATTTTGTAAGAATACTTTCTTAGGTAATGCAGATACATCTTACCTTTGCCTTCCTCCCTTCCAGTCATCAGTCTGAGCTTTCTCCACATAAATCACAGTTCATTTAAAAAGAATAAAGAGATACATGCCATGTATGCTCAATTTTCTCCACACTGGGAGAAGTAAAAAGGTAAATTGATTTTTGATTCGAAATGCTTTGTTTGGATCAAGGCAACAAACAATATTCTGAATAAACCTCATACAAACCTTACGCAATATTAGAATAAACCTTATGCACTTGATGAAGAGAGAAGATGGAATGAGACTTAACATCACAGAAGTTTCAGTTCAGCACTTCTTTTGCTTTTACTTTCCCATGATTGGTTTAGATACATGGTCTCCAAATTTATGCAACTCTTATGTAGAGACATAATTGGCAAGGGAGTATATAAAACTTAGTTTTGTAGTCAGTTAAGTCATCACTATGGGAAACGTTTATTTACTGACAGAGTGTAGGTCAGGTTGATAATGACCAAGAAAGTCTGACTTCAGACTTCCAGTTTATGTACAACTCATTGAAATATATTATTTCAAATCCTGTTGGAGCAAAAAGGATTTTAGACAACTAAAATTTAGCATCTTGCTTTGTGAAAAAAGTTCAGAAGATGACCATCATATAATGTTTTTCCTTCCTGGATGACTTAGGTGATGGTTTGTAGGGAACATAACCAGTGAGAAGAAGTATGATTGAAATTGTTGGGACAGGTAGAAATTGAGTCTGTGAATGTGTGACTATCCCAAGAACAGTGATTTTCCCAAATATGGCAATTAGATGTTATGATGCATAAGATGTTATGATGCTGTTGTCTGCTCAGTTTTTTGTTGTGTGCTGGTTGAAGAAGGAATAATATCGGCTTCTTTATGTATAAAAAAGATCATGTTTATGAAAGGCTCTTCTTTCAAAATCCGTTCAGTAGGTATAAAGGTAGGGGGTTTGCTATTACACTTTCTGTTTTATGCTTTCCTCTCTAATGAAAAGAAAAACTAGGAACTGTTGGTTGGTGACATTTTATCCAACTCCCAATCAGAGTAGAGTCTTACAACACTACAGATCATCCAGTACCTGAGATACAGGTCTGCAAAGTTCATGAGATAGTCAGCTGTGGTACTTCTAGAAAGTAGGATTAATAAAAGTCCTCACTGGTGGCTGAACCAGATCTTTATTAATAACATAATTCAAACTAGACTTTCTATTAAGCAGTTAGGCTTAAATATGATGTTCCCAAAATAGTGTACTCCAGATTCTTTATGATGTTTGTTTAAAGACTAATAATTAATACAGTGCTGATTTCAAAGCTCTTTGAATGAAGAGCTGCTATTGGAAATAAAGTTATCACTAGGTTACATTTTAAACTACTTATTATTTTCTTTATTGTCTTGGACAAATTTGCATTTCAGAGAGACAGATACATATTGTTCCTTTAAAGGATGAATGAAGTTCTGTCATTCCTTGTACAGGGAAGATGAATAGCTTTTTTTCTGTCTTCCACTTTCATTTTAAGGGGTTTTTTTATTCTTTAGTGTACTTTTCTCTGCAAGTCTGAGTGGCAGCTTATATAACAGCAGTGTTCTTTTAAAAGTAATATTAAACTCAGAATCGAGTGCCTCAGCCGCATCAAGCCAAATGAGGCTTTGCCTCAACCTGCCTGACTTCATTTGAACTTTGAGAAGCCAAATGGGGAGCTGGCAGTTAGGACATGAGAAATCATCTTCTAAATATCTACTGCCCATAATATTTTGCCTTTGTTAGCTCAATGTCTCCAAATAGTCAGAGATCCAGTGTACAAATGAAGTTCTGTTTTTTTGAAACACTTCTGTTCAGTTTCTGCATTTTTATATTTCAGTCCTGTTTCCTTGCTCCATTGTCCCCCTCTGCCCCACTCCCCACAATTATTTTCTATCCTTTTCATTTCTGTGTACTGCACCTGGTTTCTTTCCATGTTTCAGTGATTAAAGTTAATAGACTCTTGTATTTTTTTCACCTTTTTCTTTCTTCCAACTTTTTTCTTTCTTTCTTTTTTTTGGACTCCTTTCTGTTAACCATTTTTTTTAATGGTGTTTTTATTGTGATTAATTCTTCTGCCTTCAATAGGACTTGCAGAACTCTCTTGTGGACTTCTTGACTCCTGTAGACTGCTCAGTCGTAGGTCTGAGGTTTCTTCCATAATGGTTGTTTTAGATGGCGCTGTTAACTACCAGGGTTACTAATATACATGCAAATGCAACTAAGAATAGAATCACTTTGGTTGAAAAATATCCTTAAGATCATCAAGTCCAACCATTAACCTCACATTACTAAGCCCACCACTAAACTGTGTCCCTAAGCACCTGGTGGTTTACCAGAACACATCAGCTTGCCTTCCTTAAAATAGTTGTGCCACCTTTCCCCTGCCTGCTCCCCATCATGACTTACCATCTGAAGTTTGCAGGAGTTGTAAGCAGATCTCTTTTATACCTGTGTTTTGCCTGTGTACTGTACACTAAATGGTAGTTCATTAGTTGACAACTTCTCAAAATTCAGAGGTGACTTAAAACACGGCTATGAGATTTCACTGTGACTGCAGCAGACCAGGTAAGGAATAAACTAAAAGCTAAAAAAGCTTTCCCTTGCAATGATTTGCTCTGATGTTAAAAGTGTGGTACAAATGTGTGTTTTTATGTAAATACATGTACATGTCCTTTGTCTTAAGTTGCCAAGAACATATACAATCTCCCATATTTAAGAAAACAAAATTACAGAAGAGGTCTGAATGATGTAGGAATTTCAAGAGGAAAGTAGCAACCATGCAGTAGCTTTCAGTTGTAGACTATCAAAAATCCTGATGCTATTCTTCTTTTCTAACCTTTAACTTCTAAACATCCTTCTGATAATTGCTTACTGTTCTGAAATGAGGCTCTCTTCAACTGATGCTATATTTTTGTCTGTGAATTAGCAGATCCCTTTGGGTCTTTTTGACACCTTACACTAGACCTTAATAACTGTTTCAAAGAAAAGGCATTTTGCCAGACATTTCTGGAAATGTGGGATGGCACAAAGCTTGCAAGTTCAGCTTCTGTATGTGTGACTACCTGCTTCCAAGGTAGAAACAAACAAGAAAATTCAATGTAAATGAATTAGTCATTGTTACTAACAGTCAAATTCAATTCTCTTGAAACAGATAGTGTAAGTCCCATTCATTGAAAGCAAATCAAGATTTGGCTCTGAATTGTTTAGATTTCTGTGGAATATGGATAAGCTTTCAGTCTTTACAAACATTGAGAACTTACTAAAACAAGATTAAAAAAACCGACAAAACCAGACAAAAACTACTACTAAAGTTTACATTTGATGACTAATGATACAACTCTCACATGTGTTTTTTTCAAATGTCATTAGAACAAGTAATGGTGGCTGTCAACAATGATGTACATAATAACTCAACTGCATCAGATAACAACAGACTCGGTAAGGCAATGCTGTTCTAGGAAGTATTTCTGCCATAAAGTGACTTAGTTGAATTCCACACAGGGCCCCACATAGTCTTTTAAAAAAATTCTTAGCCAGTCAGGTAAGGTTTGGGGGATAAGTTTTTCCTTCATCTCAGAACAGAATTGGGGATTTTTACGTATTTCAGTGTGCTGTCATATTTAGTTGTTGATTTTTAAGTTCCAGTTGATATTTAAAAACAATTAATTTCAAGCTAATTGAGTAATATTTCCCCCAGCTCCAATTTTTTCTGCCATTACAGAGGCAGTTAATTAAATTAAGGGCAGCAACCTGTTCAGAGAAGGCAGAAAGGATGATATGTACAGAGCTAAGGTGTCAAACAAAAGATACAGAGAATCCTGGTGTTGTACTTAGAGTAACCCTGTGGCATAGCAGGGTACCCTTCATTTAGTTGGTGTACCAGACTAAAGGCAGAGAACTTGATTGTGCACATTGGGCTTGTTACAAGTCAGAACACGTGGCTGAGGTTTTTCTAAGCCATACATAGTATAGTACCTTGTTGGAGAATTGTAGACTTACTGCATTACAGCTCAATCTGAGTATGCTGACATGTTAAAGACAAATGGATAGCACACCATTTACCTTTTTAGTTAACAAATAAAATCTTTAGCCACAAGATAGAGATAATGTTGCCATTTTCATAAATTCATGTACAGTTTTTATGCAACATTTTATGTTTATGTTTATGCTTTAAATGCTTTTTATGTGTATGTGTTTGATTGTCAAGTATTCATTTGTGTTTGGTCTTTTTTATTAATTTTTCTTTGACTTTTTTTTTTTTTTAAGCATGATTTCTCACATTTTATTTTGTTTCTTTTAGGTTTTGTTTTATTTCATAAGATCCCACTGGATGGGTAAATGAAATAAGGAAAAGATGAGAGAGGGGCTGTTGAGCTTGTGGAATCTGTGTGCTGCACTGTAGGGAGTGGACAGTGTTCTTGCCCAGTGAAGTGCCACCTCCCTTGGATTTCTCTTTTAAACATTGGTTATGTTTGGAGAACTATAGAAGTACATTCAAATCAGTAGCTGTTTTTCCAAGAGCAGGGAAAAGTGAAGCCCTGAGGCAGCTAAAAACACTCAAGAAAGTCCAGAAATAAGCTACCACACTCTATCCTATTGCCTTGTCCTCACTGTGTCTTCCAAAATGAATTGAGATGAAATTTCATTTTATTGTTTCCTCTGTCAATTTTTTTTGTTTGAACTTAACTGGAAAGATGTTGTTTTTATAAATAATATTTATCAAAGGTGAACTGCAAAGCTGCTTTTATTTTCTTGAATTAATGCCTCTGCAAAACTTCTACAATGCTTAATTTGTGTGTGCGAGCTCACTGATTTCAGTGGGAATGCTTGCATCTTTAAAATTAAGTTCTTGTATATTTGCAGGATATGGCCTTAACTCCTGAAGCAGTAAATTGCAGAGCTGACCCTGCAAATCTTATTTTGTATGTAGTTCCGCTGACTTTACCAGGAGGATGGGGAGTCTAAGCTGTATACAGAAAGGTGGCAATACTGTTTGGTGTATTTGGGTATTGAACCAGTACCATCATTTAGACATTCAGTTAGGCTGTGCTTATTCAAGATAGTCCCTGAGTTTAGATAAGCGTGCAAATCTGTAGTAGGCCAGATAGCTGATTCTGAGCCAAGAGCAAGAATAACAGCAGTATGTGGCTGGTCCTTCAGACCACAGACTTAGAAGCTTGTTTAACTGTCCATATTTAACTATGAAGTATGCTTCAGAATGTGCTTCACTATACTTCAGAGAAGAGTCTACTGTAACAATTAAAGCTAAATGAAGGCATATTGGAAGAGCAGGACTGCATTTAGATATAGTACTAGAAATTAGTTTTCATTTGATTTATGTATCAAATCCTGAGGGTCTTCTTTGGTCTTTTCAGTTTAGGGAATTGTAAGAAGTACGAAGTTTCAGGGGGTTTTTTAACTGAGAGTTCGCTTCAAACACTAGCAGTGAAAGACTGAGGTAGATGCTTATGTTTCTGTGTATTCTGGTTAAATTTTTGAGATATGGTTTGACTTTAATTCCTTACAATTATGTTTAGTAAAAAACAAGAGATGGTATTATTTTGTCCCTCCTGTATTTGCTTTTCATTGTTACCTCTTTTTAATTTCAGACATTTTCACTCTTCCGTTGTAACAATATTGCTTTTTTTTTTACTGCAGTCTCTGACAGCCATATACCCTCCCTCTCTTTCTACAATACTGTCTTGACTCTTTTGTTCTGTTTCTGTGTATTTATTCGCTTTTTGCCTTTTAAGACTCTTAATCCTTCAACTTTTTCCTTGTGTTCTCTTGAGTCTCTTGCATCCAAGTTCTTTATTCCTGCTGTGCTCAAGTTTCAGAAATACCCTTATTAGTCAAGAAATGTGTCCACATTTGCATTCTTCTAGGCCTATGTAGGGAGATATTTCCTTTCCCTTTCCACTGTTTAGGGAAGGGGAGATGCAGTTGCTAAAAATCTGTCCCAAAGATGTATTCTGCTTCCCACATTAAAGAAGAGGACAGAGCTGGAAGTCTACTGATGACCTAGGAATCGTGTTGTCTTTGTCGCCCTGCACATACTGTGGTGATTTGGGGAGGGATGGCAGCAATTAAGGATATCCATCATAGTTCCTGTTTGAAGTTAGATGTCATCAAGTGTTCTGTTGTTCCTCAGAAATATAATTAGGAATGTCTGCCTTTTTTCCTTCCTAAGTCTGTGTGAACATAGTCTTATTTTCCAGAGATCTTAACTTTCCCTTCTGCTTACCGATTCACTGTTAACTTCCTTTTAATTATTTTATTCTCAGACTTCTTGCTTATCCATGCATCTGTCCTCCTGTTGAAATAATATCTGATGTCACAGAACATGTTCTAAATCAGTAGAGAATCATCTAGCAGCACTATTTGAACTAAAGTCAGTGGACTTACATCAAACATATGTTGGATCATGAGCAGAGCTTGACCCAGTAGCCCAAATTCCAGTTTGAAGTTTTGCTGGGACAAAGTTAGCATATTTCAGTTATGTGTTCACAATTTATTGCCAAATAAATGAGGTGCGAATCTGAACCCTTTTCTTTTGGCAGGGAAAAAGCAAACTTGCAAAGCTGGAATTTGGCAGTTGATTTTTGAAATATTTAATTTTAAAAGGTAGTTCTTTCTGATTCATAATATTTATATGCATAAATATGCACAGTTATTGATTGGGGATTTTACATAATTTTTTTGTAATTTATTTTGTAGCACTTTGCAGTTCATCTTTTTCGGATTGAGGCAGGTTTGACCTTCAAGTGTTTCAGAATGTACTGACACAGTATTTTGGATTTTATGTAATCATGGAGGTAACTTTAATAAACAACAACTGATCTATGCACCACTGAAATATATATATATTTTTATATCTGTATTGTAGAATATACTTCTTACATATTTTGTACTACATTATGTTAGCCAGTCAGTGCATTATTACTTGATGCAGATATTCATAGAACATTATGGATTACAGCACGTGATTTGTTACTAATAATGTCTTAGCACAGATGTTTAATGCTTGATGGAAAAAGATTGCGTGTTCCTGAAATGGTTTCTTTTCAGTATGTGGACAGAGCCTCTTAAAGCTAAGGGAGCTAAACTTTTAACATGGAAATTATGATACCCACTAGCTTCTGTCTTTCAGCTTGATTGTAAGTGACATTGCTTGTAACTATAGAGATTCTGATCTGCCCAAATGGTGTTGGTTTACAAAGGGCTCACTTAATTACAAATTCTTGACCTCCTTAAAATAAAGTGAGACTGAAACTAAGAATCGTACAGGAACCATTAACATGGTAAAAGTTGATGAACATCCAGGATTTGACATTAAAAAGCTTTTATATTGTTTCACTGAGCAATAAAAAAGGCTATGAAATGTCTAAAGACAGAGTTGCTATTTTTTTTTTTTGCTGTGCCAGACATGAAACTAAAATAAAAGCATATTTCTAATGTTCTGTTAGAAAGGGTTTATTTGTACTAGAATTTATTTTAAATAGACATATAATGTATTCAGAGACATATTGAGATAAGCTGTCAAGCAGTTTGATGGGCAGATTAGTTGGGGGCCTGGAGAGGAAGCACTGCTGGGGGTGTTTCGGTGCGAGGCAAGTCATGTCATCCAGTCTGTTAAATAAACCTGTTTCTGTTGAATTTGGTGGAAGTTTGACCAATGGCCAGGTCTATGTTGCAAAGAAGCACATTGTTTCCAGGCAGAGGTCAGAGCTGTGCTTGCTGCAGCTGCCTGTCATGAAAGGTGAAGTGGGAGCAGTTGCAAGCTCTGTTCCTGAAGAAAGGTGTCTAGGGACCATCTCTTTTTTAATGGGAGTCATGGAAGCTCACAGGCAGGGCAGACTGAGGCTGCTATGAGACATTTTCATGGCAACATCTGTCTTGAGTACCCTAACCTGTGAAAGGCGGTCTTCATCCTTTCCAATGCCTTTGTCTACCAGCTGGATTTGTCCCAGGCAGCAGTGAAGAAAAACAGGCATTTCAGTGGAAGCAAGATCAAGATCCTTGGGAACAGCAGACAGTGCCAAGAAAACCTGTGGAAAGCTAGTTGAAAACAATTTTACTTCAAATAGTTCTTGTGGGAATTGCTTTTTCTTTTTTGACTGTCAGCAGAAGCACAAAAAATCAATTTTTTCGTAAGAAAGCCATTCCCTAAGCCTGGTTTTCCAAAAACTATAAAACTTACAGAATTTTGCCGTGTGGAAATGACCAGTACACTTCCAAGTGGCTCTTTAAACAGCAGCCTTCGTACAAAGTGTGTCAATCCCTTTACTCAGCCGACCATGTTGAGTTGGCAATTAATAATCACCATGAAGACCATCACTTTATTTGCATCTATTTAAATGCGTAAAAACTTGCAAATGGTTTGTAAAGTTGGAAGCTATTATCTGACAGATAAAAAAATCACACTTTCTGAGCTCTTTTTAATTCAGCCATCCTTTTCCAGTTAATAATAATAATAAATTATTATTATTATTAATAATACCTTATTATTTGAAATAATGCAGAAGTTATTAGTGGACTGAGGAGCTAAGTATTGTGTTCTTGTTTGTTTCAAAAGAAAACTCCAAAAGCTTAGTAAAGGTTTTTAGTGTTTTCTTCTCCATCATTCTCACTCGCTTCTCCTCTTCCTTCCAATTTTCAGTGGTTATGTTTTCTGCTCTTCAGAGAGCTCAGTGTCCTCCTTTGTGAGTTTTGGTGAGCTCTCTTCTTCATAGGGCACAAATGTGCAGGCTCTTGGAATATCCTTTTGAAGGACTTTGGCATCATTATGTGATGGTGTAAAGTATTCCAGAGTATGATGTAGGTCCATGTTGTGGCAGATTTTTGTCATCTGATCTCCAGAGCAAGAGTTTGTGGGTGATTGGAAGTTTTGAGTATGAATACAACATTATAGGGTGCACAGAGAATGCTGGTGCTGTGTATTTCACGTGTCACAGCCCATTTCATTGTCCCACTTCCATAGGAATGTATATCCCCAAACTTTTGAAGCTGGCTTCCATTTGTTCTGTTTTTCTTTTGTTCATACAAATTAAATGTGCTCTGAAGATAGGAAATGATCCATTGATTGGAAATAAATATAGCTGTCCAGTTCCACAAGCATGTATGTGAATGAACTTGTGGAACATGGTGTTGTCTTTTAATCAATCTCAAGATTAACTGGTTGACTTAGTTTCATCCAAAAACAAGCAATAGATCGGAAGAGCCCATATTAGAGTGTGTATTGTTTTGGTATGGACATGGTATATCCTTCTAATTTTAATAGCAACCTTCCATGACTAGCTATATTTTTGCAGCTGCAAGGATAAGCATGTGTCCTGGCCTGGAGCAGAGTTGCAGGCAGCATAGAGCCAAACTGCTTTCAATTTGAAGAGGACCATTCCCCTATAGTCTCTGGAGGCAGCAAGTCACAGCAGTGTTACTAAGCATATTATGCCTTAGTATAGGAGGAAACTTGCCTCCTTTCATACATATTTTCACTGTTACTTTGTTCCTCAGCTGTAATGATGAACCATATAAAATTTCAGGGAACTATCTGATATTTAAGCAAATAAACGGTAAAGTCATGGCTTTCGTATGATGGCTTTGATCTTTCTTTGATGCAAGCAGAATAGGGCTCTCCTGTCAGGCATGTCCACCAAACACGAAGGAAACCTTCATTTTTTTCCTGAGGTTTTTTTGTAACACAGCTATTTCATTGGTATTACTGGCTTTACTAGTGTGAGAGCAGAATTGGGCTGCCACACCACTGCACAAACCCAAGACCCGAGTTTTTGACAAATACACTTTAAATGTCTTTCACTGCCATTCAGAGCTCTCTGTTCCTGGGTCTTTTTTTTTATATTTCAGGCTCAGTTTAAAAACAGGAAGATACACCTTGATATTCAGTTGATATCAAGGTATAGAACTTCAGCATTCTTTCCTAAAATACTTTTCTCACACATGGAAAAGAGTAATATTCTAGATTATGGCGCAAAATTGCCTTCTACGATGGCATCACATCATGGAAGCTGAGTAGTGGACAGGAGGCAATGGGCACAAACTGATGCACAGGAAGTTCCAACTGGACATGAGGAAGAATTTCTTTACTGTGTGGGTGACCAAACACTGGCACAGGTTGCCCAGAGAGGTTGTGGAGTCTCCCTCGAGGGAGATATTCAAGAACTGCCTGGACACAATCCGGTGCCATGTACTCTGGGATGACCTGGCTTGAGCAGGGAGGTTGGACCAGAGGACCCACTATGGTCCCTTTCAACCTGACCCATTTTTTGATTCTGTGGTTAAAAAATTGCTTGCTGTGATCTGTTAGCAAGCTGTGAGTCTTTTCTCCCACTCTTACCTCTAATTCTTGTTGAAACTGTTTCATGTTTCTTGTAAGTAACAGACAGCCATTGTTTTTATTCCCAAATGCTACCATAATAGTTTGGACAATCTCTAAAAAATGTATAAGATAAACTGACTTTTAACAGGCCAATAAAGTTCTACAATTTCATATCATTGTGTTTTTGACTACCTGGAAATTGATCACATCCTGCATTTCATTAGTAACAGTGCAGTGCATTGAAAAATATGTCAGCCTTGGAGTTCCTCACCTATTCCTGTTGTTATAAAAGTGCTGTTGTCGTCTTTGTGTTCTGATAAAAGGTGAGATTCAACTCCTTAATTATATTTTTATAGCATCTTTAATTGGTTATTCTATTTATAAAGCACCCCCCAAACTGTTTGCAGTAGTTTTATTTCTATTTAATTTAATTTAAATGTGTGTATCTGTAACATGTACATTCAATCAAATGTGTGTGTATTCAGGTCAAATAACTACATGTTAAGCTGTTGGCTATAAGACACAAAGTTTTATATGCCAGGCCATGCTTCCTCTACTCAGAACTTAACATAAAAAAAGTGGGTTGGTTAAATACTCAAGTAAGTGTGGTGATTTTCCAGACTATCTTGAGGAGACTCTGATTTGAAGGGTATGTTTTGCTTTGGGACTTCTGTTTGCTGGCCCAGACTATCTGGCTTTCTTGACAGACCTAATGAAATGGAATACACAAGAATGTTGAAATGGTTGTATCACAGTTTGTGTCCAAGTTTTTATCTTTCTTGCTTTTTACTAGGGCATGTCATATTTTCCCATTAATGTGACTGCTGTATTTGGACTGCAGCAGATTACATGTTCATTTTCTTGCTTCTGAAATGTTTTGTCAAGTTTTTGTCCTCTGGGATCTTACCAGATCTCTGAGTATTGTACCAAATCTGCTTTGTATACCCATAGGCGGTTTTGAAATTTTTCACCTATCTGAACAGTTTTGGTGTTACGTAGTTTATTTCACATATAAGCTTTTTTATCATCATCCATGTAAAATATGCTTTTGGAACTAATTTGATGTATTTTCAGTATCTAGAAGAAACAGCCTCAGTATAAAGATCAGTTCTTTTTCTAGGAAGAGCTTTCAATAAGACAACTATTAGAGGTACATTCTGATGTTTATTAAGCTGGTAGATACAATTATTTTAAAGAAAGTATTCAAACAATATAAAATGTTAGAAGCTTGAAAATGCTAAGTAGAAGAACGCACTGAGATTGTGATGTGTTTGATAGTTTTTTAGTAGTAACAAGCTTGCCATTGAAATACTGTAATATAAGGCTTTCAGACTCAGTAGACCAAGAAGTTATTATCTAGGGAGAAGAATCAAAAATGAAGCTGAATAAAGACAAAGCTGAAAATAGCCATTTACACTGCCTGGGAAATTAGGAAGTCAACACTGTAAGAAATAAAAAAGTCTTAATATTCTTGATAATCCAAATTAGTGTAAAACTGCAAACAAGGATTGATTTTTAATGAACATGAATTACAACTTAACAGTATTGTTGTAGAAGTCTTTATTATGTTCTTTTATGTGAGAACAAAAAGATACAGTATGTATTGGATATTTGTATCTTGAGATATTGTAATTTCCATATACTTTGATCATTAAAATTCTTCAAGAATAAAAAGCTAATTTCATAGGTTAGTTTATGATTCTGTTACTATTTTGAAACTAAATGAATTCAAAGATCACTTTTCAGTTTGAATAATTGATGTTTCTTGCTTTCTTATGTTAGTATTCAGGCTCTGAAGCAAAAATACAGAGCACATAGTAAGCAGTTCTTTGTGTATTGCAGTTTCATGAGAAAGTTGCAAAAAGTCACAAAATACTGTTTGGTGATATATATATATTGTCTTTCATTTATACTGAAAGAACTTTTGGCAATGTGTTTTTACCTATTAAAAGCAAATACACTTCAGTTTTCTAAAATAAGTGTGATTAAAAAGAATAGAAAGGTGTATTTGAAGGACAAATGGAAAATGATTTGAAGTTCTTGCTCTGGTAATTTAAAAATTTAATTTAAAGCCTGCTTGTTTATATTATTTATGCAATTTGCTTTTCTACTGTAGTTTTGATTCATAATTTATTCATATTATGCCATTTTCTGATGCCATTATTTTGTCTTCAGTTGTCATTGTAGCAAACTTCAGATCTAGTTCCCTAATAATTCTAATTCCCTAATACATTGTGACTGTAATCAGTCAAATCCCAAATAGCATCTCATAGTAAGTTAGAATATGATTGTAGCAGTGCCTTTCACACCTGCATTTACTCTTGCCTCATAGAAGTGCTGTGCTATTCACATGTTCAGAAGGAGGAAAGTATTTAACTGGCTGCTCTAGCCACAACACCTTCCCAAGACAGCTAATATGCAGAACAAAAATGTGCAAGTGTGTGTTGGGAACCGCATATTGATGATAGCGTGGCCTGGGGGAGGGAGGCATGCACCAACCACAACCACAGATTGCAGTTCCTTGATAATGCCTTGTAGCTCATGTTAGATACTAGAAGTCAGAGAGCAGAAGGTGATGAAACTCCAGATGGGCAATTGTCTGTGCATTTTCTTGATGACTAGTGTGTTCCACTGAAGAGTCACCATGTTTTCCCCTTGAAGGGTTTTAGCAAAATTTCAGTGTCTACAGCATTGAAGTAGATGATGCCTCGGGAATGGATGCGTCATCCGTGCCTCAGGGAACAAGATCCAAGCAAACAGTTAGTTCTATATAAACCTTTGTCTGAGGGCTGCGTAATGTTTCTTTTATTTTTTTCTCAACACATGCTGAGTATTTATGATGTCTTTACCTCCAGGAGACATAGAGCACAGACCGACCCTGCTGCCTAAACCAGAATCTCTCTTTCTTTTTCTAAAGATGCATGCCATGCAATCAATTTTAATGTTTCCTTATGAGACCTAGCATGATGCTGAGGTCAGAGATTATAAATTAGCTCACACTTTTCATCCCCAGATGTCTCAAAGAGAAGGTCAATAGGGCTTGCCATGTCATAGATTCCTGGTGCACTTTGTTCTGTGTAATCAGTGCATAGTCATAAAAAAGTTTTTAAAGCCTTAAAAATCCTAGGAAAATTCCAAGGGTGCTATGTACCTGTACAGATTAACTATCAGAATTAGAACTAAATGTGAAATCTTGGTAAGTCTATGCTTCGTAGAAGAAAACATTTACGTAATACTCCCATTTTCATTCAGATTCAAAACTCTGTATGTTGCTGTAATTACAAGACAGAAGTCAAAAGTATCAAAGAATATCAGTGTTGGATTCCTCCTGGGAAGCCCTGCTCATTGATTTTTCCATAAATGTCAGGGGATTAGATAATCTAGGAAGTCAGTTTCTCTCTTAGTTTTATCTTCTGTGAGCCAAAAGTAATCTATTGGCAATCTGAGATACTACCCATATGTTGTAATGTAATTGTCTGTGTGAAATCTGTCTTCGGGTACCAAGTAGCCCGTTGATAGATATCTCAGTGTCACCAGTAATTGTGAAGGCTTCTGCACACTGTGTTATTACTAGTTGCTTAGGTGTATAGTTTTTAAATACATTAAATGTTTTTAAAATACAACCCGAATCATCAACTCTGCATTTGTTTGCTTATGAGAGTATGGATCAAAGTCAGGTAAGTTGACTGTGATTTGCCTAAGCATTTCCTTTCTCCAGGCGTTTGAGGTACAGTTTTTTAAGCCGAACATGCTAAGACCAGCCTTCTACTTTCTGTGTGGTACAACAAGTTACCTTTTCCCGTATATTGGCATTGTTTTTCCCTTGGGAGTTGGCATACTCTCTTTCCAGGTAAAGAATGACAGTATCAGACTTCATCAGTGTCTCAAAAAAAGTGTGAAGGGCCCACATGCCTTTTCAAGAGGAAGGTAAAGATTTATCATAACTGCTTTTTCTTTCTAATGAAGATGCCAGGTTTCCATGGCTTGCTTCAGCTTCACATTTCGATGGAATCCAAATGTATATATAACCCTGCTGCTGTTGAGCTCAGCTATGCTGGGACCTAGGTGAAGTTGTTACCTGTCATTAGGAGGTGGTGGTATGGCCTCTGGAATCAGTTGTTCCTAACTGCAAGGCTCTAACATTTTTTGCTCCTGGGTTCTGGTCTGAACATGGTGAGAGCAGCTGTAAGCACTAGCGATAGATAGATAGCCCACATGATAGCAGTTTGATCAGTGATTGACAGGGGACAGCTAGGAAAGGGCAACCTTTGGCAGAGGAAGAAGAGAGGCTGGAGATTGATGGCAGAGAGACTGAGTTACCTTGTGATCAACCAAATCGCAAGGAGTTTGGTTGTCTCTAAAAGGGGAGTGGAAATTTCAAAAACCATTTTTTTGCATTTGGTGACATGCAGGCTTCACTTCAGGTTCCACAAATCAGACTACTATGAGATTTATTTGTTTAATACAGAGTATAAATGTTAAGTGTAACTCTGTGTTCATGAGGTTTTCCACTTGCATGTTACAGGATGTAAAGGGCCAATACTTGTCTGGTTCCACTAGAGCCCTGGCTCTGACCCCAGGTAGAGCACAGCACTGTATTCCACTGTAAAACAAATCAGAGGTGTTTATTCATCTGAGATTTTTGTCATCGCTGCAGTTATAGATGGGAGAAGTAGTGCATGTGCAGTGGTCCTATCTGAAGGAACACCTTACTCTTACTCAAGTTGTGTTATCTGTTTCAGGATTCTAGGGAGGCCTGCTAGAGTACCACGTTAAACTGTCCCCGAGTAATGTGTAACTGCATTCTTTAGCATCCCTGAAACGTTTTGTAATTGCTGCCTACACATCACAATTGCAGGTACAGAGCTTGTGCAGCCTGATTCTCCCATGTCCTCCTTGCATGTCATTTCTGTTTATACCAGAAGCTATAAAATACTGGCAGATCTGTCTGTCCAGCAGTGAATGTATCTACATGGGATGCAAAACTACAAGGTACACAAAATCAGTAGGGACTGAGAAAAGTATGAGTCAGATCCTTTAACCAATTCACATCAGCTAAGAGACTAACTTAAATAGTCATTCGTAAGTACTACTACTTCCTACTATTTGGGAATGACAAATTTTAAAGCTTGAAATTCCCTGTCTCTTAACACTTGGAGGAGTAAACATCTGTTTTAGGTCCTGCCAAACATTTAACATAAAAAGGAAATGCCAGCCAGTTGAAGCAATGCAATTTTAATTCCAAAACTGTAAGGTGTTTGTGGTGTTTAATCCAGCTATTGTAGAGTTTAATCCAGCTATTGTAGAGTTTAATCCAGCTATTAATAATAGCCAGATTTCACATAAGGTCTGTATTTAGCTATAGTTTCATTTTTTTCTACAAAATGATCTTTCAGGAGATTATGTAGGTGTAAAATAGTGCTATATATTGCCATTTTAGTCATGTGTTACTAACACAGTGGATAAAGTAATTAATCTTTTTACTACTGGTGTTGAATTAATTTATGTATGTTACATGGAAACTTGCTTCAGTACCCAGATAAGTGAGTTCAATTCAACAGGGATGTCTTATTTTAAATTCAGGACTTCAGTGTCTCTATGCTGATAAATGAATCTCTTCTAATCTTTATTTTGTAAGGAATGGGGATCTGTAGACATACATTTTTTTCATCAACAATTTTAAGAAAGATCCCTACATGTGAATATTCGGTAATTTTTAAGCAATAATTGCTTGGCAGTCTGCAACTAAATTGATGGCAGGTGGCATTGCTAGTGAGACAAAAGGTCAGAAATGTATTGTGATCATATTCATAAAAATGAGGTTTCATTAAAACAATTAATCTATAGTGACATGTTGCTGTTTTCTCATAAAAATTTAAATGACTGAGTATCTCAGGACTTTTTGCTTCACTTTTGCAGACTGGTAAGATAACTTAGCTGATTCAGGCTGTCATACCTTTGTTCTTTGGGTACTGCTGCCACATCACAAAAACATGAAGAAATTGGTTGGTAGACTAAGAAAAGTTGTTACTGTTTTAAGAAACCAAATTCCAATGCCTCTGGAAACTACTGGCAAACAAAACCGTCCCAAATGCTCAGTTGACAAAACAGGTAATTTTTTAAAATAAGTTTCTGTATCTATTGAAGTTAATATGACCAAGTAGAGGCCAGTAAAACCTGAGAACCCCCAAGAAAGTGCAGCATCCCCTCCCTGCAGAGCCAGGAACCCGCCTGGAGGACAGCAGGTTCCTCTGGTTGCTGGCATGGTCCACCCACCCGTGGCAGAAGCTCAGTGAAGCTGTTATGTCTTGACTGCTTCCTGCCATCTACCTTTAGAGTTGTCTTATCTCTGTGGCACAGGGCCCAGCTTAAAGCCTCCCAAAGGGGCATGTGCCCAAGCATGTTCCAGGTGCTGGAATGGCATAGATACTGTGGATGGCTTCAGTATTTTTTTATGATGATGAGCTTGCTGCACTCCATCCAGCTAGTGCTGTTTGCTAGGGATCCAGGTTTGCCGCCTTGCTGTTTCCTGCCTCTTACTAGCCCATACAGAGGAGAACGGAAGGGATACACTGCAGAAGGGATTCACTTCTTCTGGCTTTCAGCCCAGCATTAAGCACCCTCCAGCAAGGTGGCTTGCCTGATTCGCATCTATCCCTCCTCTGCAAGCACACATGACTGCGTGACTGAAAGGTGAAAGACCAGTATCTTGCTCATTTTAATAGTCCCAGAAGCATCATAATGAAAATCTAGCTCTGTAGCTTTTATATGTCTGGTAGCATGTAGCAAATCACACTGTCTTTAATCCTCTCCTTGGCAGAACTCCCACTGACTTAAGTGGGAGTTTTGTCTGAGCATGACCAGAGTTGGAATTTCAGGTTTTGGTCCTATATTAATTTCTCAGCAAGAAACAGAAATGGATATTATAGATTTTCAGTTAAACATTAGGAAGACATAAAACTGACATTCTCTATAATGTAGTAGTACAAATATGGACAATTACCTTTTTGGCATTGTCTCGTGGGAATAATACAGATGAATTACTTTAACCCATTCCTAACATAATTCATGTGCTGCCATATATTATAGACGCTCCTTTTCAGTGACATAACTAAGTGCCACAAATAAGTGCCACAGCAGCAGAAGACTGCATTTGCCAAAAAGGTTGTCATCATTCTTAATAAAAAGACAGCAGTCCTAATTTCACTGTCGTTCATGGGAATTTTAAACCATTGTCAGTATAGTAACTTACTCCTGGTTGATATTAAGGGGAAGGGAATTAGACTCTTGGTATTGCTGTTCTACTTTATCTGTTCAAAGGATTTCATGCTTCATGTTTGGTTTGACTCTTTCACCTTATCTCTGAATCTGCTTTTCTTTACATTTGTGATGAACTAGCTAGTTGGAGTTTCGCACATTATGCTGGGTTTAAAAAGAAAAAAAAAAAGGAAAACCTCACCTGGTAAAGAGAAGTAAGGTGTAGAAAAATATTTGGGGGGAAATGGATTCTTTCTAAAGACAGTTAAAATTAAGAAGTTGGAGTTTACTGAAATTATGGTATAAATGTGGCAGAAGAGAAGAGGAGAGAGGAGAGAGGAGAGGAGAGGAGAGGAGAGGAGAGGAGAGGAGAGGAGAGGAGAGGAGAGGAGAGGAGAGGAGAGGAGAGGAGAGGAGAGGAGAGGAGAGGAGAGGAGAGGAGAGGAGAGGAGAGGAGAGGAGAGGAGAGGAGAGGAGAGGAGAGGAGAGGAGAGGAGAGGAGAGGAGAGGAGAGGAGAGGAGAAGAAAAAAGAAAAGAAAAGAAAAAAGAAAAGAAAAAAAAGAAAAGAAAAGAAAAAAGAAAAGAAAAAAGAAAAGAAAAGAAAAGAAAAGAAAAGAAAAGAAAAGAAAAGAAAAGAAAAGAAAAGAAAAGAAAAGAAAAGAAAAGAAAAAAAGAAAAGAAAAGAAAAGAAAAGAAAAGAAAAGAAAAGAAAAGAAAAGAAAAGAAAAGAAAAGAAAAGAAAAGAAAAGAAAAGAAAAGAAAAGAAAAGAAAAGAAAAGAAAAGAAAAGAAAAGAAAAGAAAAGAAAAGAAAAGAAAAGAAGATATGGTATAGATCTCTGGTGACTCCAGAGAATGAAATACCTGAAATGCTCCTGCACTGAAGTCCAGTTCTTGGTTACCTGGTACTGGTGTGGTTGAATTGAGCATGGGCATTTTTCATGCACGTGTCTGCCTTTTGCAGCTTGGTCCTTTGAGACCTATTTGTGTGTGACCATTGCAGATGCCAATTTTTAGTCTAGTCCAGTGCAATAGATGATTGTGGCTGTTGATGGTTTGTGCTTTTGGGTTTGTTTTTTTCCTTTTGGTCTCTAAAGACTAGAAGATCAGTTCAGAGATACATTAGTAGGAAAGTTTATAAGGTAAGGTCATCTACTTCAATTGGTGCCAATGTTCTACATGTGTTCATTAGATTTCATGTGGAATTACAAAACCATTTTCTTCTGCTTTATAGTATTTGCTTTTAATGGTGGTCAGGAATAAGGCTGTGCTTTAGCAGTTCCTTTTTGAGAGTATTTGATTTTCATGCAAATCTGTCCTGATAAATCTGTTGCTAAGAAACAGCCATGACTGAATTTTTGATAAAAGAGGAAACTAGACTGAAAATAAATGAATGTCATCCTGAAACACCACTTGAATTTAACAATTACTAATGCTGTTTAATCTTAACATAAAAATTACAACATCACAGGAGGCCATGTTGTTGGAACAAGTGAGGATAGGTGAGCCAGGTGGTCAAGAAAGCAGCAATTAAGAGGTAGGTGAAATTCTTTGCAAAGAAGTGAGTAAATAAGCAGAGGAGACCCAACAGAAGAATGCTTAGGGATACTGGTAAAATACTCAGAAGCAGTAGAAGAAGCAGAATTAATTTATAAAAGTATTATGTGCAACATCCTGTATAAAGAGAAACTCTGCTTTATTGAGAGCCCTGAAGAGTAGAAGGAGTGGTGCTTCCAGTATTTTAGCAAAACCGCATTGTTGTGTCCTGCCAATTTCAGAATTGATGCATCGATTTTCAAATCTGCTGTAGAAAAACTGCCAGAGTCTGTAGAGTAGCCACTTTTGGGATGGCTGATCTAGCTGATATGTTGCAAATGGGTTTGAGTATGCAGCATTTTCCTGCTTGCCATAGCAGCAATTTCAAGGAAAGCTGGCAGGAGAGAGGTGACAGGAGGAATCTCCAGCAGATGAGGCATCATGTGGCAGGGAGGAGGAGGTGTCTGTAAACGGCAGTAGAGGTTTATCATCTAGAGGCAAGACAGTCAATTTGTGCAGCTAATCCTATAGTTTGTGAGTGATGCTGCTGGAACAGAAATTTGACATGTTTCCTTTCTATATATGAGTGTCATTTGCTCCACTGTAGTAATTTTTAGATCTGCATTTGAAGAGGATTTTGAGTATGCAAAGCTTCACTGTCTTAGGAATTGTACTTTGGGAAAGAAGGGTGTTGTAGGAATGCAATTCCACATCTTTGATCTGAAGATGTTTTGGCAGGGATATTCCTCCAAACAAAGCCTGTTATGCTTCCTACCGTCTCCAAACATGAACTGTTCCTTAAACAGTGTCCAAAAGATCTAATCGATCATAATGCAAAAGTTTTTAACAACAGAAAATGATTGCTTTTCTTTTCCTTATGGTTTCTTAGAGGTGCACAGAACAAGGGCTGGAGTAGGTCTGCTGGTAAGACTGTTCCAAATACTTCACCTGGATATCACGAGTATTTTTCAAGACGCATGATGTGTGAGCACCAAAAATCTTCGCAGAAGAGGATTCTTGTCAGTCTCTTGGTGGCCTGCAAGGTTTTCTGAGCAGAGCCTGTGATCTCTTTAAAGGCCTGGGATATGTATAGTTGCTGAGTGCTTTGCGGACAGGTTTTGTAGAGAAAACCACTGCAATGGCTGCTGTTGCACGGACACAAAAGGAATCAGTTTCATTGTTGCTAAGTAATCTAATATAAATTGGAATAAAATTTTAAGTGTTAATGTTCAAGAAGGAAAGTTAGCTCTGTCTTGCTTTATGCTCACTGAGGGCTAGTTTTGGACAGCTTGTCTTCTGTGCCAAAGTCCTCTGTCCTTCCAGCAGCCCTCTTCCAAAGGCCGGCTAGTACCTTTGCAATATGTACAAAAGTGGGGCCATCAGTGCCCAAAGCCTGTGCACCTAAGGTGAGAGCAAACTCCTTGACAAGGTATAAATGGTAGAGTGTTAGCTCACCACCTGCCCATGCCCTCCTCTTCACTTGTAGGTAGGCCCTTGTATTTATTTTTAAAACCTGTTTTCCAGGATGGGAAGTGTTTGGAGATGAAGAGGAGGCAGTCTATGTCAGTGCCAGTTCAAAACAGCTCTAGTTGGGCTGTAAGATCATCTCAGTGAGAGCTTAGTGAACAGCTAAACCAGATTCTGCAGATTGTTGTTTGCAATTTGAGCATGATCTTTGGGTTTAGTTTTGCTTCTTTGTAGATTGTCAGGTTTAAGGTTAACTAACGTGGTTGTAAGTAAAAAATTATTTGGGAGCTGTTACGCTTGTTGAGAACAAATTCAGAGGTATGTTTCACTGTAGTGTTGACTTCATAACCTTTGCAAATTTTGGGGGCCTGTAATAATCTTGCACTGACAGAAAGTAAGAAATTATACAAGACTCTGTGCTACTGTGTCATGTAATTAACACTTCCACTAATGAAACTTGTTCAGTAGCAATAAAGGGAAATATCCCACTGAAATAAACTGTAAGTAAAGAATGCTATTAAACAATGGGTGCTTTAGTAGAGCGTGGTAGAGTGTAGTAGAGCACTGGCGTTCTTCTTGCCAAACTAAACATATCTTTATTCTGCGGGCTAGAAAAGTGATCTGCTAATATACTGAAATATATGTATTCCATTGAGATATGATGTGTATTTTTTGAGCTCTGGGCTTGCTTCAGTTCTGAATTGACATAAATCAACATTTGAAGTGTTTCCCGTGAGATCACTCAAGGTCTACCTTTTTGTCAGTAGGGAAGATTAAGGATGAAAGAACCACCTTGGAGATTCTTCCCTATCCTAAATCTGTATCAACTATACTTGTATCTTTTCTGGGTGACATTTTTCCTCATGTGACTTCAAGAACTCCAGAAGTGGAGATTTCTGAGTCTTCTGTGAGCAATTCCAGTGCTCATAGAAGCAGGATCTTTTCCAAAGTTCTGGAGGATCTATTCCTGAGGATCTATTCCAAAGTGTCTGCCTTAGTCTTTCTTAATGCACTTTCACCATGGAACTTCTTGTTCCCGTTCAGCAAAGGCATGCAACAAAAACTGTAACCATGCCTTGGAAGGCTGTACTTGTGTACCTCCTCAGACCTTAGTTAAGGATAAAAAAATCCCAATTCTTCAGTTTTTCATCAGGTCTCTGAGTATTTCTAGATTTTTCCATATTTTCATCTGATGTGCTTGAATGGAAGAGGCCTGTAGATAGCATCTCTGTGCTTCAAAGAAATAATCACCGAGGCTTAAAAAAAATTAAATAGTATCATTAGTAACACTTTTTTTCTTCCTTAAAAAAAACCCACACAATCAAATACAAGTTTAAAATCAGGGAGCTTTTCTCCACAACCTCGTGTATCTGCTTTATCATCTATCTATGTTGAACTAAACAGAATTTGGAACATTATTCAAGTTGACTAGTCCAAATAGTTTTTTTGTTCTCTCAGGTAAAGACTGACAGCCAAAGCAGCATGTGGAAAATTTTATTGCTTCTGTACACTTTGTATTTATCTTCTAGACAACAGAGGACCTCATTCCCAGTCTTGGAAGTGGGAATGCTAACACTTAGATTATTTATGAGAAGTCTGGAAGGAAGCAGTTTTTAATTAAATAGTTCTTAAATGAAATGAAAGGCAACAAGGATTTAATTTCAGGTGAATTATTATTTTTTTGCTTGATGCCAACAAGTACATTCTAGTTGGTCTTTTTTATTATTGTGGTGATTTTTCACTGTAGTATTTTTGAAGGATTGTAATTTTACCCATGTTTCCAAGATATCCAAACCTGCAGGTGACTATCATGAATTCTGCTGATGATCTATATTAAAGAAAGATAAATCATTTTTTCTTATATTCTTCACATTTTCTGCTGCCTTGTTTCTTTAATTCTTTGGTTCATGTATTCATATTGATGAATATGCCACATGCCAGCTAGATTTTTTTTCTTAGGTCTGTGTTTCATTTAACTACCAATAATGAGAGGCCATAAATTCCTCATTCTTCATAATAGGGCACATCATCTGAGCTGCAGATACTGTGAATGTGTCCAGGAAGCAGTGGATGGCTGTGTAGCCACCATTCATCCTATATCTGAGGAGGGCTATGAGTCCCAAAGGGCTCTATGGATCAACAGTTAGGGCTGCTGGTTCCTCCCAGGTTCTGGTCATGACTTTGACCGAGATTCCCCCTTCAGTGCTGGGTAATTCAGTGCCAAAGTGCTCTTCCTGTTGCCTCCAAATTGGAAGTAATGGTAGCACGTACCTCATCATGCATGATCTATGTGGATTTATTGGTTATGGTACATAAGAATGTGACAATGCATGCCAGATGGCAGTCGTTAGATCTGTTACACAAATGCCTTCCATTCTGGCTGAAAGGCAAAAAGAAATCAGCAACCTTTGTGACTCAGGCTGATGTTTTGCTGATAGCATTCCTGGGGAGAGCTGGCCCTGGAGTGAAGCTGGGACAGAGGGGTTAGACACCTTTCATCCTGTCCAGACAATACTAGCAAATTGAGAATGTATTTGAGACCCTTTTTTCCTGCAGGGCTTTGCAGTGCTGCAAAGGAGGTGTCTTGGGTGAACTGTCTTGCCAGTCTGCCCCAGACCAAGACACCAGTGTCTTTATCCCTGTGCCCTGTAGGTTGTGTGACCTTCAGGAGTGACTTGCATTATGAAGGGGTCCCCTAGGCTGTCCTAGGGAGTCTTCCCTTGCAGAAACATTTGCTCTGGGCTTGTGTGTGAGGGGATGCAGGAATACATGGATACAGGGGAGTATGGAGGAGGTTGTGAGGAGAAAGGCAGCTGAAAGGAACTGACTGGGATTCTGTCACAGTCACGCACCAGAGTAAAACCCAAGCAAACAAATATGCAGCTGTGACACTTAGATTCAAAGCCAGAACAAAAAGCCCTGATGAAATATTGAGTGGCTAAAATCTGTGCATAGTCATGTTAATGGAAATTACCCAGATTGTGTGTTTTTCCTCTGTAGAGGAGCTAGGCATTTGAAGTAAGTTTTCCTGCAAGATGAACATGTGTTTTAGGGGAAAAGGCATCTTGACACCTAGCAACACTGAAAATTTGGTACTGTAAAGTCAAACAACTTACCTGTTATTTCATTAGACCCAAAGTCATGCATTACTTAAAGTATTCCATGTGGGAACGAAGAAAATCCAATGTAGATTGTGAGTTCTGTATGAAAGTGATACATGACAACTGGACAATTTAATCTTCTTGTGAACCTGCAACAAATGAGAAAAAGCTAAACACTGATTTTTCACCTGAAAGCAAAGGCAAACTACCTTGTATCCTTGATCAACCAAACGAAATGGTTCACCACTGAACTGGTGTGGTTCCATCATGATTTTCGAACTAGTATCTCCACTTTGTTTTGCAATAGTTGTAAGTGAACAGATTTCTAAGGACTGCTTCTTGAGTTTAAATCCTGATTTTCAGCTCTCCTTTGAGGGACCTTCAAGGAGCCTACTTACTTCTGTTATTCAGAGAATGTTAGAAGTGCATGCTGGCGGGGAACAGAGGTATTTGTCTGCTGCATGTGAGGATGTTCTCCAGCTCTCTGTTCAGTTTCTCCTAACTTCGTGGGAGCATTGTCTTGGATGTGAACTGAACTTCTTGGGCAGTGTCAAAAGGTTTTTCTCATCTCATATGTCAAGAAGCAACAGAATACAAGCTTAAACAAGCACTGGTGGGTGTAAATCAGTTAAACAGATTGATGATACCTGTCAGAACATGTGAAATTGTTTATCCGCTAAACACCAAAGCCTGGCAAGTCTCAGTTTTCTGAGTCACAGACTTAATGTACAACAGTGTGGGTTTTGGCTCTGTGTACTGTTCCAGGGTAGAAGGACATGCATGCACTCTTTGATCTGTGAAGAGCAATATGCTATAGCAGGATGGACTCAGATATAATGCTGTTTAGGGTGATCTTGTGTTTCTTTCCACCACAAACAAAGGAGGATTAGCCCCCTAATGCTCATTTTGCAACTGCATGTGACAGTGACTGTAGAGATGACTACACAAAGGCTGAGACTAATGGTTGTTGTCTGGATAGCTGGCAGGGATGGCGATATGAGACAGGAAAGGTCACTTGGAAGGTGGGTAGAGGCAAGATGTGCTATTGCTCCACACAGCTCAATTGCTGTCAAAACATGGGAGTGCCTTGCCTTGCGCTTTCCCTCATTGCAAGCATTGGCAGCTGCAAAGAAAAGACCATAGTTTTAGTAAGTCCACTGTAGATCTGTAGAACAATCTGACAACTTTGAGCAGCTCCACCAACCAAGGCAAGACTAAACTTGTTTCTCTTTGGAAGCTTATTCAGTCTTCTGTTGGTTGGTTGGTTTTTGTTTTTTTTTCTTGAGCTCTATTTACACCTTTTAATTCAATTCCCTATATTCAGCTGACTGCATTTTAAGAGAACAATAGTTTGCAATATTTTTTTTGTAATTGCATTGCTTTCTTTTGTGCTGGGTTTCTTATCCAGTCTAATAGAGTTGCATGAATGTGATTTGGTACCACAGTTGCATACAGCTGCTGAACTTGGGAATACAAAGGAATATTTGAAATAAAACTCAGCACATTAGTCAGAAAAAAAGTGTGTCAAGCTGTGATTGATTAGTTGTCTTCCAGAGGGAGTAAAAGATAAGATTGCAATTTTTAGAGTAAAGATAAAAAGGTGTCTGTTCTGGTGAGAAAGTTGGATCCTGCTTTGATAATAGGAAAAATTGAATATCTATTCTTGCTGAAGCATAATACTTACATTTTAATCATGCAGAAAATATGAAAATCTACAGCAAACATGGGAATCTCATGGGATGAGAAATCTTGTGTAATTACTTTTTAGAACAATGTATTTAACTAGTAAAAAAGTACACCCCTCCCAAAAGGAAGGAGTGAGAAGATTCAGTATGGCCTTGGAATTTAGCAGAGGTACTGACTGATGTGGCATACATTCACTGTTGTGCCTTTAACTTTATGGTGTGCTATTACCATGCCTTGGCACAGACTGGTCCCTGTTCCCAGAGGAACTAAGAGCCAGTGCTAGTGCAAGGTCCATTGAGAAAGCATCCTAGGAATCAACATAATTTTTCATGGAAGGAATGATGTTTATTAAGGCATCACAGCACAAAATAATCTCTGTAAACACTGCTTTTTACATGAGCTGCTTCCTAACAGTTGAGTAAGTAGATACATCATTGGAAATACGCAATTCCAACCACAAAGCTAAAATTAGGGGGGGTTGTGATATTTATTACTCTTACTGTCTTCCAGTGTGCCTGAGCCATTAGTAGTGACTTCAGGGATAACTGGAGTGATTTGTATTGCACAGAAGTGTGTTGTGCAAATGTAGCCCCAACAAATAGCAGTGTAGATAGGCCTTGGTAGCATGGATGTTAAAACTGCATTAACTCTCATGGTGATAGGAGTATAATGAATCATAGAATACAGTCATAGAGTGGCTTGGGTTGGAAGGGACCTTAAAGGTCACGTAATTCGAGCCCCCCTTACCATTGTCAGGAACACATTTCACTAGACCAAGTTGCTCAGAGCTCCATCCAGCCTGGCCTTGAGCACTTCCGGGGATGGACAACTACAGCTTCTCTGGGCAACCTGTTCCAGTGCCTCACCACCCCCACAGTAAAGAACTTCTTCTTAATATCTAATTTAATCCTGCTGTCTTTCAGTTGGAAGCCATTGGCCCTTGTCCTGCCACTGCATGCTCTTGTAGTTTTGCTCCATCTTTCCTGCAGGCTCCCTTCAGGTACTGGAAGGATGCAATTAAGTCACCCTGAAGCCTTCTCTTTTATAGGCTGCACAATCCCAATTTTCTTAGCTTTTCCTGTCATGAAAGGCTGTATATAATTATAATGAATCTCCTTCGCCAGTTCAAAAATAGCAGCACACCTTGAAAATAATATAATTAAATTTTATTTCTTTACCTAAGGAAGCTCAAATTTTTTGGCACCACCAAGGTCAAGGACAGTGCAGGCATACACAGTTCAAGACATAGCACAGTTCTCCTTGGAATGTGCAGTAAAAGAAGTTTGCTGTTTCTGCCTGTCCCCATATTATGTGCTGAGGATAATTCCCCACCTAGCTGGGGAATTGGAAGCATTTTGGGTTTTTTATAGCTCATCAGTTTCAAATAGAACTGGTTTTCTTATATGTCACAACTTTTTTTGAGAGCTGCTGGTTTTTTTTGTACACAAAAGGGATTTTTCTTGAGCTTAGGTGATGAAAAATGGACAAGTCTTTAGTTTCATATCAAATAGAAGAGAAATTTGTCTCTGTGGTGTATAGCCCACATCTTCTCCAAAGCAGGCTACAGATTCTTGTCTGGCTTCAACTCCTTCTTAAGAAAAGAGAAGTCTTCTTAAGAAAAAATGTCTAAAAATGAAATCAAAGGAAGATTCTGGGCAGCACACTGGAAGGTGGAGAAGGTCTCTGGAGGTTTCTTAAAAGCTTAAGCCAACTGTGAATCTGCTCTTGGCAGTAGCTAATGACTACTGATAACATATGATTTTCACTCCAACCTATCACATTTTGTCTAAAATTTTCAGATTTCAGGTGTAAAACAAAGAGCCGATTTTATAAAAACCAGAGGCAGTAGTAGGTGACTGAATGTAATTACCATACTTGTTCTGCCTTTCACAAGTAATTCAGTGACCGCATTTCCTGTGGATGAAACCACACTCTAAGGTGCTTCAAGAAATTACCCTTCATTTTGAGCACAGAGCCCATTCAGAAAAGGGCAGCTCTCACTTCTTGTCAGCACAGGTGATAGTCTCATCTTGCGTGCTGGAAATGGTTTTACATTACTTGAATATCACAGCCAGGTGCAGGGCTGGTCTATAAGTGTAATGTGGCTTAGTGCATTCAAAAAATGAAATGTAACTTTCTGTTGAGTACATAGTCTAGCAAATAAACAAGTGTGGAAATGGTCTAAAAGTTTGCTCACACTGTTAGAAAGGTCCCAGCAAAGGGGACGTTTGAAAAGATGTGAGCTCAGCTGCCTCTGATACATAAAAATTTCCATCTGATGAGTTCTGATTGTCTTAATTAGAGAAGAAGTAGACAGGAAATAGGATTTTTGAATGCAAACTATTCAGAAAAGCCATTGCATGAGATGTTTACTTGCTAATAAGTGAGAGGGATCTCCGAGTGATGTACCAACAAAGTTCCTAGGGTTGAATTTTTCTTAAACTGTTTTGCACTGCGAGGAATTGGCCTGAAAGTCACCTAATTTTCCAGGTTTTCCTCACCTATATCAGAGAGCTGAATATATTTGGAACCTGCTTCATACCACACAGAAGACTAGCTTTTACCAGTTAGCCTAATTGAGTAGATTTACAGAACAGTTGTCTGCTTTTCACCTGCAGCACTTTGCAGTTTATACTGATTGAAAATAGTAGTTCACCATACAAAATTGCATCTTGAAGTACTGCAGAAATTATTCAATGAATAGATTGAGTTCCTAGTCATTATTCCACTTTAACATCTAGAAATGTGTAATGGTCACTTTTCCTTGCCATCACTGCGTGTATGGTGGAAGCAAACAATGACAAAAGAGCCTCCTCCTGTGTAGCAGAGAACAGCAGGACTGAAAAGGACTTAAAGACATGCCTCTATTAAGTTTCAGTTTAAGAGAATTTGCCTATTTGCTGTGAGAGAAAGGATTTGTCCTTATACTAAAGCTACATTATAGTGTAAAAGCATTTTGTTTTCCCAAGAAAGTGTGTATTAGTCAGCCTGCTTTTTTGGAGCAACAAGTTGGGATTCAGAAAGTTTAGAGATGTAAGGATGATATCTACCAAAAACTGAATGCAGTTTTAAATGGGTTGCACTCTTAATGTTTGTGCAAACAACTCTCACACATCTGAAAAATGTGTTGTGACTTAACGTAACTTATCTTCTGTGCCACCTGAGCAACCCATTCTCACTATTTGTTAGGCTCTGGCCTTCATTAGAGAAATCTTCACCAAAAACTCTTAATCCTGGCATCTTTCCAAGTACAGTCAATCATGTGGGGATCAGGGTGATCAGTAACAACAAAACCAGCCTTGGTATGAGTATTTCATTTGATAAATTGCAGAGATCTAGGCTTTACTTACATTTGTCAACAGTGACTTTCACACGAAGTGCCAGGTATTTGAAAAATTAATTCTAGTGTTTCAGGTTGAGGAGGAAGTACTTTTTCAAACTATGAGAACATTTCCCTCATGCACCATTAAACCAACTGGGGAGAAAGAAAAGCAGGACAGGGGTGTGAGTATGCTTGTGTCTCAAAATACAGGGTTGAATAGCCACATGCCAGAATATTCAAGTTTTATTGCTATGAGCCATGCCACATAATGATGAAGTGATTTTGGTGACAATACAGTGAGCCGTAGAAGAGTAGGAGTTTCTTTAAAGCTGCCCTTTCTTTCCTGTGCTTGGGACTGTCCTTTTTCTCATCTTGTTCTTCAGTTGTGTGTCTGCTGCAGTGGATTCTGCTTGTCTTCTCTGATGTCCTTAGTAATGTGAATACAGAACCTGCTGGTGGTCCCCATTCTCACTCTCTCCTCTGCATTCCCTATCTCTCCTGCAGACACAGATGCCATCTACTTGGCGGGGCTCTGTCTTGCCTCTGCAGTGCTCCTTCTGTCCATCCTAAAACTCAGTCTGGGACTCCAACATGTTGTAATTGTCACCTGGGTGGCAGGTGATTTGAAGTAAACACAGCTTTTTATTGTCCTCAAGGTCTTCTCTGCTGTCCTGTTCTTTGAGGGGACATTTGCTCAACATGTTGCTGCTGCCCAAAGGCTAAACGCAGTTGGCTAAAGATGCCATTTCAGGATAGGCACTTCCAGATGGTGTTTTTTTCCATCTGTTTCTTTCATTGTCTTTTGATTGTTACAATTAAGAGATGTGAATGTTATCCCCAAAACCTTAGTTAATGTGGATGGAGAATGAAGTGAAATATGATATGTGTGATCTCTGCTGGCTCTTTAGTCAGGAGATCAGGCAAAATGTCTTTGCTGTTAAATGGTGCTTCTGGTTTTCTATGAATACTGAATGTAAACTGGAAGAAGTCATGTGGAATTTAAGTGGCGGAGTTAGATGTCAAGAGTTCAAATGTCATCTGTGCTGATTTTGCTATTAGTTCAAAGGCTCCTGCAGTTCACAGAAGTGGGACACTGTGCTAAGCAGGATTTTTTTTTAATCTGTTTACAAGGTTTTATCTCTGTGGCACTTTCACTAAAAATACAAAGCGTAGAATGGAAACAAAACAAAAACTGTCACTGAATTACTGTTCACAATAGACCTTTTTCTGGAAGGTGACTAGATTCAGGTATGGATTGGAGAGCCAATGGGATGTACCCCTGGGCGGGATGAGCCCCTCTGCAGCAAATTCAGGTTTTACTCCACTGTTCTTCTCAGCATCTTCTCTGCATGTCTGTAACTATGCAAATTGTCCCCTGGACTTTGACCGTGAACCATGTTTCTTTCAGAAATTACCAGCTTCCCACATCAGGATGAGCCCATTTGCTCTGTGCCTTTTGTCTTGTTATAAAGCCAGGTAGGGCAGGCATTCCTTGGATTTGCGGTGTTACTGCTGTGTGATTCAAGTAGCACATAAGGTAAAAAAGTTAATGTGTGTATTCCATAGCTTATTTCTGAAAATGACAGAATGAGTTCAACAAATTTTGAGATCTTTCACAGTGGAAGACTGTGCACAGCCTGTGCTGGACTCTGACATTTAGTCTAGGTGATGTACCAGTACAAAAACTTGTTACGATTCCAGTTCCTAATGAAAAAAAAACCCACTGTTCTCCATCTGCACCCAGACATACAAAATTTCTGAGGAAGGTCAGCAAGGCACACAAAGAGAGCTGTTGACTATAGGAATGGAGGACAACTGGTCAAAATTAGGAAAAAAAAAAAAAAAAAAAAATTACACATCTGAGGGAAGAGTACCGTACACTGAGTTACAAGAAAATCTTTGTCTCTAACTCCAGGTCCTTCTTCAGTCATCAGCAATGACGATGATTCAGCCAGTCCCCTCCACCACATCTCAAATGGCAGTAACACTCCATCTTCTTCTGAGGGGGGTCCTGATGCAGTCATCATTGGGATGACGAAGATTCCTGTCATTGAAAATCCACAGTATTTTGGAATTACCAACAGTCAGCTCAAGCCAGATACCTGTAAGTACAAACAACTGTATGTGTTTTGATCATTCATTTTACCTGTGCAACTGTTGTGGCTCCTTAACAGAGCTAGCATAACAAAATACTCTTAAATTCCTGGCAGTGGAATGGTGGGGTTAAAATGTGTGCTATTTATTAAAGATACATGGGATGAACCGCTTTACCTCTGTCTAAGCCAAATTCAGCCCTTGTGACGAGTCAATGAAGTGAGCGGTGTTATGCTCAAAGCCCAATCCATATTTCATCAAAAATCACTGGTAGCCTTTCCATTGATTTCAGTGGTCTTTGGCCAGTCCTGTGCTCTGAATGTGTTCTTGGGAGAAAACAAATCTTGGATCAGAAGCAAAAGTCAGTATTGTTACATATGCACTACTTTTAAATTAATCGTATCAGCATCACCAGGTCATATTAATATAACCTAACTTTCAGATCTGAGTATTTGTAAATTTGTAAGGATGATAAGGGTTAAAACTTGAATTCTTGTAATTTCATTGTATAATTCAACCTCTACAAATAGAACTTATTTTGAGTATTTAAAAGTAGAGCAGAAGAGCAGAAGGTTGCATGATGGGCAATATATGTCACATACAAATTCTTTCATGTTAAGTGGAATGTGAAAAAATATGAAGAGCTAAACATACTGAACTATGAAGAGTTAAACAAAGAGTATTACTTACTTAGATGCTGCTTACTTCACATACTACTTTTCAAACCTACTAACAGTTTCAGAATTGAACATGTCAAATGCTGATTTTTGAACCAGTGATTGGCATTAATGCACATAACTGAGAAAAAAAAACCCTAAAGGATATTGTGATAAACAGTAACTGCACTTCTTACTATTTCTCATCAGGACACTAAGTTCTGTAAGTGTTTCAGAGAAGGTTGTTCCAAAGTGTCACTGGAATTCTCAACTGTTTCTCTGGGAAGTCTCTGTAGAGATTCCCAATATAACTAGATTTGCAACTAAGGGACACTAAATCCTGTCTGTATCCTGCCCTGAAAGATATCACTTCCTAGCACAAACTGTAGTATAGGGGCTTACTGCCAAGGTTGGAAGCCTTTGCCTCCAACTTTGCAAAGCTTAAATGCTGTAACAGAAATCCCTTTTGACCTGTGCATGAGGGCATGCATGCATGACATGAATGCATAACTTCTAACTGCGAACAAAGACTGATGCTGAGCTACCCACTTACCTTGTAAATATTAATGCTTATTTAGATCCAGATGTTGCACTAAGCACAGTCCAGAAGGATGGTCCTGCAACACAAGGTCTTTTTATGCCTTTTTACATCCCTGATGTCCATTATTACTATAGCTTTTTGTTGTGACACTATTTTGTGACTAGAAATGTTGCATTATCTCTTCTACCAGCAGATAAGAATGATGATAATGTGAATATTCTGACCCAGCATATGCAGTGGGATCACAAGAAAATCACTGAATTGGTGATATTTGATCAGCATGAGAAAAATGTAATACAGATACATTCTGATGAGAATATTAATTCTTGTGAAAAATAGAAGCCGCTGGAGAATCATAAATGGGCAACATACTCACTAGTGCTCCCTATTATTATATAAAAGGCTATGCTTTTAAGTATGAGGCTACTGTAGCTCTATTCCCAGCTGCATTAAACAATTTTAAATTCTTTAAATAAATATCAGTAACTGCAGAGTTTTTAACTTCAGCATTAATGTTGAAACAACATACATGCTGTTTCGGGGAAAAACCCAAACTGTACCAAAACACAGAATTCTCTCACATTTAGTAAGCTGCACATTAAGTACTGACATACTAAATCATGGCTGACTTGTGTTAAGTATGTCCTGATCCTAAAAATACGTACGTCTGTATCTGGTTTTGTGTTCTACAATGAAACCTGCATGGTGTCAGGGAAATTAATCACAGTACATGAAATTCAGTTGGTGTATAAATGCTTGCAGGATATGCTTCAGGACTCTATTGTGGTTCTCTGGAGATGTTTGAGGGGCTGATGGTCTGCATTCTGCCACATTGCCACTGTGGTCCCAGTCTTTGTGTTTTGGAGGTGGGTGTTGCTTTTGCTTTAGCAGAGAGAATCAGGTAAACTATGGCAGTGTATAAACCAAGACAGATTTCTTCTACCACACTGAGCATCTCTCCAATAAAAAGTGTAATTGAAATTGTCTTGAACAAAAATGGGCTTCCCCAATATAATTTTGCATATCCTCTCTTTCCTTCTTTCTCAGTTGTATATTATTACAGAGCTGTGCTTGCCCTTTCTTAACCTGCCAACCTCCTCCTGATGTGTATATCTGGTTGTTTATAAACCTCTAACCTAAGTAGCTTTTGCAACTTGTTCCTGGTTAGAATAATGCCAGCTCCAGATGTCATCTGGTTTCTCATCTACAGCAAGATAGTTAACATTTATTTTTATTTCCTCTCTGTTCTAAGTTCCATTGTTCACCAGAATTAAACCCAACAATCACTGACAGTCATGCTGGAAGAGGTACTTCTGTATTTAGCGTATGTTGCTCTGTGGAAGGAGGTGAAACATCAAGCTAGGTGAAACTGTACACAGATTGTATTGCAGTTTTCACAGAAATGAAGGAGTACTCTTTCTGTGAGTAGCAAGTGGAATTTCTTTTTTAATATCTACTGAGGGTGTACTATGACTTACCTACCAAAAACCATTTCTGAATACAGAGTATCAAGCTTCATTGCAAAGTATTAGAAGAGCATGTGTTTAAAACAAAATTTAAAAGTTGATTACAAACAGTGTCATTTGAAATTCCATCACTGAATCTATAATTTGGTCCTTTCACTACTGAATAACTAAATCCAAAGAGTGATGACTTCTAAAGAGTCTATCTCAGGCTAAAAGTTACAGCATTTTCCTCCTCTTAAGATACAGCCTTCAGGGTGGGAAGAACAAACTGGTGAAGACCAAAGACCCGTCAGCTTCAGTGGTCAGCTTCCAATCATCACTCAGCAGGACTGCATTTCTGTCACTTCAGCACAACATTCGTCCCTACCTTTAACTGATGTAAAGTAGATTGGAAGATTACATCTTCCAATTGGGATTGGCTGATATTTCCCATTTAAGCTACCAGTATTACTCACCAGCTCCTTCAGCATGTCTGTCTGACATGCTATACCAGCGCTCCTAGCTTTTCCTTTCCATGCCATATACTGTTGATTGCTGCTGGTTGGTAGGTTCATCTGCAACTCCAACATCTTGAATATTTTCACCTTGAAAGAATACACTCTGAGGTGCATAAACATGTTTCAGACACCTACCAGACTTCTTGGTTCCTTTTTGTATGAAAGCAGAAGTTATTTCTCATTTGTCAGTTCTTGTCAGTGCCAATTCTGTTATCAGATGGATGAGAGAGAGCCAGAAACCTGGACATGATGCAGTGCTCTTTGCAGTTAAGGTATTATAAACCAGGTGCTGTGTTAGTGTCCACCTGCAAACCTCTTGCCTGGGAATTACGAACGAGGTTCAGTTGTTGCTGTGGAAAATTGAGGCATAACTTTGTAGGGAAATAACATCACCACGTCCATAATCCTTGCATGGATGGCAAAACTTTCAAGACTTTTGTCCCCTGAAATCAGCTGGACAATGTAATATTTTGTGGGCATAAAACTTAACCTTTACTAGATGGTTAGCTTCACTAATCTTATGAGCTGTCACAGACCCTAAGATATTTGATATTTTCATTAATATTACAGTATTTCAAAAATCAGTCTTCTACACGTCTGCACAGAAATTGTAGTTGCTAAAGTTATCAGGCAAGCCTACCAAACCTGTTGAAACAGGACAGAGAAAACAAATCCATTTTCTCAAGGACCAGCTATGGGCTTTCTTCATCACTTAGCTTGCAGCCTAGCACTTGGAATATATCAGTCAATGACTGTTAGATTTCTGTGATTCATGGTGGAAATGCACTCAGTAAATAACATTGCTACATTGATAAGAATGTGAAAATCTGACGAGAGGTCACAAAACATCAGTGGAAGTGCCCAGGTTGAGATTCTGAGGGTAGAACTTGGATAAGAAATTTCTTGCAGATGGTTTTGGGATTTTGAGAAATTGTTCTCTGAGCCTTGCCCCAGTAACTCCCACCCCTGCCCCACGAAGTCGCTGTGGTTGTTTGGGTGCTACTGAAAGGAAGGTTGGAGCTTTGCCCTTTAATGAAGTGGTTTGCAAGCTCGTGGTTTCAGCCCCCCTGTAGTGGAGAAATAGCTGCACTGACATCAGTTTGCACTTCCCAGCTGATCTGTACTTGCAACTCACTTAGTTTTGTCAATTTCATGGATTTCAGTGTTGGAAAAGAGCATACTGTACTGGGCAGGCTTATTAATTAGTTAGTGGATGGTTTAGTGGCAGGATGTTTTCAGTGACTGACATATAAATAGCCATTGCATTTCAGATGACGTTGTGTGGATTGTGACTTTCATATGGGAAATTTGGGTATATTCTTGAGATAGTCTTAGTATTCCATCTCTATTTCTGCATTTTCAGATTGTGTTCTTTCAAGTGTAGGAGTCTGAATATGCAGTTTAGATAACAGTTATTTTACTTCCAGTTGGCTTCCATTAGGGAAAGTCTGAAGCTGATTACAAGTTGGCAGAAATAATTTTTCTAAATTAATTTTTATTTATTTTGCTGATCTGAAAAAATGAATTTAGCCTATAGTTCCAGTTCCAGAGTAAATTGCTAATTGCATGTGCAGTGCTAATTTTAAAGGCAGAAGTTTTGAGAGCACCCTGCTTTTATCCCCTTCTGAACACTGAACTTTTCAATTTATGTTTAGGGATTTTCATTTGCGTTTCAGGGATTGTTACATCATTTAGTTAAGGGTGATCTCAATCTTCTTCTGACTTTCCTTGTTCTTTAACTATATATTTCTTTTTAACATATGCATAGCCAGATTTTTGGTGTTCCCTTTAGTCAGGAAAGTTGCAGTAATGCTCTGCTTCAGTCCACCCCCTTCTTGAATGACTTTTGAGGGAGAAAAGAAATAGGACAGTTATTCTTACCATTTTATCATGACCCCGATAATACAGGACTTTTGTCTTTAAAGCCATAGGTCTTGGAGTCTGGTGATGATGTCAGATTTCATTTTAGAATGAAAAAATCTGAAGAAAAGGTTCAGAATACGAGGCAGACCCCAAAAGCATGAGGAAACAGGAGAAAAAAATCTGGATTTTTTGTTATTTTGTTTATTATATTCTTTTTTGGTTTATTCATTACATTCTTTTTAAATTCAGTTTTGATGATTTGGGAGCATTTGAACAGGGCAGAAGCACATGAGTGTGCAGAGCTGGCCCTGGTCTGCCAGTGTGGGGAGGCGGCCCTTGTCACAGCCACCACAGAGACTGGAGGGGAGCAGCCGGACACTAGGGCCTGCTGAGTTGTGTTTCCTCTACCAGGCTGTTTGCAGAAGGGTGCATCTAGTTGTAGGTCAACACTTCGTTGTTTTCACAGCTCTGACGACTCACACCTTACAAGGCAGTCTGGCTTCTCTTAATTTTGGAGCATGTTGACAACCTTCTTCCAAACCCTTGGATCAATATCAGTGGGTCATTCAATATGAAAAAAGAAGTAGTTGTATTTCCAGGGTAGATGCAACAGAAAGAGGAATTGTGATCACCTGGTCTGTATTTCTCAGGCATCCTTGTCCCGGGAGTCCCACAGCAGAGCCTGGCCCCAGCATGTGTTTCTTGGCTGGGTGTGGTGTGCAAGATCTCACTGCCAAGCAGTGACCAGTTTCACTCTGGTGAAATGAAAGCTGCTGGCAAAAATAAAATTCACCAGGAGAGTCTCTGTGCTGCAGGGATCTGACAGGCCTCTGACCCAGAGCAGGAGATCTATCTGTTTCTGGGTGCTGCTCATCCTGTACAGGTAACATCCTCTGGAAAATAGCAATGTGCAAAGTGCAGACTGTCTGCAGCAGGTAGTCTCCATCTGACTTTATTCCAGATCATGTCTGTCACCCTACACTTTCCTACAGTCCTGAGGAATAGGGGTAATTTTTGACAAATGTTATAAGGTAAAAAATTAATCAGGTTGGTCCCTGTGCACAGAGGAAGGATTGCCCAAGACAAACACTCTGTAAGCATTTCCATCCCTTTTGAAAGGCTTTTGTATTTGAGTGACTACAAAAAAAGGGCTGCTGTAGTGTTTTCTTTGCCAGCTAAGCCCTAAGGCTGGGGATTTTCCATCAGTTCCCAAAGCTTGCTGAGCTGAAAATTTATAAGCAGCTCATTTTCCCATAAAAGACACCATGACCTCAGCAGCCAGAATGCAGGGAAGCAAAACTGATGAATCTTAGTGAAATCCAGACTGGGAGGAAAAACCTCTCTGTCCAAGCTGAACTTGTCATTCCTGACATTCATTGTTAGTTGGGATTGTGTGGTTTAACAGGGCACTCACTTTGGACTCTTCAGATGCTGAAAACTAAAAAAACTTTATATGCTGAAAGTCAAACATGGGTGAGATTGAGGTTACAACGAGGGATATAAAAATTATATTTACTTCTTGTCCTGATCCTGCTGTTTGTTTTACTCTGGAGATATTTTACTGGCTGAATAAGGATATAAAGATATATGAAGTTATCTTTTATATTATCTTGACTAAATACTTCTGTGGTTTGATTGCATATTTTAATCCCTGATTGCAGTCACCATTTAAAATTTGTGTCTTTACAGTTGTTCGTCAAGTCACAGATATGTCAGAAAGGACAGCTGTATATATCAGTGGTGTATTTCCATTAATTGTATTTGACTTTTTTTTTAACTGGGCAAGAGATTTTTCTCCCAGACCATAGCATTCTGAGTCTCAATTATTTTTCCCAAAAATGTGGTCACTTATTTCCTTTGCCCAAATAATGAAATGTAATAGGGAATAAATACAGTTAAGGGAAATTAGATACTTTTACTCCGGCTATTCATTCTGAGAGTCAATAGACCTGCATTTTTTTGTTTTCCAATCAGATGGAAGAAATTCTCCCAAAAGCTGAAGGCTTCAACTTGAAAAGTGCGGGATTTTACCTCATTAAAAATTCAAAATGAAAGAAAAGCTTATTAATTTCCTCATTTAGTGTTGTGGTGAACCCGCAGAATCACTTTTTCCCCAAGATGTTGTTTTTGTTGCAGTCTTGATCTGTCCTTGAAGTCCATTTACATCTAATTAAAAAAAGGAAGATATCATGCTCTCTGCAAAATATTTGCATTTCAGCACACAGAATGTTGTTCGGTGACCCAGATTATTCAGTAAAGTGTTTTCACTGAAGTCCAAATGCTGGAAATGCAAGAAAGAACAGCTTTGACTCTGAATTCTGTTTTGTGGATAGCACAAGTGTTTTACCACTTGGAAATAACAGCACATGAAACATACTTCTGGGTAAATAGCAGATGTTCTAAGGACATCTGAGCAAAGAAGATCCAAAGTAAGCATTTCAAGTACATAGTATGAGTCAAGACAGTATGACAGATGCACTCTCAAGGAAATGTCCAGTGTCAAAATTAAGGTGAAGCGTGCACCTTCTTGTTTAAATTTGTCAGGTAATATTCAGATAAGAACAGTGTTCTTCCTCGGCAGAGCATTGAAGTACACTGTCCACATCAAGCCCAACTGTGGGCTTCAGTCAACAAGAACACTTTATGAAAGATAAGTGAAATTAAGCACATGTTCAAACATTCTCTGCAATTAGGGTATTAGTCAAGGTGAAAAAACCCAATGTGGTGATTTTAGACTAGAGTAATCTCCATGGCATTGCTACGTTCAGTTTGTCATTTGATAATACATCTGTATCAGAAATACATACAGTGTTTTGTCACCAAAACACCTAGCTAAATCAGTGACACGTAAATGACAAATAGTCATTTATATTCTAATGGTTTAATTGCGCCTTTCAGACTCTGCAAACTAGATTCTATGGATGTTGATTTTATATGCAGAAACCTGCATGGGTAGTACTTATATTTAGTATAATAGGAATAATAAAATATTATTTAGTATAATAGGAAAAGAATATATATATATATATATTTAGTATAATAGAATAGGAAAAAAAAGGGCAATCCATTCTGAAAACATCCCTATCATGAGCCTATACATAAGAGTAGGATTTGGCTTTGGATTTATTTGTTTGTGTCAGTGAAAGTTTTGGCTAAATGAGAAATACACATCCCAGGGAAATAAGAATAAAATGAGAAATTTTAAGTCTGAGAAATACTAAAGTATGAGAAAGTGAGAAATAAATAACTTAGTCGCCAAAATTATTTAATAAACCCTGCTTCTAATTTCCTTGAATTCATCACCAAGCAAGTTGCATCATTATTCAGAAACATGATTGTGTAAAAATGCAGTTAGCCCTGAGCACAAACGCAACTAAAGATGAATTTTGGGAGAAAATTATCAGGAACACAGATGCCCACAGTAAGCGTTGGTTAAGACAGAGTAGTATTTATTGCAGTTACAGGGTGATGAGCCATGTTGTTTTTCAGCTGCGTGTAACATCTTCACTGCTCTCGCCAGCAGCTGTCTCTGAGCAATTAAGGCTGTCAATGCTTTGAGACTGACATTTGAGAGAAGTTTAGCAGTTTGTGTCCTGCAGGACCGTGTGGTTGGCTTTGCAAGTCTGCAGATCTGCTGCAGGCAGGGAGGCTCTGGATGGCCTGTTATTCCTGGAGCCATCAGAACTCTGAATATATGCATGCACCTCATGTTTCTGTGTGTGAATGGGGGGTGCATTGACTTGCACAGCAGCCCGAACCCAGCAGGATTTCACCTGCTCTGTGTTGTCCTTCCCTTTCCTACATCATTTGTACTCTGGCTACTAGATTCTACCAGGGAGCTGCTTTCCTTACTGCATCCCGCTGGAGATGAATATGAGGGCTAGGATGCAGAAAGCTCGAGCTTTCATCTGCTCTTGGTTAATGTCCCAAACCTTTTCCTTTCTGCAGCCTGTGCAGCTTGATTATCATCTGTCTTGAGGAGCCTTCCCCAGCAAAAATGCCACTGAAGTTCATAAGGTTTAAGCATGTTTAAGGTTTGGTTTTGACAGGTTTTTGCTGGGGAGTGCCTCAATGTCTCAGACTTATCTGCATCTGTTTTACAAGCATAGGGTAGACCAGCAAAAAGTTGAATCTAACAGACATTTAAAATGTTGTCAGAGATAAAAGTAACACTGTTGGTAATATTATTAAGTACTCTGTAATGTTCTTCAAATATTTTTTTGTCAGAACTAGCTTGTTAGTTAAACTAGGAAACAGACTTCTCATGTTCTACAAACATCAGTTGAGGAAAAATGATAAGATTAATTTTTTTCTCAGTGGAAGGTGTTTAATTAATATGCCCCTTTTAATTTAGACATATGTTTTATAAAATAAAATACCTACGTTCAGCATTTTTGAGTCATATAAAAACTAGAATTATGTGAGTAGACAATTCCAGGAATGTGTTTCCATCATTAATCAACAGGTATAATATGTCAAGAGTGAAATGTATTTTATGATCATTTTTATAGCCCTCCCTTTCTCACTTGCCCTTAAGCTAGTTTTCTTTAGATTTGTTGGGCAGAAGTGAGAACACCTTTCATTACCCTCTGCTTTCTTGGTTAAGGATGCTGAAGGGACCTCTGCTTAGTGGGGCAATGTCTGAGGGACACAAGGAGAGACAGGCCATCCTTGAGCTCAGTAGTACTTGTCAGTGAGGGTTGTAGTGACTTTGTCAGCCTGTGATTGAGCAGGACATTCCACAGAGGATGGGCTATTGATCTTCAAAGGTCAGAATTCGGATTGAATCATGAGACATGCAGATCTGGTAGGAGGTGAACACTGCCTTGGGCTTGTATCTAGTCCATCCAGGCCCATAATAACTGAAGACTATTATTTGCAGATTGAGAGGCACTTACTGTGAGTGAAGTACAAAACTCCTGAGTAAGCTAAGTCAAAACCCTGCAACGAGGTCTGAAATTCTTAAAAGTTCTCTGGATGAAAAGTTGTGCCATACCTATGGCTAGCAACTTGCCCGATAGCTTTGGGGGGCAGTTAAACAATTAAATGGAAAATGTAGTGCATGGGGGGTGTTGTTTGCATTTTTAAAAAATACGTGGTGTATGCATATCGATTATTTCCTGTTTCTCTATATTGTGGCATATCTCTGTATAATTAATACTCTCTCTAAGAATTTTTTTTTTAAATTTCTGCAGTTGTGGGATCTAAATTCCATTCTCAGACATCAGCTACTCTGCTGAAATTGCATTCAGGTGCTAAATAACGCTAAGTAACTGGTTTTCTAAAGAGTCCTAAACAGCTTCAAAATGTAAAGTCTGGTCAATAGTATTCAGAGGCTTAGTCAGCTTAGTACTTTGGGAAATGCAAGTAAATAATTGCTTCATCCTTAGCTACCTAAATGCCTTTGAAAACTGGTTGTTGGAAACTGTTGAAAGTCAGTAGTTACACAGGGTGCAGGAAAGGCTGCAAGAGGATGCCTTGAACAGCTCTGAGTTGTTTTAGACAGTTGGAATCAGAGTTAAGAAGATGGGGAGCAAAGCTGTTTTCAGAGCTTCCTTCCCTTCTTTCCTCCTCCCACCTTGGTTTGTTTCCTGCAGAACTGGAAAGAAGGAATGAAAAATGAGGTGGTTGTCTCTATCATGTGGTTATTTATTCCCAAGATTGGATAGTGAGAAACTAAATCTAACTTCAAACAATCTCCAGTTTATATAATTTTAGAGGAAAGACAGATATGACAGAATTTTCAACTGCCATTATGAATACTTTCTTGAGCCACAGTTTCAGTCAGAAACTTTCTGAAATGAAGCCATTCCCACACAGGATGTCTTATTTCTGAGTGTTGCTGAGGATTTCTTAAGATTTGGTTTCTTAGGCTTGTGGTATTTTTTTCCCTTTTTTTTTTTTTTTTGGTGCCCATTGCTTGGAAGGCCTGTGGCTGCCTTAACAAAAAACCCCAAGAAATAGCTGAAAACAATACTCATCAAGTGGAACATGTCCCAGACAAAGTAGGAACAGAAAAAGGGAGAAACAAATGGAAAAGAAACAAGAACCTCAGCCTCAGCTTTTGGCAAAGAAAACACAATAAATACATGTCTGATTTGTTCCAACCACTTTGCAGGAGGACATGATTTATCTTGTCCCTGTTTTATTTTCATCAGAAGAAAAGTTTTGCAGTATTTGCAGACTCTGCTTGAGAGGCTGTTGAGACTGAAATAGCAATGGGATTGCCTCCAGACAGAAATGCATTGACCTGCCCTGCATAGAAAAGCTTGAAAAGCTCCTTCTTGAGTGGTAAACAGCAGGAGAAAAGCTTATAGGCTAATTCTCCATACTCTGATTTAGAAGAGGAAATACCCTGTTACAGAGTGTTGTGTTCTGATGGGTTTGTGATGCTTCAGTCCATGAACTTCACTTGTGCAATGGCAGGTGTGCAAAGGTGCTGTATAATCAGGTGAGAATGAAATGATTTGTGTTATCATTGCCCAGCAATGCCATTCCCGCTTATGCTGATAGTAAATTCTCACTTTATTTTGCGGACTCTATCTGCTCAGTTCAGGAATGGACAGATTGCTACAGTGGATCGTGGTAGTAACTTCTGCTCCTGACAGTGGCAATACCTATTAGGAACCTTTCTTCAAATAAGTATCCAATAAACCTTAAGGTGTGTATTTCTTTCACATCTTCTAACACCTAAAGATTGGCTTATGCTCAGTGACACATTGATGTCCTTTTGTAGATACTAACCCTGTCTAATAAACAAGCTGATATTCCCAGAATAGTATGTAGCGGCTTCCCTGACATTAACAGCAACGTATTTATACCCTTCTATGGCTGAAACGCTCAGAGCAGAGAAGAGAGATCAGAAGCAGCTAAAAGGCCAGAAGGTCAGAGATCACCCACAACCATTGCAGCAGAGAGCTGATGCTCATCTGTCTTGGCAGGTAATGACGTGAAACGGTGTTAGCAAGATCAGAGATGATTAGTGTTCTGCACTCAGTGCAATCACAGGGGTGAGCCTTTGGTTCTGCCCTGAGGGCTCTGAACCCCACAGCATTCACAAAGTGCCTGGAGAAGGGCACCCCGTCTGTGTCAGGACAAGTAGAGGCAAGTTTGCAGTCCCTCAGCTTCTGCAGCCCATGGCTGACTGCAGGTGTAAACTGCCTTGTGACCAAGTCACATCAGTTCTGTGGCCACTACTGGGCAGGGTGAATTAGTGGGCTGGACTCCTTCAGATGCCATAGCCAGCCCCAGATCACATCAGCCAGCAGGCATCAGATATGAAGCTCAAAAGCTCTGTGCTCAACTCAGCCTTAAAGGAGAGCACCTTTCAGCCTTGTGCCCAACCCTGAGAGGAGACATTGGGTGCATTTTTTCAGTGAGGTGTCATTTCAGACACAGTAAATCACAATTCTCATCCTGAAGGTGTGGTATGGGAGCACAGACTGAAGACTCAAAGTCACAGAAGTTCACAGAGAACTTCTTGGAGAAGATATTTCCTTTTTGTCTTAGTTTTTTTACCTGAAGAGGAAGATTACTATTTCCCAACTTACTAAACGCTTTTGCATTATGCATTCTCATGCAGCCTATTTCCTTCCTGGAAATGGTTTCCCACATTTACCACAATGTTGTATTGCACTTTAAAGTTACAATTTTTTGCCTCTTTCAATGGCAGCATTTTAGAGAACCCTGAAATTGTACCACACCAAATAAACACAGTGCAAAACAAGGTGTATCTTTCAGAAATCATAGAATCATTGAGTGAAAAAAAGTCCAAGATCATCAAGTCCAACTTTCAATGAAATGAGGAGGATGAGAAGATTCAACTTTTCTTTGCAGTCATAGCTTTCCTCTAGAGGCCAAATCCAGAACTGATTTCCTATTTTAACCAACATGAGTCTTTCCTGATGACTGATCTCTGTGTGTTTTGAGATGGGTCTCAACATCTGAAACACGGCTGTGGTAAATGGCAACATTAAACAACTTGGTAAGAGATTTATTTTGCACCGGTAGGTTTCTTTTTTTGAGTGCAAGATAGAGTGTTTTCAAGACAGAACAAAGCACACAGGTGTTCACTGCTCCTGCAGAAGACAGCTTTGCCATCTCAACTTTGCAGCTTTTGTTTATGTATACAGATATATATACATGTATACAGATATGTATACAGAAATATATAGACCACTTTCTATGGCAAAAACACAGAAAAGCATTGTGTGTTTTTCATAACAAGGGAGAGAAAATGTACAGAAAAATTGTTGTTGTTGTTTTTGTGGGTTTTTGGGGTTTTGGGGTTTTTTTGTTCAGGTTGGGTTTTTTTGGTTGGTTGGTTGGTTGGTTGGTTGGTTTTTCTTTGGAATGGAATTTCTGCCTATGTGTGCCATAGTTATTTTTCATCATATAGAAAGGACTGTGCCCACCCACAGTGAGCTCTTGGCCTCATCAAACCAGACACATGCCCCATCTAGATGTCTGTAAAAGCTTTTAAGAAACATTTTGTTATGCTTTCTGTGGTGTTTCTCTAAGGGTATACTATATACAGTCATACCTGTTAAAATACACACTGTTCATTAGCTAAAGCTTCTCAAGAGATGAGTTTTCATTTTTAAGAAAGAAGAGCAATTATTTAAATGGAAATGCGGTCTCAGGAAAGATATCAATCCTGGATTTAAATCTTTCCTAGATCTCAACACTCATGTAATAAGGAAGGAAATCCTGGTTCAGAAACTAGGATATAAACCCTCCATGGTCACAAGCTGCTCATTATTCCCTACTCTGCTTTCTGGTTGAAATTCTGAAAGGCTGTGCCAGTGCTGAGCTGGACTTGAAGTTTTGCATGGCATATTAACTCTCTGGGTAATCAGTCTAAGAAGGCCATAGATCAAAGCCTATTTGAACATATTTGAACCAAACCCAGCTAGTACTGTTTTCTTTGTATTTGGAATTAGCTTTTGAGTTGTTGCTTTTAAGTAAATTAATGAGCCATTTAATACTGTGCAAGCTAAGCATTTCTGCATTCTGATACACTTGAATTACTGAGGTTCTTTCTGTGTGTTGTTAAATTGTGCAAGCTGTAGGATGATTGTAAGTAAAATCACACTTTTGAACAGCTAGTACTCAGTCTGATCTACAGAAGGTTGATAGCTGGATTCACAGAACACAATAGTTTCTTCTCCCTTCCTCTTCAACCCAATGAAAGGTGGTAGAGCAAAGCATCAGGGAAAAATAATGTAAAGACTTATGAAATGCACCCTGTACATGAATGGAAAAATATGAAATCTATTGTTACATTTTATAGCAAGATTATGGAACAAAGGAAAGTCAATGTGAACTCTTTCACATTTTGCTTGTTACCTTTAACAGGCAGCTACTCTGTATGACCAGAACACATTGTATGTCCTTAGACTTTGCTACAGGGAATAATGCCCATGTTGCAAATATGGAGAAAAATTCTTATCTTTAGGTGACGTTTAAGCCAGGAAGCATGTTAAGGGTGAGTCTGGTGTCATAAATATAAACTGCGAGAAACAATTACTAAGAAAACTAATTAGTCTGGACAAAACCAAACCAACATCACAAAGATGCAGCAGATATAAATCATGCTCAGACAAAAGGGATAGGAAAATATAAAAGCCTATGACTTGGACCCAAGCAATAACCAAAGAGGGCTCCAGTAAGAAGTGGCACTCTAGGAGACAGAAAAGTGTACAGATCTCCCTCTTCCAAACAAAGAAAAGGAAGGAGAGAATGGGGGAGGAAAAAGGAAATAAAAGACAAGCAAGACAAAAGGGTAGGCCTGTTGGCAATTTACTCAGATGAAGCCAAGGTTTTGCAGCTGTACTTCTCCAAACATAAAGCAATTAAAATCTCTACCTACCTTGTTCTCTGGTACCTTGTTCTGCCTGGCTTCAGGATTAGGATTCAGAAAGCAAAAGGATTTAGGCAAGTAGGCTTTGCTTTTCCTACATTACCTGACTTGCTAAATGTGGCAGTGTTTGATTAAGGAGTTTCTAATTGCCTTTGACTAGGCCACGGTGTTCATTAAGTTTTCCAGTTTTCCTATGTTTCATCCTGACAGCTGACTAGGCTGGTTGGGTTGAGAAGGGAATTTTACCCACACTCCTATTTCCCCCTAGTGAAGAGAACTGGAGGTTGGTGTGGCAGGGCCTTGTAACCTGTGGCTTTAAACATTTGTTGATTTGGTTTTATAGTTTTTAAACTGGTGTTTATTGCTTCTCTAGATGTTCAGTAGGGAAGTCTTCTTGAATACCTGATGGCATTGCATTATGGTGAGAATTATAAAATTTCTCAGATTTTTGGGGAGTGTGAAAGGATCCATAGAGTACAAGAGGAGGAACAAAAACCTCTTTTAGGTCACTGTTTATTTCTGTATCGGTCTGTGCCCCCCTCTTCCAGACCCCAGCTGCTACTTGTGCTGCTGGACATACAAGGAGGAAGATTATTAAGATGCTGGGAGAAGGGAAATGTAACAGCAGTGCTTGTGATTATCAAAGGGTCAGGGTATTTAAGGGGTATCCTAATTTACACTGGCTGCTGAGAAGCAGAGGAATATTCTTCAGATTTTCTTTTATTTGGAATATTGATATAACAGCACCATCCTTACTGAAGATGAGATGGCCCATCATAATCCAAATGCTGGATTGTAACACAAAAATACTGTTGCATGCAAAACTTTTGCTATTCCAAAGGACTGGTACATAGACAAGTCTTTGCAATAACATAGGAGTTAAAATGCAGAATTCCTCTTTCATTTTTATCACTTAATTCAGTCTGGAAGTGATTTTCAGAGCAATTGCTTTTAACTCCAGAATTCAGATCAGAATATAAAGTTTGTCAAAAGTAGGATGTATTCAAGTCTTGGATTTTGGTTCAAACTTCCATAACTTAATTTGATCTAGCTTAGAACCTCGTTGTGCTTAGAACTGAGTTTTAACTTCCATTCTTAGCAGATTTTTGACTTGCATGTGATTTTTATTGGATAAGTTTCCTAGGAGTCCAAATTGGTAGAATGAGGAAAATAATCAATGGAGCAATGTGCTGGTGTGCAGGGATCCTGCACGGGCTTCTGTGTGAGGCTGGAAACCAGTTCTTCATCTGGTGGCAGCCTTGAAAGAGTGGTTCCTCCATCATAATGCAAAGTGAGAGGAAGGTCCTGCTGCCTTTACCAACCACCCTGTACAGCCAGAATATTGCAGCCTTTACTGAATTATTCCATCTTCAGTATAACTTCTCGCCCTCCAGAGTTACAGGGTAGTAGCTGAGATTTTAAATGCACAGAAGTAAAGCTGTTCAAAAATAGAATTTTCCTCCCATGGGAGATTTCAGCATTTCAAAATTACTTGCTGCTTTAAAGTATAAGAGAAAGCAGAGGGCACTTGGTTCAGTTTTGTCTCAAGTTTCAACTTGAACTGTTGAAACAGATAAAAATCTTCATTGAAATCTAAATAAGGTGGTATTTTTAAATGAAATACTTTTTTTGAAAATATTTCAATTTGGGAAAATATTTTAAAAATATGGGTAAGAGTGGTTTTGTGTGTGCTGGTATGGGAGAGGGGAAGGATTGTCCCACTTTGGAATGTTAAATTTGATTCTTTGTTTTAGGAAGCCAAAAAAGTAACTGAAAATCAGTATTTTTCTGCTGCTAAATATTTGAAACTTTATTTTACATCATTAATATTTTTCAGTGAAATTTTTTACTAGCTTTATGCTGAAATTAATGCTGTGGGAATCAAAATTTTGAATGTCCTGACTCATGTGTAATTAATATTAGTATATTTTCTTTCATTCCTACACCTGTTTCCATTAATTTTCTTGTTGAACTTGTCTGTAAGGGACTCAAAAAGACAAAATGGGTTGTGTGTTACTGCAAGTGATATCCAACAAGTCCAAACCTTCTTGGATTAAAGGGTGAAACTCCACTGAAGTCAATGGAGCTTTAAATATTGGCACCACCAGAAAAATTGTCCTGTGGAATACACTTGTATTGTCATACTTTGAATTCTCTTCATTCTCATGACAGACATTACTAAAGTAGTCTCTTTTCAAACACTTACACATTTATTATTTTCAAAACCCATTTCCTCAGAGAGGTCAAAAGCTCTTCTCACCACCATAGGGAGTCCATGGAAATGCCAGCATTCTGAAGTACCGCAGGTATCCAACTGCATTAAAATATTAAGGCTTTTTTTAGTTTTTCTTTTCAACCATGCTTTGTTTTTGTCATGAATCAAAAGTGGTAGAATATAATTATTTTTTGATTGGAAGGGCAAACATTCCAGCAGGAAAAATGTCACATTAAAATCGGATTACTTCCAACCAGTCCATACAAGAAAATTCCCTAGTGAAAAGGCCTGATCCCTGATTGTTTTGTATCACTAGTGTGATGCTATAATACCATTTTTACAGTGTGTTTCTGGTAATTTTCAGTATTATCTATGTAGAAAATAGATTGCAGATCTCCTCCAAAAGCCCAGTGTTTTCCTATTTGGCTGTACAGTAAAGCTGGAGTTTTCCCTCCTTTGTTAATATTTTCCTTAAAAACAGAGAATAATGAAATTACTTAGTATTATTTCCATGCATTACTTTAGAGCCCCATGGTCCAAACAAGACCTCACCGTGCAAAGTGCTGGGGACTCTGCAGGTGCACATAATCCTTGCCTGAAGAGCTTTTGGGCTACGGTCTCACTCCTGTAACCTGGAGCTACTTGGTTGTCCTGTGGGCAGGTTACAGACCTGGGGCTTCACACACAGGGTGAAGAATGGGGAAAGGATGCTTGGTTGTCCTGCCTGTATGAGCAGGGAGTCCCAGTGATTAAATCCTTTGCCCCAGGTTACACAGGAAATCTGTGTCTGACCCTGAGGTGGAAGCCAGATCTCCTGTGTGGCACCCTCATCCCCTGACCTATCCGTCCTTGCTCCCCACTGTCATGTTGGCCTCCAGCGCAGAAACTTCTAACCAAGGAATTTTCCATTGAGTTCTGCTGCTGATGAGTTTCTTTCTCACCAATAGGTGGAAACTGACAGCCCGGTTTCTCAGGTGACACAAGGAACGGTTCTGCCATCCCAAATGAGGCAGGAAAAACATCACGCAGAACAAGGAATTTTCCATAAGAAACTGTACCATAGCAACTGAAAAAGACGTTGAAGCACATTACACTTTCTCAGCTTGTTGCAACCTGTGCTTTGATGCAACAGGACATCAGAAAAGTGAAGACTTGGTTTTTTTGTTTTTCTTTTCCTTACTTATTTCTTTGGCCAGGAGAGTGATTGCTTTAACTGGTGCTGCTTGATCATAATGAATTTATTGCAAAACTGTGTAACCTTTCCACATCCGTCTCCAAAGTATGTGCCAGAGCTTATGTTCTGGCATGCATTGTCATGCTATAGCTGGGGAGGGAGAGGGAACTACATCTGCAAACTTCCGTAAGAGATCACAAGCTTCTGAAACTGTAGGTTAACTAACCAAATAGGATACAGAAATATTTCCAACAGGCTGGCAGCTGTGCAATATGTGGCATTAAAATAAAGTTGAGTAATTAAGAAGTAGTGATATAGAAACTAGCAAAAGTTTCTGTCTTTTTTTTCTAAACATATCCCAAATATGACTTGTCTAGTGTAACAGAAAAAAAAAATCACTGTGCAGAAATAAGTGGCTTGTGTTGGTTTGGATATGGACAAATTCTTTCTGTACTAGGCATAGTATTTATGTAAAATGTTGCCTAAAATCTCTAAGGGAATTCTTTGCAGGATAGATGTTTATCTTCCCAAGCAGCTGTAAAACACTGTTAATAATGAAGAAAAATGAATTAACAGGACCTAAAATGTTGAAGTGAGAAAACAGGAATATCTGTTTAGCACTACTGATCAGCTGAGGTCTGGAGACCCCCTTTCTTTTGAACTGGAGCAGTTTAGTCATCTTCCTTTTCTTTCTATTTTTTAGAGTTCATGCTGTACCTTGCCCATATTTTATCTCTCCACTGTGTTCCTTCTCAATAAATTCCACAATGTGGATCATCCTCTTCTCCTGTATACCTGGAGATATGAATTACTGGGTGGAGGACTGCAGCATGTAGCACATTTTCTTTGTGTATACTGTTTTTTCATTCAGACTCACAACCCATCAAGTTTCTGAGGTATTTCTGTGGTAAGATATCCCTCATTTCTGTGAGACTGTTTGTTTCAAGTTCCCCTCATTGTCAGTGGCAAGTCTGTCACGGATTTGGGAAGTTATGTCAGAATCCTGCAGAACTGGACTTGAACTAAAAATGTTGTACTGGAGAAGGATTTGTCACAGCTGTGCTTAACTAAGGCTTCCCTCAAAGTCTATATGTGAAAGCACAGTTCCTTTTGGACAGTAGCAAGGATAATGCAGGTTTTTCAAACTGGTTGCTCCTAGTTACTGTCCTGGCTTTCAACTTGGTAAATTATGGGGAAAAATACCTTTTAAAATACTATTGAGAAGAGATTTTTCCTACTGATGTTGTTCTGATGCTTAGCTAGAATAGCTCTCATTAGGATGCAATTTACCATTTTCCTCAGTTTCCACAACAATTGGAATTTCAAAAGCCTACTTGGCACAATATGAAGGCAGATGATACCAGCAGCTCCTGTTCAGAAATACTTATTTGTTTACATCTATGAAGGTGTGGAAAGAGAGCTACTGAAAGTAGTTTTGAAGTGCTGGTTGTGGTATGTTAATCCCTGAGGGCCTGTTTATTTTTATGGAGGATAGTACATACAATACTGTAAACTAACAACATACAGACTGGAATAAGCAAAGAATTAGGACACAGCTAGCAGCAGACCTCACATTTTCCTTTGTTCACGGCAAGTTTTTCTTGATTGTTTGTTTGTTTGTTTGTTTGTTTGTTTTAATGTGTCAAATTAGGGGATGCTGTGGGTTTCTTAATTGCTTTCTTCAGCAGTTTCTCTTCTTCTGAATGCAATGCAAGAGAAACAGTGTTGTTTTAAATTTTTTTTTTTTCTGAATGTATTCTTACCAATGTATTTTATTTTTGAGTGCATTATAATACACTTTAAGGAGGCCAGAACCAGTAAAATTACAAGGAAGTATTTACTGCAGCCAAATTCATATCTGAAGAGTTTCCACTTGAGATTTTGAACTTAAGAAAGTGATGGCAGTGAGGCGTTTGTGCCATTGTTTTCAAAATATACCAAATAAGAATCTTGATGAATACATAACTTATGCTTTATAGCTTTGTGACACTATTCAAGTAGAAAATAACTAATATTTTTTAAAAATCCCCACCACTATTGTGAAACAGCTAGGTATTCATTTCTGGCCTCATTTTTGAGGTGGGGAAAACAGTCATAAAGGGATTCACTCAACAGAAGCCTCATAAGAGTTGTTTGCCAAAATGCTGATGACAAGTATCTTTTCATCTCTGTGTGTGTGTGCGTGTGTGTGTGCGTGTGCGTATTTAGTCTTCAGAAGCAAACAATGTTGTCTCTCTGTAGTTTCTCTGTAAGAAAAAATACAAATCAGTAATGGTTATTTTTGCAGTTAGAGCCTGTTATATTCTTGGAACATGTGGCTGAATTACCATTCTCTTACTGAAGAAAATGTTACAAGAAGGGAAGAATAAATATGACAAGCAATGTTGAAAGCAATGCACTAGTCTGTAAGTTAGTTGAGAGTTGTACATGGGAAAACACTAGAAAAGCTACTCAACAAATCTTGGCATTGCTTTATAAATAATTATGTTAGCTTCTGACCCTTCCTCCTCATTAAAATTCTGAAGGACAGGCTAGAAACACAGACCCCTGGAAATTGCCTGAGGGCCGTTTTGTGGATGTTGGACTACCAAAAAGGCAAAGTATCCCTCCAGTGTGACAAGACCTCAGACAAGGCCTTCCTAAAAGCGAGTCTGTACTTGCCCGCCTGCTGGTGGTGGTCTTGCAGGAGGCAGCAGTTAACAAACACTGCCTGTAAAGTGGTCTGTTAAGGTACCCTGGTGACATCTTGGCTTAACAACACCTCAGTGTTTTAGCTAAGCGCAGGCCCGGGGCGTATCAGCACCCATTTCCTTGGCTGCAACGGTCAGTTTGAGCAGCTTGAGACAAGAATTCAGCATTTTCACTGGCAACAGTAAAAATCATGGCAATTTTTACTATTTCCTTTACTATTTCCTATTTCATGATAAGCCCATGGGGTACTCTGCCATTACAGTGCAACAAATGTAGCAGCTGTTTGTGTTGGTTACTGCTGCTTAAAATGTTTCCCGAGAAGGTGAGTATGTAGGCAAACTGGTATTTGTTGCTCTGGGAGAGAACTTGAACTTCAGGAGGAAAGGGAGAAAACCCCTACATTTTGCCTATCTTAGTTCTGTGCAGACTGAAGTTGCTGTAAATATCATGGTGTGCAGTAGTTGGAACAAAACAGTTTTGGTTTTCAAGAGCAATAGTCATATAGATGCTGGGTGAGAAAAGAACTTTTCTGGTCCATGCATTTTTGGTGTCTTGCAGAGACTGTCAGAATTACATTTGCATTAATTTCAGTCTACAACTAGTATTAAAGAAGATTCAACTGAAAGTACTTTCCAAATGTAAAGAGTGCAGGGGACAAAAAGGACTGTGATTTATGGTGACATCTATTGAGATTTTACAGAATATCATATGTGTATACTAGCTATCAACGTAAAATGAACTGGTACTAATTGGTCAAAGCTGCCAACTCAGTCTGGTTATGAGTGTAACAATCTTCTTTAGGTCACATTCATTATACTGACATTGTATGTCAGATCCTGAATAAAGTTCATTCAGCCATTTCTGCCGTTCTTCTTGTTTGCCCTGCTATGTATGTGTGCTGCCATCAGTGAGAGTTCATGTTTCAGCAAAGACTGGGTCTGTGTGCTTTGGGAAATGTATGTCTCGGGTATCTGCCCAGTGGCCAATTCTGCAGCAACAGCGTGACTGTGGGAGGGCATCCTTTGATTGAATCTCGCCTGGTGTTTTCCTCATTCTTGGAAACTGACTGGAACAAAATGTTCAAAGCTCTTTCTTTCTCCCTTTCCTCTTCTTTTTTTTTTTTTTCTCTCTCTCTTTCTGTCTTTCAGTTCCATGCCTCAAAAGGCTGTAACTGGGTTCATTATTGTGTGAAAAATCAGCAGCAAACTTCTATGCATTTTGCTTCATTTGGGCAGCTCCTGTTCCTTAGTGACAGCTGGTTGGCTCAGCACACTGTAATTATCAAGTCAAAACCAAGATGCTTTTAGGTAGTGAAAGCATATTGGCAGAGACTGAATTTGCCCTCAACCTTGTCATGGGCCACAGCTTTAAAAGATCCATTTGGTGGTGGTTGTTTTGTCACTGTTGGTACTGGAGCTCTGACTGTTATCACACTGGACCCTGTGGGAAGCTCTTGTTATCCTAAAGGAGGACAGGTGCTTGTTTTTCATTAGCTGCTGACATACTGTATGCTTAACTTTTGATCAATGTATCTGTGTTCTTTCTCCTCCTCTAAAATAAAATTTTATTGATATGTGGGAGGGGATTTATATGTGTTAGTGAGAATTTACAAAGGCCTTATTTAAAGAGTCTGAAGGAAATCTTGCTAAGAAACAGACCTGTGGGTTTGTTGTCTGCAGTGGAACCAAGGCACTCTCTGCTGCTACTTTAAATGTGCCTCCATTTGACAGACCGACTATGTGCTGAGTCAGTGACTGGTGCCTGGCTGTCCCTAGCCATGGGGGCATACAGGGCGAGGCATTGCCTATGATCCACTAAAGGACAATAGGCCCTGGGCTGCATATTGTGCAGATCAGTTCCAAGGAGCTGGACATAATGGAGACTTTTGCTCCCTCACCAAATTTGTTTTAGCAAAGATGTAGAATTCCTCCTTATTTGTCTGAAATGTCAAGAAACATAATTTCAGCTGGCAGATAACACAGTCCAGAGCTCAAGTGAGTGAAAGGAGATTTCTTATAGTCTTTGCTATGTCTGTTATCTTGGTGTGTCAGTTTTCATGTTACATGAGAATAACATGCAGATCCAAGAGAGAAGAGAAAATGTGTAACTTTTTTTTGCAAGAGGAATGACCTGGGAAAATCCTCCTGTTCCCACTGACAAGTCACAGTGTTTTCTCACTTCATCATGGGGCAGGCTGGGTTTTCTATTAGGAGAATTAGAATAGGCAGTCATCTTGCTGCTATTAAAAAACCTTTTAGTGTTCTCAAATCTGGCTGGGCTATAGTTTAGTGTAGTTTACAGATTATGTCCAAATAGGAGTACCACTGTTTGCTTAAGCAAAGCTCAATGCAAGGAGCATGGTACAGTCTAATTTGCATCCTTCCCTAGGATTTGGGGAGGTTGTCAGACCCTGAAGAATGATAAGTCACCCAAACTATAGAAACCTCATGGCCTTTACACATGAAATAATTTGTTTTGTATAAGCATACACTTTATGATATCAGTCCTTTGGAGGATGGAGGAAAGAAGAATCATGTCAGAAGAGAGGGTGATGTGTGGTCTGCAATAAGCAATAAGGTCTTCTCAAGCTTGAAAAATTAAGCATGTGCTATGTTTGTGTGGAAACCTGGAAAGATTTTTTTTTCCCCAGGGCATTTATAACAAGACAAAAGAAAAGTCATCTTTTCTTTGCAATTGCTGAGGCTTTGATCCTGAAAAATCCCCAGCACGTTCTGTCTTGCAAACCCTTAGTGACTCCATTTTGTTGGCCTAAAAGTGAAATCTTGCAGGTCTTTTTGTTTGAAGGGAGTACAATGTAATAATCTTCTGACTGCATTGTGGTTGCTGTAGAGGTATCTGTCACAGCCCAGTGGTAAAGATGAATTTTCTGGGTGTGCCTTGCATACATATGTTGCCAATTACATCATGAGCACTGGAATTCTGAAACAGTAGCTGGGCCAAGGGGAAAATGCCCTATGGGGACATAAGACTCTGTGTATGGCATGTCCTAGCAAAAAAGGTGTGCCAGTCTGGCAGTGAAACAAAAGCAGAGCAAGTGCCTCATCATGGAAGAAGGCAGAAATGCTGAAGGACAACAAGTCTGTAAAAGGGAATAGCTGCTTGTCCAGGTTTGTTCACCTTTTATGATGTTTTGGTCTTTTCTGTCAAGTGTCTCAGGCAGTATAATGCCAACCCCTTCTGTCCCCCCGTAGGTCAGAGGGCAAACTGACATTCTTTCTGTGTCAGTGTGTAGGAAGACTTCTTCTTTTTCTTCTTTCTAGTGAGTTTGTTTTTCAGTAAATAATGCAGGGTGAAAAAGATTTTATATTTTGTTTGTTTGCAGTGTCCCGTGTCTTTGTGTCATTTGTGGGTCCTCCTCAGAGATGGCTAAACTCTTAACTTTTCTTTGTGTTTAAAGGCCACTTATGGCAAAACCCATAGGAAAGAAGGAGGTATGCACAGAATCATAAGAGCAAATAACCATGTAGGTTATTCAGGCAAACCCTTAGCAGTTTGCAGTTAAAGAAGCAGGCAGAGACTGAGCCTTGTGATTAGGGGAAGGTTTATTTCAATTGGCTCAAAGAAAGCAAAGCATAAGATAAAATTGCATAAGATTCCATTTTTTTTTTCACAGAAGGCCACACAGTGTGTTGCAGCCTGATAGAACTGTAAAAGGAATTGGGAAAAAAAATTAGGAAAAGGGTAAATAATTTGCTCAAAAATGATCTGTAAGACTGGGTTCTGTCACACTCCTATGACATTTTCTCTATGCTAAATTAGCTGCAACAGTGCAGACCTACCCATCTAACATGGCTGATCAGATGCTATGCTGTCTTTTAGAAAGATAGCTCATCAAAAGGTAAAGATTGAGTATGTGCTTAACTTTTAAATAAGGGGATAGAATTTCAACTGTGAGCCAAGTATATGGTTTATTCCTTCACAAGCTTGAAAGCTCAATTTACTTTTCATATCTCCTTTTGAAAGGCCACCAGTAAAATGCTTCTGTACTCCCTCATGTAGAGCCATGAAATTATTTCCTTTTCCTTTTAAAATGAGAAGTGAAAAAGCAAAGCAGAGAAATGTACATCACAACCAGTGCAATCTGCTTTGAATTTCACCTTCATACCCATTTATGCTAAGCTTGAATATGGCTCAGCCTCTGGATGTAAGTTTCTTTCAGGTCCTACTTCTCAGGCTGGCACCCTAGGATGCTTTTCAGACTACGTCTGTTTCTGAAAACAGAGATAGAAGAGAGTTAATATTTAGAAGACAGTATGTTTATTGGCCCTTCCCCTTCTGAAAGTATCTATTATATGAGATATGCTACACAGTATTCCCCCATCCTTTGCCAAGTACTCCTATTTCTGTAGCACAGAAGATTCCTAAAGATTAGCATAGTGTGGAGGGAAAGGATTTCTAGGTCTGAACTAAGAGGAGGGTGCTTGTAATGAGATCATTGTCTCCAGTTAAACATGAAAGACAGACCAGATTTGCCCTCATAAAATAATACTAATGGGTTTTATACAGCAACTCATACACAATAGCCTCTGAGTTGTAAGATGATTAACCTTTTGGAAGAAGTGCATTGAGATTGGTATTTATAAATTAAGTGTATACATATCTGCAAAGGCAGAGTTTTTTCAAAATTCCAGGGCAGTTTTCTGCTCAAAGCTGATTTACCGTACAGTGCTGAAAAGCTTTTAGTAGGCTGGAAGCATCACGGAAAGAGAAATGAAGATGATTAATATATGCTACTTATTCTGAAAATAGCCAAATTTAGCTTTCAGCTATTCTGGTATATACCAATTGTTTTAGCATGTAAAAGATCAGTTTTAGGTTGCTAGGACTTCAAAGGTCTTGTGCACCTTAGTTTTAATATTCAGGGCAAGTTCATATATGGATAAACTGTTGACTTCATTATTTTTTTTCCATGAAGGGTGAATTTAGTTCATAAGACTCGTGCATTCAAAACAGTGACAGCATTTTTATTAGAATTTCTTCTTACCTGATGCTTATGTGAGTATAAGGATCTAATCAAGTATGGCATCATGGCTATCTGTAGCCAAGATGAGAGGACATTGGCCAGCTAAGCCAAATCAATTACTGAAAAAAAGAGCCAAGTAAAGTGCCTCACCAGGAATCAAATATTAACCCCAAAAGACAGTAAACACTTGCATTTCAGACAGAGCAGACCCATGCCTGCTACAGCACAGTGAGTTTACAGTGGGTAAGAACTGTGGTGTCCCTGTTGCTCTAGGAAGGTAGGAGAGATCTGGGCACCCTCCAAGGAGCTGCAGCACTATGTTACAAAAGGAAGCCTAATTCTAACCCAGGAAAATAAAAAATCTGGGGTTTAAATATAGATCCTGTGAGCATTTAAATTGTAAACAAAGCAACTGAAAGGTTAAGCTGCAGCAATCACAGATTTATTTGATTTACCAGATGTAGCTCCAGACAAGTAGGAAGTAAGTGCCTGGGAATTAGGCCATTCCTGTGACAGTCACTCATTTGCCTTTCATAAATGCCTCCAGTTCTTCCAGGAAGATCACTTCCTATTCAACCTGGCCGTTAAATGTCTCCTTAAGGCCCACTTAGGATCTAATGCCTGTGAGAAAGCTGACAAATCACTGATGGCCACCCAAGGATAACAGTTTTGCAGCTCTTCAATTATACTGGGGTTTTTTTCCGAAAGACACAAAACAAGACTCAAAGTGCTTCAGAAGCTGTACTTGCACAGGTAACTTGACAAGGTCCAAGTGCCTTTCTGGCCTCGTTGTTCGGTGAATCCTCCCTACTCAGTTTTCTGTAGCCTTTACCAGCACCTTTCATTTAGAACAGAGTACCTGAGGTACTGAGAGGAGAATTTCTGTCAGTTTAATTTACTTCTGTTGAAGAGGTGTGAATTGATTCTCAGCTGTGGACTATTATATATACATATTTATATATAATAGTGTGTACATATATATATATATATACACATGCACATTAAGATACACACACACACATATATAGAGTGTGCATATATATCTATGTGTATACATATATATATGAAAACATTGTTCCCACCTACCAGCTGGGCATGAGCCTTACATGAGCATTTGTTGCTGCTATATGGTAAAAATGAAACAACAATAGCACTACACAAAAATTTATATTGAATAATAAGTAACAAATGTTGTATGGGATAAATGCATCAAACAATCAGAAAGATACAACTGATCTGACCTATTTCTGCACTCAGGCAAGGCTGACAGGTCAAAAGGTTAAAAAAAAAAAAAAGGAAGCCATTGTTGTTGGCTTTTATTGCCACGTTCAAGAGTAGATATCTCAATATGCCAAAATTTCTATTCTGGCAACAGCTTGTAGAAACTGTAGACATGCTGCTATTGCATAATCTGATGGCTGTCAGTTTAGACTTGCTGCTTGCTCTTTGTAGTGAATTTGTACCCTTCTGCTATAGGATTCCAGCAGAAACTTCTTCTTTTTTGTGAATGGCAAGCACTGTACAAATTTTATATACTATCTAAACAATCACTTGGCCATTTACACCTGTTTTTTCTAGCAAGGTCTTAGAAATAGTTCAGTCCACAATTGCAATATAAATATTGGAAAAAGGAATGAAGGAATTTGTAAAACGTCTTTCTGTGGCACCTCATGTCACATCACAAGTTGAGTCTTTTCTGTGACTGCCTTTTTCTTATGCATCTGTGAGTATGTTTATAATATCACCTTGCCTGGTTTCTTGGCATCTTGAAGGTCCTTGTTCTCTTCACAGAGTCCTGGCACAACAAATTTCATCAGGATTGTCCCACATGTGTACCACTAGCAAAATTTTAAACAGTATTCTCAGAAGCAGACTCGGCAGATGATTTAAGTGGGCATGCAACACAAAAGGATCTTATGGTGTTGGTAGTTCAGTGAGCAGTGATGCCTGTCAGCTGTGGCTTTTATTGTCCATCTGTGAGTCCATGTTTCAGTCTCTCCATTAATCTCCTTGCTCTTCTCATGAGATAGATGGGAACACATTTGAAACCTACAACGTTTGTGATATTGTAATTGGGTGAGGTCTTCGAGATGAGACACTCGCATGCATGCAACATAACTATGTAATTTTTGTGCCCCTTAGGATATCCAGCCTTAAAAGGACTAGTGCAATCTATGGATGTGCAGAGATAGGGAGCTGATTTTAGGTTTTTATCACAACCTTGTGGAGAGTGGCTTCCAGTTGGGAAAAAACAACTGGAAACAACTTCTTTTAAAAGGATGTTAAAAAATTTTCCACAGAAAAGTCATGAAAATGACTGGTGAACTGGAGAAAATGTTTTCCTGGGGGGAGGAACTCCTGTCTCTCTGCCTCACCAAGAGCAAGAAGGGTGTTGATTACATGTATTTAATACCAAACCTTAAAAGGTTGCTCAGACTATCAGAGAAAGTCCCTAAACTCCAAGGGAGGAAGATGCAAGCCAGACAAGTTAACGATTTAGAGACAAAGGCATGCATTTTTATTAGCAATGAAATGATTACACATGAAAGCAAGTGGATAGTTCAGACTTTCAAATCAAGACTGGCACAGTCTCTTTCTGGAGGCAGTGTTCTGCCCCGTACAAATCATTCAGCTCAATATTATGCTCCATATAGTTTAGAAGGTCAACTTAGATGGTGTAATGGTCATATATGGTGGTAAAATGCTAAGACCTATTGTTTGTGACAGAGGGGAAACACTTCCACTCTGTCACATTTTATTTTTTAATTATGGGCAAAAAAAAGGTAACAATTTATACTGCTGCATATCCTGCTGTCCGTGGCAGGATTCATTTGTGTCCAGCTCAGGGAGTTCAAAGAGGTAAGGAGATCCTGAGTTGCCTGTTCTGCTGGAACCCACTCCAGAATGTGGTGTGACCCTTTCTGTTCAGCCTCACCGTCAAAGGTAAGGTTACCTGGGGAGTGCAGTCCCATGCCTGCAGATATGTATTGCATCATTTCCAGTGTGACATCCTGTCTGCTAGTGAGTGAAATACCTAAAAGTCCAACACTTTTGGTGAGATGCTTCTGAGACCCTGAGATGAGAAGAGAAACTTTTTCTGCAGTTGTGCTCCCCGTTGCCCTCTAGTTCCCTGAGGTCAGCCATGGGAGCCCCTGCTTCTAAGGGTATGGATGCGTGGGTGTTGTTTTAACAATGCCTCTTTTCAGCATTTATCCTTCTTTAATTTGTTTTGTCTTGCTTTGTATTTTATATTTCACTTCTCTCTGAAGTGTTTCAAGTCAACTTAGCTTTTAGCTTAATGGAACATATTTTTTTACAGTAATCAGTCAAGATTTAAAACCAGAGATTATATGCTCTTAAAAGTACAAATGGCAGGTCAAATGCAATCGCCATTTAGAATCAAAAGGAGGAAAATACACAGCTGTCATTTGAATGTTTGTGTACCTTTTCCTGTGAGACAGTGTTATGAGGTGGCTTCTTTGTTTATATCACCTCTTTGGCCAAATTCTGCTTTGCTTCTTCAATGTAAATCCAGGATAATCTCTTGGACTTTAACAGAGATAATTTGCTTTATCCTGATAGTAACTGAAAGCAGATTTTGACCTGGATTTTCCAGTGTATCTCCTGCTCAACAATCCTCCCACTGAAGATGGTGTCATTATAGCTGGGGCCCTGAGTGTGCTAAACGGATTTTTCCTTAGCTCATATATCCGTCACATCATATGTGTTTGATTTACTTCCATTGTTCTTACATTTAATCTCTGCCCATTTAGTCATACTTACTGTCATTTTTTATTTGTTTAGTAACTCAGTGCAGCTCAAAAAGGTAACAGGAATGGATAGAGCGTAACAAGTTGCAAATACATTCTGTGCAGACCTCTTCTGCGCCTCGCTGTGTTACAGGTTTTACGGTTTGGTTTATGGGATGGATTGTTTATTCAAATGCTTGGTAAGAGTCTTTAACAGCAGCTGCAAGTGTACTACAGAGAAATATTGAATATGTTTCTTATTAATTTTTACTCTATTGTTTGTGAAGTCCTCCAGGAGCTTCACAAAAAACTCCTTTGTACTGCTAGGGCCAACATTAGCAGTATAATGGACTCAAAATGGAGAGGACCCACACAAAATTCAGACTGTCTTCATCACCAAGTCTTTGGCAGCTGTGGGCAAAACCAAATGAAAAACTGCCTTTGATGCCTTTCCCCTCTGGGAAAGAAAGAGAGGCACCCTCCTGGCAGTACTAGTAAGGCAGAGGGAGAGAGAATTCCCCAAGAGGCAGGGTTGGATGGCAAGTTTTTTAGGGGATAGGGGGTAGCACTCATTTATTATCAAGAATTTTTAAAGCTCAGGTGATGAGATGTGCCACACTCCAGAGCTCGGGTGGCATGCCAAGGTAGCAGTCCTTCAGATCTGCTGGTCTGCCTTGTGACCAGTATCATCATCAGAGGGATGTTGGTTAACTTGTGTCTGTGGAGAAAAGGTGTATTTTGGTTGAGGCCTATCTTGTGCTGGCTGCATTTTGAGCCTTTCTTGCAAAGCCAGTGCTGAGAAGGAAATGAAAATAAAAAGCAAATTCATGCTGCCTGCAGGGGACCTGCTCTGGTAGCTGACCAAATAAAGCATCACCATGACAAAACTTAATCTTATGCTAGACCAGTGTGTGACAAGAGTAAAAAATGGAGGTACCGTGCAGTCTCATTTCATATGTACCTAATGGGATGTGTGGCCTCTTCTGGAAGACCTGGCATCAGAAAAGGAGGCTGTCAATAGTCCCCCCTGCAGCCACCAGCTGTGGGGAAAGCAGCAAAGCGTGGCGATTCTGGTGGGCTGTGGGGGGAATCCAGCCTTCCCCACTCTATGCACAGGATATGGGGGGCCTGCTTGTACGCTAGCCAGGGGCCTATTAGCAGGTGCCAGCTGGATCTGGTGGAGATCTGTTCCTCGGGTGTGCTGCCTACCTCATGATGGCAGATGCCTGATGAATCACTCATTCTCCAAGCCTGCTCCAGCACCAGGTTTCCCTCATGTCCCCACACATGGATATGAAGTGTATTTACATGCAGTGTGCTCAGGTTAGGTTGCTGTACACTTAGAGTGTGGGTCTCTTGTACACTGTGGACTTTTCCCAAATGCTGGTGATAGGAATAGGGACAGGCTGTGCCATTTCTCTTTGCTGATGTTATCATCAGCACTCCATTTTCCATCCTTTAGTCATGGAGGCAAGGGCTTTTTTGTGTAAGTGGTCACCTGGTTTGGAATAGGCATGTTTGCAAGTATGGAGGCAGGAGGTGGTCTGAATCTGGATAGATCCTAAATTATTGGCAGGGTTCAGTCCTGGTCCCTGCAGTTAAGCAGCCACGGTGAGATTTTCACCCTTGCAGAAGCCAGACTGATGTCTGTGCACTGCTATTTAATTCACTGTGTTTAAAATTTAAGTTGCAAATGGGCTTCTTCCAGGCAGGGTTAAATTTCAATGTTTGCAAAGACAGCTAAGTGCACTGAGGTTAAAATCACCAGCAGATGCTGTCTGGATTTTACAGTTTCAGCAACACAAGCTGTCCACCCTATTGACAGCTAAGCTGTCCTTAGAACTGCTTTATTTAGCTTCAACATTGCAAATTGATAATGTATTCTACAAAATCTAGTACAATAGTTTAAATATTAAAGATTGTAATGGAAGCTTTTGCTGAAATGAGAATGTAAAATAAGTAAAAAAAAAAAGTTATTTGACTTCAATGTTTGAATCAATTGATTCTGGGCAGCAATTGAACTAAGGTTCTGTCCACTATGTGTACTAAAACCTTTGTCCATCTTTTATTTCTTTTATTTCACATCAATATTGTAAATCATGTTTGTGAGAACAGAATTTCTTATCTTATTGTAACTGTAGTGTAGCACAAAGAGGGGAAGCAGTGGAACAAGTGGTAAGTAAACCGGAGTGTTACGGCGCATTTAGTTCAAAGAGGACACATTTAGTTTTCTTGGTTTAGGTTAATTTTAAAATTTTTTTGATTTGGACAAGAGAGTTCTGCTATTGTTAAAAGTACAAAAGTAGAAAAGCTGTGACAAAGGTTTAGTTTGTTTTCTGATTCACTGTCCTAATATTTTTTAAAAAGTAGCATTGGCTCTTATGTATGCTCTGCAGCAGTCATCCTAACATGATGATAAATGGCCTGTTCCCAGGTGACTCTTAATTCCGTGTCTTCTTATCCAGCAAATGCACTACCCTCCAAATATAAATATATAAACCCAGTCTTTTTGCAGGAAGCAGTGAAAAATTACATGTGGGCACTTTGATTCCTTCCCTACTTTACGGGCAATCCTATCTCCATGTGGCTGTAGGCGTGTAGTCCGTCCCCTCCTAGAATTGCAGCTCACTTCTGACCTCCCTTTTGTCTTCTTTTCACAGTTGTGCATCACATCAAGCGCCACAATATCGTTCTTAAAAGAGAACTGGGAGAAGGAGCCTTTGGGAAAGTCTTTCTGGCAGAATGCTATAACCTGTGTCCTGAGCAGGGCAAGATCTTGGTGGCAGTGAAGGTAAAAGAGTCTAGGGTTACCATTATTAATTCATGGCTGCAACTAATGCTGCTGTATTTGTAAATGATCATGTTTGCCAATTTCATAATCCAGTGTAACTGTTCTGATACATGTGGAAAAGTTCACAAGGCTAATGGAGTGTTAAGAGAATTCGGTATTTGATCTTGCTGTAGATTATAAAATGAGAACTGAATCTTGTAAGGAGAAGGGAGGAAACAGATTGTGTCATGAGGGGGCAAAATCTTTTATGATCTGGCTGAAGTACAATTAGTGAAAAATAATGTCTAGGTCATTAAAAATGCATGTGATACATATGTGTGTCTAAAAAATTAATCTGTTACTTGCTAAGTGAATAGGTTATGTGTATAATTGCTAGACAAAGAACACCTTTCTGTTTCAGGACTGTGCCATTCTTTTAGTCAGCAACTGAAATTCTCTGTGTGTAGTTGTCATTAATACAGCTTGGAGACCAAGCCTTCTTCGCTGCGTGGAGCCATTTTTGTCCCCCAGAATTCAAGAGCTGAGGTTAGCTGTTGACCTTAGCCATGGATCTAGCTAGAAAACAGTATTGGTGAAACTACACTCTCAGAGTTTGCAAAGTTTCCCTGGAAACAATCTCTTATCTCCATCTGTAGTGTTCTGCCAAAAACTAAACAAGGTGTCCAGCATTTGAAATATCTCATTAAGTGCAGGGAGAATGGATGTTTAGAATTTGGGCTGTGCCTAGTGACCAGAAAATAATTTTATCTGACAGGTCACAATTAGGCAACTGTGTGTACATTCTGAATGAAACCATACTGTAAAATAAATCAAGTAGATCATCTTTTTGAATTTGGTAACAAAAAATAGAGTCTTGAATCTGACAGTGGAAGAACACGAAAGGAGGATAGACTTGTAGAGTGCTCCATCAAAAATAGCAGGTTTTTGGGTTTGCCAAGGTTCTAAGCTTTTTGATACTTGGGAGTAGTTCAGTCATGTTGACTGGTGAGAAAAAAATTAAGCCCTGAAGGGATATAGCATAGACAGGAGAAACCAAGAGATAGGAGACGACAAAACTAGATCTGAATGATTTTTCTGTTGTATTTTGTTGAAGCTATAATGGAAATTTCCTTTCCTCTATCACTTCAGGGAACTGCTTGATAGCAAAATAAAAGTATTTCCATTCATTTGTTCCTTTTGAAAGTCCTGACCAAATGGAGCCTAGCACTTCTGCTGTTAAATGCTGCACTGTACTTTCTCAGTGTAAATCAAATGGAAGAGCATTCAGCCTTTAAAGGTACATGTCTCCAAAGATTTAGATGACAAATCTATCCATTTTCTGGGCAAGTTGTTATACTTTTTTTTTTTTTTTTTTTTGCTACCAAATCCTCTCTTTATAGTGTCCTTAATAAGAATCTTGCAGGCAGCTGAGACCAGGTTATGCCCATTTTATGTTTCTGTCATTGTCTCTTAAAGATGTGACTCTGGCTGTTATCACAGAGCAAATTTTTTGGTGAACTGAGCCACTGGATTGATCCTCATGTAACTGAGGGGTTAATTGCCTGATGCTTGTCTCTTTCACTGTGGTTACCAACCACAGATAACAGGTATCCTTCAGTCACACTGGAGGTCAAGGGATGGGGCCTCCACTGGAGTGCAGAGAGCTATCCTGCACTCCAGTGCAGGACTGTGTCTGGACTCCATCCCTGAGCACAGGATTTGGCAGTTTTAGTCGTAGAGGAGCAGTCCTGGGTGCCAGCAGCAATGAGCAGCTCCTCCTGACACACAGGGCTTTAGAGCACTTCAGCTCCATGGGCAAAACCGGAACACACCCATCACTGTGGAATAGATTTGGTGAACCCAGTGGAAATAGGTACTTGCTGAAGAGTAAGCTGATGCCAGGGAGATTTCAGCAGCCAGGAGGCACAGCCTCACCTGCTGTCCCGTTCCAATATAAAAGGGGAAGCCGGGAAGGATTCTTTTGATAGATTTTTCTAATGAAAAATCAAGCACTAACATGGCTATATTATATCTGAAAACCGTTTATTGAAATAATAATAAAAAAAAAACAAAACACCAAATCAAACAACAACAACAAAGAAACCTAAGTGTACTTATTAAAAAAAAAAAAAAAAGCGGGGGGGGGGGGGGGCCGGGAAGAACAGGAAAAAGTAGCAGAAAGAGAGAGAAGAAAGAGAAGGGGGAAAGAAACATAAGGCAGGGGACAGCGTTACCACAGAACCCCGGCTATTTGATTAGGCAGCGGGAGCGTGCGTGTTGAGAACTGCGGAGCGTTTGTGTAGCTGCAGTGGCAGGTTGGCCGCGATTTTTGAAGAGCGGGAGGCTGCGTGTCCCTGCCGTCGGCGGGGAGCAGGCTGCTGTGGTTACAGGAGCGCTCCCGGAGCAGCTGCGGTCTCCCAGCGTCGGGGCGCGGTGGCTGCGGGCGGCGGCGGCTGCCGGCTGGGTGCCGCGGGCAACACGGGGAACACGGCGGCAGCGGCGGTCACGGCGAGATGCTGGCGGCGGCGGCGGCAGGTTGGGTGCGGGCAGCGGCTGGAAACTGGGTGCGGGCGGCAGCTGAGGGCACGAGATCCTCACGGCGACAAGCTAGTTCCCGGAATGGGCACAGCAGGGCAAAGCAGGCACAGGCAGGGAGACAGGACCACAGGGGAGAGGGCGCGAAGGCGGGAGCAAAAGGGGCCAAGCTGACCCTCCAAGCGACCCAAAGCAAAAAGACAAGTCAGACCTCGTGGTGTTGCGGCTAGCCGCTTTTACGTGCCCTCAGACTCCTCCCCAGTTCGGCTTCGCGGGCCCGTCTTTGGCCGGCATTTTTCGCGGGCATCCGGGTACTTGCCTTCACCAGCTAGCGTGTGTGTGGCGGCGGAGTGGGGAGCTGCTCGCAGTGTAATCTCTGCCCTGACTGCCGCGTGAACCTTCTCTGGGCAATACAGTTTTTTATAAGTATTTTCTTCACCTCATTTGTGATATATGTTGAGGCATACGTGTTGGTCCCTCTCACCTGCACAATGTGGGTCAGGTTGGCTAGTGGTTTCTGTCAGCTCCCTGTGCCTTCCAGTTGCTGGAAAACTGTATGGCTCAGGCCTGGCCCTGAGCATCCGTCCTTCTAACTCGACATGTCCCCTTCTTTTCAGCCAGCTGGTATCCAGAATGCTGACGTTGCTTCAGCAAATTATTTAGGAGCTAAGAGGTCCTGAAAAATCTGGGAAGATAAAAAAGATCAGGCTTAGCATAAAATACCAAAGAGCTTGAGCTTTTGCTCCTTTAAAGAGGAGAAAGGCAATTTGTTTAAATTGGTTTTGATTAGTGTGGGCTTTTGGGGGGCAACACAGGAAATACTTTCCATAGGACAAAACCTGAGCCTGGGCATTGTACGAGCATTGCCCCCATAGGACATCATGTCAGCACACCATTTGCTGCAGGCACTTTTAGAGAACAGAGGATGGAGGAAGGAAAAATTACTCGTTTTTTGAGGGCCCATTTTGCTGTGTTTGTTCAAGCCTGGCTCAGTACTGTCTCCTCATAGGATTGGATCCCCCGGCATAGTCTCACAGTAGCTTAGCCTGTCCAGAGAGGGAGGTGAGGCTGACAAAGCACAGGTTAGCAGCTGCCTTTGACTCCCCTGGGAGGTTTTGCTCAGCTAGCAGACCTGCTGTGTGTGTGAGATCAAGAATATTTCCATGGCACCTGCACAGGAAAACCAAAGGTTTCCAATTGTTCAGATCTTAGGTTCTAAGAAGTCTCAAAACTACCCTTTCATTTTTTGAGGAGAGGTACCAGTCAGCTCTCATATGTTGATGGGAAGCCATAGCAATGATTTTGCAGGGGAAGGCTGAAGCAGTAGAGTGTACTGGTGGTAGTCATGTAGCTGTCTTGAGGGTTTGGCTACCAAGTCCTGCTGATACTGGTGACAGCCCCATCCTCTTGCTGTTGCTCTGACTTGCCCATGAAGGCAGCTCTGTGGTGTCAGGGTGGCAAGTTCACACTCGCTGCAGAGCACGGGCCAGTGCAAGACCTCACGGAGTGCAGATACCTGGATAGGGACTCTGTGGAGGAGAGTAAGTGTGGGGTGGTAGTCCCACTGTTACAAGGATGAACTTGGCAGATGTGGAGCTCTTATAAGAGCCAGGGGGCCCCTCTGTTTCCCAAGGAAGCTTGTCCCTCCTCTTTAACTGTGGGCCTGAGTGGCTGGAAAGCACATGTGATTGAATCTCAGATCCTGCTTGGGAAAACCTCCTGTCATGCTTTGTATGCAGAGCTTTGGCATACTTGTCAGTAATGATAATAATAATTAATATGTCTTTCCTCTCTTTGTGCTCTTAAGGTTTTATTTTGGTTTTTTCTTCTTTTCCTTGCACTGAGAACAAGCTAAATGCATTAGTCAATGTCATTTCTATGTAAATTCTGCATACTTACTAATTTTTTCACCTTCCAGTCTCCTCCTTGCCTGACTGTGCCAGCTCTCTCTCATGCATTGTGTCTATTTTGTGCACTACATGAAATAATGAAGAGGAGATTTTGCAGTGGTGGGTGACAGAAATTCTAGTCACCCCATCGTAGTAGAAACCCTGCCTGAGTCTCACCTGAGTTTTAGACTTTCCTGCATTTTGCTGTTTGACAGAAAATGTGGAATTGCCATGGCAACTGCTCTGTCATATGATAATTTTGCTGTTTCTGTGAGATAAAAAGCGTCTTCTCAAATATACAATATGCCATCCTCACAGGACAGAGCTGTCAGCATTTTTACTGTCTTTCCAGGGAAAGAGCCTGCTGGAAAGAGGATCAGCCTCTACTTCTCTCTGTCGGTTTTTTTCCAGATTGCTATTATTTAAAAATGGGTTTTATATGAAATGTTTTTCTAATTCTGTTGTTGAGAAGAATTACAGTCCAATCACTCCATATATGAAACCAACAGAGGAAACTCAAGTGGCAACAGAATTACCAGCTATTCCAGTATATGTAGTATGCGCTGGACTGTGGGTTGGTGCCTGTATCATGTTAAAGCATCATCCCAGAGCTTGGAAGTGTTGGAAAACACTTCAATTCCAGTCCTCACTCAGTTAAGATGTGATTGTATGTGGACCATAGTGGGTAGCAAATTTGATATCCGTGATACATCTGTGTATACTAACATATCATGGCTAGGGAGGCCTTGATGATGCAGTATCCTTGTTGCATCATTATTGGTAAAGCTTTTGGAAAAAGGATTCTGGGCCTGAAGGCATGTTAAGATTCATAAATACATTCCCCAGGGAATGGACATCTAAAGCATAAGTGATTTCTTTTGCCTCTAGGATCCACAGAGCCCAAAATCCACAGGGAAGAGCCCCTGAACTTGGAAGATAGCAATCCATTCTGCTCTACTCCTTGTCCCCCCATCTGAATTTTATTATGGTAGCTGTTAATTTTTCAAGACCCAGGATTGTGATATCACAAGTAAAGCATGTGGTTTTTTCCAACAGTCATCTTCTAGGCTCTTCTTCACACATGCATACATATAATACTAGAAAAGTGGACAGAATTGTCCCTGTTGGAGAAAAAAGCTTGAACAAACCAAGACTACTGCAGCTAAAAACTCAGTTTGTGTGCAGAATGATTGGACAGTATCAACTTGTTCTGTTTCTGTTCTGATGAGTGTGGTTGGTCCCATGCTCTGTATATTAATTCAAGATAGAAAATAAAGTGACTAGATGGCCAGGAAAAAGGCATCCTTAGTTAAAACGTTGCCACTACTTTTGTGTCTTATCTTCCATGGTATTAAACCTAGGTATTGTTAAAATCCAGAGGCACAGAGCCCAGACAGCAGTTTCAGTGAAGAATAAATTGTGAATGTTGGTAACTTGCCATTTTTCTCTTGTGGTTTTAAAATACTGTTTGAATTAGCATAGTGCAACCATTGTACCTATTGAATATAGAGTCTATTAGTGGTTTATTGTCAATTATAATTATTCCTCATTTAATTGCTGTCAGAACTTGCTTTTTTTTTTTTGTGCATGAAAGTGTTTTCTTGCTCATGAAATGTAGTTGGTAAGGAGAATTCCAAAACTGCCTGTGTGTGACAATTAAATTAGTATTATTTCATTTTACAACATTTAAGCCTCCTATTTGATCCAGTGTTGATATATTTCCTTCAAAATTAGAATATGCAAGCTATATAAATAAAAGGGGATGAGAAAAGCTGACACCCCAGAATTCCTCTCTGCATCTGCTTTCCTCCCTGTCTATCACTTTAGGATTTGTCCTCCAGTTACTTATACGTATGCCTAGTCTTAGTCATGTGAGTAGATTTCCACGATTTCTATGGAGTTTCTGGCTGAAGTCTCGGATTATAAATTCTGGTCCAGAGACATACCCTCATGTAAATCTACCTAATGTATAGCACACCACAGGGCTAACATCAGCAGTACATAAAGAATGCACCCACATTACCACCACATATTTTAAACAAGCAGTTTTATTTTAAAGAACTAACAAGAAAGGTAAATATGAACAGGATACTTGGGGTTCCTTGAGTTAAATGCTAAAGGATACAAACCAGCTGTGTAATAGTATATTTTTTGGATGAGATCAGTTTATTTGTTCTGTGTTTGGAAAACACTTGTCACAACAAGAGCATGAGTATTCATACATTGTCTTTCAACAAAAGTGTTTGTTTGGGATAACATGTGGCAGGAGAATGAAAATTGTGTTGCCATTTTTTAATTGCACTTCAGGATCTGCATTTCTAAAAGAGTTATTAAGAAAGTACTTCCTCCATCCTCTGTGCTGTACTGTGTCCTTATCTCACCCCTACAGGGCTGTCCCACATGTTCCCTACCTTCTGTGAACATCTGTCCTTACGTTTTCATTTTCTCCACCAGACGCTGAAGGATGCCAGTGACAATGCCCGCAAGGACTTCCACCGTGAGGCAGAACTGCTAACTAACCTGCAACATGAGCACATTGTCAAATTCTATGGTGTCTGTGTTGAGGGTGATCCGCTCATCATGGTCTTTGAGTATATGAAACACGGAGATCTTAACAAATTCCTCAGGTAAATCCATGAACATGCATTGTGTTTCTGAGCCAAAAGTGGTCAGTGAAGGTAGGTGCTACTGGTACTTAATGTCAGATTAACAACTACCACTGGAAAATGCTGACACCTAGGAAAACAAATTGTATGACTCTCATCTTTTGTACTGGGATGTGGGGCTCTGTTTCTCTGCCTTTTTGGAAGCACCATGAAATCAAGCTTTGTACCAAACAAATGGGAACCGAAGAAATGTTGTTTCCAATATATTTCAGTGTATTCTGATGTTTGGTTATGAATCCTACAGTAGGCATCATTTTCTTACAGGCTTTCTGGTAGCACTTGGAAGATCCCACTCAACACCTATCGCTATCTGTAGGCGGCAAAGAGCTTCTGAAGTCTAACCCCTTTTCTCTTCCCTCCTCTCAGTGTTTTGGAAAGACTGCCATAAATCTGCAGCAAGAAAACCATGAGCCATGGAAACTTCTGTGAATTGGAAAATGCTACATTTTGGGGTCCAGATTAGGGCTTTCATAAAGCTGTTCAGGAATGTGCATAGGAAATGGAAATTTGGCAGTAAAGCAGTTATAAATAAATATATGATACCTAAGGTTCACAACTAGGTAACCCATGATGCAGGAAGTTATGAACAGAGGCCTCATGTATGCCATTTCTACTAGCCTGGACTTGTTGACATAAAAATAAACAGTTAAGAGATAGCATTTGCTCCTATGTTAAAAATGTGAGACTGTTCTTTCAATGTCTAGTGTGTAATTTTATCAATAGCTATCACAAAAGTATTTCAACATCCGGAGGTCTTTCCTGCTAAAGATAGCTAGGGGTACCACCATTTTGGAAAGATACCTCTAGCGAAGCTGTAAAACAATCAAAACTGATGTCCCATTAAATAGGTTCATATTTTCTGTGTAACTGAAATTACTATGATTGCTAATGCCACTATTTATGCATTTTTTGATAGCATATGTGAAATGAGTTTGTTGTCCTTCTACTGTCTGTTGGAAAAATAGCCACACCATAAAAACAAATGACATCAACTAGCATCCTCCCTCATTGGCAGGGCTGACAGGTTTGACAGAGAAACTGGGATCTGAACTGGAGATGCAGAGCAAACACTACTACTTTTCTTAGGCTGATTATCTCTCTGGCAAAGGATTTATGTATATTTAAGAATTCAGGGCATTTACATTTGCCTGCTTGGTCATCTGCTGTGAATCAGGAGAAAACTGCAGTTTCCCTAGATTCCATCCTAGGACATTTTCAGAACACTGAATTTCCATTAGAAGAAGCGAGATTCTCAGCTGATGAGAAATAATTTCTTATTCCATAAGAAATACTTAGCCTTGATTCTTTTTGATTGGCCTTTTCTTACCTTGTAACTCTGATTTTGAATTATTGTACAGAAAAGTAGTTTAGCAGACTGTGTATTTCCTACTTTAGGCCTTCGCTTTTAAAAAAATTATTAATCAGCCCTTGTCTTTAGAACATAAAATGATTATGCTGGGACAAGCTTTTAAACCTAAGCTCCAATTTGTCATTCCTCTCACATTTTCTGCAGCTTCTGCTGCAGACCAGAGGTTCAGAGCAAAGTGGGCTGTTCCATATTTCTTACCCTGCAGCGCCACCAAAGGCTGTTGGGGAAAAATTTATCTCAAAGTTTAACCCAAATGAGCCTGGCTGCCTGCATGCAGCCAAAGGGTGTTCAGATCTAGGACCAAAGCCTCAAACTCATGCCTGCCCAGTGCTTTGTGGACTAGTGGATGATGTGGCTGCAGAGAGTATCTGTCAATGTTCCTGGCTCTTGCAGACACTGAAGATCACCTCATTTATGGCCAGCACCGAGAGGACAAGCAAGCTGGATGGAATGTCAGGAATAACCTACAAATTCCATTAGATATAGACCACGTCCTCAGGGAGGCTAGCAAAAGGTGAAAAGTTCTCTAATTTAGTGGCTCAGATGTTCATGTCTGAGAACACTTATTAAAAAAAAATCATGCAGGATAAAGGTACAGTATTTTTCAATAGGAATTTGCATGTGAGTTTTAGTTGGAGATTTCATATCCTCCCATTTATTTCCCCCCATCAACCTAGACAGATGAATGGCTGCCTGTACATACCCTGTGGCAGCGAGCTGCTTTGCCTGGTACCAGATGCAGTCCCATCAATGCTACACACCCTCCTTAGTTTCTTTCTCACATCTGTCACTTTGCTCATGAAATTCTTCCCTTGGGGCAATTTTAATATCATATTTCTAATTGGTAGTGTCAGATTTGATCTCACAGATTTTGATTAATTTGCAACTCTTTTCCAAACTCCTGTGCCCTTACCCTAGAGACAAATTAAGGCCTCACCTCTGTTGAGAAGGGGAGAGGTGGTCTCTTCTAAAAGAATATTTTTCAGGAGTGGAGTTAAAAAAGGCTCTTGAAAACACAGAAAAATAGAATGGGTGGGAAAGCATATTCAGAACATTATAAGCTGTATCAAATGAGGAGTGATTGCCAGATGACCTCATTGATTGGATAAGGATTACGTAGTAATTCTTTCTGTAAAACATTGTTCATATGAATGTTTATATCTGTATTTTCAAGATACTAGGATGTACATGCATACCAGAGCTCACGTAGTTAAGACGGGTGAAGCACGTGTCCCAGTACTTCACTGTGTTTTCCTAATGCAAAATATCTCTGTTTTTGCTGAAGTGCATACGAGTATTCTCATTAATCAGTTGATTGTTGTTTCTTAGGGACTTGCTAGCTGTTGAAAAACACATATTTCTAAAGCTGTTTTGTTTTTCCAAATAGTTTTTTTTTTGTCCTGTTCCTATTGTCAAGAATTCCAGTTGCAGGCAGGATTCACCCTTGGTGATGAAATAAGCAAAAATCCTTTCCTGCTGAGCATTTGGGTAGGAAAGTAGAAGTATAAATTTAAAATTGCTGCCCTTGTTTCTCAAATGGAGAAATTAGTTCTTTCTTGTTTAATGGAAGGGTCAATGGCCTATATCCCTGCAGAAATCAAGGAATGCCAGTCACAGGAAAAGTGATGCTATGCATGCCACTTCATTGCCTTTCCCTCAATTGTTTTTCACTCTTACAGAGTGATAAGATTTCCCCTTGGTTCCCAAACAGGTTTGTTTGTCAGCCTTTCTCCAGTAAAGATTACTAGAATGGAAGAGGAGAAAGGTGGTGCTTTCTGATGGGTGTTATTGTGAACACATATGCCTTATTTCCTTGAGTAATATATATCTTGTTTGTAATGCTCTTCACATCACTTATCTTTCACACAATGAAGGAAAACAGTAAATGAAAAAAGCTAAGATACAAATTTTTACCTATTTCACCAAGGAATTTATAGCCCTTTTGATGGAGTTGTGTGGGCTGAGGCTCACTAATGCCTTTCACCTCTCTATCTTACAGTGGCCTATCAGTTTATCAGCTTGTGTTTTGGTGCAGGGCACATGGACCAGATGCAGGACTGATGGCAGAAGGCAACCGTCCAGCTGAGCTGACCCAGTCCCAGATGCTTCACATTGCGCAGCAGATTGCTTCTGGGATGGTTTACCTGGCATCACAGCACTTCGTGCATCGGGATCTTGCTACCAGGAATTGTCTGGTTGGTGAAAACCTACTGGTGAAGATTGGGGATTTTGGGATGTCTAGAGATGTGTACAGCACAGACTACTATAGGGTAAGTGAACTGCTGTAATAAGTAATAAACTAGGTCTTGTTCAGTCTTCTTACCACACTGGTGTGACTGATTCTGCTTTTATGCATAACCATCTGTCTGTCAGGTAATTTAGAGCCCAGCATATGGAGAACCTGGTTCTGAGTTAAAAGGTTTTGGTAAATTTGGAGAGTTAATCTGAGTAGATTGTCATGTTTTGTTGTTTATGTATGTTGGGTTTAGATTCTAAATAACAGAAAGATCTCTTTCTCTGGGCAAAAAATTTTGCATGTTTTCTTGGCTTTAGTGAAGAAGAAGCAGCAGATGAAAAGGAAGAGTGGGTAATCAAATTTGGCCCCATACTTTGAAGCTATTAAAATACGTTCTTAAATACTGCTAAGAAAAATGGAAATGGTAACTTTGGGGAGTAGCTGTGTAATGCTTCAGTTAACTAGAGGAAATGTAAGTACTGGGCAGCAGCAGTGACCAGTTATTTTACTCAAGAAGAGACTAGGTGAGAAGTTGTTATATACTCAGCACCTGGAAGCTTTTCCTGCCTTAAGCCAGGGCTTTAGTCCTACTTCTTAATGTTGAAGAGTTGTTTTGCAGAGGGTAAGAGTAGCATGTTGCTCTTTTTCATTCTGACTGTTTTCCCTGAGCTTGGTTGCCATAAAGTGATACCTGAATTTTGCAAAGAACTTCTAAAATTGCTGGGATAAACAAACTCTGAGGATTAATCACTGTTGTTGACATATTTGTGCTATGTGGTAAGTCATGTAGTTGACACCATTTCCTATTTGCTATCACATTTGTAATTTCATGATTGGAACTGAACCTGTCAGGTGTTTCTGGCTTGGGGAAGGCAATCCATGGCCAAGCTGATAATTTACAAACCCTAGAGTTTATCCTGTGAAATAAACTCATCATCTTTAAGCACATGTTTTGTATCTGCCTCTCACATGACTTGTTGCCAGTGAATTCCTTACTCCTTATTCCTTTTTTGTTATTCCTTTCTTAGCCACTCAATTTGGATTGTGTTAGTAAAGGACAATGTCACCCCACCATCAGTGTTGGTGGGATGCCTGGGAAGAGATTGTCTCTACAGCTGGCTGAGGCCAGACAGGATAGAGGAAGCTAAACTTTTGAAAATTACTGCTGAATTTTTTACTTAGAAGCTCATAAGTAACAGCCTCCCCTCTTAATTTTCTTTCCTTTCAAAGGCAAACCTAGTATTTAGTAAACATATTATGCAGATTCCTCTTATATATTGTTATTTTGTAAACTGGGACTTTGAATTATTTGATCAATGTGAAACAAGCATGACTTCATGCACTCCAGAGCTTGAAAACAAATATACAGGATGGTAATAACTTCCTCTGTGTTTTAAAGGACACTGGTGAGCAGAGGCTACGGTTTATTGATTTTGGATCTGATTTTGCATATTGCATTTTTGCACCACTTGTTGGGACTGAAGTCATGGGTCTGTTCATACTTCAGTGTTTACCATGTTAGTTGTTACACTTAAGAATGAATGTATATGCAGAACAGTACGTGTTTGCAAAGGTTGTTACAGTCAGAGGCAGCATTTTTGAACATTTGCTTTGCTTATTTTTGGAAAAAAAGTAGTAACTCCCCCTGTTGCATAAAAACTACCTGGAAAAGGGGGCAGAAGCTCAGTAGTCATATGGCTTTCCTGGAGACAACTGAGGCCTGGCTCAGGCATGTGATGGTGTACGGACTGGCATCAGCTTACCTGCTCATGTACCTCTGGATTTAATCTTCAAGTCTTGCATATGAGTACTCAAGCAAAGCTTTTACCCACTGGAACACGAATTTAGAACAACACCCATGACCTGGAAAAAGCAGGAGTTCAGGAAATTCTGGGTAACCTGGGCACCTCTCAAAGGATCTCATTTAAGGGGTACATAGTATTTCCCACTCACTATCTCTCACACAGAATCACTCTCTTCTTTCCTTCTCTCCCTTATCTTCACTTATTTTTGAGTTCAAGGAGGGGTTCTGAGAGATCTAGGGTTTAACAAAGGAGAAGAAAGAGGCAGTAGTGTGAAGAGGATGCAATCACTGATGTGAGAGAAGGAACAAATAAGATGGGAAAGGTAATTGTAGAGAGGTGTTAGTGAAAGACACAAATGTGAATGAAGGGAGAAAGAGGTAAGTGTCAGAGGGGATGATGTAAAGTAGCATGGCCCCATCCAAACTGGTGGTATAAGTTTGCAGAGTGATGGGTGGATATGAAACTTCAAGTGAGGTAGTTGCTTGTTCTACACACTAAGAAAAACAAGAAGGATAATTTCTCTAGCCCCTCATGTTCCAGCTGGCTTCTAACTAGTGCAGAGGAGAGACAGAGCCAGAGACTGCCATGCCGCCATATTTCGCAGTTGATAAAAGCTGCAAGGTACAGTTGAGCCTGTGAAGTTTTGGCCTGCCCTTTTAGGGACATATGTGGGCTGGTCAGAAGATGGTCATGAAAAAGTCAAGGCAATGATGAATTCCCAGATGGTTGACCTGAGAACTGCATCCTTGGCAGACCTAAGTCAGTGATAACACTGGAATGTCACTGACCTACCATACCTAAATTGCTTATAGCAAGCTAAGTCTTTTTAACTGCTCAGGCTTAATCACTCACAGAGAAGCAATTCATCCCCAACCCTGACAGCTTTATCTGTTGCTTGTTGGAGAGATTTACACAATTCCAAAAAGTTCTGCAAGAAATGGTTCGTCATCTCTGGGTTTTAATACATTGGAATTGTTTTTTTTGGATCCTGCCACTCAGTCATGATGTTAGATTTGCCCAAGATGATTATTTATAGCTTGCTTCTGTAAGATAAGGATGATCCCAAGTCATTGTGCACTGTTAGATTGTTAATGACATTCTGCATTGAATCAGCTCAGCTGTTAAGAGATGCTTCAGGGAAGAGGGGGAGCAAATTAACCCTTGGGCTGGGAATACATGTGATGTGTGGCCCTGATTGCACAAGCTTTTCTTTTTTCTCCCCCTTTCTTTTTTCTGTCTTTTTCATCATGCAGGAATCTTGTAGGTAGGGGAAGTCTTGATGTACATGCTAGCAACCAGTGTAACAGCAATAGTTTTCAATAGTCAGACCAGAGGAGCCCGAGCCCGGGGACATGAAGAAACTGCAATGGCTTTTCTTTTCAGAACTGCTCTACACCCCAGGCCAAAGTAAAACAACTGTCAAGTAATTGGTTTGGTCTGTGAGCCAAATAGCTCCAGCAACACTGCTGCACTGCAATCCTTATGGCACAAAAGATCCTTTCACGAAGTTATTTACTTGAAGAGCTTAGGTGTCAGGTTTATTAGGGGTTTTATTTGTTTTGTAGATATTTGGATTTTGTTGTTTGATTTCCTACCCCCACAGTTCTGGGTTTCCTGTCTTAGTCTCAGATACCCAGGTAGTGCTTTAAAGTAGCTTTCAGTGATTTTAAGTGTTGACATTGAAGCATGGAAATAGTTACTTGGTTATTATTTGTTCTTGCACTCAGAGATAATATGTCAGGGCCTTTTTAGGCTTCCAGTTCAGGTTTGCATGTGATTGCTTAGTACTTGGTCTTAAAATAATTTCATCATTTCTTAATCATAAGCAAAAAGCTTGGAAAAAAGTAGAAGTCATCTTATCCCAGTACTTGGAAAACTTAATAGGGATATGCTTTAAATATCCAGCCTGGTCAGCCAACTGCAGGCTTGAGCCAAGGTTTCAGATGAAACTGTGATCTCACCAGACTAAGCAAGAGCTTTGCCATTAGTTTCATTAGGACCAGAATTTCACCCTTCCCCATTTTTATGTTTGTCCAGTGCAGGATAGAGATTCTGTTTCTTATTTGATTTATGGAGCTCAATTGTGTAATCCTTATTTAGCTATTGTATAACCTACTTGCCTTTATGCAACAGCACAAGAACAGTGGAGAAAATACGGACTCCTTTTCTCAGCTTGTGCAAACCACTCAAAAGTCTGTCAAAAGACTGGGCCTAGTGAGGTCTCTATCTTCCTTTAGACCAAATTTCCCCTAAAACTACAGAGAGGTTCACAAGTTTCCTTCACTTCTGGCACAGATGGGGCAGAAGACTAAGAGGATGCATTTCAGTATAAATTTCAGTGACTCTGTTTCTCTTTAATATCTTCTCCACATCTTGTACCCAGTTTTGCTATTTAAAGAGAGCATGTCAGATTGGAAGAAGAGACACAGGTCACACCGGTCCTAAGTCTTTCACTCTTGAGGAAAGCCACACAGTAGATGTTAAGTGTAGTAGCAACAAGAACCTGAGCCCTCATCATGCTACAGGGAAAACACCAACACTCGCTAGTACTTTTGCCCCTTCTAAATAAGACACCAAGCCCCATAAAATTCCAGTCTGCCAGGGAAAAAGAGAAGATTTCAACAGTGTCCTAAGCCCGTAAAGAGAAACAATGCTTGGCAAAAATTCCTGAGAGATCTTAGGAAGTCAGTCACACCTGACATACAGCAAGATGTGACAGCAATCGCCATCAGATTTTTCTGTCAAAATCACATTCTTTACTGGCACCCTGTAGAAAGCTATGTGGGCCCAAGCCAGTTGCACCAGCCAGTGGCGTAACTTGCATTTGGTGGTGCCCCTCAGACCACATCTGGCCATGTTGTCTATTCTCAGTGTGGGAACCAAAGATGATCCAGAATCAAATCATACCACAAGAGGGACAACAAAAAGACAAGTCCTGAAGAAAGACTTAAGTAAGTTAATAAGGTGCAGCCTGCAAAATGCTGGCAGGCTTCTTCTCAGATATACCACAGAATTGGATAGCAGCAATCTTGCGTTTTTGAAGCCTGGATTTCTAACTCCTGTCCTGTCACACAGCCCCTTCTCTCAAAGTGGATGTTGCAAGGAAGTAGAATCCTGTGCTGCCAGTGCTTTCCTTAGAAGGCTGCACAGCAGCTTCTCTGTCCTAACAGCTGCAATTTTTGTTTTTTAAATCCAGCAACCTGAATTAACTCATGACCCATAGACACCTACTTGATCACATTATTCCACTCCCTTCTCAGCCTTTAAATCTCAACTGTATTTAGAGAAAGTACTCCTGTCCCCTACCAGACTGTTTTAGAGGCTTAAACAAGGACCACTCTCATGAAAAAAAGGGTCTTCATTTTCTTTTTCACCTAACACTAGCCTTCTCCAATGACTTTCAGTGTGTGAAATAGCAATTTCTGTATCTCGTTCTGGTACAGATATTGCTAGAACTGTGAGTGGTATTTCCCAAATCAGATTTTTGCCATTCTTGGATTAGAGGTACCTCCCAGCCTTTAATGAAAATGTGCTGCTTAGTACATCTTAGACTCACATAGCCTGTGTCATTGGCACATGTTAACTGTATTGTGAGACAGTGCCCTGGGCCACTCTCATCTTCCACTCCTTCCAAATGAAGAACATCCTTTTTTTTTCCTAAGTTTTTTGTTTCAGTCCCTCATTGAATGACTTTACAATTCATACTGGCACATTTTGTACCTCTAGTGGTTGAGAAAGACTGGTGTTTCTCTTTTATTTTTCTGTCTTCTTTGGGAGCTGGGTGGTTTTATTTTGGTTTGGGTTTTTTTTAATTAGAATTCAGGTCTTGTCTGAATTGTTGGTGAGTAAAGAACTAAAGAAACAGAATCAGGGTACAAAAAATAAACAGCTGATGGAGTGGGAAAGGTTTGAAGGAAGTTTCCTAGATTTTTGCAGCTTTTTTTCTTAATGTTTTATTGATAATTTCTATTTAATGCTAACATTAACTATTTTGGGATGTTTGTCTTTTTAAAACATAGGGTTCCCATGCACTTTCAGTTAAGACAGGAGAAGCTATTACAGTCCTTAGCCTTCCAGTCAGACTTCCAGAAAAACTAATGGTTTTTTTGGAATTTGCCATTCCAGGCCTATTTTAAAAACACACAGATGTTGGACTTACTCACTACATCAAAAAGGTGAACAACCTCTTTGAGAAACTATTTTGACACCTGTGAGAGTTACAGTCCTCAACAAACAGTTCTGATTCTGATTTTTACTGTTCCTTAGCAAGGCCAAGGTAACAGTTTGAAAAACAGTGAAATAACATTAGTATTAAAGGAGTGAAAGAGCATCTTTCCCACTAGCCATACCCTCCCTTCATGTATGACTCTAATGTTGTAGAGTGCTGTATTTCTGGAAACTGCATGATATACTTTTCTGGTGACACTCTATGAAATATTTTCTAGGAGATAAGGCTAGTAAAATAATCACCAGAGAGTGATCTTGCTTATGCTATTTCCAGTACCTAATGCCTATTTGCGAAGCGAATTCATGCATGACAGCAAGGGGCTAAAAAAAGAAAAGGCTGGTTTATCATTATTTGGGCTGTAACTAGCCAGGCAAACACCATGATACAAATGTTTACAGTGAGGAACAAGTGTCTGTCTATTCTGAAAGGGCAATAGCAGCAAACACCTGCAGGTCTCAGCTATCACTACAGAGATGAATACCTGTGTGTGGGAGTTTGGAGGAGGCTGCACTAAAGAAAACAAGAAAGAGTTACTGGGAAGTCAAGCAGCTTGTCAAGGCATTCTCGTAGGTGTGTGTATTGAATTGTCACAGTTTGAAGGCACAGTTTGAAGGCTTTTTATTAGCTGCTATTTTTGCATCCATTGCTCAAAAGGAAATTATCTGCTTCCCTACATGGACTTCTCGGCTTTCCTCCTCCGTCAGAGGCTCATTGCATCATGTGTAGTGCTGGGGAGGACAGAGGGTTCCAGCAGCCCTGGAGGACGTGCACAGATGATTTCATGCAACTGGAAACAATACAGGAAATAATAGGCCAGCTTGAGAGATGTAAATCCAAAGTAGCTGCCTTGAAGTCAGTGCAGTAGCTCTGAACTTAAAGAAACATAATCACAAGCAGAATTAGGCCTAATGATTTTAGAGGACTTCCTAAAAGACATTGCAATGTCAGCATTTAGAAACTGGTATGCAGCAGGACGTGGCATCCTGATGACAAAGGATGAGCACCACGGCTTGATGTTGTTACTCGCCTGTGCCAGAGTATATTCTGTGCAGTGCAGGAGGCATGTTCTGTCCCCAGCTTTTACTTACACAACTACTGGTTGAATTCCTGGTTTTGTTTGGAATTACAGCTGTTTAACTCCCTCAGTTCTTCACAGAAAACCTAATTTCAGCTTTGTCTTAAGCAAGAGCAAGTTCCATCTTTTGTAGTACAGCTGTAGATGTAGTCACTTCATAAGTGAAGTTTTCTCATCGTCTTCACATCAGGGTTATTGGTCCTACTTGCACTTCTGTTTCCATCTGTTTTCACCAACACAGATCCTAAGAGGGGAGTCCAAGAAAGATTTCCTTATTAGTGATGGGGGAAGGAACATCAGATGTCCAACATGTGTAGTGTGCTGCATTTAACAGTCGGTTCTTACTAAACTCTGTCTTGCAGGGTTAATAACAGGTTGGTAATACAGAAAATGAGGCTTTTAACTGGGAAGTTGTGACATACTTCACTTGGCCAATTTGAGCCTCCTTTCGCTTTAAGTGAGCAAATGGGAAGACCGCTTCATGGTTCCTGGAGTACATTCTCCTTCAGTCTGTGAGATCAAAGAGTATAGAGAGGGCAGAAACAAAAACCCATAATAACTAGGTTGAAAAATTAAGCTGATTAAAAGACAGACTAAAGCAAAGTGACCTTGTTGCTATGACCAGCTACTTGATTACCCATTGCATTTCAGTGACTAATTTTTCCTTTGTAAATCCACCACCACTAGATTTATACCAATGTGGTTCTCATGCAGCATGTCAAGAAATAAGTTCATCTTGAGAAAAAAAGTTCAAGCAGGAGGCAGTGCCTAGAAACAAATGTTACACAGAAATCCTGTTGAGCTACACTATAGCTAAAAGTGTTGAATGTGTGTTGATCAAAATATTAAAGTACTTGGAAATTTTCAAATGGAAATTTTTCCTCTGTTTGCTTCTGTTAAAAGCTTTGAGAATTTAGTATTTGGTTCTATTCTGGTTATAAAACAGATATTACAGTTTTCAAATGGCTGGAAGTTTTGGATTTCCCACCCCACTGTCAAAGCATTTTTATGGAGTGCTTTTCAGCCGGTTACTCCTGCAATATGCAGTTGGTAAGAGCCATAGGATCCACATGCACGCCTATATGATAACAGGAAGTTTACATAGTCATTGTCACCAGTGGCTGACACGGGCTTTTCTGTTGAGGGGCTCTTAGCACAGATGTTCATTAACTTAAAAAGTCCTTTTAAAATTATACATACAAAACTGAATCATTCTCAAAAATAACCACACATATGGATATAAATTGCAGGAAAGCAATGATTCACACATTGAAATTAGCCTTAGGAACTGCAATTTGGAGAGCTTTGCAGAACTCTGATCGTAATCACCTCATTCCATTAAGTAGCAGCAGAGCTGTACAAAGCTATTTTTTGCAGGTGCTGAAACGATTTAACTGTTGTTTAGATGATTAGCACATAGGAGATCCATGTCCTCAATCCCATCCCTGTTCACAATTTGCTGGATTGTACTTGGAATATTGGTGGAGGCTATTTGCATTGATTTTACTAGAGCCAATGTTTTGTCCAGGGCTTTAGAAAGTGAAAAGTTTATGGGCAACTTTTTCTAGCCACTGAACGGCAAGGGAAATGATGAAGTAATTTCTGTGTTTTTTCTTCCTGGGCCAGGTCTTTGTGCAGACTAATAATGCCTTTTAGTAATTATGGAGAGGAACCATGCATAAATATCTGAAGATACTGTACTGCACTGCTACAGATTGTCACTTTTTGGCAGGGAATCTGCAAAGCAATTTACAGAACTCCAAAGGTTAGCAGCTGAAACTGTTGACTTTCTGATGTGTGATGTGCACATCAAAAAGGAAAAGATGATGGTGGGAAAAGATGAAGGTGAGGAAAAGATGATGTGGGAACAAAATCAGTGAAAGATCTCTGGGAGCACAGTCAGATACTGGAGTGGCATCTCCTCGGTGCTGCAGAGTACTGGTGCACTCTGTGCGGCGGCCACTGCCCCCACAGATGGTGGGGACAGCACAGAAAGGCCACCCAGAGGGAGCAGTCCTTAAACAGGAATTCTCCTTTGATGTCTGGTCACAGAAGCAGCTCCCAGCAGAGTCTTTGCAGGCTTCCAGCTGGAAGGTTTTCTTATGCAAATGGCCTCTCTCCTTTGCACTAAAGAAAGCAGTTGCTAGGCAGTTTTCCTAAATATGCATTTTTTACCCTGGGCTTGGCGAACAATCGGGACTCTTTTGGCCCACAGAACTCAGGAAGCACGGGAAGGAAGAGCTAGACAATTAGACTATGAAGTGGTACGTGTAACAGGATGGATCGAGAGGATGAGAGGGCAGCACCAGCTAGTAATAGAGCCGAGGCTACAAATCTGTCTGTGCAGATTCGTGTGTGCGTAGCAAAGAGCTACTGGCAGTGATGGAAATGGGGAAGCACTGTGTGACACTGCAGATCATTTTCATCTTCACTGCTCTCAGTCCTTTTTCTGCCCGATGGAGCATGTGTCCACTGCAATGTGGAGTGGAAGGGAAGTTAGTAGCAAAGACTTAAATCAGAGGCTGTTGGCATCAGTGACAGAGAACGTGGAGAATAGAGAATCTGTGGTTACTTATGTAGCTGTAACACGTATGCCTTTTTGAAGTGTTTTCAATACCAGATGTCATGAACAGTAGCAAAGTTTTTGACACCATGTCAGGAACAGCTCTCCAAGCTTCCCAAAAGGCGAGGACTCCAGAAATGAACTGATACTGCGCCTTACAGTATCAGAAACTTTGTAATTAGACTTCAGAGATAAGTTGGCTTTGCATTAATCTAGTCTTATATAAAATGGAGCCAAGACACATATAAAATGCTGTCAAGATTCTAGCTGTGTCCTAACTTTAGGAAGAGATGAAGGCCTGATTTAAGGTGCGTGACAGAATATGCATCTTCTATTAAGGACCGATCTAAAAGAATTAGAATAGATTGTGGTGACTCAAATGCTTCTCTCTCCATCAGGTGGGTAAACAAACCTCCAAAAGAAAAGCCACATGAGTGGGAAGTAACTTCATTCTTTCCAGTGTACTGAAATTCTTTCAAAAAGAACCCCAAAAAACCCTAGCTTAATACCCTTGAATTTGCTTTCAAAAGTTATTATTTATTTGCCCTTAAAAATATTCTTGCAACACTGCTGTCCAGCCCTTGAAGATTTGGAGAGCTTACATTAAATTTAATTTATGATCAGTTCCTACTTCTCTTCCACAGTTCATTTGATTCAGGGCTTGATATTGCCATAGTGGTGTCTCAGATGTTTGGGCTGGTAGCAAAGTCAGACCCATTGAAATGCTCAGATAGAATGACCAACACTGAGAGGTGATGCAAATGAAATTTCAAAACTATTCTCTTATTTAGTCTTGCAGTTGTGTTGATCTCCAGAGAGGTATAACATTTATATTATCTGTTTTCAAGCTATTTCCCAACACTTTGGAAGAAGTTTAAATTATAGATATCCATGGTTCTTGAGCCTCGTCAAACTCTATTTCAGTCCTCTGTTCCGTGTAGCTGTGTTCAAGCTTTTCTTCTTGAATTTGAGTCCTGGAAGTGATCATTGTAAAATGAATGTCACTTCAGTTATTCACATCACATGCTTAGAAGCCAGGATTTTAAAGAAAGAGCTATAGTGTGAGACTTTTGATAATAAATGCATAAGACTGCAGATCTACATCTACAGAAATATTGATCCTGTGTAATAAAGGAGTACTTAACAAAAATAAAACAGATCTAAAGCCATTTAGAGATAAAAGAATCTTGAGGCTACGATACTGTACAGCTCAGAATATTGGGGTTTTTCTATTGCTACTGAAAATTACTGTGGCCTAAGCAGCTAGCTTTATAGCCTTTACAATTTCTCTAGAAGACAGAAAGACAATGGTATATATTCACAGGCTGGAAACTAGTTTACCGCCCAGACCAGTGAGCAAACTGGCATTGACTTTACTGGGGACAGAAATTTTACTTCCATTCTTATTAATTGAAAACTTGTAATAGCTTTATATCTGATTTCACTTCCATGTTCACCGCTGGATCTGGGTGAAAAAAAAATCACAGCCTCTGTGATCTAATCCTTGCATACCACACTATGAAGCAAATCAAAGTGTTTTGCTGGAAATATAAGCTGGGGTTTTTTTTCAACTGATGCGTAAAATGTGATGCAGTCTCAGCCTCCCTTAAGGGATTCTTTTATAGCATCATCCAGTTTATTTCAAGGTGTGTGTGAAGAGAGTCCTTCAGATTATTTTCTGGCCTGCAAGATTATGTCTCTGTAAATCTGGATTTAATGGTGTACACAGAAAGGGAGGAATCTTAACACAGCAAAGAAATTGCTCTCGTTTTCTTTCTCTTCCTTTTTTTTTTTCTGGCAGTAGAATTTTAAGAAAATGAAGAACTGTTCATTAAATATATTGCCAGATATTCTTTGATAACACATCAGTGTTGCAATTATTCCACAGCCAGTATAAATATGAAGGGGGGGAAAAAAAAGAAGCAACATGAATGACAGTCAGGATGATTACAAATCATTTGTCCTAATGTTTTTGTCATCTATGTTCCTCATACTGCCTCAGCCCAGGGCCGCAAAATAAAACTGTGATGCTATCTGGAGAATATGGATTCTTTCCAGATTGATTTACCAGATGCCTGTCACCACGAAGTCGCTTTGGAAGGCTAACTGATAGGCTGGGCTCTTTGCAAATTACTGCTCTGCATGCAGTCCTTTTGCAGCTGATTATGCTGCCAGTGTTATTTTCTGACTATGAGATTTAGTGCAGCATACTGCCTGGCACTATCCTTGTACGAGATTTTTCTTGCTTGTGAGCTAAGCAAAGGGCAAGGTCCTGCATTCTTGGCAGCCTGTCATATGCATGAGCTGTTTGTTTTTTGGATTCAGCAAGCAGAGTTTTAAATCATCTTTAGCAAAACAAGACACAGAAAAAAGAGAGATCAAAATAGAGCTGAATATTTCATGCCATAATTTTGGCAGCACATCTCGTCTTGTCTTCTAGATTGAAAGCACCAATGAAAAAGGGAATTTTGCAGTTTTCAATTGCGTGACTTTTCCATGCTCCTTGAGTATCCTCAAATATTCTAGGACTGGTCTCTCATGCCATATCAGCCATTTTTAGAGAAAAGAATCTGGTGTTGAATAGCTGTGTGGGAAAAGCATAACTGTGTTAAAATAAAGGTCAGTGCCTATACACAGTGAGTGGAATGTGCCTCTCAACAGAAAACCAATAGATACTATTTGAATCTGCAAAACAGAGATTGTATATTGTTTAAAATATATAGTCCGATATTGCCGTTTTCTTCAAAGGGAATTCTGTTGAAAGTTACTAAAAATCCTTGCACAGTTCTACCTGTTCACATAGACACACACAGTTCTGATTTTTATACCAGTCATGGTCGGAGGAACATACATTTTTGACCAAAAAATATTTCCATCACAATTTGGAAATGGGCTAAATGGTGGGTTTGGAGCTTGTGTATGCACACATACTATTATTCAGTATTAACCTGCTTTTCCATCACAATCAGCTTTAGTTAGTAGAATAAAATGCTAAATAGAAAAGGAGGAAACTGAAGGTTATGCTGTACTGCACACAGTAAAAAGCCCCTCAAATACCTATTTAAATACAGCTAAAATGGCATAAATTAGAAAATGCAAGTTTCATGGAGAGGTTTATACAGTTCCACTGTACAATGTGAGACTGAAGGTAGGTCTAGTCTTCAGACACTGGTAGCTCAAAAATTGTGGCATGAGCTTGATGCGGACTGCAAAGCTATTCAGAAGCAGGATGAATGTTCCTTTTTTGGGGCGTACATTTCTTCCTCTGTGCTACTCACAATGTCCAAGCTAGTTGCTTTAAATGTAGCTTCTGTTTACATGTTCTTAACTGTGTCACTGGGGATATGGAAAACAGCATTATGTTAAATAACATGATCAGAAAAAAAACTATGTGTAAATAAAGCTTCTTTCCTTAGTTGTTCCTTTTGATCCATTACATCTTAATAAATTTGTTTAAGATGGAAGACAGGAAAAATGGAACAAAAAAAGATCTGGATCTGTTTAGCTTTCATATAACATAAAATAGGCAATTATTCTGCACCTGTACTTGAATAACTTCCTATTGTAAGTAAAGTTCACAGGGGTATTGATGGATTTAAAAATTGCCTGAGAATCTCAGAATTCCTAGCTTTAAAATAATTGTGACCCCAAAATTTTGGGAGTACCTGTTTTCTTGTTGTCCTGCTGCTGCTGTTCAAGTCAGCTTCAAAAACTAGAAAGAACTTGTTGTTAGGTTCAGCTTAAGAATTGGAGAAATGTGGATTTTCTTTAAATAAAGGCACAGAAAGCAGATGGAAGTGTCCCTAAATCACATGTAAAAGTGGGGAGCAATAGGTTGAGGAACAGTCAGTGATTTCACCTCATAAAGGACATGGAAAGTAAGCAAAAATACAAAAGAAGGAAAGGCTAATGGACAAACAGGGATGCAGTGAAAAGGGCCAAAAAGAATTTGAGATTGTCTTTGAAAAGAATACTAAAATAGACAAGAGGAGTCTCTTGACTGTTTAAATGTCAAGAGTATGAGGAGGAAAGTATTGACGCTGTAGACATAATAATGTGGGAAGGAGAGTTAGTTTGGCCTGAAAGCAAAATTAATTTTTAACATCGGGTAGTGATAAATATGAAGATATAGGCAAAGGGGGCAGTGGGACTAAGAATATATGAAAGCTAAACCTGAAACGTGCATAGAGAAGAGATCCTCGAGCAATGAGGGACATTGACAGCCTGTTTTATGGTTGGAGACAGAGAGGTCAGCAAACCCTTAAAGCATCATAAACCAGTCCTGGTGCCCAAAGCAGAGGTCCTGCTCTCCTGCTTGTCTCAACAGCTAATTCCTGCAACATCTGCTTTTCTGCACCAGCATCAGTGTTTCTGCAGCCACTGAACAAACTTCATTGATGAAACATTCCAGCTGAAAAACAAGCTTTTTTTTTTTCTTGTTTGCAGAGAGGACAGAATATTTCTCCAAACCAAAGTACAGTACAAGGGCATTCCTGATTAAAATCTTTGTTGAAGGAGAGTCTAAAAGAACTGTACTATATGAGTGCTTCAAAAGGCTTAAATAAACATTAGGGATGAAAGAATACTATTGAAGCTAAAGAACAATGCTCGCATAAGAACAAATTAATGCAATCTTGCTATCAAAGAATTTAAGCAAAAGACTAGGAAAAGATTTCTAACATTTAAAGCATGAGTTTCTTTGAAAACCTGTGAACTCAGATGAAAATAATCTCATTTTAAGGTGGTACTGTGCAATTTATGAAGGGAATGATTCAGTGTAGACAAACTATGTGCTAGGATGCAAGAGGACCAGAGGACTTGGTGTGCTCCGTATAATTCTTATCTTAGGTACCTTGAAGCACACAAAGAACCAAGACTGCTGATAGTGTCAGAACTACTTGGTTCGGTAGAGTGCCAGCATGAGTAGTTGTCTGAAGCATAGATACTTCATTGTCTGGATCAGTTTACCCCATCGTTAGTTTGCACAGAAAGCAGAGCTGTTAGTATTTATGAAAGATATCTCAACGTGGCTGAATTTTCAGGGCAAGGAAAAAGTTTTGAAAATAAAATATTTCTTATTTATGAAAATACTTGCCAGTAATTCTGCAACTCTTATTTGGAACTTTGGAACTCTTATTTGGAATCTTCTGTCACTGTGTATGAAACTACACACACAACAGAAAATCAGGTTTGACTGTATCTTCTCTACTGCAATTCAGCATGCAGTTTCTTTGCGCTTGACTTCGATTAGATATAATTAAAACTTAACTCTCAACATTCCACCCAGGTTGAGTTCTAGTTTTACAGATGCCTCTGTTTGACTATAGCAGGAGGAAATACTGCTTTACCTTGTTTCCAGTGTTCTCCATTATTTATTAGTGAAAGCCAAATTTTAAAGGATGAAAACATGTAATAGTTCTGCTTCTGCTCCAGTTGTATGTCCCTTCTGTTTTTTCACACTTTTTTTTTTTTTTTTTTTAAGAAAGGTGGCAATTTGAACTTATCTCTTCTGCCCATGACCATTTCAGAACATGGGTGGCTTCTATTTGTAACAAGGTTTATTACGACCCATGCTGGTTCAGTGAGGTAGAAACTCGCTTTAGGTTAAAAAATTACAGCTTTGCTGCAAAGTGGAATACTGGGGCTTCCCCACTGGATTGTGCTTGGCTCTCCCTGGAGTTTGAATGTATAGCAAATTCATCACATTCATTATTTCATATTATATGCCATACTCCAAGCTTATTTTACAGAAAGCACAAAGCCATTACAGCCTCAGTCACTCTAGAGCATTCAAGTTTGGAAAGTCTGTTCATGTTCCAGAGAGCCCCAATATGATCACAAAGTCCAGCAGCAGCAGTCCAACACTGATATGACAAACAGGACACTCAGTCATTCTGAATCTTGCATAGTGGAGATAGGGAAATGGATAAAGACTCATTTTCTTGTTGGATATAACAGCAGATGTAAAAAGGCAAACCTATACCTGTTATTCTCAAAAGGTGAATGGTATTTTTGTCTCAATCCACCTTTCCAACAGCTTCCACAACTCCTAGAAAAAAACATAGTATTTTGTTAGAAGGGGAGCAGGGGAAGTTGCCTGGAAGGTAACTGAATGATTCATCCTTTCTTCTGTTGCTGAGTTTGGGACCCTGTTGAATAACATCAAGATGAGTTGTTTGATTTCTAGCAGGTGTCCGAGTGCATTTTTCTGATCTTGGTCTTCATTGCAAGCATTGGGAGCCTCGAATAACAGGAAACACAAGCCTCAGGGTGGCTATGGAGATTTTGCTCCACATTGAAATCCCATAGACTAAAACCCTGCAACTGTAATTTCAATTATGTAGGATGATTCTGTGCCTTTTAAAGAAAAACTACTCAGAATTTAACCAGAGTCTGGAGACTTCTGTGGACAGGTGGGTTAAATTATAGTTATTACCAGACAGCTATTTCAAGATTACTACCCTCGGAATAGCAAATACCCTACCCCCATGGAACACAAACAAAACATGAAGTTGACTTGTCCTTCCAAGATTCTTCTGGCATTGAACTCATAACTTGAAATTTCCAGTCCTTCACCTCAACACTTTCTTCTGCTTTATAGAAAAAAACCCTGATCATTTAAGTTTCTAGTGTGTCAGACTATGGTCCTGAAATTAAAAGACTTAGATGCTCATTTGGTTTCAGTAGTGTTTGATGTGTAAATGTTGAAATTGGTTCTCTCATGTGCATGAAAGAGTGGGGGGATGGATATACCCAAATCTGTATTGTTTTTGTTGTTTTCCACTTCTGTGAGACCCCACCTGGAGTTCTGTGTCTAGGTCTGGGGCCCCCAACATAAGAAGGACGTTGGAATGAGTCCAGAGGAGGGCCACTAAGATGGTGTGAAGACAGGTTGAGAGAGCTGGAGTTCTTCAGCCTTGAGGTTAAGAAGAAACACTTAACAGCTCCCTCATTTGCTGAGCACAGTCTAGCAAATGTACAGAATTAAAAAGAGATTGTATGGAAAAACATTATTAGACCCTGTAATTAAAAATGTTTTCCATAATGCATATTTAGATTGCTAATGGCACTGGGATCTTTTGCTCCAGAGGGAAAAAAACCATATATATCGTATATGTGATATAAAAATATTTATATAGAAATGATACAGTTGTAAACATGTGAACAGTTGCATCGATGAATTACATTCACAGATGCTTCTGCCTTTATCCACTACACATAAATGTGGTTACCCAAGGACTTGTTGTAAAATGCCAAGGATCTTCAGATGTTTCATTATGTTCAACATGCAAGGCTGATTTTTCATTTCCCTACCAAATGAAAGGTTTAACCCAGTCCTGCTGATGTGAAACGCACATGGTACATCAAAATAAGCAATAAAGTGTGGTGCAAACTCGGCCCATATTCAAAACTAGACATCTCATAGATACATGGGGCTCTCCATTCTGGCCCAATTTGCCCTAACTCGGTGGAATTTTCTCCTGACCTTCCTACCCTGCCCAAGCAAGCTCAATATGCGGACTCTCCACCCTTTCCAAGAAATGACTGAGCCTGTTCTTAGATATAAATCACATTTTCCTGTAAGCTGCCTGCCCTATCTCTTGTGAGTTTTTGTGTGCATTTTCTTACACTGTGCCACAGTCTGTAAGCTCAGGATTCAGGATGTTAGGGGTGACTTCTGACAGTTCCCATTACTACCTGTTTGTGAACCACTCCATGGATTTAGTCTTATCCTTGTTTGCACCTACTGGTACTGTTCATAACCGTGGGAGCAAGCTCCAGAATTTTAGGACCCATAATGTATAAAAATACTTTAATCTGTTCTGAATTTATCTCCTGGTAATTTTGTTGAGTAGTCTCTTGTTACAATTCTTCAGACTTTGTTAATCACTATTCTGCAGTAGTTTCTGACTGACCTCACTTTATCCATCATTTTAGTGGGTTTGTAAGCCTCCACTGAAGTTTAGTTCTCCTATTTTGGGCCTCTCCAATTAGATCACATCCTCCTTGACATGTGAAGACCAGAACTGCACACTGAAGGCATGTGAGGGGGCCATGCCTCTATAAAATGGCAGAATTATGCCCTATGCCATGTTATTGGTACCTTTGCTGGTGATGCTCAGTGTCTTTAGTTTTTGTGGCAGCTGTTGCTCATTGAGCTGTTGGTGTCAAGGAGAGCTCTAAAATCTCCTTGATTTGTAGCTGTCAGTGCTGAGTGTAAACATAGGTTATTACAAAGGCTATTACACCTGTTTATCATGCATTTAGTGAACTGCATTGAAACTCATCTGCTGCCCAGTCACTCAGTTTAAAAAGCCTCTTCAAGAACTTAGCATCACCCCCTCAGCTGGACTACCTGACAATGCCCTTCCATCTCTAGGCCATTGAAGATGTTGAATGTAGCTGGCCGTAACACTGGCCTCTGAGGACTCCACTACTGCCTTCTCTCTGACCTGAGAAGTGACCTTGAAGTCCTGCTTACTGCTTCTTGTACTGTCACCGGTTTTCAGTCCGTAAAAACCTTTGCTAAACCCGGCAGCAGCTTTTTTTTTTTTTTTAATAACCTGTGATGTAGAGCCTTATCAAAGGTGTTTGTTTTGAAAATCCGCGTATACTTTGTCTGCTGTATCACTTTTGTTTGCATTCATCCTGTGGATCACCTCTGGTCTAGTAGAGTGGGATCTCTTTCTGCAGATGGTTTTTTTCCCACTCTAGAAAGATACAGACAGATTGGTTTTTTCCATGCATCAGCTCTCTATTTCTTTTAATGAGAAGACTACAGTTTCCCACCTGCATGCCTTCTGATTCAGGTGAATCCCATTTGGTCCTGGTGATATTAACCAGTTTCTCTGTTTGCTTGGAAAAAAAATCTTTTTTCCTTCCCATAAATTCTTTAACATTTTTTGTTTCAAACATTATTTCCTATTTAATAAAATCACTCTCAATTGCATGAAACCAGAAGCTTACATAAATGCTGCAAACCCTGTAAAATAGTTTTCTTTCTTAGTTTAGCCATTCTTATGTCTTGCAAACACTTCTTCTGCCCTTTTCATCTTTTATGTACCAATCTGCGTAGTAGCAACTCACATGTGACAGACCTAGGGTACTGAAATTTATAATGGGGCAGTCCTTTTTCCTTTTCAAATCAATGGCAAGATCAGGTGCAAAGCAGCATAAAAGTCCCTGAAAGAAAAAATGCAAGCAGAAGTCTCCTTTGGTGGTCTTAGCTGAAGAGGAAGTACCCCTGTGGGAAGCCAGTTGGTCCGTCTGTCCTTTGTTGTCATCCCTGAGACCTGTCTCACTCTTCTCCCCAGCCTGCACTGCAGTAGATCCCCCTGTTTCACAGGAATACCAAGCAGCGCTTTTGTTGGGTGTCTTGGGTACTTCAGCTCCAAAACCCTGTGACGCTTCATGGCACAGCAAGTTCTCACTTCTATCTGAAATAAATTTTCAGTATTAAGCTGGTTGTTCACGAGGTTGGAACAGAGAAGGAGAGTTGAAACATTTGTTATGTCCCTTGCATAAGTGGGTCTGCCTGGGACATAAACAGCTTCATCTTGTCTTCAGAAAAGTGCTGACCCAGTGGGGTTTTCTTCTTCCCTGTTTTGTTTGTGTATTTTTGGGAGCATGCCAGTTTTATTGACCTTCTGAGGGCTCCCTTCATGAATAAATCATATCATAGGGAACTCTGCATAGAAAAAAGACACACAAGAAGGTGCTCCATTGCTGGTCTGAAAGCTTACAAGGAGACTGGGTAGAAATGACAGTGTCCCTTGAGGACTGAAATCTGGGTGCTAAGACTAAAGCGTACACACATTTTACCCTTATTGTATGCCCAGAAATCCTCAGGAGACACAACTGAGGACAAAAGTGCAATTCCCATTGCCACACAGCCTGAAGCAGAGACCAGAATTCTTTTGGACACAGAGCTGGTGTTGAGCTAGGTGCCTGCCCAGAAAAGGCATCAGTGCATACAGACAGTGCCACAAGTGCTGCATTTTCATGCGACTCCAGTCCAGCAGTTAGCCTGGGAAAAGGAGGCAGAACTGAAAGGCTGGGCAGAGGATCACAGCCTTATTGCCTAGGCAGGGGTTTGTCCTCTGCCAGCTTGTGCCTGAGGCCCCCCCAAACCTTTTGTGCTTGCTGTAATCAGCACTTCTTCTGGCTAAAAACAGTCCTTGAGATGCATGAGCCATATTTGGGGTTGTCAAAATCCCTTTGATGATATGGTATGTGGGTATTTTATCCAGACAGTAAGTGGATTGGAGGAAGGGGGCAGAGAGATATTTGAATCATTGTGAAGAAAAAAGCTGGTAAACAAAGGGTTAACCTGTTTTTCCTCTTAAGTGTCTGATTTCTTATACCTTCTATATACTCATCTCGTGCAGTGCCTTTGCAGAATAGCCCAGACCCGTTCCTGCATCCCCTTCTTTGCACTTCACCACTGGAATCCTCTCCCAAGGCTGGTGCGGCAGATTCAGGGTGTTTGACGGCTCGGTTTCCATGGCAGCTGGGCTCCCCTGCTCCCAGACAGCAGCTTAGGAGGAGAAGGGAAGAAGAGCTGGGGAAAGTCATTAAATGTGCCAATTAGTATGCAGGGCCAGGCAGTGGTGGCAGCGGTAGGGGTTCCCGGGCTGCCAGCAGACCAGGGGAAGAGAGCTGCAACAGGCAGGAGCTGAAGGGCTGCTGTCCCTGACTGGGGCAGCAAGCAGGGTACCACACCAGACACGCGCCCACTCTCTTACACATGAGCTCTCCAGCATCATTCCCACCCCAAAAGATAAATTGGGCGTGAAAATCGGGAAAGGCCCTAACAGGGACAAAAATTATGCATTCTGAAACGGCCAGCCAGGTGTCACAGTGACATTCAGCCAGAGAATTGCAGAGATGGGAAAGAGTAGGAGAACTTAACTTGGATGAAGACTTGGTATTTTCTCTGCTGTGTCTTAGCTTGTAGCCCATGGCAGAACAGGACTTACAGAAAAAAATGGAGCTTGCAGACCGCAGTGTATTTTTATAGGAGCAGATGACAAGGCTCTGCTAAACTGTAGTTAGGATGCCAAGCAACATGCTGCCCCCTCCTGTAGAGCATCCAGTTTCTCTTGACATTAGTATTTTTATTCATTTCTTGGCCTAGTCTGTGAGTTTTTAAAAAAAAATTCTGTGTTCTGTTAAATGGTTGCAACATTTTTTCCTGGATTGACAATATTTCAGTAAGAACTGCCTCTCACTGAAATTTTATGCAGCTGTGCAGGATGTGTAAATGTTCTGTGATGTTTCTGAATAAACAGCCTGTCATGGTTTAACCCCAGCAAACAACTAATTACCACACAGCCCCTTGCTCATGCCCCACCTCTGGTGGGATGGGAGGGAGAACCAGAAAAAAGTAAGACTTGTGGGTTGAGATAAGAACAACTTAATAATTGACATAAAGTGAAATACTATAATAATTATTTTACCATTTATATTAATAATAATATTATTATTAATGAAAGGGGGGGGAAGGAATGAAATCCAGGAAAAGAGTGATGCGCAATACAATTGCTCAGCACCTGCCGACCAGTGCTGAGCCCATCCCACAGCAGTGATTGGTGGCTGCCAACCAACTCCCCCCAGTTTATATACTGGGCATGATGTTCTGTGGTATGGAATAATCCTCTGGCCAGTCCTCTGGCTGTCCTAGCTGAGCTCCTTCCCAGCTTCTTGTGCACCTGCTGGCTGGCAGACACTGGAAAGTCCTTCATGTTGGGTAAGCACTACAGAATAGCAACTGAAACCTCAGTGTTTTATCAACATTATTCCCATACAAAATCCAAAACACAGCACTGTACCAGCTAGTAAGAAGAAAATTAACTCTATTACAGCTGAAACCAGGACACAGTGAGAGTTTGTTGGACAGATTAATTCTGTTGTGATACAGTGATGCTACAATATTTAATCTGTAAAAAGGAGACTATTCTAAGTATCTTAATGGGACATTGACTGGTGGTATTTCAGGGGTTTTTTTAACAACTCATGATCACTTTCTCCCATTTGACTTTCCATGGAAAGCATCTGCCTAGAGAAATGTTAGAAGGATTTGCTTATTAATTAAGTATTTTGTTGTTACTTGTTTTTGTTTAGGCTGTAGGATAATCCATTCTCTTCCCAAATGGTTTTGTTCCCTATAGTATGTTTCATTGCTTTATCTGGGATCCAGTTGTTTTAAGACATGTTTTATTGATCTTGTGTGAAGCTTTATTTATTTGTTTTTTTCCTGTGAATATCTGTAAAATTTACCTTCTCTCAGTGCAGATCTTGAGTCTGAGTTGTATATGGAGCAGTTTCAAGCAGGGCAGGAATTCCTCCTGGAAGTGGTAATGGAAATAATTTAGAGAGCGGTGATACTACATTAAGCCACTAATCATGCCTCTGCCAACCTTTAACTGTGCCAAGCTACCCAGGGCTTGAAACACACTGGGAATCCCCTGAATGTTGCGCTCCCACATATTGAAAGAAGTGGTACTGTCGGCAGGAAGCTGCCTTCCAAAAGCGTAATGGTCCCTTCCACCTCCCAGCCCTCCAGCAGCTGCCTCTGCTGAGAATTTTCTTAGCAGACCTCTGTAGGTCTTTGCTTCATTTCAGAACCCATTTAGAGGATGCACAGTATCAAAAAGCATGCTGCAGAATGTGTGACCTAAATTGGTCATCAGTCACATTTCATTTTAAATTATCTGAGTACATTTTGTTTTAAGTTTTCATTCAGACTGGAATCTTTTGGGAGCCTCTGGCTGCTGTGTTTTGCTGGGAAACACCAGGATTTTTCATGTAAATTTTTTTTTTCTGTGCTAAAAATTAGGGGAAAATGTTCAGTACTTTTCCGTGATAGAGAATCAAAGGTATTTCAAAACATCTTCTCACAAAGAGAAAAACTTCTTTATCTGACCACCATAGTTTTGTTGAGTAGAATAGTAAGAGTACCATAAGTGGCCTAGGTAAAAGTTCGTTTAAATCGGTTTGAATGTGTTGTGAAAGAGATTTTTAAGGGAAGACTTTCTCAATCAAAAGTACAGGGTGAACTTTTCTGTTGTCTTGTTAGCTTCTTATTCTGCTTATCCCGTCTTCTCTGCTGCTTCTGATTCTTCTGAATCACAATGTATTAACATAATAGTCAAAACTAATTGTGATTCTTCCAACAGTCAGTCCTTAGACTAAATACTCTTCCTTAGACAATCTCTTCCTTTACAGAGTTTAATTCTTCTCTCTTCTTCTTTGTATCAGCAAAACAGAACAAAAAGATCTAGGGCTTGGTTGCACATAGACTGCTTCTGGATACCATTGCACAATAGAAAAAGATTTTCCATTATTTCACAATAGTAAAAGATTATTGAATTCTAGAACCAGCATCCCAACTCATGAAAGCTAGCAGTTCTAACTTTCATTTAAGTTATGGTATTTTTCTCTTTCTCTGCATAAACAATGCCTATTATTATAATAATTAATATTAAAAAGGACAATACAGTGTTAATATAACATTTCTAAATAGATTTAAATCTTCCAAATAATAATGATACGATTTTTTCATTACTATATCACGTTAAAGTTAATTATCCTGCAGATGAATTTGTGACAGATACACTGTAGTGATTGGTATGCATCTCAGCGCTAATAATCAGCAGAAGATGTGTTGTATTGCTGCCCTTGCTGTCCATCTGAGAGCATCATGAGCAACTTGCATGGCATAGCCTTAAATCCCACAGAGATTTAATTTCCCCTTGGTGCTAAGGCATGATAACGGAATGCAAGCCTTTGACACAAATAATAAAGGTATTTACAGGTGCCTAACTTGCCAGTTGTGCATTTCAACTCAGGCTTCTAAGGGAACTAGGACAGTAATGGAAAAGGCTTGTTGGCCCAATGTTAAACATTGCAGAAGAAATTCCTGATTCAAATGCAGAGTAACTAAAACCTATACTTCTGCTGCAAGACAGAACGCAAATGTACTTAACTGTTTTGGAGGAAACAATTATGTCTGTTCCTATGGTGGCAGACATAACCCTAAGACCTGTAGAAATCTGGGGCCTGTCTGTGTGCTGTGGTTCTTTCCCGAACCTCTGCCTGAGTTTGACCTAGAGAGAGCCCACTTTCTGGTGACAGCTGAAGCCCAGGGCTTTTTGGACAGCTACTCACAACCCATGAAATCCATCAGAAGCCAGTGGAATATGCCTTGTGTCTGCTTACCCTCTGTGTCTTCCCATTCCCACATCCTCTTTTCTGTTCTACTGATACTCACCTTGCTTTCCCTATTCCACAGGGCTAGGGTGCCATGTTGTTGCTTCATTTTGTAGCTGCTTCTTTGTTACAGTGCTCCTGCTGAGCATAAAGAGGCCCTTATTTGAGCAAGTGCATCGAAGGGAGTAACCTATATTAGGTTCATTTAACAGGGAACTTTCTCCCCTACTTTTGCTATAGTTAAGACAGTCTTGGAGGCAGTAATTTCCTTTTGCTGTTACTGTGTTCTCTTTCCACAGGAGGGCATGGAATCTGGGATGTTGTCTGACCTTAAAGAGCAAGAAGTTGGACTGCATTTTGTCCAGGAATTGTAATACTTAATTCCTGTCTGATTCAAGCACGTTCTGTGCTGGCAGAACATGGAGCACATGGCAGTACATGGAGCCTTATTTCTGCCTTTCAAATGTCTAACTTCCACCTGACTATTTCAACAGCTCAACAGCTCTCAGAGAAAACAGGAAGCATCTCTCACTTTCCACCAAAGATGGCGTACTAACCATAACAGTGAGGTGCTTTACCAAATACACCGCAGTGCCCTATAATATTTTATATATATATATATATATATATATATATATATATATATATATACATATACAGTAACGTATCAAAATTAAATGGCATACATTTTGGGACAGACTCTCCATGATCTTGCATTAATCCAGTTCTTTCACTACCTAGTTCAAGGTTCTCAGCATCTGAGCACCTAATCACTCATACAGCAATGACTATGTAAAGTGTTCAAAAGAATTGAAAAGCAAATTAAAACAGATAAATGCACACTTCAGCAACCTGGAGGACATTTATTTAAAATGTCAGTATTCACATGTACTTGCCGTACTAGCAAGGCAGCCTCCTTTTTCAGTCTTATCTATTCAGCATAAGCTCACTGATAAAATTAACAAGTCTTAAAATTAACACTCTGTTCTGAAGGGCTGGAGTAATCATACAGAATGGGTCTTGCACCATACAGTGGGTTTTCAAACTCAAAATCATTATGTTAGGAAGATTCTATTAGGAGAGAACTTAAGTGTTGCATCTGTTTTGCATTAACAGAGATCTTTTAGGTCAGTGGCTGAAGTGTCTTGAAGGAGAACTGCTATCTGGCAGAGAGGAAAGGAAAATAAAATGGGTCCTGCAGCCTAAGTGTGGGGTCAAGGCTAATGGGAACTCCAGGACAACCCCTGATGGATACAAAATCCAGGGACAATTTTGGTGGAAATAACCACAGAGGTTATTTAGGTGAACATAATGGCTTAATACACAGAAAGAATAAATAGATTTGCCTGGCAAGAAAGCAAAGAAAATTATATACTAAGGACTGAAGCACATAACATTTTAATAAGAACATCATTGAGTGTATGTGATAATACTCATCCTAAACATTTCCATAGAGTAATATAAAGTAGCATGACTTTAAAAGGAAATGCAGGCTTTATGTAACAATATTTCAGAAGTTTTCATCTGAAGCAGATGAAAAATATTCTGAAGTACAAAGACTCAAAATCAGTATTAGGGCTACATTAACCTACTGTGATATAAAAAAGTAACACTGTAGTTGCTGTGGTGAACCCATTTGTAGTTCTTTACAAGTGACTAGAAGAAGTGTTGTTGTTGTTAATATTAATGTTTATGTTAATATTATTATGTGGCACTGCAAGCCTGTGTTGGAGCCTCATGTAGATCAGGACTTCGTTGATCTAGGCATTATACAAGCACAGGTCAAAATACTAGTGCCAGCCTAATAGAAATATGACTTGGTTTAGTACCAGATTTTCAGAGAGGTTGATTTAGGAGTCCTAGCCCAAGGTATTATTGACAGTCTAAAAAACTAGGCCTGTACACAATCTCAGAAAACCTTTCAAAAACTGAAATATATTGTCTTAACAACATGGTACCTTTATTTCCCACTTGGCTTATTTTGAATGTCTCCAGGCCTTCATGAGTCTTGGCAACTCTGGAGTCTGGGAATACTCTATGTAAGATTTATATTGAAGATTATAAAATTGACCTGCAGTTCTAATAGTAGACATCTCAAAAAATTAAATGACTTGTCCTAACTACTTTGGTGTAAAATTGCAGCCTGTTTTGTTTTAAAAATTGGATCTAACCTTTGAGCTCTCAGTTTTACTGGAGATCCTACTTTTATTGGAACAGATAAACTAAAAGTATGTTTATGTATTTATTTTGAAGTAACTATTGAAGTGGAGCTAGTAGAGAATTCCATGTGTAATAGGATTCTTATTTATCCAGAGAGGAAGGTAAGCATATATGAGGACGGGACCACCTCAGAGCTGCATGGTTACAGTAAGGAGTAGCTTCAATCAGAGGAGAAGATGGAAGGAGTGCTCCCTTGGGGCACCGCAAAATATGAGGGAAAAGGAGGGAAAATAGGTGTAGTTGTGGGTTTCTTTCCCACCCATCTTTTCTTTGTTCACACACTACCAGCATTTGTTGAAGTATGTGAGGAGTACATTGCACAATCTGTAGTGTGGAAATATGTGTCAGATCTTCAGAGAGTCCTTACCTGAAATGCAGCAGTGCTGGTGCAGAGCCCTAAATCCTTTCAAAGTTTACTCTGATCTTCCTTAGTTCCCCAGGATCACCTGGTAATAAGTAAGTTAAACAGGCTTTATATCAGAAAGCCAATCCTCCACCCTGATGACATGCCATTGGTGAATGGATACACCCAGGGAAATTTTGGGGGTCATTTCTTACTAGACTAACACCTTCTGCATATGCTGGCTTCTCATGAGGTTATCCAGCCTTCTTTTAGAGGCAGAAGATAAGATGCTCCAGCATCACATGCAGAATTTAAAGCTCAGTGTTGGTGTTAAACAAATGCAGTCATGTGAATTCCAAGAACCACTGTATACACAATGCAGTATATTGTTTCCCAAATGGAAAATTACAGTGCTGAGGGTAGAGACAGTCACTGAAAAGAAATACGAATAAAAACCAAAACAAAACCAAACCACATACAAGACCAAACCTCAAATTTATGGTTCCAAGCCCTCTGCTGGTGCAAATTCTCTCTTTACACCAGAATAGGAATTTGTCCAAGAGCTATAAAATGAGTTCATCACTGCTTGGGCTACACTTTGGCTCTTGTATCCAAGAATAATATTTTAAGCATGGCTTGAGGAATAATTCAACATATGAATTGATAAGAACAATTTAGGATTTTGCAAGCTTCATAGGAATGAGGGGCTTTTTCCCCCCCAGTAATAGCAGTTACTTGTATTTTTAATTATCATGTTGTGTGCTGTTTGATGGATGTCTCATTTCAGAGCAAATGCCTGTTTCAACTCATAGAATGATGTTGTGGCACAAGTAAGGAGACAAAACCTGGAATTGATGGAGGGAAAACAACAGAGAATTTTTTCTGTTCTATTTTAGTGAAATTTTTCTCTTGTGTTTTCCAGTTTATGTAAACAAATTATGGCCAGAGAAAGTATGAAGCAGAAAACATCATCAAGACTGCAGAAGATAAGGAATATGAGTACAAGGACCTTGTCATTTCCTTGTTTATTGACATCTGGGGGAAAGGGGGAGAGGCTGTCTTACAAAATTCAAAGAACTGGAACATCTGAGACATTTCAGCTAAAAATTGTGGTTCTCCCATGCAGTGTACATTATAAAAATACTTTTGTGACTCACAAGGGAGAAGTAAAGCTACAAACCAAGCTCTGTTGCTCCCCTCTTCTCCTGTGATGTAATTTGACATGACCAATAGAGCCAGACATGCTATATTAACCTACAGTAAATTTGAAAAAAAATGTAGTTTTCAGTAAAATATGGGAAAAAGTTGTGATCTTTATTAACTAAGAAATAGCTTTCGGACTTGAAATTAGGAGTAGAGATTTCCCAGTGAATACAAACTGTCTGATGTGGTGTGATATTTGGCTTTCAGAGTCTATGCTCAAGTGACTGCAACTTGTTGATATTGACTGTGCTGTTCAGCTAGTATCTCATCACATTACACCTCCAACCCCACCTGAAAAAGCAGAATAATTTTGAATTTTAGCTATGGCACAGACTTGTAGAAGCCAGTTTTCCAATGCATTTTAAAGATTATTTTTAAAACCTCTTTAGCCCCGGTAGCCCAAACTACTTAGGATTAATATAAAAGTGGAATTTGATATATTGTAAACCACTTTGAAAATCAGAAAGACAGTAGCTGCAATTCATTAATATTGCATTGCAAAATTGTTTTGCTGGTGACTTGGACAGATTAGATGATCATCCTGGAGGCTATGAGGATTTTAACATGAGTCATTCCAGCTGCTTGTCTACTGGTAATTGATACTTCTCTTCATCTGCTGGTACAGATGTGGAAACAGTGGTAAGGTACAAGTGATATAGTGGCGAGTTTTTCTACAGATTTCAAAAACAAAGGATCTCACATGAGCTCAACATTCTGAGGTGAAAGTCATGCCATTGGAGTGATCAGTAACTATATATGCTGTGGCATAACTTGATGTGGTAAATTAGGAGAATGCTGAGTGTTTTAGAAAGGAGAGGCCATCTGATTCAACAGGCCAAATCTTCTCTGGCTTATCCAATCTCCTTGCTTTTTCACTAAGATCCTGAATTCCGATGTTCAGAAATTAATTTAGCTCTACACTGAATTCACTGAAATACACTGTTCAGAGTGTTATTTCTTCCAATTTTCCACAGCATACCTTCCTTTCTCTTAGCTTAGGTTATTGTTTGTTTTTTAACACTAGAATACTTCATCATTTGGAAGCAAAATAAATCATATTTTAAAGGATTAGACTTGTTTTTTTCATTCATATGTACACACTTCATCTGGGACACTAGAGAGCTGTTATCCATTACTTTTCAGTGCTGCAGATTTCTACTCAAGTTAACTTCTCTTCTGTCTTTCCGATAAGGGATCTTGCTTTTAATCAGAGATGTGAATCATGTCACCTTCTTTGTAACACTAATCTGATCTTACATCTAGGGCACTTCATCTTCTTTTCTTGAAAGAGTAAATGGCCTGTAGTGCAGTAACTACTACAGTTTATTAATTATCCTGTATATTTGACTGGCCCAAATTGATATCGTGTTGTGTAAACCACAACTATAGGCACTGTTTCTACATCTGTTCAACTTAGCATTTTAAAATCTTTGGAAGATGCTGAATTGTAAGCTGCACTAGATCATTCACCTGTTTTAATTTCATGTGGTATCTCCCCTTCATTCCATTTTTTTGCCAGAATCATTTCTAGCCCTCCATAAGCATTGCTGAGAGGTTTAGTAAGGACTACATATTGCAATATGTGGCCCATCTATACAGAAAAATAGGAATAACTTCTCCAAAAGCCCTTCTAGGTCAGGATCCTGTCACTGTGCGAAACTGCTGACTGTGAAATAGTATGGAAACATGCTAAGTATATATTAAATGTTTTCCTCAAGTACTCTCTTAGCCTGCAGCATTCTTCAGCTCCAGAGCTTCCTGGGCCAGAGATGGTATCTTCATGTTTGGTAGTCCTTGTCAGATTTTATCCTCCATCAGTTTGTTTAATCACTTTTTGATCTCAGATAAACCTTCATCATTGGCAGCACCTCATGTCAGTGGGTTCCACAAGCAAATGTACATTAGGTGACAGTGCCTCCTTTTGTTCATTGTGAACCTGCCATTTACACATTTTAGTTGCTACCTTCTGGTTGTGTTATGTAGACATCTGAGTAATTGGTCTTTCTTCATCTTCTCCATACTGTTCATGGTTTCATAGAGGCTAATGAGAAGAATTTTATCTCCATGACATAAAATTGACACACAGTACTGTATTGATGTTGAGCAGTTGAAGAGAGAATTTACAGTGTAATAAATGTTGTTGCAGACCACGTTTCACTTTTCTGACAAAACAACTGGTAGAATTAATTAAGAAATTTAGACATATGCGCCTTTTAATACAGATGAGCCAAAGAAGGGTTAAAAGTGAAAATGAAAGGACACATTTCTGGCTATTAGCTAATAATATGCCATATTTTATAAATCAGTATCCTCTTGTGTTGGAGTGGTATGGCTTATTATGACTGTGGAAATAATATATTGCTTTTCTTCAAGTAGACATGCAGGAATGATATTTTAAGAGAAGACATTGACTTCATCTGCAAGGCCAGGGCATGAAATAAATGAAAATAACAATTATTGATTTTTTTCTTCTTGTGCTGAGAGAAACATTTGCCAGCTTTTATGAGGGGGAAAGAGCAGATGTTCAGCAAGAGAGGAGAGGTTTTCAGTTTTAGCAATAAGACATGATAATTTTTGCAGAGAACATTTCTTTGCAGTTATATCATCCTGAGATGGGGAAACAAGTCAGAAGACCAAAATATAAATAGTGAAAAATACCCTAAAATGGTGGTACCTTGCAAGTATACAGGATTTTTCTTAGGAGGCGATGAACAAATGGTTCAGAAGATTCAGCTTCATTCTAGTTTGACAGACTAAGGTGCAATTGTGTGAAAGAGATTGAGAGTATATACTTGTCACATGACTTCTAATTTGGTCATGTGCTGTCTCAGCACCCTGAATTGCAAACGGCCTGAAAACAGCAGAGCTCTGGAAAGATGCACCAGACAAGCCAGACAGGACATTGGGACAGGATCAGGGATGAACCCCTGGTAGTCATTCAGCTTCATTGGGCTCACAAAGTGAAAAGATTACTTTTATCCTGTTGGCAGAAAAAGCATCACTAGTCTTTAGAGAATATACAAAGTGCTATGACACATTACTGAAATGTCACTCTGCAGGAATCGTGGGAACATGGGAATGTGAAATGTTAATGAGGAAGTCTGTTTTCCAAGGCTATGCAATTGGTTGCTGTGCTTTTTACTGCATGAATTCAAAGTAATCTACTACTTAAAGCCAGAAATTGGAAAAAAAAAATCAGAAAAAGGGTTATGTAACACAATGCCTGCAAAAGCTGGGAATTCCATTTGATGTCCTCTCCAGGTGTGCTGGAGCCTCCCCAGATATGGCCACCAACATTTAGGAGGAGGATGGTTCTGACTAGTCTCTGTCCTGTCCCTTGTCAGCTGCTGCAGCACCCTGCAGCTGGGTTGTGGAGTCCCAAAGCCATCCATCACTCTCAGCACCACAGCTCCCAGGGATTTTATGGTTAGATCAGGCTGCAGCTGCCATGCATTGCAAAAAAGCAGCCAATCCCTCCTCACGGTACTCAGATGAATAAGACATAAACCTGGTGTGAATTGATTGAGTGGTCATCTTAGCAACAGTATTAGTTGATCTGCCTGAGGGTCAGAAGGCTCTGCAAGAGAGATCTTGATGGACTGGAGCAATGGGATAAGGACAGCTGCATGAGGTTCAACAAGGTGAAATGCCAGGTTGTGCACTTGGGTCACATCAGCCCCATGCAGTGTTACAGGCTGGGGGAGGAGTGCTTTAAGAGCTGTTCAGCAGAAAGAGACTTGGGGGTACTGGTCTCAACAGCTAGCTGAACATGAGCCAGCACATGCCCAGGTAGGCAAGAAGGCCAATGGCATCCTGGTCTGTATCAGATGTAGTGTGTCCAGCAGGGCCAGGGCAGCGATTGTCCCACTGTACTCCACACTGGTGCTGCCACACCTCAAATCCTGTGTCCAGTTCTGGGCCTCTTGCTTCTGAGGTACTGAAGTGTGTCCAGAACAGGGCAACAGAGCTGGTGAAGGGTCTGGAGCACAAGTCTTACAAGGGGCAGCTGAAGGAGCTGGGTTTTTTTAGTCTAGAGAAGAAGAAGCTGAGGGGAGAATTTATTGCTGTCTACAATTTCCTGAAAGGAAGTTGTAGTGAGGTGAGGGTCATTCTTTGCTACCATGTCTCAAGCAAAAGCATGAGAGGAAATGGCCTTCAATTACATAAGGGAAGGTTCAGATTAGAAAATCATTTTTCTCTAAAAGAATGGCTAGGCATTGGAGTAAGTTGCCCAGAAAAGTGGTGGAGTCACAGTCTCTGGAAGTGTTCAAGGGACATCTGGATGTGACACTTGCAGACACGATTTTGGGGTGACTGTGGTGGTGCTATGCATGAACTAGATGATCTTTCACGTCTCTGACAACCTTGGTGATTCTGTGTGATTATTCCATGTGATTATTTGTTGTGCCTTTCCTGGCTTGTGGCTTGTGTCTTATGCGTGCAGCCCCACATGCATCTTGTGCCTTCTGTAACGCTGTAGGTTGGCTTCCCCCAGCTCCACCCACTGTCTTCTGTTTTCAGCAGGAGTACAAGGCTTCATTTGGTTTTCTCTGTAAGAGAGCATATCTGTTTTCTCACAATCATCAAACAACAGGGCCTTGGATTTCTATGGCAGTTGGGCCATGAAGCTGGAACAGTGACCACATCAGGGTATAAACATGTATTTTTAATTGGAAGAAAGAGAACAAACTTTAACAAACTATAAAATTAGAGGCCTGCTTCAAGACTAAGACATGGTCCTTCCATAGCAGCCCTAGAAGATTAATGTTGGCAAATAGATTAAAAGAGTGTTCAAGGCCAGCTCCTCTAGCACCTTTCAAAGTGCTAAATTCATTGAAAAGATGTTTGCTCAAAGTGGTGACAAGTGGAATGAGATTGTATTGTTGAAGGTGCAACATTACATGCATGGGACAGCATGGCAGTTTTTCCTTGGAAGAGCTTCTTTGGAGAACATGACCGTTCACTGATTGGGCATAGCAGTCTCTGCCCCGTGGACTGTTTGCACATTGCAGAGGCTAATTCACCAGGTTTCCTAGCCTAGCATTGCTACTAAAAGCAGCCAGGCTGTAGCTGGGCTAGGGTGTGTTTCATAAACTGGCATTTGGAAGTAAATACTTAAGTCTGTACTTTCATAGAAGTACAGTTCTAAATAAAACGGAACTGTGGTATTATATGGTGTTATCGTTATAATGCAGATACTTTCAGGTATGTATCAAGAAAATCTACTCTTATTTGTATACATAAAGTGGTCATTTTTTACAGCTACAGTATGGATTTTAAAGTGGTAGTATATTAAGTTAAAATTCTAATGCTTTTAATCCTGTTATAACCTTAGCTGGACTGAATATAAAGGTTTTATTTACACCTAACTGTAGTCTGTTTAGCACAAAACCATTTGAAATTTATGTGTATCAAGCAGCACTGCAATTACAGTGTGCATGGCAGAGACTTTATACAGCAGAACACTGGTGATACCTGAGAGGTTTGTAATAACTTGCGTTTCTTATTAAAGGATATGCTGAAGGCATCTCTGTGAAGCACTCAGAACCTTTAAACTTTGGTCAGTGCAGTCATGTTTTAATTCACTGGTGCTTCTTGGAAAACACCTCCTAGCCTTGCTGAGAGTATGGCAACAACAGCAAAAAGGCACCCCACCTCTCTTCACAGCACAACCCTGGGTGCTTGGGCTCATAAGATAAAAATCAAAAGAAGCTCTCAACAGACTGTCAATTTGTTTCAGGCACCCTGCAAACAGTTGTGTCAAGTCCTAGGCTTCAGTTCAAAAGGCTCTGAAGTATGTGCTCATTGTAGGCATACAACTAGCACAGCCCTTAATGCTCATCTGAGCTGCGTGTTGACTTAGTAACCACTGATTTTTAATAGAGAAGGAAACATGCATTTAGAAGTGCCTTTGGCCCTGACTTGTGCTTTTGATTGAAATGAACTGAAATGAAAGGTGCTCTTAGACTATGGGTAGATGCACAGTCTGCCATAGGAGATGCTCTGTGTTCCACAGGTATCTTGTCTTCATTGCAGTGCCATCTGTCAAGGAGATCACCCTATATAACACTTTCGTTGATTCTTTGAAAGGCAATAAATTCTATCTTCAAAAAGATGTTGAGGTGTTTGAAGTAATATAATTGAGACTGGTAATGATAGAGATGGAAAGACCTCAGGACTCCTCAGTACTGGTCAAGTACTCTGTCCTTCAGCGACAGAAATGGACACAGCTCCAGGCAAGATGATCTGGGAAGAACACCAATGAGCCCTGTGCCTTGTGCTTACCTGTAAACTGAATTCTTGGTGTCAAGACTAACAAGTCAATCTTGCTATGCTTGAAAGAGAGACAGCCAGATGTGTGATGTTACAGATCAGTTCAGCACAGAACCATCATTTGGTGACAGTTTATCATCATCACTCTGGAGGTGTGTCCTTCATTTCCCTGAGTGACATTGGAAACTCAGCATACTGAGTCCCACCAAAAATACACGGAATCTGTAGTGAAAAAACAAGATTTGAAGAGTGGTTGGGGTTTTTTTTAATTGCTTTTTCAAAATCTCTTCATTTAAGATGTGACAAAAAAAAAAAAAAAGAGTCACATATTTTATCATCTATAGCTTTCATTAATTTTTAAAGGAATGAGTCAAAGAAATTGCTGAACAGAACCAGTAGCAGAGGTTATATGATGAGCAGATGTAAGAGCCATCTTAATATTTGATGAGACCAAAAGGTTCTCATCACTAACCATCTTTTAATGGCACTTGCCCTTTGAATGGGTGTATGTGGCTACTTGTTTCTAAGGGACTAACTTCTTTGACTTTCTAATTAAATACCTCTCAACACTGGCTTAAAACTGGTGGTGGTTTGGAAGTGTTTGGTTGCCGTGGCAGATTAGCTTATGATAAGGTGGAAACTGAATGGTTACATCTCAGCATGTTGGTGTGTTCAAACTCTCCACATCATTGAGGGGCTTCTCAGTCAAAGCTGATGAAAAAAACCAAAGCACAGAGCCTTACAGCCAGTCTGTGTGCCAGAGAGATAAACTGTTAACACTGACACAAATGGGCCAAATTGAGAAAAGCACTTAAAAATGTGTATCCGTTTTCTGTCAATGCAATGGGCAGGAATTGGGTCCCATTTTGAATGGCTTGGAAGCCCGTGCACAGCAACCTGCACGGAGTCAGAAGCACATCTGCAATGTAGCCAGGAACTGAAATTGGGAGCCCAGCCTGTCATTCAACAACCTGCTGAAAATTATTGCTCCATCACTCACATAACATCTCATGTGCAGGGAGTAGAAGAAGAGCCTGATAATAAACCAAGTCTATGAAAATTTAGCATGACTTTCTGTTTCTGTCAGCAGTGAGCATGGACTTGTGGTGATACACAGAACAGGACTGAGCTCTCACAGCCGTAGCTGTGTTTGGTATGCTGCACTAACACTGAACTACTGACAAATAACTGGAAATGGATGTTCTGTGTGATTTAGAAATAATGTGAACCCTGACTGAACCCTGTTGGGTTTTTCTTCCATTTGCTGTTTGAATGTGAGAACAAGGAGGGCATTATTTATAACAACAAATGTTAAGTCCCAAAAGGAGAAATTATATTTTGAATTGACAGAATCCTGAAAGTGTAAATGTGGTTTCATAACTAAATATATTTTCAGACAGGAAAATGAGTTAATCAAGAGTAAGATGTTAGTGAAAAAGCTTTCCTTTTTTTTTTTTTTTTTTTTTTCTTAATCTTCCTTGGAAATATTCTCAGCTGTCATGGTACAAAAGTAACTAGCATATCTGTATATCCATATCACAGTATCTCAGCAGTTACACTGTCTTAAAAGTACTTAAATGGATTTCTTTATTGATGTGATCCAACCAAAATAGGACATGCCAGGAACAGTAAATTGTTTAGAACCTGGAAAAAAAAGACTTTTAAAAATTTAAATTAAGATTAGGAAACCTAACTCTAAGGAAGTTAAATTTTCTGGGAAAAATTAAAAATGTTCTAAAAGCTTTCAGAAAGGCATGAATTCAGTGAAGGTCCCATGAAACAGTTGATTTGGAGTAGAAATCCATGTCTTACAAGTTGTTATTATCAAGGGAATATATCCAAAGGACTGATTTGGGGTTTTCTTTAAATGGACAGGGTAGTTAATGTGGAAAAAATAATTTGATACATTAACTGTGGAACTTAACAACATTGTTACAGCATTGCTTTAATTCCGTCAAAATCAGGACATTCAACCACACAGATCCAATCCTACCATTTCATACAGTCATCTGTGTCTTCATGTGTTTTGGTTGATGTCGCTCAGTTTCTAGGAGAGTCACCAGTCTAGATTTCATTTAATGACTCTTCTTTAGTTTCTTGAGTGTTAAAATAAAAAGTAAAACTGGCCTAATTCAAAGTAGGTTGTTAGTGTAATACAGACCCTCCTGTTCCTTAGGTAAGGTGTGCCAAGTAAATGTTAAAGATTAGTTTGGACTTCAGAAACAATGTCTTTTGAGATTTTTGTTGAGAAACCTATTGTGTGGTACTGATTGTTGCTGGGGGAGAGGATTTTGAACCATGAATCCACAGTTTTTCGAAGCTCCTCAAAGTGAATGTTACCAGATGGGAAAAAAAGAAACCATGTATTCTCCATATTTAATGTCTTGAGCCTGCCTTGTGAGGCTCTGAGGAAACTATTTCTGACTCTTTCATTTGTTTTTCTCAGGTTGGGGGTCACACCATGCTGCCCATTCGTTGGATGCCTCCAGAGAGTATAATGTACAGGAAGTTCACCACAGAAAGCGATGTCTGGAGCCTAGGGGTTGTATTATGGGAAATCTTTACTTATGGCAAACAGCCATGGTATCAGCTCTCAAACAATGAGGTGTGTGTAATATATTCTCAAAGTGCATTGGGAAAGCTGTTATGCTAATTGTCTGTGTTGCTTCTCTGGAGAAGGGACAGCAACAAATTTATTTGTTAAAGGCTGACACTGATACAAGGTATTTATTGTATTGTCATGAACCATATGGTTAAATTTCTTCCTTTTCACCCTTTTCTACCCTGAGTGGATGGAAGGTGTCCAAGCAGAACTAGAACACTTGGAATTTAATTTTTTCCTTCGCATAGAATGAATTCTGCTCTGGGTAGACCGTGAGGCAATGAAAAAGACCTTAGCTATCTCCTGAAAAGACGTATCATACATGGTACTGTTTCAGAGTGGTTGTCCATAACCATGGACAGATTAGACTGAAGTAATCAAGAGAGCTCTTGATTTCCAGGCAGTCACAAGTATCCCCTTTTCCAGAGATTAGCCACAGTGATATTCATAAATTTGCAGAGGGTGGAGCAAAGGAGAGGCATTGAAGCTCTGTGAGCAGGTTGAAAATTTATCCTGCCTCTGAGGCAGTAGTTGGGTAGAGAGAGAAGGTATGGGATTAATTCCTAGCTACAGTTTCCTTTTGTGTGGGGTGGACAATGTGGGTGAACTTAACATGACTGAAGTTACTGCTCTTTGATCACTTACTTACAGTGAATTTTCTAGATTCCATACTGCTACTCATTCATCTGCCTAGAAAAGCAGGCCTTTCCAGAGATGGCTGCATGGCAGCCACCAGTGAGGCTGCTATGGTTGAAGTTAACTCTTCCATGGATGAACTCCATGTAGTTGGCACAACTGTGCTGATCCTTTTCTTGTGATTTCTCATAGGTGATTGAGTGCATCACTCAGGGCCGAGTCCTGCAGCGACCTCGCACATGCCCAAAGGAAGTGTATGACTTGATGCTGGGCTGTTGGCAACGGGAGCCTCACATGAGGCTCAACATCAAAGAAATCCACTCCCTCCTTCAGAACTTGGCCAAGGCATCTCCAGTCTACTTGGATATTTTAGGCTAAAGTCTCCTAGCATTTCTTCTTCTGGGCTGCGGGAATGAATGTGTTCAACTGCCGCTGAACTCCATTAAAATGTGTTCTTAACTTTGACAGTATTAATGACAAAGTTGCGGAGAAGCTTTCAAAGGGCAAGCAATGTGCACTTCTCCATCTGTAGACACAGTATTGACTTTTTAGACATTACCAAGATGTATCTTCTCTCTTTCTCTCAGTTTCTATCTTTTTTTTCCTTCTCTCCTGTCTTTCTAATCAATTTGGCTTCTGCATTATTCTAACTCTGCATAGACAAAGGCCTTAAAAACCCAATCTGTTATATCAGCAGACTCTTCAGTTTGCCCACCACAACTAACAATGCCTTGTTGTATTCATGCCTTTGATGTGGATGAAAAAAAGGGAAAAATATATTTGACTAAAACTTTGTGATTTCTGCTGTACAGCTACTGGGAGTTTCTATGGATTCACCTCATTTTTTTTGCTTCGGCCTGTGGGTGGAAAAAGAAGACTGGTGTTCTCTACATGCAGAATGTTCTTTGCAGAGATAAAGCCAGCTAAAAAGAAGACACTCTTGCGTGATACACTATCTGGAGGAACTTGGGAAATCAGGTGGCATCCAACCCTGCAAGAAAACACTGAAGTGATTTGATGGAAGACAAGAGGGAGTCTACCAATTTCCCTGAAGAGTCTTTCTGAGGACTAAAGGGATTGTTTAAGGAAGTGCTTTGCCGGCACCATTCATTGCCAGAATCAAGTAAAACAAAAAAAAGATGCTGCCTGCACTGCACGCAATTGTGTTACAACATGATAAACTAAACACACGCCCTTTTTTTGTCTTCTGGTAGGATATTGTCATGCCACTGGTGTAAAATGTTCTCCAGCTAGTCTTTTTTAGTAAAGGCTGAAGCTAGATTTAGTTACATACAATATTAATTTCAGAATCACACGTTGAAACTAAGGATTTTGATAGGACAAACTATAAATGCTGAGGCAGGTGTATCTTATACTGTGCTTGTCCAGCAGCATATTCCTTCCTTCTTCAATCCTTTCTTTTTTCTTTTTTTAACCGTGCAAGCAAAACTGTGCATGGTCTTTGTCGATTAATGCCATTTGTGCAGAAACGATCACTCATCTTGTAGTACACCCTAGTAGGCATAGCAAACTCATAATGATATAACCTATATTTCATTAGAAGGGGCTAATGGAGGACATTAGCTGCATTAAAATGCCTTTACAATGTTATAGATACTATAGGCTGATATAACATGAATAATCTAAAGCACGGAGATCACTGGTTATGTTTGAGACATAGCAGGGGATAAAGATCTCTAGAGAAAACAAATTACTCTGTGGTTATGGCTTGCTATTCAGAGTACAAAGATTCTGAGCTCAGTGCCATTTTTGTATTGGTACTACTGCTGTCATAGCCAACATATACACTTTATAAAATAGTTTATTTTTGGTTGGATTGGCATTGTATGTGTACAACATTTGCATGGCCACTGTGTTGATGACAGCTGCATGAGCATACCTGTTGTTTTTCAAACTAGAAGTTGACAATTTGAAATTTAGAGCTAGGATTATTTTTAATATGAATTCTTACAAATGAAAACCTACCTTACCTATTCCTCAAGACTTCTGCCTCCCTCTGTGAGGGGGCGTTATTGCAAAAAAGTGATCTTTCTTTCCATTTTCTCTTTTTATTATTTCTTATTGATATGAGCCAGATCAAAATAGTCCATCTTCGTGTTGGGGATATTTTATTTAATAAATTAAGCATTTTATTTTTGTAAGTGTTCCCATAGCACATTTAATATATAATTTGCTCGCATGTATTATTTATTGAGGCACTTTAAGTTTTTCCTTCAGAAGCTTTTAGAGCTAGCTTATAAAAATTCTGAACATTTTCAGAAGAAAACAGTTCACTGGACACTGATGAAGTTTTTACCCTTCTCAATGTCATTGGAAAGGCAGCATTACAAATAAACATGACAGTGTAACTATAAAGCCATACTCAGTATTTCTTTAATAAACTAGATGTTATTTCTTAACCGCTACTGAACTGGAAACACATAAAAAGCCAGAGGAAGATTCCTACAAAATGGGCCTTAAGATTTTATCTAGACTGTCTTGGAAGTTCTCACAGAAAACTAGAAAAAGACTGAGCATCCAGTGAAACCATTCTCTTGAGAATATGAATGTTATATTTTAAAGGAATTTGAAATTGATTTTCAAAATAACAGTGATGGAAAAGAAAGATATCAGAGTCCTCTCTTACTGTGCAGTGGGAAGAGGGTGCAGTTGGTGGAGGGGGCTGCTAAATTTCTACCTGCGTATTCTGTCTAAGTTTCGTCTGAGCTGAAGAAAAAGGCATCTGAGATGATGCTTTTACTGGAAAAGAGGCTCCAGCCCAAAAGCAAGCAGGTGTGTTTTGCAAGCACTGAAAGAAAGTATACCAAAAATAACCACAAGACCCTGAAAATGTACTTAGTGTCATCTTCTTTTGATTTCCTAGTGAGTCTTTTAGAGTAATTTCAGAGAATAAATAGTATTAAAATGCGTTGTGCAATAACATAGCAGTTTGTTAAACTTCTAAAGGACCAAATGTTCTACAGAGCCACCACTATGGATAACCTTGACCTATATCATTAATGTTCTTGATAGTGCATAAAATGTATAATCACAGTAGAAAAGCTATAAACTGTAGCTATACATAGTTTGCATTTGTTCATGAAAAGGTGAGTAAGCGTAGCAGAATGAGCAGAGAAGAGGAAGAAATATGTTCAAATCACAATGAAGGGTGAGTATATGTGCATATTCATCATGCTTGCACTGTCAGGTAAATTGTGTACACTGAGTAAATATGACAATCAGGCTCATTTAAAAAGTCTTTCTGGACTGTGCTATGAACTGACCATATATATAAAATATAATATATGTGTGTTTGCATATGGCATATATATATATACACACACATAGCATATACATGTCTGCCTATGTCTGTTGTATTTTACTTATATATGTGCAGACATGCATGCACATTATGTATGGGCTGTGTGTATATGTATAAATTTACATACACCTATGTTATTTCAAATTATGATTAGAGTGCTATTAATAAATTGATAAAGTCTGCTGAGTAACCAATTTTTTTTTTCTTTTGATATTTATTTTTCTATGTTTGTAAGATTCAACTTTCTAACTGGTGTGCAACAGAGGCAGTGCTAGAATGCCAGAGATTTAACAACAAGCACTTTTCTTCCCCAGATTATTGCATAAAAACATTTCTTCCATTCCCATCTCACTTGTTGATTTCTCACAATGAAATTAACAGACAAGCTTCCGAGCTCAGAAAACAGAGGTTTTTTTACTGTCATTTCTGGGTTTGTGCTACTGTTGTTTTATTGTCCTAGAAAAACAGTGCAGCTCCATTAATGTTTTTTACTTGCCTGCCATAACGAAATAACTCCAAGAATGAGCTGGACTATTCACACTGCAACATGACTTGTAGAACAACGAGAACGCTGACATTCAGGAGTAATAATAGTAGCATTTGCCTCACTCTGTCCTTCACTCTCAATAGATCTGCAGAACTCGGAACTGGCCATGGAGAACAGACACTTGTAAAGCAAGAGCACCCCATGATGCCTGATGGAGTGTACACATTTAAAAGGACTGCATTCATTTTGACCTGTAAAACAACATATCTATATATTGTCTACAGTTTAATAAGTAACTGCTTATTTTTTTCTGTTCTTTCTTTTGTCCTTGCTATTTTTTATCGCTTTCTTTCCTTCTTTCTCTTCTCCTGTATTTCCTCCTTCTTTCCTTCTATTTCTTTCCTTCCCTCTCTTTCTTTCTCAGTCTGTACCCTCCCTACCTTTATACGAGATTGTGGTTGATGTAGACTTTTACAAAATACTTTAAAAAGAAATTAAATAACCCAAATGACTAAGGTATCATGCATATGTGCTACAACAAGTCCACATTTGGGTTGTTGCAGCCTGTAACTGAATTTCAAATACTGCTATAAAATGTGGGGGAGGGGGGCAGGGAGGGACTGGAGAGGAAGTTGGGATTTCTATTGAGAGATGAAGGTTTTGATAGCACAGTAAATTGTATTTTCTTGTGAGGGCTGGAATAAACCACTGCTGCTTTGAATAAGAGGTCCTTTAGAGCCTTAGTTAAAACACCTGTATTTGGGCAGGGTGGGGGGATGTGCTATTCATCACAAATGTGAAGCAAAAAAAGAAAAAAGTCTACATGTTGCAGGGAAAACACTGTGAAATTCACAATAGCAACCAAGTGACTATTTTGCCGTCTTTTAAACATATGTCTCAGGAGAAGAAATGGGAAATGATGGGTGTGTTATTTTTCCGTCTATGCATTCTGCACAAGGTCTGTGGGGATTTTTTGTTTGCTTGTAGAAGGTTCTGAGTGATGACTGGCTGATATTTTATAAACACTGAATATTTGAGCAAGGATTATGGAAGCTGCTAGTAAGTGAGGCCATTGATTGGAATACGTGAGAAAACAGAACAAATCAAATCTATCCAGAGGCCTAATTCTTGCAGCTTATATGTATCTTTCTGTAACTTAAAGAAAAGCACCTAAGAATGTTTTAGATACAAATAATTTAATTCAACATTTATGTTTAATTGAATCACCAATAGAGAGAGAATCAATTAATTATGAAATATTTGTCCCAGCCCTTCTTTCCACCTATACTTTATGTATATATATTTCTAGATATCACTCTCTTTGTCACTTTAGGTAAAGAGGAAGATATCTACATACAATTATAAATCTCTATATTGTCACGAATTGTGACCTGGTGTGTAGAGCTATCTTTCTCCTTTCTTTTTTCCTTTTTTTTTTAAATTTATTTAATGTGATGTCTCCGTGAAAATATTTAGTGGTTCTTGTTTTGCAGTTTGTTACAAGTAGTCATTGCTTTAAAACTTTCATTGCATCTTGGCTGATTTCAAAGTGATGCCTAGGTATCAGTGTTAAAAGTTTTGTTTGTGAATCATGTGACCAGCTTCTCTCAACATGACATGGAAAGTCTCTTGTATTACAGTGTATTTAAAAAAAATGATGTCTTAAAATAAACAATGTCATCCGAAAGAAAGATAAAATGGTTACTTTAAAACACTAAAAATTTCATGAAGTGTTTTGTGTTGTTTTCTGTTGTTTGGATGCCTTTGTTTACCTCTATTCTTTTTAAAAAGGACAAAATTAAGGAAAAGTTTGGTATACTTAGAAACATGGCAGGTTTGCACTCTAGATCTGTGAAGCAAAAATAGGTCACTGAAGTTGTAGTTCGTAGAAGAATTGACCCAGAGTTAACAGGACAAAGGAATGGCCAATCTTATGGCAGACTTATTTTTTTAGTCTTTGTTGTCCAAAGGAAGATCCTATTTGAACGCTCGTTCATTTGGGCAGCTGGCAGCAAACACCTGCTTATCCTGTAGCAGAAGCAGGCCTTCAGGTATTTTCTGGCACTTTCCTGAAAGTGTCTCTCAAACTACAGTCCTGTTCAAAATGGAGTTTTTTCTTTTTAATTCATGTTAGTCTACAATGAATATATTGTGAATAATATAGCATTAAATCCAAGTCCTTAATTAAGATTCAGAATGTAGACATCCAAAGGAAGGTTCAGCAACTGTATTAGTGATCCCTCCACAATCTGTTATCTCAACCAAACCCTTCAAGGTCAGAGTAAAACAGTACAAGAGCCACTTTATGAATGCATGTGCTTCCTTCTGCCAAGAGACCTCTCCAAGATTAGATGAGCTGGCTCTAAGCATTCAAAAGGTCAACAGAAAATAATCCACTGAGAAGAAGCCTCAGGATGAAATCTGTCCAAAACTGAAAGTATCATTAAACTACACTAAAAAAATTTGTTGACAGTTCATGTCCATGTAGTGGCTTAGAAATGCTTTACTTTCTTCCATGGTAAAATCATGGTGCCTTCTGGATTTGATGAGTTTTATCCTATCCCAACATCTCTTTACAGGCAGCTGGTTGTGATTACGTCTGTTTGACAGCAGTGAGCTTCAGAAACCCGCAGCATTGAGCATCTCCCTGCAGTCCTGTCAGCCCAGGCACAACAGTCTGCACACACTCCCCACCATTCCCTTTCCCCAGATATTTTTAAGGCTGGGGGCATGTAGCTGCAGCAGGGACAGTACATTACCACTCCTCATGGTGGCTTTGCGCCAAAGACACAAAGACAGGTGAGCCATCAGGGCCCATGAAGTGCATCGGCAGTACACTCAGAATTTTTGTAGCCTTGCAGCAGGCAGATCCTGTGCAGCCCAGCCCTCTCAAGACTCCAGTTTAAGTTTCTTCTCCCCAGCAACCATCCTACCTACCCACAGAGTCACAGATGGACCCCTGGACAGGCAAGAGGGGTTAAAACTCATCACTTGAACAAGACAGAAGAGTTTTGTTTCTTCTGCCATTCCCAACTGGGCACATATGGCCCTGCAGCATGCACCATGTTTCAGAGCAGAAAGTTCCATTCAAAAGCAGTGACTGGTGCCATTTTTGTTGCTTTCTGTTCACTGCAACTGTAAGGGTAAAGGTGTTAGTTTGTTCTGGCTACACAAGAGCCTTGGGAAAGACTCATGAGTCTTGATGAGCTTCTGATGCTCCCAAAACATGTCAGACTTGGTAGCCCATTTAAGGTCACTCATGCATGGCTCAGCAGTATCCCTCCATGGCCTCGCAGCATCTGAAGACTTCTCAGCTTACCAGTGCCTGCCTCCTGCATAAAATCCACAGAGAGTGGAAACATTAAACAGGTCAGTAAGGAATTATGCAACGCAAGTCCTGCACCTGCTACTGCTAAGTCTCAACAAACTTCCACAACAGATTTCATAATGAAGAACTCTTTGTGTTAAATGATTCATACAAATGGAAAATCATCTTGATCTCTGTATTACTTTAAAGGTGATTCACAGTGCCTATTGATTGTTCCCATTGGTATTTTTAATGGCTATAATAATTTCCTTTTTAAATGGTGAGAAATCTTATATTAAAAAAAAAAAAAAAGAAAAAAAAAAGAAAAAAAGACTTATGGCCCTATAAAGGACAAAAGAAAAAAAAAAATCTTGGGTGTACTCACGACATCTAAACTAAACTACTAAACCAGCTCCCAGGTTTGCTTACCAAAGCAGCTTATTAATATTTGTCATAAACCATTGGTTCTGGCAGGCAAGATTTCATGCAAGAAAGAAAAATATTTGTAGTAAACCTGAAGAACTACCCAACTAATTTCTATGCTAAAAGCCCCATGCTTCAACCTCTTGAGCATAGATTGACATGCACAACAGACACAGAGTTTCTTCAACAATTCATGGCTTTTGGGAGTTGGAAGATTTAGGGCTCAGGTCTATTTTTATCAGTGATGCAGTGAAGAATACTAGTAAAAAAGACCACAAGCAAAACAGTGGAGTGGAAAAACAAATGTTTTACTTTCTTGAACTGATAATCACATCATGCAAATAAATTTACTGCAACAAGTAATAACAATTTGAACTAAAGAGCTTGTGCTCTTTCTGGCTGGGATCTGTATTAAATAGAATGCAGGGGAAAAAGAGATGGATCAGGAAGATCAGAGAGTGAGAGTTCAAAATGTGCTGTAAAAATTAGATGTGTAGCTTTGCTGTCCTCATGTCTGACCTTAAAGGCGAATAAAGCAGTACTTGGCAAATTATTTACACGTATTTTGAGCACTTCCAACATGGAAGAAGATGTTTCTAGGCCTAGCACTTCTTTGTTATGGTGCAATGACTGCTAGTGTCATGGAAAGTCCTGGTCTGTCACTCTATTATCCTGACTTTTGCCATTATTATTTTTTCTGAAACAGTTAATTTAAATACATAAAAATTTATACTGCTGTTCAGTGTGTTGCAGCATGGGCAGAGCTGACTGCCAGGTTCATTAATCTGCATTCTCCAGCTAGCCCAGTTAGAAACTATTGGGAATGACTAAGTAATTTATTGATGATTAGCAGGAATGGGAATACTGATTGACACCGGTAACTCCCAGGGTAGGCTCCTGTTCATAGTAACCCAAGTCCTTCTTTGGAAAGCTGAGGCTGCACAAGTAATGACAAGACATTCATCACCTTCTTCTTTACAGTCTGAAACCAATTTGCAACTGCTTAATGATAGCTGATCAAAGGGAAACAATTTCCTCTCTTGGTCACTTTTCTGTTGCCCTTCTAGCCAGTCCAGCCCTGGACCTGGGTAATATTTAAATTGAAGCTCTTTTCTTTCCCAGCTTGCATTGGCAGGTCAGAACCTCCCAATCTGGCAGAGGCAATGAACTTCACCCTTGAAGCAGAGAGTTCTTTGCCAATTGGTTTTTGCACGTGTAAGTGTCCTCCAGTTTCTGAGCCCTGCAGAGACAGCAGATGTTCTCAATATGTGTGAGGGCAGGTGAACAGTATGTTTTGTCCATGCAAGAGAGAGGAGAAAAAACACAGAAATGGGAGCCAGCACAGCCTACAAAGCTGACAGAAGTTGAACTTGTGGTCTCCAGGCCCTAAGCAGTGCTGACAGGTCTGGGGTATCTACTGAGAAGCAACACGGGAAGATCTCAGCACACTCATGTCTCATGGCCCAACACAGATGTTCCCGCCTCCCATCATCCCTGTTTGTAAGGGAGGGACCAGCTGCAGCATGGGCGCCCCCACAGAGGAGAGCACAGCCTTGGCTCTCTGCCTCATGTGACTTTTGGGCACAGTCCTGGCAAACAATATGTCCCCATCCTCAAGTGTCTGAACTCATTCGGTTTGTGCATGTTCATATCCTGATAAAGGTGATGGACACAATTCCTTTTCACTGGCAAACACTGGATAAACTGCAGACAATAGGCCTCCTTTTCTTCTGCAGTGAGTCAGGACAGTCCCGTGGTATGCTTGGGGAGGAGGTGTGATGTGGTGTATCTCCAGCATGAGCAGGCTGCATATGGCTGTGGTCAGCTTGAAGCCTGTAATACTCCTTGACTCTTTCCTGTGGCCTATCAGCCCAGGACTGATACACTGGAGAGGAGGAAGGAGGCAGCACACCCACTGAGGTGTGCAAAGGACTAAGCATGCAATGGTCTTGGTCATAGGTGAGTGGGAGAAGATGTTAATCACTGTGATGGGAGGCTCCTGTCATTCTGTTTCATCAGAAACACTCTGCAAACAGCTGCCCACACTCCCATATCCATGTGCTGCCATAGCATCAAAGCACCCAGTCACCAATGAGAGAGTTGCAATACTGCCTGTCCTGGCATGCATGGACTGGTACTTTTGACAAGGGGTGCATCTCCTCAGGAGTACACCCTCAGCTTTGGGTGAATGTGCTGGCTGGGAGGTGCCACTTATTGCCACTCAGGCAATTTGGTGGTGTTTGCTGTGCAGTGAGCTGATGACTGCTTTCGTCCCTGTATCTTGGTCTTTTCTGTTTCTTGGGTGCCCTGTGCAACTGCTTGAGGTCTTCTAGCAATGAACTGGATGACTCCCAGATGAGCCAGGAGGGAACACCTTCTCTCTGCAAGACATTGTCTAACTTCTCCCTGGCATGGCAACTGATAAATCCTCCAGTAGTGTAATGTAACACCTGTCCTAGTTTTATTGCACCCATTAAATCTATGAACAAAGGGAGAACAAATATGGCTTGTCCCAGAGACTAATCATTCCGTGGAGGCACATCACATTTGACTCAATATCCCATCCGGGTGACTAGCTGAATGGCAGTAGCAGTATTTGCATCTGTGTGCCTCACCCGTGAGGGGGAAATACCTACTCAGCCCGGTGCATTCTCGTAACTCTTGCTGAGGTTGGTTTTGGGAGCCAGCACACCACCATAAGGAGAAATCCACTGACAGGGCCCTGGCCAGAGAGGTGCCAGGTGAGCAAAGGAGCACTCCTCACACAAGCTGCTGCTTTTGCTGCAGCTGATCACTGTTTCTAAAACTGTCTTTTTATTCATTGAGTGATTTTTTTTAAGCACTTGAATTAGTCTATTAAGAGCACCACTGACATCCCCAGCTCCTACAATTAACATTTCAAGAAAAATCGCAGCCAGGAATGGCAAGCCTTTAGGAGACAAAGTAAGACAAACATATGGATCTCATATCCCCTGCTCCCCTCTCACACTTCAAGTTCCTCAAAGCAGTTACACAAGAAAGTCTCTGCAAATAATCCATTATAAACTCAGGTCATCTCGTTCTGCTTTGGGTTTGGTTTTTTTTTTCACTGCTTTGTGATTTGGGAAATTATGTGAGCAAATGTCATTAGCACCAAGGTTTTTTAACCCAGAATCTGAAGAGGCTTGGATAAGGGAAAGCAGATGGTGACTAAACATGGTGCCTTCGATTCTGCAGAGGGCACTGAATAAAATAAAATCTCATGGTTAAAATAACACCTATTGGCAGTAATTGTTCTTGGGTTTTTTGCCAGTGGGAGTCTAATCACTCTGGCAAGAGCTAGGTTATCCACAAGCTGTTACAGTGTGCTTTTGGCTCGTCTTGTGTAGTACAACCTCACATATTTCCATGCTAGGAAACTATGAAGGGATCAGTGATGTTTGCAATATGAAACTGGTATTGAAGGATATGCTGTTTTCCCAACCTGTGCAAAATCCTATTGCACCATCATACATATTGTTTAGTGGTTATTTTTAGACTAGATTTGCTGTTAAACACCTATGTGAATGTGACTCAGGGCAGGGTCCAAAAAGGGCTGTCCCAAGCCAGAATGGCATGAGGCAAATTTGGCTGCCAGCTCTTTTTGGACAAAGTCAGCGTTTCCCTTAGAAAGACAGAAATATAGCCAATGTACATGAAAATTCTTGATTTCAAGTTGTGGCACCAACATGCCAATCCAGTCTCAGCACAATTAGCAGCATACAACTGCAGAACTGGTGTCTTTGAGGGCTCTAGAACCCGAACTGGGAGAGTGTGGGCTGTGATGTGAGCAATGGCCTTTTCAGATCCTGCCCAGGCATCAAACCCTGCTGTTGTTTTGCCTTCCAGAGGTCAAAACCCAGGGATCTCAGTGGAACAGGTGTAACGCTTAAAGTTTTGGGAGGGGATTAAATAATCTCATGTCTGATTAAGAAATCGAGCCAGAGCCAACCTGGAAATTCCTAAAATTAACAGGCTCTAGAAGTACATTGCAGCAAAGCTGTTGCATATAAACTGAAAACAACAGTACTAGTGAAAGGCAGAAAAGTGCACCTGCTATTATATTCATCTTTCTGGCTTTGTGTTTACCTGCTGTATTACTGCCGGCATTGAGTAACACTGTCACATTGAGGTAACCCTTCCATGCTGTTATTTTCTTTTTAAAACATACCAGTGATTAAAGATATGTGGGCAGCCAGCTTCTTGGAAGATAATGCAGCACAGATTTATTGTGTTTTACCTTGAAAAGACACTACCAACTGCCACCTTGTCTCCATTCTCACCCTGCAGCTGGCAATTCCCTGGTGAGCAGGACATTCAATGGAAGACATACACATCAGCTTGTTTTCTAGTGGTACTTAGGTGAGGTTAATGCTGGCCACTTTCCTCTTACTGGTTACTCAAAGATGAGTTTCTTCATCTTCCATTTCTTCTCTGACATAACGACCTCAATCAAGAGAGATGACTTACCATCGTGGTGCCTCTTAAATAGTACAAGTTCAACACACATCAGTATCTGTAAAATAAATAAAATAGACTACTACTTATAATTCAGTATTCTGCATTCATTGGGTGATAATTTGGGCTGCAACTAACTCTTATTCATTCAACTACTGCAAAATAATTCTTCAAATCAGAAATGCTCTGGGCTTGGGAAGGAACAGAACACAACTGACAAATGACTAAAAAGACAGAGCTCTGGTTGCTGAAAGAGCACCACTGATGAGATTGCCCTTCATGGAGAGGCTAGTATACCCATACTGGGTGCTGGGTCAGGCCTATACTCTCAGGGAAGTGCAGACTTTTAAGGTGTTCTAACAAGACTGTGTTTTATCTTGTAGAAGATCATTATTGGTATACCCAGTTGCTGCCAGACCTCAGAAAGTCAGTCATGGCCTTAAGCCTGGCAGAGAGAATTCAGCCAGGTTCCCTTCCCTGAGATGGAAGGCATTAAAAGACAACTAGAAAACCAGTGATATCTACTCTGTTGTGAGACTGAAGACATGATGTGTTTCACACCAAGGTGTGGGTCTCCGTGGTTTGGGCTGGGCATGTCTCAGCTGAGCCAGGCCAGCAGGAACAGCTCACAGCAAATGTACATCTTTGTATATCTCCTAGCTCAAACAAATAACTATTCTGCCTCAGACTGGAGTACATGACACAGTGCAGATTTTTCCAGCCTCGTTACTCTGCACTGGGAAGCCCTTGCATCCTTTTCAGTTGTCTCTGACATGCTGAGACTCACTATAGAAGTGTGCAGACCAAGCTGTTCTATTGTTTTGCTTAGTTGAGCATTACAATTTTTTTTTCTTTTAAAGAATACTGTGTACCATGCTCTGACACTTGTAGAAATCCTGATAAACTGATTTTCTGATTCAGTGGTTTGCTGCTCTATTTCACTATGAGCAGGGGAAGGAAGATCTGTAATGAATATCTATGATGAATATCTTTTACCTCTCTCCAGAAATAAGTAGTAAAAAAATTTTTATGCTATTGGTGAGACTTGCTAGAGATAAATTATGTTCAGGTGCTCCAATACCAGTCTGAATGATCTGGTTGAGTGAGTATGGGGATTGTTCAACAAATTTTCCATTCATTTCCTCATTCCTCAATTCAATAACTGCTGTGATGAGCTAACACACCCATATAAATGATGTCCTGTAGGCAGGACAATTTACCTGGCAGTACTTCTGCACTCAATTCTATTTGTTATTTGCACAGTGATTAGCATTTACTGTTGCATGTGGTGCCACCGAATGAGACCAGTGAGCCGCTACCATAAGGACCTCTGTCTCTTGCATCCTCACTGATGCCTACCACAGCAGTATGCTCAGGAAAAGATTGCCTTCTCACATGCTTATTCATCCCATTATTATAACAGTTCATACAGTTACCACTGCAGTTTGGTAGTTGTATTTAAATATTAAAAATCAAAAAAGGTTTTCAATAAATTAAAATGTGAAAAAAAGGTATTTGTTGTACTGTTTAACATTGCCTTTTACTTGCTGTTGTTAAAAATGCATTATTTCAGTGAAAAATTAAGTCACTTCTATGCAGTTGTACAATAAGGCAAAAGAATTACGGCTATATGAAATATAGCAAAATACAGTCATACTCTGGGAACAAAAAGTACAAGGTTCAACAAAACAGAAGTGACTTGTTTCAACTGTATGTACAGAAGAAGTGGAGATAAAGGAACTCATGCTGCCTTTATAACATTTCATAACATGAAAGTTTATAGTGTGTGCTTAGTCTTCAAGAAAAGTGCACTATCCACTGGTGTTGCCTTACTGTCAGACAGTTCCTTAAGTTTTCATTTAAGTCAGTGGAAATCTTCCTGTGTATTTCAGAGGGCTCTTGATCTGACTACTGTGCATAGAGTGCATTCACACACCCTAGACCTGCAAAAATCTCCCAATAGATATAAGGTTTCCACCAAAAAGAAACACTGAGACACTCCAGACACAAAAGTATATCTCTTCCTACATCTGAGATAATGACCGTTTTAACTGCTCAGTTGATCATAATGCTCATCAGCTATGCCAGCACCAACATAGGCAGGAATAGAGAAGAAACAGAGAATATCTTTGTGTCCCTGAGCAAATCCTTACTCCTTAAATGTTGCATATATTGCAAGTAGTATTGTATAACAGCAGGCAATTCAAAGAAAGGCCAAAAAAATCCAGGTTATGGCAGCATCTATCATGAAAGAAATGCCTCAGTAAGTCTTCAGACCTCAGGAGGTTAAAATGAAGAATTGACAAATCCCAAGTGGCATGGTGAAGGTGAATACATTTTTTCAGATGCAGGTGCTGAAAGCAAAAGGAAACAGGAGCATGCTCTGGAAGCAAAAAGAGAAGATAACCCTCTGCACTTTAGCTGTGTAACATCACCAACATCATCCTGTGTCTTGTGGGCAGCAGGAATTGATTGATAAACTGCTGGACTTATCACTGGAAAAAATATCTACTGAAAAACTTGCAAAGGAAGACACCTTTTCACTGGGGAGGTACACCAGCAATTGGGTTATGTCCCACATGAGGGTGGGAAAAGATCCTGGTTATTATTGGGTGTTCCTGCTGTCCTTGTCCTTCTCCAGGCACCTTCTCCTCCTCCACATACAAATGGGTCCTGGTGTTGGGATACCTTTGATCTGTCAGGGTACAACCTGGGTATTTGACTGCAGCCATGATTTTCAGCAGTACAATTTCTAACAGTAAGAATTTCACATATATTGTGAAGTGTTAATTGCAATGCTAACAGCATTCTTTAACATCATTAGTATCTAACAATTCACTTGTTGGTGTTTTTTTAAATACATATTTTTGTTGATGAACCAAAAAGGCCTGACAATGAAATTTCATGTATTGCAAAGTCAATCTTAAATAAAAGTCTCATTAAAATGGAGATTAAAGGGATTTAAATGGTCCATATTTTTACTTTTTCACTCTTGAGCATCCTTTGAAATTTTTTATGGTTTTGATATAACTCTTTTTCTATTTGTTACTTTTTTCTCATATGAAATGTGCTTTGGATTTACTGGAATCTCTAGTGAAAATTACTGTAACAATATGTAATACACAAAGTGCACAAAGTGATGGAAGAGAAGTATTTCTGCTCATACACTTTTCAGTTATCATCTAGTCATTTTCCCTGAAATTACCCAGATGCTCAACTCCTATCAGCTAAGTGACTTAAAAAATCTCAATCAGGTGTTTTTATACCAATGACAGGTTAAACTCCTCAAGTTTTTGGAGGCAACGCAAGAATTATGGAAGTACATTGAAGACATAAATGGAATTAATTGTATAGTTTCCCTATTAAAAGTGAGATTAAAAAAAAAAAAAAAAAAGCTGCAGATTGTATAATTCCTGTTCAGTTCCCTTTGTTGCTTGGCTGTGGTCCCCAAAATCTCCCAGGGTGAAGGTGTCTGCTCCAGGTGGTGCTGTCACAATCCTGCCAGACAGATCCTACAGAAAAATGATCACATCCCAAAGTTTTCAGAACTGTGGATTATACACAGGTAGCTGGTCACTAATGTACTGTACATGCCTTTATAAATCCTGTCTCCGTAGTATGTCAAATAGGAAAATGCTCCCTGTGCAGGGATGGGAGGACAGCTCAACCCTATCTTCATTTCTGGAATCTTAACTACAGCTGCAGCTTTTTTTAAACTCCAACATGTTTATTCATGTGTTTCGTATGCCTCTGTATGTTCTTCTTTAAATGTAAACAAACAAAACACTGTCTTTCCAAAAAGCTGGTAAGTTGGGATAGAAAGAAATATATAAGCCACTTACTCCAAAATTAAATTGTCATACAAATTATTAAATAATGATTTAGAGAAATAAGAAAGAATGAAAGAGAACAAACCCTCAAAAACCCTCAGAAAGCTTGCTGCTGTTTGTTTCCACCATGCAGCACAAAACACAGTGCATAAACAGAATATTCATAATTATCTTTAAATATAAAAGCAAAGATTAAAAAAACCCCACCAAGTAATAGAGAACAGCCATTTCTCTGGTGTTTCTGAAGATGTTCTTCAGGTGAGAGTTGGGAACAGAGGCTTACACTAAGAATGGCTACTTAACTGGTGAGCATGATGTTATCTCAGTGCATTAGACAGAAGAAAATCTATAAATGAGCAAAGATTTTAGTCTGTAGTAGATCCTAGACTGATTAGTGGGAATAATGTGACTAATAAATAGCAGGAGAGAGTGAGAACAAGTGAGTGTTATGCCACAGGAAAACATTTTAAAATCACCTGTTTATCAGAAATCATTTAAAGGATTGGATTGAGACAAATGAATAGTAAATCCCATTAGTCTTATCTGTAAGTAAGATGGAGTCTTGATGTTCATGTAGCCTGAGATTTTTAGTCTTCAGAAACACTGTTGAACAAGATCATTGCTTATTCTTGATGTTTTTGTGGTCTCCTCTACTTTTCTTTTTCTTTGTTCACTTGTGTTGTGCTCTGAGTTTGGGAAGATAAATAAACAAAAAACAGCTCATGTAAGAGTATATGGTGAGTTAGATGAACCGGAGGGTGTAGATGCAGAAGATTGGAGATATGACAGTCCATCTCAGCAGGATATGCAGAATGAATCAGGCAGAAGGGGTGAGAAACCTTAGCAACCTGAGAAAAAGCTACCTGCAATGTCAAAAATCAGGTTTCTGTGAAGAAACATTTGATTGTCTTAAGTGACTGGGAAGCTGCAGGATGTTTCACACCGTGCAGGTCGCTTGTGCTCAAGCCAGCAAGGGATCAAGAGTATCTGTAGATAACACTAACAGAGTCTATCTGACACGGGCATAAGGCAGCCAGTTTATATGTTGCCTATTTTAGAAAGCCACCATTCATCCTGTTAAGCTATTTATACAGTGATAATATTCTGAATAGTGAGATATTTGTGCTAGGAGTTTCCTTATCTTATGCACTACATAAACATTGCATGCCACCTTAATTGTATTTAGCAGACAGCTAATTTATTCCCAGTTGATCTTGGGAAGCTATAATTCATCCCAGACATGTGAGCAATTGCCTCCTCTTTCGGTAAGGAGAACTCCATGCAGAAATGCCGCAGGATACTGGGATATTTGCCATAACAATCACTGACGAGTAATGAGCCCCATCCCAAGAATGTTCGACACAAACATTGTACAGTGTTTTAGTACAGTGACATAATAAACTTTGAGTACAGTGACATAATACTACAGTTCAGGACTGAATTGTCATTATAAACTGAAGCATAAGTAGATTCTTTTGTTATTCATAAGAATTAATAGCCCAGTATGCTGTATGGCAAAGGTGCTAAGGCATAATTATTAATAACTGGAATTAAAAGCTTTTCTAAATTTCTGTATCCACAATACCAAAACCAAAAAAAATTATGATATACTTCTGAAACTACAAGCAGGACAACTCACGATTACCTTTGTATTTGACACACTAATTTAAACTAATGCTTCCTTTAACCCCCTGTATACATATTCCTGTGGTTTGTATAGTATCATGTGGTCTGCTGATTGTGTTGGTCCATCCCTCGTAAATATCACCAGAAAATAAGGGCAGATATTTATAGAGGCAGAATAACACCAGCAGAAGCAGGGAGACACGTCATGCATGGTTGCACATCTGTTCTCAGAAAGCAATACAATGCAAACATCTAGAGCCAGTTGGCACATCAACACCCAGATTGTAAAACAGCTTTTGGAGCATCTTTTGTCAAAGTAATCACAAAGCTGCTTACAACTTTTTCTGCCACACCCCAGAAGTGGCCAAGGGTTCCAAACACTGCTTTGCCCAAGTAAATGGGGAAAAGAGATGCAAAAGGCCTCCTGTAAAAAAAAAAATCAATACAATTAAAAATTTCACGGTGCTAACTAACTTTTCTCAGTTGTTATCAGAATAATAGTTTAGAACATTATTGGAAATACTGTAGAAGAAAACTAAGTTAAAACTCAAATGAAGAGGAAATATTTGTTGTGTCTGCAGCAAGTGAAAATTCCCTACTGAAAAATTTAGTACACCAAGAAAATCTTACACTTTCCTAAGTAGTAATTGTATCTTTATCTATTAGCTCCCTCTAATTAGTGATGAGGCTGTAATGGTGGGTGAAATCACCTTCAAGAGGACAGGTGGCCATCATTAAAATCTCCGTGCTTTGTTCACGGAATCTGAAAACCTCACCAAAAAGACAAAGGTTAATGCTAGATTAACAAAAGCAGCAAGGTTTGGTTGGTAATCTTAAAATTGCTAGATATATTACACAAATTCTTGCCAAGAGTTTCATTTTGTTTTAAGACAGGTTGAAATCTTTTTTTCTCTGTTTTGGCCTTTCGTTTTCGTTTCCTCCTAAGGGTTTAGGAACAGCTTGCTGAGTTCATCTGCTTTATGTCTGTCAGAAATGTCTCTTTACAGAGCAGAGGGAAAGAAACACTGCTAATGGAAAATACTAATTTAAGGAAAACAGTAAAATTATTCTGAGCATTTAATAGTTTCTTCTCAGTATTTGAAAACTAGTAAAACCACTGAAAATAAACTATTTAAAAGAGTAATTATATCCATAAAACAGAGCTGATAGAATTTTCAGATGCTTTTGTTAAGTTCACAAGGAAAATTGCTTAATAACAAATTTTGTGGAAATATATAATTTTTCCAGAATTTTATTTTACAACCAAATAATTTTTTTCCATCCTTAAGTTTTCCCAGAGTACTTCAGCTTGACTGAATGAAGAAGAACTAGTAATGGACTGAGACTTTATAATGTTTATCAAAGCATATGACTATAATTTTTATAAGGATTTGGACATTAGTTCAAATCACTGACAGCTTCTGAAATGTGGTGCATTTCCCTGATAAGATTTTTTAAAATTATACTTTTTGATGGTAAAGGATACATTTAAGGAAAATTCTCTTTCTTCTAATGAAAATCTCATTGACGTTTGAGGGTACAATTCAATTGCTAATGCACATCATTCAAAGTGCCTCAAAAAACTTAAGGACCATTAAAAAAGAAAGTCTTACTTTCCTTCATATATGCTTTCATACTGTAGAGAGAATAAAGCAGAACAAAACTAGACTGAAGTCTGTTGCATCACTCCCGCATGGCACAGAGTGTGTGCCAAAGCCCTGGACCTTTCATTTTTGTATGTAAAGTGTGTTAATTTGTCCCAAGGAAGCCCCCAGGAGTATTTGCAATGAGCTGACTGGCCTGAAGTCAAGGCTCAAATCAAATGAGACATTAGTAATCAAAAAGGTATTTAAGGATGTTTTTGCAGCTACATTTTGTACCTACAAGTATTTTGGAATGGTGGTATGTCACATAATTTTATAATTATATACTTTTCAGTCATTTATTTAAAAAAATAACCATTATTTTACTTTTTATTAATTTTAATTATTTTAAATTTTAATTGCAGTAAAATTTTGCAATTGAAAAAAACCCCTACATTTTACAGCAGCACAGAAAACCACACATTCATACACGCACGAATGCAAATGCGTAAGTAGTATTTAAATTTTTCTGCTTCTTGTTATAATCATCATGTACTTAGTATAATGGCACAAGCAGGGTGAAGTATCCAGTTATTTTTTTAAAATCAAATATAATTTATCAACTATGCTATAAGAGCAAATATGTCTGTATGTATGTGTTTCTACACAAGTAAATACAACAAACTAGCAGCGATTTTTCTAGTCAGCAAACTGTATCAGCCTATGATTTTGTATATAACTAAGTAACCTGCTCACTCTCATGGAGGGCAAGAAGGGATAATTGTGTTAAATAATTAATTAACAGGATGAAAGTGTAACAATGATATCTGAACAATAGGGCAGAATTTCAAGGTCTCATCTGGAAATAAACTTTACCAGTGCTTTTGCTGATTACATTTAGATATAATTTCCAATACATTAGAGAATTTGCTACGCCCTTCAAGAGCTAGGAATGCATCAACTCAAGGCATTTGGTTTTGAAAATATTTTAAATATCACCAAAGAGACAATTTTCTTCCTGTCTGATGATGTCCTTTCGGCTCCAGTATCAAAATCATTACATGCTTTTGTAACCATAAAACCATATCTGAATGCCTTATCCTTCACAAATGCAAGTTAAACTTCACTTGTCATTAAATTTGAATGAAAGGATATCATTAATTTCTAACCAACTTGATGGACATCTGTCTTTGTTGTGATGCCTACAGAAATTGAATCACTTCACAAGTAAATCACTCTACACAAACATGCTAATATATGGGAGAGCTTTGTGGGATGATAAAGAAAAGCATGTTCTCCATTGCACAAAGCCCCTGCAGCAAGGTGCAGCCATCTGATGAAGTAAATGATGAGACTGTTTTTCAAACAAGAAAAACAGCCTTCAGGCTTCCATCTACCTACAATAACAATTTTTAAGGTATTGCTCCATGGAGGTTCAACAGGGGCTTGTAGTGTGTTCGGCATGGATCTGGAGCAATGCTGTGCTCAGGTGCATGTAAGGCCCCACATATTTGAGTACCAGCTTCCTAACAATCAGTTTGGAAAATTAGATTCTTTGAAAGATGCACATTTCTGGGGATAAGCTAGCCAGGACACTGAAACCTCAAAGTCTTCAGAAACAAAAATCCTGAAAACCCAAGTCCCATGCATCACTGCATTGCACTGCTTCTGACATGCCTAGGACACCAGGTATGAACCATTTCTCAGCCACCTGCAGTGCTTCTGGCCCTGAAATTGTCCTGGATGCTGCTACTGCAATGAAACTGGTGTGGAAAACTCATAGCCAACTCAAGTCTAAACTGGGACCTAGCTCATTAGGGCAGCTGTGAGAAATAATTTATGAAGTTTAAGGCCAGAAGGGACCATTAAATCATCTAGTTTGACCTTGTGTACATCACAGGCCATTACATTTCATCTAGTTATGACTGTATCTTGCTCCATTAACTCTGTTTTATTTATGTGTGCTTTTCTGTCAGGCAGCTAAACCTAAAGTCAAGACAGGGAGAGGCAAATACTTGTCACTTCCATTAGAACTGTATCTAATCGGTCATCTTGGATCAAGTAAGGAAAGACGTGTCCTCAGTTTTCATCTAAATAGACTGGACCTTTTCCTACATGCTGACTTTTTTTGCCCTTATGCACTATATCAAAGACCATTAAAAAGCATAGCCCATTTTCTTTCCATCTTCAGATTATTTCTTGAGAGGTTTCTTTGTTTGTTTTTTCTCCTGAGCATTTCAAATTTTTTCTGAGAAGATAAGCCAAATTTATTCTGGTTTTGTCTGGAAAACGTTCTACTTGTTTCAGTCCTAATATCAGTTTTATGTTTCTTTGGGTTTTTCAGTGATATTTTACAACTGTGGGGGATTCTCCTAGCAGTCAGTTTTGTACTGCACAGAGAGATAAAATTACCTTAATCTCCTCTCCTAATCACTTCTTCCTTGTTCATACACTCAGTGCTCTTATTAACTTTGTTATCACATCAGTGGAATTTCTCATGTTGAATTTCCTTTTGCATTGTGACCTCTAATGCTCATTCAGGGCCATTGAGCCCAAGTATATGTTTTCACATACGCTCCTGCTTTCTTTTCTCCTAAGCATACAATCTAGCACTTAGGTATATCCAGGGCCCTGCGGTATGGATTTTTTTTTTTTTAATCACTTTACTCATTTCTGTGGTGAGCAAAGGATCAAATTCTATAGTACCTTCCCATAAACGGCTTCTTTTAGCCTCAGGCTACCTGATGATCACATTAGAATTTAAAGTGCTAACGTACCACAAAGTAGCCCTGGGGTCCTAGAATTAAATGCATATTTAATGCTCAGTCCTGGGACCTTAAGCATTTTCAGTTCAAAAGTTTAAAAACAGACAGAAAAATTAAGATCTCCTGTGTTGTTGCTATTCTTAATTTTGAATCCTCCATGTCTGTGAGATCACATTTTCCACAGTATTTCCACTGAGCCTGAAAACATGAAAATAAGAAAAAGACAATTGCTTATTCAAATAAAATGTAAGATATTAAAATTGGAACTTCTATCCTATTGCATCGGAGATCCTGATGGACTTGCAGAAGTCAGCAGAACTACAGAGAATTATGGAAATGCCTTCTCTTAAAAAAAAGCTTTATAAAAAGATACTATTTTCTCAAGTAAATTTAGCAAGCTTAACCTCATAAACAGTTAATGGGAGGTAGGCATCATGGGATTTCTTTGTTCATGTCACTTTGTTCATCCTGAACATAAGGTCAATGATGCTTCTTCTCTAAGACTACATCTCGTCTCCAAGAGATGTTATGTTTTGCATTTATATTGGTCACAAAGTGGAATTAGCAGACCAAGGGAACATTATGTCCCTTGCTATAAGCACACTTCATTTAAATCCTTTTGTATTTCCTGCCCTTTGTTTTAGAGAGGTGTACTTCAGGTTTTGAATGCATTGTAGGAAAACAAGAGACAGTGTGCACTGAAGCTGGGAAAATACCATGCTTCATAAAGAAAGGGGAAAATCTGGCCTTCGTTATGGAAAACTCAGAGTGAAATCCAGATTCCACTAGAGTCAGTGGAAAAACTCCCATTGACTTTACAGAGGTCATGGGTTTGCTTTGCTTACTAAGGTGAGTGTTGGTGAGATTAGTCTGTGTCTTGCATATTTTCCTAGGTTATAGGCTCACCAGCCTCCAGTCTGCAAAGCAAAAAATTGAGACAAATCCAAATAACTATCTTCTCTCAATCTTCAGCATATCTCTTACATACAAGCTGCACTGCCATACTTATGTAATAAGTCCTGATGTTCAGCTAAGAGACCACAGAGCTGTGTTTCTTGAACTTTTTAACTTCTCCTTTGCAGGCTAAGTATCTTTTTCCCACTCACACCAAGCTTCTCTTTCACTTCTAAGTGGGGGTTGCAGATACAGAGGCAGCCTGCTTTCAGCCCTGACATGCAAGCCCTTGGTGAAGCAGCAGTGGGCAGAACAGCTTTAGTCTGTGATGGATGGATGCTTTCCTCAGTGTATTGCTCCCAGGGCACATCACCAGGGAAACTCACAATGCCAGGTGAAGGGATGGAGTAAGAGTGACTGATGAATGTGCTGTTGGTTGAGTAGATGTGCTCTCTTTGAGTTGTAAAACACTACACCAATGCTTGTTACCCTGAATATCCCATGGTTATGTACAGCTACTGCAGGTGAAGGCTGGTATCTCAAAGTTCTTTCAACCAAAAAGCTGCAAAAGCCTTTACGAGTGCAAGAAGGAAATTTCTCCTCCCCACACATACCAAAGGTATGTTTGGTGAAAAAGTAAGAGTGCTGCGATAGGATAGGGCACCTGAGGGCTGATGCTGTCTGATTTCCAGCCACAGAGAAGTACTGCAGGAGCAGAGTGCAAGGCAGCAATGCTGCTCTTGCACCTGCTCCTGGTTCCGTGCAGCTTTTAATCATGTTTGTTGCTAGATGGCTCATTGTTACACCTCCTGATGCCTCCCTATAGGAACCTGCTTAAGTGAAATGCTAACTTAATAATTAATTTCCTTCTGGATCATCTTGCTTGGGTGATCATCTTTGATTTATCAAGGGAAAAAAAACAAACTGAACCCCAACGTGCACCAAAACTTAAAATGGCATGCAACTCTTGTCAACTGGCACAAAATGAGATTTCTCTTGTGTTTTCAGCTGCCACTCAAAGAGATGGTGAGGACAAAACACTCATGGTCTCTTCATGCTGAGCCAGGAATTAAATAGCATGTTTGGATGCAGAAGATCTGGCCTGAAATTCCATCTCAACAATATTCAGAGCTTGGATTAGAGACAAATACAAAGCTTGTAAAATTCTTACGTGCATAAAGATTCTGCGTGTTCTTGTGATTTTGAAGTCCAAACTCTAAACAAAGCATTTTTGTGTTCAAGTAATGTTTCTTTGTTTTCTTTTTCTTCAGCCAGCACTGCCTAACAAAGTAGATATAACTTCGCAAGTCACTTTGGTTGATCCAAAAGTTAATCTCCTAAGTGCTACACAAAGCAGACCAGTGGCCAAATCTCCATTTGGTATCAATCACTGATCCTCCATATAAGTCAGTAGCCAGTGGGGGTAGACATCAGATTTACATTCTGGTTACTGCTGTTTCCCTGGTCCTCTTTGCACCAGCCAAGTGGGTACATTTAGACATAGAGAACACAGACCCACACTTAGTTTTTTGTGGGTAGTAGCTCTATGCAGGAAAATGTAAAGGAAGGCCAGGCACCAACTTTCATTTCTGTTGTCCAAAAGTGGAGTATAAGCGCTTTTTCCTCACTATACTTGAAAATTAAGAGAGGACAATTACTAATCCTAAATTGATTCAAGCTGTACGTATCTTATTGCAGCTGTGGGGGTCTCCTGGGATTCTCTAGCTGTGCTAATCTACACAAGTCCTGGGACCACTGCTGTCCACAGAAGTTTTATTTACACTTAAAAAGTATTGCTCTAAGTTCAGTCTTTTCTAAGCATTTGGGTAAGGGATACACATAATGATTCTTCTTATAATGACTGGGAGCAGTTAATTCTGTGTTGTTATGAATGCCCATGGGGGCCCCTCCTTGGACACCCATGAGTGTGAGAGGTGCTTTCTGCATGGCTGCTTTGCACAAGGCTGGAAAGCATAAAACGTAAGGAAACAAACAGGCTGGTGGAAGGACATGGGGTGGCCATGACTTGTGCATGTATGTGTGTGTGTGCATGCAAGCAGAGGGACACAGGCAGCTCAGGGCTGGAGGCTGCCTCCCCATTTACCCTCTCCTCTCCCTGGCATCTCTAGATTGAGCAAGTGGGTATGAGAAAATCTGTCCCTGAGAGCCCTTGTGGATATTGAGTTACTACCAGGAGCCCATTAGCAGTAACTATTAATCTTCTCACAGACATTTAGAGAATAAACCACAAACCATGCAAGAACAGACAGGAGGGAGGGGTGAAGCATTGAAAGGTGTCCTGTCTGTCAGAGCCCAGTGCGAAACCACAGCTGCAGGGCTCTACTGTGGGACAAGTGAACTGTGATCCCTAAATGACACTGGCTTACCAGCAGGGCCAAGGTTAAAAAGAGAAATATGACCTCCAGGAAGACCTGGTCTTGCAAATGCCCCAGCTCATTTGGCTCAGGCAAACTCAAGGAGCCAGTTGTCTTGGTTTGAAAGACAGGTGTCTGCTAAGGAAGGCAGGAGCCTCCCTTGGAATGGCAGATGTAACCCCCCTTCCCTCCGAGTTATTATAATTTTGAAATCAAGGGGCTTTTAGGCAAAGATGTGGGAAATAGGAATAACAGTTCTTTACTATTCTATATCTATATGTGTATAACCAGTCAAACAAACACCAATAACTATGGCAGTAACAGCAAACAATCACAAACCCAGTCCCGGCCTTCTCGGCTGTCGGGCCCTTTCCCCTCGGGTGCAGTTCCGCTCGCAGCCGGCAGGGGCGCTGGCGGCTCCCGGTGAGCAGGGCAGGTGCGATGGCTCCCCCGGGGCTGCAGGGGGCGCTCCGGAGCGAGCTCAGGGAGCACGCGGCACTGGTGCCCTGGGATCCCGGGGAAGGATGGAACAAAGGCTTCACAAACCCCTGGGCAGCTGATCCCGGTGTCCGGCTGGACCCTCCGGAACAGCAGGCTGGAACGGCAGGGACGAGCACAAATCCCGGATGGCAGACGAGATGTATCCAAACAGGGAACCCTCCCGGAGGTCTGGGCCGGCAGGGTGAGCACAGCTACAATGTAGCGAAGGCTCGAAGCAGCGGCGGGGGCAGGGCAGCCACAGCCCAGCTCCCAGCAGGGCAGGGAAGGTGGGCTGGGAATCGTGGGGTTTTTTCTCTGGCAGAAGGAAAAGCAGCCCACACACGAAGGTGAAACAAAGGAGTAGCCAGATGCACCCCATCTATAGCCACCTCTTTTGTTTTTCTTGAGTAGCCAGCCATTTGTCCCCCTAGCAACACACATGAGGAAAATTCCTTTAAGAGGAAAAAATAACAGGAGACCTCCTAAAACCCCAACACCAGTCTGGCCAGGCTTGGAAAAGGAACCATTGGAAAGATTCAATGGTGAGTGCAAGGTTACATTAAGTCTTGATTAGACTGCTGAGGGTCTGCTCCTGATGCATTAATTATTTTTTGTCTTTGATATGAAATCCACCATGGAAGAAGAATTTTGACAGGATAAGGTTCTTTATGAAGAGAGCTGGTGCACTTAACTGGTGCACTTATCTACCATCTGCACCTGATTTTTCTCTTCAGTGTCTTTTAAATATTATTCACTAATGGTGTTGAAGCATCATGGGATCATTTGGCAGCTGCTTGGGAAAACAGGAATTAACATGTAACATCATTAAGATGCTGTGTCCTCATTGTCTCTGGTGTCACTGGGTGGCTTGACTTCCACCTCACTTAACACCATCTCCAGCAGAGCAAAACTTACTGCTTCTAGTCTGACCTCTAAGGCAGAAAAGAAATTCCAAATAATGTAAAGGAGGAAAAATCTCACTATCCATCATATTATTGGTAACTTCTCTAGGTTCATCAGAACTAGCAAAAACTGAGCTTTTAGTCTTTCTAGGTATTGTGGGACATCTTCTCCTCTCCTAGCTTTTCTTTGGCAGTGGGAGAGGACTCCCAGGTTGGTGTTATCAAGGAGGAGGGATATTTTCACAGTGTCAAAAAGAAGTCGGAAGTCAGTGCTTTTTGCTTACCTCACTGTCTCTGGTGGTGTTTCTTTCAATTCCATGTAGAGCAGCATGGGCTTCCACTTGATGAAAATGCCTTCATAAAGCAGTGGTTAAAACTTCAGGACCATGGTACATGAGACATGAACACCATAGTCAAAATGCAGCTGCGCCTTGAAATGAACCAGAAGGCAAGTGCATGGGACAGGTAAGCTAGAGGTGCTCTGACTAACAGGGGCAGCAAAATCTGTCCTAAAACCAAGCCAACGCTCAGAGCGTGGCCTGTACTCATCTCAGTCTTGCCACAAAGACTTCTGGACAACCTAAGCAAGAGATATGAGTTTTCTGTTGAACTATTGAGGCATAATGTAAGCTCTATTTGAAATAAATAAAAACTGACCCTAAAAGAATACTGAAGGTATCATCAATTTGAAGACAATAATCATCTCCTGTTTGCTTAAACTGTGATGTGTACTCAAACCCATATGTATGGCACATATGATTAGACTACTATCTTTCTTGCTGAATATGAAAAGACTGCACACACAAAGAGGATAGCAAACTAATTATCCAGAACACTGGTTTCCAAGATGCAGTATATGAAGATTAATGTTTGCATTTTCCATTAGAATGAGAGATAGTGACCTTAAATAAATTGCTCTGAATTGCAGTAATGAAGAGTCTGAATAAATCAGTTTCCTCTTTCATTTTCAGCCTTACTACATAATCTTCAGCTACCTAAGGAGATTTCCACAGCTGGAAGAATACACTGACTATCTCTATATCTATTATTATTATGCCTGTATATTGAAGTTGGTCCTCTAATCAATACAGCAATAAAGGTTACTGCTGCACCTGTGGCTTCTGCTCTCCAAACCCAAGTTTTCCCCTTGCCCAACATGAGCATCCATGGGAGCTGAAGCAGCTTGAAAAGGTCCATGCACCTTTCTCCTGTTGTTTTTTGACTCCTGGAGGCAATGGAGTGGGCAATGAGAGCAGCAAGAGGGGCAGTGGGCCAGTGGACAGTGGGCTGGAAGGGACAGATTCCTTGAAAATCTGGCCCATATGCAGGCTGCCTCATGCTCACTATTTTCCACCTGGCCAAGCAGGTCAGACTCACAGAGTCTGACATGAGCATAAGGGTGACAAAACCACCATGTCCTTGATGGCCAATCATCAAAAATGAAATTCCTCAGTGTTTGCCCCCCATTAGTGATGGTCACTGCTTATTAGTTGTCTTTTCGGTGTATGAAGTTGCTATGCAGGCAAATAACTGAAGGTAATAAAGCCTGAAACTGTCAGAGAAGTGAGCAAAAACAAAATTTGAAAAAAAAAAAAACAAAATGAAGGCTAGCCTTGCTGTGATAGTCACAAGAATAAGTGAGCTGTATTTCCAAAATGTCTCTGTAAACAGAGACCCCCACACTCAAACAATTTTATGATTTGCGGTTTGTTTTTGCTCTTTGTGCACACTATTAAGATATGACTGTACCTGAATTGCCCTAATGTTAAGAATTTCCTGGCTGCTGAAAAGTTAGTAAACATAGCTGTTATCATAACAGTCTCCTCAGCAGGCAGGACAGTGAGCCTCCATTGAGCAGCAGTTTGCCTCTCATCCCTACCCAGTGAATACCTGGGAACAGCATGGATTACACACGTGAGCAACCTGATCCTGGGGCAGGGAATTCAAAAGACATGAGTCATGTCACCACACAATTCAGCAGTAGGCAAGGTCAAAGATATCAGGATGCACTATTGTAACACTAAAATCAGGTGCCAAACTATGCATAAGACAATGCCAGCATATAATTTCAAATATAGAGTGCAGCCTGAAATAAAATTATTCTGAACCTTAGGTCCTTTTTGGAAAAGTGCTGCAACAGTAGGCTTTCAAATTGGAAATTGCATCTAGCACATTATCTATAGTTATTGGGCCATCCTAGTGTTGCTCCAGAGATTGCCTGAACAAGTAGGAGTGGAAGAATTGATGCTAACAATAATTTATAGCTATAATTTTGTCAGTATGAAGACAGATAAGAGCACAAGTGGCACATTGCAGTTGAAATGAGCCATATTGCAGTTACCTTTTAGTTAAAATGGTTCTGGAATTGTTCTGTGAGGTTTTCGCCTTTGTGATGTGTTTTGGCATGGGTTTTGGGGGTTTTCTGGTTTGATTTAATCTTACAAAGTGGAAGGTGTTCATTTATGACTCTTTGTTGGTTCTTGACTTCAGTGTTTTGGGTTCTGTGACCTTTTTAAAAAAAATTACAAGCAGGTGAAATGACACTTTTTGTACTGACCCTTATCAGACCTTGAAATGTGATGCTTCAAGGAGCTGCAGAGGTCACCAGTGCATGAAGTTTAGCTAGGTTGTATTTCTCAAAGAATACATCAGCAAGATTTTCATACAGTATTATCCTTCCAGAATTCTGATTTAGGAAGCATCAGGTAAGCTTTAAGCTTGTATTATTCTCTGCTAATGTTTTTCCTCTTCTTTGTTATGAAGACATCATGAAATAATATTCAGGATAAATAAAGTAAAATCACTGTTTTTTCTCTTTTTTTCACTCCTCCCAAATGTCCAAGCTTTTAAACTTTTAAGCTCCTACTGCAAAAGCTGTGAGTGCCTAAAATCAACCTCTTACCTAATAAGTTGGTGTATAAACATCTCATGGATTCATAGGATAAAAGAGCTTTTATTTGTGTGTAAATTGTCCAGCCTAGGTGAGCAAACAAGGTTTTCTAATGTTTGGCAGAGCACACTTAACAGTCCATGATCAACTTCTTAGAAATTTTCTAAGTAGTTTATTAGAAACTTAATGTGTGGGAAAATTCAATGGTACACTGTTTTACTGGTAACCACCCTTCCTGATAAAAATCACGCCTGATTTTTCCTTTTTTCTTTTCCCCTTCAAGTTCCACAACTGTATTTTGGTCTGCTTCTTTCTTAGCAGTAAAATTATGAGTATTATCTTAAATTGGTGTGTAAGACACAGTGGTGTGCTTGAATAAAAGTGGAAAACACCAGTACTGGTGCATGTTTCTTCTTTGGGTTAATTTATCCCCAATATGAAGTAATCACATAATTTCATACAATTAATTCATTCTCATCTTCTCAGTCTCCAAAAACAGGCATCCACTTCTCAGTCAAAATGGTAGTTCCTCTTAATAAAGCAAGAAGCTTGCTTTGATCTTTCAAATGCTTGAGCATAGGCGAGTCAAAACTTTCCAACTAACTTGTCCAATTTATAAATGGTCAAAGAAGGTACATGCTATATGTTTTTAAAGATAAATGGGCAAATATTTAAAAAGCACTAAGAGCCTTTTCGTTCAATATGTTACCAGAACACTGTATTATTTCCAATAATCCTGCTTTTCTTCAAGCCTAGAACAACAAATGAAAAAACAGATGTCACCTTCTATTGAAGGCTACTGATGGAGTGGTAGCTGCTCTTGCTTATTGGAAACTGTTTTAGAATTATTTCCCTCTCTTTCTGTTACCATGACAATATTTGGCCTAATCCCATGGGGTTTTTTCACATCTAAGAACACTGTGTAGACAAGTGGAATTATCATTAAAATTAATCCTGTTCAGAACTGATAATGAATGTCTTAACTGTGTCCTTTTTTTTAAATGTTGCATTCTTACTATCATTCCTTCAGGAAAGGTAATATGGATAATACAAACCTTTAACTGTCTTTGGTTGTAGTAAATTGTTCCCTGAATGTAGTAGGTTGTGCATCATGTTGCTATGAAAATACTCTTTTTGTGTTGATAATGTTCTACTGTCCTACAAAAGGACACAGTTACCCTGCCAGACTTATCTTCTTTATGAATGGGTAAATATCAGCCCCCAAATTTATCTGGATATCAAAAAATCTATTCAACCTATCTTGTGTCAAAAAAAAAAATTACATTCTAGATTTTATTTTTTTAAAAAACTCCTCTAATCTGAAAGTACATTAATTTGTAAATATAAACACTAATGCATATACACCTGGCTCTTCTGCTTATAAGCCCCCTTCACTCTCTTTCCCAAGTCCCTGTGGGCTGAATTGTAGGCTGTTTAAAAATATGCTTCTTAAAACTTTATGCAAGAGAGTAACCAAGAGGGGAAGAGGTAGATGCACTGAGTGGAATGATACGTGTGGGAAATACTTTCTTCTCAGCTTTCCTTTTGCATGCTAGCAAACAAAAATCAAGTATGATATTCAGGGTCATTTATACATGTGGAAATCTTTGTTGTGGGAATTCAGAGTAGTGGCCTGTAGTACAATCAGCATAAGCTTATTATAAAAATAATGCTAACATGATATGTCTTCTGCTGGGGTTACAGGTTTGATTGTTAAAGGTCATAGTGTAAATGTGATGTATTTAGACTTCTGTAAAACATTTGGTCTGATACATCATTACATTTTGATTAAGAAATCAGAACAATCCAAAATCAACATAGCCTGGGTTAATCATAGAATCATAGAATTCCTGAATAACAGAATGATTTGGGTTGGAAGCAACCTTAAAGATCATGTGGTTCCAACCCCTTCCCCGCCATATTGCAGGGACATCTTCCACTAGACCAGGCTGCACAAAGTTCCATCCAGCTTGGCCTTATACACTTACAGGGATGGGGCATTGTCTTGGGGTGACCTTATGATGTGTATCCCATATCGCTGCCTATGCCCAGAAATCAGTTTCTGTGTCTTTCTATGCCTCTAAACTGAGCCTGAGAGGGGGAAGGAAAAAACTGAGCAAAATGCCAGAACAGGCATCCACAACTTCTCAGAGAAACCTGTTTCTGTGCCTCACCACCCTCATAGCAATGAGTTTTTGTCTAGTATCTAATCAAATCTACTCTCAGTTTGAATCAATTCCCCCTTGTCCTGTCACTACATGTTCTTGTAAAAAGTCTCTCTCTGTCTTTCTTGTAGGTTCCCTTCAGGTACTGGACGGTCACAACAAGGTCAACCCAAAGCCTCCTCTAGGCTGAAAAAGCCCAGATGTCTCAGCCTTTTCTCACAGGAGAGTTTCTCCATCCCTCTAATCACATGCATGACCATCCTCTGGACTTAGTCCAACAGATCTACATCCTTCCTGTGCAGGGACCCCAGAGCTGGATGCAGTGTTCCAGGTGGGGTCTCCCCAGAGCAGAGCAGAGGGGCAGAATCCCCTCCCTCCCCTGCTGCCCGCGCTGCTTTGGATGCAGCCCAGGACATGTTTGGCTCTCTGGGCTGTGAGTGCCCATGGCTGGGTCATGTCCAGCCTCTCACCCACCAGCACCCCCAAGTCCTTCTCCCCAGGGCTGCTCTCCATCTCTTCAGCCCCCAGCCTGTGCTGGTACTGGGGTTTGCCTCGATCCAGGTGCAGCACCTTGCTCTTGGTCTTGTTAAACTGCCTGAGATTCACATGGGTCTGGTTCTTGAGCTTGTCCAGGTCCTTCTGGATGGCATCCTGTCCTTCAGGTGTGTCATCTTGGTGTCATCTACAAATTTGCTGAAGATGCAAATTGATCCCATCATCTATGTCATTAATAAAGATATTAAATAACACTGGTCCCAGTACTGACCCCTGAGGGACCCCACTTGTCACTGATATCCATCAGAACTCTGAGCCATTGACCACTACTCTCTGGATGCCCTTTCTGAAGCCATGCTGGCTGTCTTGAATCACATTCCCATCCTCCATGTGCCTTAGCACAGCTTCCAGGAGGATTTATCCATGATTCTCCCATGCACAAAGGGGAGTCTGACAAGCTGTAGTTCCCAGAATCCTCCTTTCTACTCTCTTTAAAGATTGTTACAATGTTTTCCGTTTTTCAGTTCCCTGGACTTCCATGACCTTTCAAGTATCATGGCTTGGCAACTACATCAACCAATTCCCTCAGGACTTTGGAATGCTTCTCCTCAGGTCCCTTAGATTTAGGTACATTCATGTTCCTCATGTGGTTCAGAACCTAATTTTTAACTAAAACTTACTTTTGTTTCCTCAGTCCCCATCCTGTTGTCCATCTACCTGAGAAGTGTGGGAAGAGAGGTTGCCATTAAAGACTGAGGCCAAAAATTTGTTGAGTACCTCAGGCTTCTCCCCATTCTTTGTTACCAGTTTGCTGGACTTGTTTATTTGGTAGGTCAGTTTCTTTGACCTTCCTTTTCAGGCTAACATAACTCTAGAAGCCCTTCCTGCTACTCTATTTGTTAAAAAAACTGGATATTCTATGTATTAATGACTTGAAAGAAAAATTAAACTCTATACCAACAGAGACAGCAGATGACATATATAGTAGGGAGAGCTAAATACTGTAGAAGACAAATTACTGAGAGAGGGAGTGACCACAATCCTATGTTCATACAAACAAATGCAATTTAACAGAGCCGAATCCGTAGTCATCTGCAGACCTGAAACTCATCCCATGCCTACAGATGGGGACAGATCAGAGGAAGACTGTGGATCTGGCAAGTTTGCAACAACTGCAGCAGACAAATGTTTCAGTATTTTTGTCTGAATCCCATAAAGTCACTCCTGGAATACTATGTCCAGCTCTGGAAAGGATCAGAGATGAGCTAATGGTGTGATCATAGGCAGGAGAAACCTGGTTTGGAAAAACAGCTCAGGGATTGTCATCTATTTACCAGATTAACAAGAAGATTAAGGATTGATGTGCTTTGAAACCTCTGACTGCCTACATGAGGAATGGACACTTGATGTGTTTGGACTCTTGGAGAAAGGCATATGTGTCAATGCCTGGAAGCTGGAAGTGACCAAGGCAACACTAAAAATGAAAAGCAAAATTAGAGCACCAATGTATGTAATTGACAGCATTGACAGAATCTGTGAAATGCTGCAGTAGATTCTCGATTGTGGATAAATTGAAGTAGCATTGAGATTAATTTTTTGAAGTTACACAGTAGATCAAGATCTGATATAGGGTAGTGCTCTGATCTACATAAAGCAGGGAACAAAAATTAAAGATTACATTTTTGGCTATTTGGAGCTTGTATAACCAAATCTATGAAATTTGGCACTACAACAAGTAATAAAAAAAAACAACCAAAAAATTTCTCTTGATAGTAACTTGGACCATGAACTGGACTGGTATCTATGCATGTAAGGCAAAATCCAATAAGTAACTTCTACCTCGTGACACCTGGCAGATTCCAGGTCTTCCCTGTACTCCAAAGACTGCATATGAGTGTATAAGGTACAGTAGATCTCCTTCCATCAGGGGTGGGAACCAGAGGCCAAAAGAATTCTCACAGACATCCCAGATGGCATTCAGTGAATATTCTTAAGCACCTAAATGTCTCTTAAAAGGTTAAACTTGAGGCCTTCTGTTACAGTGCAGATATTGCAACATGATATATCAGACAATGAGGCCTGTGGGAAGAAATATATATGGAGCAATTCTTGATAGATGTTTCAGAGATGTTTATTTCTCCAGCCGCATGGCCGGGATCTGCCGAGGAACTGCGGCAATCACAGCACCCCAACAGCCTTCCTCCCAAATGTAGGGCTTTGGAGCAGGGGAAACAGAGTAGTAGAGTTTGCTGTCAGACACTGAATCTACTGTCTCCTCTTTTTGCATGTGCCACCTGGTAGGTAGTTGAGACACTTGTTGTTAAGTCCTTTCCATTTTCTGTGAAAAACTAATGTACCGGATACATTCAGATCACTCAGGTTTGCTAACTACAATTCCCACTTCTGTTAATAAAGTTGATATACTGTACTGATTTGAGAATTTCCCCATTTCAAAGAATATTTCAGATGGCATATTAATAGTTAACTATTTTAGCTTAAAGAGGAGTATTCCAAGGAACTTCCATATTTATATCTCTTTCTCTTAGTGTCTTCTGAAGATGGTTTTGTGTGATGTAGGAGGTCCTTTTCATTCCAAGTGCTTCCTTGTGTTATTTTTTTGCTTGAGACAAATACTGTAACTTACCAGGAAAGAAAGGGCTGTTTCCAGATCATTTGGTAAGTGATCCACTGGCACTTTCATACCTAGTTTTTATGCTAATTCACAATCTCTAGCTAGTTCATCACCTTTTTCTGTATGTCTACCACCAAAGTTATGAGCCCCAGAGGAAAATTTTTGTCTTATGTACAGATAAACATATGTGTGTGTCTGTACATAACCATATCAAAAAATTTTAAAATGTATGTCCAGAAGCATTGTCATCTTCAGGGAATGGGGATAGGCAGATGTCTTTGGAAGAGGAAATCATAGATTCATAGAATCAGGGAATTACTTAAGTTCAAGAAGACATCTAAGATCAACAAGCTGACCCAGTACTACCAAGCCCTCACTCTATCATGTCCCCCAGTGCCACATCTACACATCTTTCAAATACTTATAGGGATGATGACTCAACCACTTCCCTTGGCATTCTATTCCAGTGTTGGACAACCCTCTCTGCAAAGAAATTTTTCCTAATATCCAATCCAAACATTCCTTGGCATAACTTCAGGCCATTTAGTCTTCTCCTATTGTTGTAAATCCCCACTGACAACATTTCTTAAACCACTATTCTTGTTAATGAGCAAAAATCCTGTGTCCTAAACCACTGGCATTCAGACAGCCTCCTGTGGTCCTTTCCGGCAGCTTTGTTGTGAGTCTAACCCCTTTGGAGACCATTATCAGAGACCATCTGATAATGATTTCATGCAGGTCAGCATTTCTTCTTAGATTTTTAACTTGATGCACTTTGGACCTATTGATGACTTAACTGGCTTCTTTTTATCAATAGAGAAGCAGGTCACCCTCAGATTGTGATGCAACCAATTTTAAGCCTGAATTATTTGTGCTTGCAATCAAGTATAGAAATTAAACCTGGTCATTTTGTGCATAAATTTATTATGTCCTAGCTTATATGAACCTCTAAAAAGCCTGGTGGTTCTCTTCAGAACACAAGAGTAAACTGGGATGCATAGATACCCATTAAATCTAGTGAAAGACTTGCAGTACAGCACCTCTTATACCACATCTGTCAATAGACATTCTCACTATTTTATGCAGATGTATGTGTTCACACATATTCAGACTTATTTATGTCTGTATTTGTACAGACAACATTTCCATGTTATGTATTTTCTAAATATTTTTATAGACACACAAACATACACACATACACACCTGTAATCCACTAAACAGAAGTGAGCTTCTGAATATTCTTGAACCAGTGCAAACACATTCCATCTTTTTTATCCCCACTGATTAGCAATTTAAAAACAGATTTTCTACCAGAAATTTCCAGCTTCAGGAAAACAAATGGGCTTCAATGTATAGCCAGAATATAAAAGTGAGTGCTGATGTTCTAAAGGTACCCTGATGCTGTTGCATCTGATCACAGTCTTGATGAGCATAGCAAGCTAGCATTTGTCTCTCTTACTGCAGTACTAAAGCAATGTTTTATAATGTGCATGGGACAAAGATTGCCTCTCAAAAAAGGTGAATGAGTACTCAGTAAATAAGGTTCCTAAGTAAAACAAGGACATCATGCAAGAGACCTTCCTCCCCACTTCTTTACTTTAGTTGAAGAGTACTCCACGTAATTGCAGGAAGGAGTGCATTATGTCTTCAAATATTGGTTGTTTTAAGTACTCTCAAATCCATACCTGGAATATGCTAAGTTGATGGACCAGAATGGAAGGAGATAATACAAATTAATTTCAGTCTTCATTTTATCTGCTCTAGTCACCTGTATATCTAAGATTTGAAGCACACAGTATTTTGAAGCAGGGAAGAAAGCCATCTGTGTTCTCTTCCAAAATAAGTTAGAGCTTGAAAATAAATTTTGAAAAGATCACCTGAGTATTACAGGATTTTCCTGAAGCTGCCAGCTTTCCTGTCCTGACATGAGACCAACATTTCATAAAGGTTTAGCTTTCTTAGGGTGGTACATTGCTGCATTCAGTTGCCTGACACAAAACATTCTTGCAGGGGCCCAAGGCATTACACTGGGTTATAAGCCCACCTGTGGTATGTGATCAGTGACTTCAGTGAGTTTACTCAGGTTCAAAGTCTGACCAGGGATTGACTACATTTGTTGCATCAGGATGCACTGTCTAAAAGGGGTTGCTTACCAGGTCTAAAGCTAGGGAAAATGGGATTTTTATGTTTTCTAGTGGCAGGAGGTCTAAAGCTAGGGAAAATGGGATTTTTATGTTTTTAGTGGCAGGAGGATGGAGATAAGCCAGGATCAGAGAAAATACTTGTCATAAAGAACAGTCTGGGTGACTATTTTTGGTTGTTCTTGAGTTACAGAAGTGGCTAATATCTGAAAATTCATCCTTGCACTCAGAAAGAATATAACGTTTATAGGCCATTTCACTTTTACTTCCCTATGTATATGTGATATACATAGAGTATCTAGGGCTTTCCTGTATACATAACGGGGGAAAAAAAGCAAAGGAAGATACAGGAATGGGGGTAGAAGGAGAGGAAAGGACAGAAGAATGATGAGAATTTACAATTTTGTGATTTAGTGTAAACAAAATGATGTTGCTTCTGTTCTAATCAAAAGAACATTTTTTTAAATGAGTACATATGCTCATATATGAGCCTGTATACATTCTGAAAATGCTGGCAAAAACTGGCATATCACTCAAGGAAAGCAAAGAGTAGATGAAGCAAATCAGCTTCATCTAGCATCATCCGTCCAGCATAAAAACTCATTGCTTAGAAACAAATCAGCTGGCTTCATGGAGTTAAATAAAGTTTTTGTTATCCCCAGCTGTAGGCTAGACACATACTAGAAGAGAAAATCTAAGTGTTTGCTACCCTTGCCAACTGCAATGGTTTTAGCCAATTGCTGCTAAGCACATGTCAAAGTCCTAATTATCTTGAAGGGGGTAAAACAATGCACTTCAGAAGATCACCAATATCACTACCATGGCCCATAGTTTCTAAAATTATTTTTAATGCATGTGGTCACTGTGAAATAGTGATAAAACAAGAAGTAATGAATACTTATTGAAAGAGAAGAAATTTACGTTGACCATTAGGAAGAAATTCTTTACTATGAAAAAATTCTGGTGGTGAGACACTGGAACAGGTTGTCCAGGAAGGTTGTGGATGCCCAAACCGTGACCGTGTTAAAGGCCAGGTAGGATAAGACCTTGAGAAACCTGATCTAGTGGAAGGTGTCCCTGCCCACGGCAGGAAGGTTTGGGACTAGATGATCTTCAAGGTCTATTCCAACACCTTAACATTCTCTGATTCTATGATGCCATCTATGATTTGGATGTTTTTCCTGAAAGGATTCAAGCAGATGCATTAGAATTTGTGGCATCTGTGCTGTATCTGTCCCTGTCATGAGCACTCAGGGAGGTGATTAGGTTGTGCTGCTGGAGTCATCCTGAAGAAACTGACAGTGATGTGTGGAAGGTTCCTGCTGCTCACACCAGCATCAGACCTGCCAGTTGTCTGCCATGCCCAAAGATACTGACAGGCAATCGCCTGTTTGACTCTTTTTCATGGTGGATTTTGTTCCTCTTCAGAGAAACACAAGTATGCTTGGTGAGGGAAAACAAAAGATCAAGGTTGAGAACTTTTACTTCCAGCAGTTTTCACCAAGCTGTATTTAGAATAAGAGAGCTCCACCCTCACAGTGCTGACAACAGCTATTTAACCTAATTGTTGAAGACATAAAGCAATTTCCTGCCCAAGTACATTAACTGACATTCAAATTGCATTACCATGCATTCTTTCATTCATACTATGAGGAAAAAGAAGAAGAAAAAGAAAATTTAAATTTGTCTGTTGGCATCAAAAAAGCTGGCCCCAAAATCTGAGGGGCACTCAGAAGACCTTACAGTGTAAACCTCAATGTTGCTGCACTTATATGGCTGATTCTGGTTGTGTGAAATATTAGGGTTGGAATTAGGTCTGCCAAAAAGTAAAGGTTTGGAATGTCTAAAACAATTCTTGATTTTATGTCTAGTTTGTCAATTAGCTCAAGCTGAAGGCAAAGACGTGCTTTCTGAACACAGAGTTTTGACATTTTCAAAGTGAGTTGTTTCAATTTTTCACTCTAGAACAATATTTTGTTTCAAAACTTAGTTAGCAGTGGTATCTAAATAGCATTGAAGTATCCAGAATTGATCTAAGCATTTTGTTTCAGATCAAGGAAAACTGTTTGTTCAGTTCATGATTATTTTTCTTAAAATATCTATTATTTTATTATTACTCCTGCAGTCAGTGGGTTGCTAGCATGCCACTTGACAATCACAGAAGTATGCAGCTGGGGAAACTGCCTTAACAAAATGCTGGAGGAAAACCTGCACAGTTTTGTAAGGGTAGCACAAGGGGTAGGGAGGGCAGAGGCAGAAGAGAACTGCGGAAGTTTTATGCCAAATCCCTGATGTTACAGTTTTACACAGGTACTATCCAATGCCTCTCAATAAAAACAGTGATCAGGCTTTCAAATGAAGACCTTCTTTTGCGAAACTGATCTAAGAAACACAAATATCTGCAGACATGGATTTTCAGCCTCATTTCTTCTATGAGCACCTTTATACTCTCAAAGGAAAAAATAAGTCAGCTTTTCCTTTTTAGCTGCCATATATTGTTACTATTATGTCACGATAAATTGAACTACTTAAATAGCATCACATGTGAATTAGCTACAGTGAAACAAAAAAAACCTAATTTTAAAATGAAGCTTGAACTCTTCAGATTGTGTATTTAGGGTTAAGTGAACCTTTCAGATCAACTTCTTGCTTTGTCTCTTCTTGCCTTGATTTTTATTTAAAGCAGGCTGGTTTCTTAAGCCCAAGTTCTTATATTTCACATGACGGTTACCAAAACACTAAAGCGCATTTTAAGACAATAGAAGTGCAGATGCCTCCTGTTGATAAGATCAAGGACTTCCAAAAAACAAATTATGTGACATATCCTGTACCTTACCTTCAAGGGAAATATAGGACATATTTTTTAGACTAAATAGTTAATACATTGTTGTTCAAAGGCTCACTTACTCTGCGACTGCAGTCTGTCATTTATGGCTATTTCATAGTTGTGTTAATTTATATCATTTGTAGAAAGAGCATGTTTGAAAGAGTGATTAGTCTCTATTAACAAATGTCACTGCTTTGCTATCGGGCCACGTTTGAAGAAATGTGATTACACTGTTGCTCTGAATATCAGTTAAGTGTCACATGGCTTTTTTTTTCCTGTTATGAAACATGACTGGTTCAAAATTTACATTCATCTTTGCTGCTTTTATGGGTTAGGGACTGAGAAAGCTGGTGAGATGAGACCAGATGCTGGGTGTTTTTTACTGCTCAGTTTCTCTGAACCTTCCAGATTTTGTCAATCTTCTTTCCCTTGGGCTTTCCTGATTAGACAGCTCATTTCAAGGAATTTTTTTTCAGATGTGACTGCTCCTTTAATAAGACTGAGCTAAAGTCCCAGACTTGTTTCTCTTATAAACCTTGACTATGTTTATCATGGTTGCCCCTCAAAGGATTTAATCTGCTTACTCCCATGAATATCATAATCTTATAGAAGGTTGCACTATCTACATTGGCACTTGAATCATACTGTGTAAGGAAAATAGAAATATTAGAACTGTGTGTGAAGCAAATTAAATCTCTAGTGCTGTCAGCCAGCCAAATCTACTTTCAAAGCAAGTAACAGAAAAATGCCAATGGCTTCCCTGAGCGCTCTGTCTTGACAACCCTGATCTTATTCTCACATGAGGTACTTGGGTGACCCTGAACCTAGGAGATCTGTGGCAACTACAGAGATTGTTCTTCAGTCTGGAAAAGGCCCCTGCCTTCACCAAAGATCAGACATGGGCAGGAAAAATGATGAGGTAAAATTGGACATGAGTAATAGAACTTCCCCTCATCTTTCATTGTAGGCTAGTTAGCCCAGTGATAAGTTTATATGAGAATTTCCTTCACACCCACTTTATATTTGCAACCATCCTGAAGGATGGGACCTTGCTGTGCCAAGAACTCTGCAAAGCTGTGGGAAACAAATGCTGACACAGGAGGGAGGGAAGATTGCAATCCACTCCATACATACATATTCTGCTTATTGGTATGTGTGCAAAATCTTCAGTTCTGCAAACTGACAGCAGTCTCCTTCCCTCATTGCTGAGTTTCCCCACTGATGCAGGTAGTGGGTAAGGAGAGCCGTGAAGGAGGTGAGCTCCTTCATGATGATGAGTGACACCCTCAGTGTTGAAGTAGCAATGGATTGTGTCACTGGATCAAACAGAGCTCACAGTTCTTCAGGTGACAAAGTAGGGATGTCAGGTTGGGATAGAAAAGAATTTGGACAGGGACAAGGCTCCACAGGAGAAAAGGGCAGAGTCATGAAGGGCTTTGGAGAGGAGGAAGCCTGCTGGGAAGGATGCCCAATTTGTTTTATTTTCCAGCATTATCAGTAAAGGGTGTATGCTGCCTCAATGATATTTTTAATCCTCGAGTTAAATTGAAGATTTGCTCTTCTGATGTATGATTCATATTTGAAGTGCTTGTTGCTGTCTCAGGTAATTCCAAAAACAAAGACTCAAAAAGAAGTTTTAATTTTTTTGCCCCCTAGAGCAGAGATCTGACCTAGAATAACCCATACTTTATGCACAAAATGAGGAGATCTGCTACAGATTGAGGCAGTTCACCAGAAAAGTGGAAGTGAAAAACATGCAAGAATGGAGCCACTGGATACTTTTTTTTTTTCCTGATGATGGGCTAAACCTATAATAGAGAATATATTTGAAAGAAAACACACACACACACACACACACACACACAAAACCCCACACAAAGCCAACCAACCAAACCAAACCAAAAAAATCCAAACAAAACCACGTTTCAGATAGATATAAAAGGCATACATATTTTTTTGTTTCAGCAATATTGAAATCTTACTGTGCAACAAAGCAGAAGTGTCCTGCTGCTTCAGACAACTTCAGTGCTTGCTACATAGAAAAAGATATATCTTTAAGGAAAAAGGCTCCTTTCCAGGTGAAACATTCACACAACAGAAATTTATTCACATGCCTTATTCCAGGAGGGTCTGATGAAAAACCCTGGCTGTCCCTGAGGGAACTGACTATTACAAATCTGAGGTGAAGCCATCCTATCGAGTATTTGAAAGCGTTTCATTGATAATCCATAGCATCTGTGTATAGCTGTGTGTATAGTTGGTATATGACAGCTGTTAATGGTGCATTATAGCATATATTGCACTTAATTATGATATGTCATTTTTTTAGGCAGTAGTTCATTGTCAGAGATGCCTTATTAAAGGTCTGAGCTGCTTTTCATGTCACTTCCTGACTTTATTCAAGTAATAAATTTTTCCTAAGTTATCAAAATGTTTACACAATATATAAGAATCAACTTCCCTTCCAATTTATGTATCTGTGTAGACAGATGGAGATCTCTTTGTCAAACTGAAATCTGAATTGCACAGCTAGTCCAAGACCTTGAATTAGCAGACACTGATGACCTTTTATTTTCATGAAGGATAGTGTTATCAAAACAGGAAGAATTTGACTGAAACAACACTGTGTCTTTTATATTGCTTAGCCTCTAAGTTCTCATTGAACTGATAAAATGTTCCAGGAACTCCATCTCTCTGGGTGGCTATGAAAATATACTGGCAAGATTTTTTTAAAGAATATTACCAGGTGGCTTAAGAGCAACGATTTGATTTTGTTTTAGAAAGAGGCCGAATGTGAGGAAAATTGCAAAGAATATGAATTCTCTCTCTCTTTCTCTTCTTTCAAGAGATGATCGATAAAGTGTTGGGTTAAAATAATAAAATATAATTGTGTTTGCTTATATGAGCTCATAAGAAAATGGGACTTTTTCAGAACTGGGGAAAGAATTACCCCATAGATGATGTCTACTCATTAATTACAACAAATACTAATAAATTGGATGGGTATGGTGAAGCTCAGATTCATTAGGGTGGAACAGCAGAGCAGATAATCCAACACACAGCATTTTGTGTTGCAGAAGTAATTGCAGAAGCATTGCCTGATTCATTCAACATCTGAACTACAATCATTTCACCTTTTTTTTCAGCAAAATTTTATGAACACCACACAGAAGAGCTTGTCATTCACTGGTAAGAAAAGATGTCAATGCCACTTCTGGAAAAAATCTGTGATATCTACTTATCATAAATGACAGACTGTAAGTACATTCTCTTCTCATGTATTTGAACTTCTTTTTTTTAAAAGAAACCTATTACCTGTTAGTCTAACGTAAATTCCTGTAAAATATAAAGAAAATTATTTAAAGAATAATACAATCATCAGACACATTCAACATGGAGCCACAAACAGAAAGCCCTTTTTAAGTAATTTGATATTCTTCAATTGTAAGGTTATGTGTTTAGTGGATGAACAGGAAGTGGTGGATGTAGTTTTTCTTTATTGATAAGGCTTTTGATGCTGTTCTTCACAGCATCCTTCTGGACAAGCTGTCCAACTGAACAGGGGCACAGTGTGCTGAGTGAAGGACTTGCCGAAGGACAGAGCTCAAAAGTCTGTTGTGCATGGGGCTACACCTGGTTGCTAACCAGTCACCAGTGGTATTCCTCAAGGTTCAGATGTAGGGCCACTTCCATTCAATGTGTCTATCAATGATCAGGAAGCAGGAGTTTAATGCACCATTGTCAAATTTGCTGGCGATACCAGACTGCGAGGTGCTGCTGACTCTCTCGACGGACAAGAGCCGTACCGAGGGATCTGGATATAGATTGGAGCACTGGGTAATTATCAGTGGCATGAAGGTTACCAAGAACAATTACAAATTCTGCCCCTGGGATGCAGGAAAGCTGGGCACAAGTATAAGCTGGGAGAGGAGTGTGTGGAGAGCAGCCCTGCAGCAAGGGGTCTGGGGGTGCTGGTGGGCAGCAGCTCAGTGTGAGCCAGCAGTGTGTGCCCGGGCAGCCAGGAGGGCAAACCCCATCCCGGCTGCATCAGACACGGCAGCACCAGCTGGGATCGGGATCATCCTGCTGGATGCAGCCGTGGTGCGGCCTCACCCTGAGTCCTGTGTGCTGTGCAGGGCCCCACAGTTTGAGAAGGACGGGAAGGTCCTTGAATGGTGCAGAGAAGGACGGCAGAGCTGGTGGAAGGGCTGGAAGGCAGATGCTGTGAGGAGCAGCTGAGGGCTCTGGGTTTGTCTAGTTTGGAGAGAAGGAGGCTGAGCTGAAATGGTGACCTCATTGCTCTGTACAGCTTCCTTAGGGGGGATGTGGAGGGGGACGTACTGATCTCTTCTCCATGGGATCCAGTGATCAGGACACATGGGAATGGTTTAAACTGTGCCAGGGGATGTTCTGACAGGATGTTAGGGAACATTTCTTTACCCATGTGGTGACTAAACCCTGGAACAAACTTCTTTAAGGTGTAGTCAATGCCTCAAGTCTGTGAGTGTTTAACAGGCACTTGGACAGTGTCCATAATAATGTGCTTTAACTTTTGTTTGACGCTTAATTGTTCAGGCAGTTGGACTAGATAATTGTTGTAGGTCCCTTCTAACCAAAACTCTTCTATGCTATTCTATTCTACGCTAAAAAGGAGGAGCTGAGATTCTAAGAAATACTTGCCTAACACACTAATTCTTATCCTCATTTGATCCCATACTTTGACAACTCCTGAATTTCAGCCCAAGATACTTAGACTGACTTGGAAAATTACTCTATTTCAACTGTACCATATGGTTTAGTGGAACCAATTTTCCCTGGCTTGCTTGTCTTTCATTTAGAGCTAGTCAAAAGAGTGAAGTGGCTTTTCTGTTTCTGGCATGAAAAAGAAAATTCCAGTTAAAATTGAAGGAGAAAACAAGTATCTATAAATATTATAATTTCAAATAGTTCTCATTTTGTCTATGTTGTGATTTTTAAAATATATGCTGATGTATATTATAAAAGCCATTATGACCCCATGAAGTTTTTCATTAACAAAGTGTATAAAATAAATACTTAATCACCAAAACTTGCCGAAAATTGAGGGGCAGATTAAAAAAATCCTGAACCATATTTAGAAAAAAAAGTAAGTATTTCAGTAACCATTCATTATTCTGGTGCAGATCAAAGTAAGTTTTTCTGAAGTAATCATTAATATATAACACATATATAATGGCAATATATGCAATGATCTAAAATATGTTAAGGGCTTCCACTTTCTAAAATAAGTAATCCTTCAGCCATGCTTGAGAGAGAGACTCAGCAGTGTCCATAAGTTTCAGTTGTCTCAAGCTGTTTCATGCATCCACACTGGAAGAAGTTTTATTTTATTATCATGAAGTGTGCATGATAATAATAAAATTGTTATATAAAGTGAGTCCACTGGACTCTTAATGTGCACTGTGCAGGTGTAAGTCATTGCTTACCTCTCTGTCTCCTCCCAAAGCACTGCATTGAGAGCACTGCTGAATTGCTGTCTCATCCAAAATCCATAGCTCAGATCATAAATGCCCTTTTCACACAAAGAGGAATGTGTGATTCCTGTTCATATATATGCCTATATTCACTTTGCTGAAAAGGGAATGTTTATCTTTACAATAAACAAACCTTCCTGAGGAACTGAGTTGTTCCTGTAGGCCATTTGCTCTCATACTCACACTTTCTTTTCTAAACCACAAAAATTTCCCTCCCTACTTTCAAGGCATGTTTGTCTCTTTCCACATCTCCTCCTCAGGCTGCCTAGAAATCAGGCAACTAGTGAAAAAATAGCTAGGAAAATGTTGGAAAAAGCTGTAAGAGCACCAGTACTGGACTGTTTTAAGTAAAATGTTTATGTAAGGTGTTACTAGAACAAATTACTTTGTGCAAAGCAACTATGGGGATAACTAGATTGTAATGGCTTGCCTTTAGGATTCTGAACTGATTATATATTTAAGTTCCATGCCAATATAACTGCAAACTTTATTTTCTGCTATGGCCTTAGGGATTTTTTTCTCCCCTGTAACCAATGCTGCATGTCCACAAGGTGTGGAAAGCTATGGACCTGAGGTTGGAGAGGTGGTTATGAGGGATCCTTGTAGTGAAGAATCTCAAACTGTAAAACCTAGATCTGTTTCTCCTCCAAATGATATGAACAGGGAGAGTGGAAATTACCTTTCCTGTGACTATGAAATATTCATGAAGTAACAAACAATAAGTATGACAGCATTTTGTCTCATATTTTCTCAGAGTGCATCCAGATGAGCTTTGGAAACTTGAGTGGAGGCAATTTAAGATGCTGCACTCCACATGCTGACAGTTACCCCACTGCAGATAAGCAAGCAAAGACTGTAGTAACCACAGGTTTCTTAGCACTGAAGTTCACAGCCTGCTGTATTAATTTCAGGTGTCCTGTGTTTTGTTTTCCATATGTGACTCCAGATGGGTGCATTGAGAAGTCAACCCATGTGCTTTCAGGAAGGTTAATGCAACCAAGTGAAAAGCAGATAGGCAACACAGAGCCCATCCCCATCTACTTCTACTGGTAAACTGATTTGCCTTTCTGAAATACTTAAGATTTTCTGACACCTTTTCTTCCCCTTTTTGCATTACTATTGTGTATCATATTATACAAAGAACACATTCTCTTTTATTTTTAAACGTTAACTTAGAGCTGCATTCTTGGCCAACAGGGCAGTCAGTGGGAATTGCTTCCAATCTAATTACCTTTTGTATGGGATAATATTTCATTTTATCAGGTCTGAATTTGCCACTTTTTGATTTCTTTGAATGCTTCATTGTCACACATGTTCTGAGACAGGAAGGATGTAGGTTTCTGCTCTGCTTTCTCTGTAACAATAAATTATTTTGTATGCTCTTATCATGTCTCCTCTTATTCATAGCCTTTGACAAATAAACAATCCCAGCCTTTTTCATCTATTTCCCTAACCAGATTTCTCATGTGCTTAAATATTTTCAACGCCCTGCTCTGACCCCTGTCTAATTCTGCAATATCCTTTATGGGAGGGGATGCTGGGTAGAGTAGTTGAATACTAAAACAAGGCTCTGCCATCTATGTGTATTCCCTATAGTAACACACAGAGCAGAACATGTTATGTTATGGAAATTTCATAAAACGCATAACGTCTCATAATAGCCTAGGCAGGAATAATATAGGGCTTATGATCTATTTATGAAAGAACTCTTCAATATTACTTTATTTTGTTCAGCATCTCTATCTGGAAATGCTTTCTGGAAGAAATAGCAGAACAAAAGTTTTCTATGGTAAATAATGGCAGTGAGATAAAGCAGCTAAGGATAGATCTGAAAGAGTATTTAGACCTTCAAATATACATAGTCCAAGAAAACTTTGGTTGCCATAGGTTGCTAAATGAGCCTATAATATCAAAATATTTCATCTGTGACGTGTATTTGAAGCAAATTTCCTGTTTGCCCTTGTTTACTGCAGTTTGGTTCTCCTGGAAGATCCCATGGTTCTCATCAAGCAGATGAGCAAAAAGATGAGACAGGCAGTAATAGGTGTCCAACCTAGAGGTTCAGCCTACAGCTAATACAAAATAAAGCCCCTGCAATGTACATTATGCTGGCTTCAGGTCCCCCGCATTCCATGGATTGCTCTGCAAACACAATCCTGTTTTATTCTACACCATCTCACCACCAGCTGGCCAATGAATGTAAGTAGCTGAGCCAAAGGCCAAGAACATCTTACAATTATGATTGATTTTTTTTTTACATAAGTCTCCCAGCACTGTCTAGCAGGTGAAGAAATGTGTTGTTGTTGAGACTGTCCCTATCAGGAGACTTCTCAGTGCTTGGTGCCTATATGCTGGAGGCAAAGAGATACCTGGGATGTGGTTTAATCTGAGCTTGCTTAGCAAAAAACTGTATTTATGCCAGAGAGGCCTTGTAGCATACAAGCAGAATAGTGCTGGTATGGCTTTGTGGAGCACCAGGAGGGACAGGGACTTTTGCATATGGAGAGCACTGGACCTCCAAACACTGCTGGCAGGGAAAGCAGAGCCACATTATGACCACAGGTGTATCCCTAAGAAGTTGCCCTTGTATTCATCTCCAAAAGCTGTGTGAGGCCCTCCCCCCACCCACGCCCACATGCACACGCATCTGCCTGTGCCCATATGATGCCTGTGATTTATCCTCCAGGTGATGCCCAGAGCCTTCCTGCAGCAGCATGCATTGATAGGAGGCAGTGACAAAAAAAAAAGGGTGGAAAAACCAGCAAAGTGGGATCATGCCTTCTGTGAACTTTTGCAAGTTCTTGTTACTTCATCAGACTGAGAAGCTGAAAGGAAAACCCAGAGGAAATTAAGATTAGAGGAGGGGAGAGGAGATAAAGAACAGAGGTCAAGGGAAAATACCTGGGAATAATAGTAATGGAGACAATGTAGGAAAGGGATCAGCCCAGTTGCCTACAAACCCCATTGATTAGCAACACAGAAAAACTCCTTAGTGCTGTATCTTTTTCTCCAGACACAGAGGGCAATGGAAATACAATCATCTGTTTGCAAAGCAAAAGCAACAGAGGATAAAGATAGGGCACATATGGGAACATCTGCTCTTCCTGAAAGATAAGCATGTAATAGAATGGGACCTAAGACAGAATCACAGGCATCAGTTTACCAGTCGTGCAGTAGAGAGGAACTAGAATTAAAGGCAGCAAAATGAAGGGAAAGAGGGTTCAGTTAAAATAGGGATGAAATTGAGGGTGCAACTTGTTTGAATAATCCAGGAGAAATGTTTCTGCTTCTTCCTTACTTGTGTCAAATATTACAGCCAAATACTTTTAAAAATTTCACTAATTCTCACTACCAGTGGTGAAAACTGGAAGCTATACTAAATGTTTACAAAGTGAGCAAATCTAACTGGATGAGATGAAAGAAAAATTTTGTTTGTAAATGTAAATGTATTTAGGAAAAAAACATAAAGTAGAAATAAATATAAACATATAGAATAAATACAAATTGGATAAGCAGAAATGTTTATAGTATATAAATGTATAGTTAGAGTGTGCCATAGACATGACTGCTACAGCTACAGGTGTATTGATATTTCTAGTTCCAACCTGTCAGACTCTTGTGCCTCTATTCAGGAAAGGAGGGTCCCCAGTCAGTTCTTATCTGCAAGTCTTCTGTAAGTGCGTCCCTTGGAGGGTGTACTCTAAGCCATTCTCCATGGAGAATAAGTGTTGAATAGAGCAGAGGAAAAGCTGGGAAACTAGGTGAGATTGTAAAAATAGGCAAGCTACTAGCATATCAAAGTATAAACCTAGCTAGCACAGGGGTGGTAGGTAATTAAACCAAGGTGGTAGGAGAGAAATTATTTGTTTCTGTCATAGCAAACAGGGATATTCCAAAACAAAGCAGGCTCTTTGAGTGAATTATTTATATTGTCTAATTTTCTTTAGGTACACAGCACGTTCTTGAGGCACTCTTCCTTTGAGTGTCCTTTATATGTCACGGTTATGTACACAAGGCCCCATGCAAAACAGACACTGATTTATTATATTTGAAGAGTTATTTGTATCCTCTGAATGAAAAGGCATAGGCTTGCACAAAGCAATATTATTAGTGGAAGAGCCCTCTTGGTTTAAATTTGGGCTCTTTTTTGTTTTGCACAGGTAAGCATTGTGCAACATCATTCACTTTCTAAATTTGATAGCACTGGGCAGACATCTTCCAGATTAGGTCTGACAGACTCATGCAAAAATAAGAACAAATCAGAATGCACACAGACACACGCAGACACACACACTACACATATATGCAGCAGTTTGCAGGACTAGACCCAAAAACTAGGAGTATAAGTGTTGATGCGAAGAACAGCTGCAGGATGCTGTTTGCCATGCACAAGCTTCTATACATACTGGTCTCACAGAATCCCAGAATAATGCCAACTTTCATTAAGTGACATCTCGTGGTAACTTCCTTATTTGCATATGTGTAAATAGGGCATGTTCTTCTAATGGTCCACTTGCACAATTGAAATATAGAGGACATTGGTAAAGGGCTTTCAAAATGGTTTTGCTAATTCTTACACTATTACCGTTCTGAGATGATTGTACACTACATAAAAGCTCTGGCTTCAAAATGAACTGAGTGTGGTCATACTAAAGTGACACTCATATCCTTATTTAACGAGCTATAATATTTTTGCAATTTAAAATTTTCCTTTTGATCAGGAAAACAGTCTCAAAATTGCTCCCCTGATGATAATGTAACCATGAGAAATCTATACTGATGACATTAGAGCGCAGTTATCAGCCTCTTGTTCCTCCCCAAAAGTAATCAAACCTTTTGCAGTGATTTATCATCAAATATTCCTTCATGGTCAGAAATGCCAATTTCTGTACAGAATATATTGAGAGGACTTCTCCTATATAATTGTCACTTAAGGACTTCACACAACCAAGTGAGATGAAATTAAACTTACATAATTGCATGCTCTAAGATGGAGAGATCTTTCAATTGTGGTCTTGCTTAAGAATAATCAGCTGCCTGGGTTCTACTGCAGGCAAGACATGGTTTGACTGCTTGAATTTTCTTCTCCCTCAACAGAATGGGTCACAGACAGTTTGTGGGAACCACGCTGGGTTTTTTTCCTAAAAATCATATATCCAAAAATAAGAAGATATTAAAATGAAAATATCTCCTCACTCCTCTGCACTCAGGCAGAACATAGTATCTGCTGCCTGGGGCTGACTTGGGGAGTTCATCCAAAAAATGAGAAGTATCATCTTTTATCATATAATTTTAGAAAGGCTTGGGTCGGAAGAGACCTAAGGATCACACAGTTCCAACCCCTCTGTCAGGGGCAGGGACACCTCCCACTAGACCAGGTTGCTCAGGGCCCAATCCAGCCTGACCTTGAACACTTCCAGGGATGGGGCATCTGCAGCTTCTCTGGTCAGCCTGTTCCTGTGCCTTACCACCCTCACAATAAATAATTTCTTTCTAACATCTAATCTAAGTCTCTCTTCTTTTAGTTCAACGCTTCCCCCTTGTACTAACAGTATTTGTCCATGCCCTCAATTTTATGGGCCCCCTTTGAATACTGGCAGGCTGCTATGAGGTCTCTCTAGAGCCTTCTCTTCTCCAGGATGAACAATTCCACCTCTCTCATCCTGTATTCACAAGAGTGGTGTTCCAGCTCTCTGATCATCTTTGTGGCCCTTCTCTGGACTCACTCTAATAGGCTTATGTCTTTCTTGTACTGCAGACTCCAGACCAGGACATGTTGGATCTTACAAACGGCAAATCGTTTATGTTGCTGATTTACAGGATTCGTTTTTATAGTTTAATTTTTTAGATTTAACTTTGAAGAGACAGAGAAGGATGTAAAGATTTCAGCATTTAAGCTGTCATTGTCATGTCCTCATGACTTTCATAAAAATTCAGAAAAAACATCTGAAATTGCTCAGAAACACTATCGTTTTTCTGGCATAGTTGGTAACTTTCCGCACTGTTATTAAATTATATTTATATTAATGTGGTTGAACCAAAGGTATTGCAGTTGAACTTTCTAACACATTAACACTTTGCTTTACCGATCTCAAAAAGCAAAGCTTTCTACTAAGCCATGTGACCGTGTTAAAGATAGATAAAATTCTACCCAGAACTGTGAAAGCATTAAAAAGTATTGAAGCACTTATCTCTACTCCTTCCAACGACCAGATGAGCAGCTAGAAGTACCATTTAAAGAAAAACCAGCTAATTTTCTCTCTGTCTCTTATCCCTTGCTCTGCAAATTTCATTGCAACTGGTAAACAATGTTAGAAAAGCCTGAAAAACATGAAGTTGCAAATCTAAATCACATTATCATGCATGTATTCTGAGCATATATTCAGGGTCTTGGTTTGATTACAGCGGTTTCTAGGACTCTTCTTCAAGGTTTAGGACCTTTCCAATATACATGAGTGCATTTCAGTCTGTGGTTTGCACTTGAGATGTGATTAGCTTTACTTCATAAATGCCTTTATGAAATGTTTACATGTGGAGCACAAAATCCCCTATGTATGTTCTATGGGGGTTTCAGCATTAATGATTCAGTACAATGAGGGAAAATGCTTCTAATGTATTATCTTGAGATGAAAGGGAATAGGGAAAACTGCCCCAAATCCTTAGGAAGAATAGACTTGTAACAGACAATGATAACAAAAGGTAGAATGACTGCTTATGTTTATATTTACTTCTGTACAACCACATCTCTTCTTCACGCTGGTATGACATACAGCAAATAGGCAATAAGGCCCAGGCTTTCCAATACATCTCCAAATCTGAATTTCAAATTTTCAAGAATAAGGATAAAAAAAAAAAAATATCTTTGGTCTCCTATTGTCTTGGGCTATCTGGACTAATAGCAGGCTTCAAGATGAGTTTTGCAAGGTGCTCCCAGCTATGCAGACACCTTAGGGGGTGCCTAGAAGGTACAGTGTGACTTCCACAGTCAATGACAGATGTCTGAAGTGTCTGAAGCAGTGAGCATGGTCAGAAGGATGAGCAGTCAATGACATTATTTTGACAAGAGACTGAATTCCCACAGAGGGATTTTCTTGCCTGTTTGTTATCTTTACCTCTGACTAAGACTGTGTCAGTGCTAAAGCCAAATTGCTCTGGCCATCTCCCCCATTTCTTCTTTCCCTTTTGGCTTGGTTGGAAATGTAATCTACTTTTAGACACAGCACACCAGACAGAGAGAGAAGAGTGCATTGATGTCCCAGGCATTTCATCTAAGTTGCCTCAAAATGTTTTAATGAGCATAATCTGTGTTTACCTAAAAGTCAGCAATAGACTCCCTCTTCTTTGCAATATAAGCCACATAGTGATTTTGTCTCACAACTCTCCAGTGGATGGGCTACAGCATTGACAGACCTGCCTAAGGAGCCAGACCTCTCTGAAGGAGTTTGAGCACTCTGATAATGCAAGGCAGGTGGCTCATAGAAGCTAACAGCAAAATAAGAGAGGAAAGTAGGATTTCTTGCATGTTCTTATTTCTGTATAAATCCACATCATGCAAGTCTAAAATCCAGTCTTACATCTGAGGTTTTAAAGTAATAAAGAGGGCACACATATGTATAGTACAACAGATTGAGTCTGTCCTTGGTGCATCAGATCACCTGGATTTATATAAAACTTGGAAAGAAATAAATGAGGATTTGGCTCATGTTTCACACTAATTCACATGGATTTCACTCACATAAGTCTTAATAGTAGGCTTTTATGGCATGGAGTGTAGGTGTCAAAATGTGAAGCTGTAGTGCTGTCCTGTCTAGTGCAGACACTTCTAGTCCAGTGCTTGACAGGCAAGAGGAAGAGACAGTGTCCATTCATGAGCGTCTGTGTCTTTCCCCAGGACTGCTGCTCAGGGCTTCAGGTGGAATGGGCAGTAAGGGTTCCATCTGGCCTCAAAGATGCACTGAAGTTGGTTTGTCTTGCTTTGTTCTAAGAGCTGACAGACTGAATACAAAACTGTTTTCCCTCTCTTTTAAAGTAGAAGCAACTGATATAAAATTTCACCCGCTTTCATCTTTGTTTAAGGATTTGGACAGTCTGCAGGAGTTCTGGTTTTACTTTAGTCTTTTCTCAGATCAGGAAATGTATATAATACACAGTATATAATAATGTAATCTATAGGCTCAATGTGCTCTTCTGGGTAGAAAAGGCCAGAACACAGCCAGTGACACAGCCAGCCCTTTTGAAATAAACACTGTAGGGTGTACCACTGCTGGTTTTGGCCCTGATATATTGCTGAGCTAAAGCTCTGAGCCAAACTGAACTTAAATCTGAGTTCTTGCACAGCAGAGTAATGTGTGTTCCCTTACCCATGTACTTAGACCTTGAAAGAAGCAATTTTTAAAAAAAATTTTGTTTGCAAACACAAACTTTGCGCTATTCTCCTCCCTTTCTGTCTTTCTCTGCTGCTTCTATGTATACATAGATACACATGGAAATGAAAGAATTCCCATTATTCACTCATTAAAATTCTGTAATTTAGCTGCAATATTATTTAGGGAGGTCACACAAAAAATCAAGTGTTGGGAGACAACCACTCCAGGGCTAAGTTATGAAGAGTCTTTGAGAGCTAAGACAGTTGCAGTCTGCCCACAAGCAGTCCCAAGAGCACGTCTGGATGGCAGCATTAATTTCTGTTGTTACCAAGCACTGACAACTACGGAAAAGAATGGAAATCAGTGCCCTACCCTTGAGAATGTAGTGCTGGTCACAGATGCTGCCTCAGTTAGCACTTACCTTACCTGTGTATGCAGGCTGTGGTGGATGGACGTCATGAGGGCTCACAGGGAGCAAACCTCTTTCTAAAGCACAAAGCAGGGAAAAACACAGGTGAAAACATGTCCCCTCTAGACAGTTGATGGAAAGACTGTTGACTGAGGGAAAGGAAATCTGTAAGAAAGGGGGTCTTTTCATGAGTTCTAGGTGGTTTAGGCATGTTCTTGAGGGAGGGAATGGTCAGTTAATTTCTCACTGAAGTAAAGGCAGAGTTACTGCAGTTCTGGAGGAGAGCTCAGTTCCACAACACTGTGGAAAACAAGCTGATGAGCTGCTTTCTGAGTATCACACATTTTCTTTGTATCCTTGACATATATTTGCCCTGTGATTCAAGAGTAGCTTGGCAGCACTGATAGACAAACACAGGAAAATCTAACACCTACACTGAAGCTACATTTTGGGATTGTTTATCAACAAGGCATGTCCCCTAGTGCCCTAATATCATGGTTGAATTTGGTTGGCACCCTCATAGGAAAAGTAGAAAACCTCTGGAATACCGGTAAACAAGGATACCTATAGAAGCTGCTGAGGAGCTTTAGCTGGAGATAGCTAATCAGCAGGAATCAGATGAGAAGGCTAGAGTGTATAGGACTTCCTGGTGACATTTATTAAGAGATACAGCTTCAGATGACAGAGATTTGCATTTGCTAATTGTATAGCTCAGCACAGTTTGCAGACCTCGATAGAGCCCCCTGCTCACACATGAGAGATTTCTTCCTGTGGTTTGGGATGCACCTTGTACATCCCCTCTGGGCTGAAGATCTCAGCAGAGACTGAAGGACAGAGGCAGCAAGGAACTGCAGTGGAATACTGGGTTTCTTTACTGACACCTTCATTCTTTTAGTGCAATGAGTCCAGTGCAAAATTCCTGATTTTGCATACAGTAGAAACATTGATTTGGAAAGTATTGACAAGAGCAATTAAAGATAATGAACACTGACCACAGCTCTTGCTAGTGGAAACATGTACATACCCTAAATTACTATAGGCATTTCCAGCCTAGGGCTAGGAAGAACAATATTAATAGAAGTGGCAACATAATGAATGGGGTCCCAATACTCGTCCTACATTTGGAAATGATAACAGCACGTGTTCTTATATTTACAAGACAAAAAACATAAATACCATTGATTTGCTTGTGGTTTTCTCTGAGACACTAGGTATCTAAAGCTCTTCTCACAGAAATGAAAGCAAAGATGTCAGTAAACTCTCACTAAGGATATTGTTCACATCTTGCCTTCAACCAGAAATTGTATCAAAAAACATCTTTTATGTAACAAGTCCTTGGTCTCACTGAGCTCTCACTGAGCTACTTGAGCAGATAATCTGAAAAAATAGCTCATTTTAATTAAGTCACGCAGTTTTAACAAAAAGACATCCAAGACACACGAAGTAGTCTGGGTTGGTAACTCTAGAAGGCAGAGGCTTCAAAAGCCCCACATGAATGCTAAGGTATTATGAAAACAGAAGTCTATCTTGTCATGTCTTAATCCAGTACAGACATTATTCTGGAGCCGTTCTTACATGGCATGAGCCCTGGCTTCGTCAATAGCTCAATTAAGAGGGAAATGGACCCTGAAAATGTATCAGTCTTTTCCAGGGGAAAAGAATGGGGCAGGATGCACACTGCAAGAAAATTGAGCTGTACTACATGGCTCTGGAATTTGAGGGCTGTCTTTTCCCTTTTGGTGTCCTTACTACTCTAAAGAGGTTAGCAGAAACACAAAGAAACTGTTTCAATCCTGTGCTATGGTCATTTTATGACATCAAGCTCCTGACAATTGCCTGACCTGAAGAGAAACAAACCATAGATGTCACAGGCTCTGAAAAGATGAAGAACTGGAACTTTTCTTAACCTCCACTCTTCACTACCTTTAGCAAGACTTGCCAAGTTCACGTGCCTAAAGGGAATATTAAAGTGACTTGGGCATGAAAAAAGCTTGCTGAGAGGAAGGAAGAAAAATGACAGGTGAGGGACAGGAGTTACCAAAGTGGTATGTTACACATCTACCTACTATCTCTAAATAAAACACAGAATCACATCTCAGAATAAATCTCTACTATCTCTAAATAAAATGCAGAATCATATCTCTCAGAACAATGGGACAGAAGTTTACAGTCAATGCATACATTCATTGTAGTTTGCCTTCGTAAATCTGTATCTATATTCATGCTTTTCATTTGTAACAGTTTGCACAGAAATAGCATAAAGGACCATATCACGAAATAGTCCTCCATTTATAAAAGTCCTAACAATTTTTTTCCTCTTGTATTTTAGACCTTTATTTTCCAGGATCGATGTTTTTTAATCTAGCAATTCTAAGAACACTTAGCAGAAGCTTAGTCTGTTCTCACACTATAATGCTCCAAATGCATATGCTGGTAATTTAAAAACATTCTCTTTCACAGAAGAGTGAAAGTTTTCTATGACCTAAGCTGTATTTTCCCCCTATTTCAGTCTGAACAATTTTAGTGAGGGTACAAAAATAACTTTTTTCATGCCTAACAGTAATTCAAATCATCAAAACAAGGAGGCTGGGATGTGAAAGGAATCCAAAAGAACTGTACATCCAGCTCCCAAGAGCTAAGAAGAAAAATGCATAGCTTCTCTCCCTTTCCATGAGATCACAGCTTCATCTTCCAAACTGTGTGTGTTAAAAAATAGACCTGAAGAAGCTCTCAAGAAGACATCTTGTACATGGCACTTGACCCAAATCAAGTTCAGCCCTCATTCTTGTCTAATCTTAAAATCTCATGGTTGGACAAAGACAACACAACCTTTTCAAAGAGTTGATGCCGCTGTGTCATTGTCCTCAGACAGAAAAAACAGAAGGCTTTGCAGGACCATTTACTATTTTTAAGCACTTATCAAGGCCCTGCATTCACCCTATCTCTTTTGAAGCAAAAAGTCTCAATTTTCTTCAAGTTTTTGCATTTCAAAATTTTTTGAAAGCTCTGAATATTTTTGTTTTCCTCTTATTGCCACATTTTAATTAGTCCACAGCTTTCTGGAAGTGTCATGTGCGAATGAGACACAGTACCCTGATTAAAGCTGTGTGGAATAGAAAGATTATGTCATATGTTTTGGTTTAGGTCTGCGAAAACTCTTTTTTATGGTGTCTTCCTTGCTCACAATAGCACAGCATTACTGACTCATATTTGGCTTCCCATCTACCCTAACGCCTATTCCATTTCTGCTATACTACCTAGCTGTTCCATCTCTCTCCTGTATTTGTGAGGCTGCCTTGCACTCTTCTGTACTCCAGCCTCTCTTTTTATAGAACTAATTTCTTCAAGGTCTCCAGTTTAGGGGTTTGGGGTTTTTTTTATCCTCCTGCTTTTATTTTCATCCTATCCCTGCCCTCTAGTTGGTAGCAGTGCCTCCCAGTTGTACGTTGTGAATTTGTAGGTATGTTTTGTACTCCAGCATGTTGATCATTAATTGCAAATCTGTCATCTAAGGCAAATCCTCTGTGGTACTTCACACAATACAACCTTACAGTCTGATAATAAATCATTGGTAACAGCTATCTGTCTCTTAATATGGAGCTTGGGCTCATCCTAGAGAAATTTTATTATTTACTTATTTGAATGACACTGTGGTAAGTTAGGAATTTAGAAAAAAAAAATAGGGAACTATGCAACCATCACTCAGACATTAGCTAAGGTTTAAATAAATCAAAATAAGAGACTGTTTTCTTTGTCTTGTCAGTGCTTGCAATAACTTATGGCTTCAAGTCCTCTCTTATATTTGACTCCTCCAAGTAGACAAGTTTTCTTAAACTATACATAACACATCTTCACCAAAATATTTTTAGATAATGACAGTGAAAAGTCACCTAGAATTTCTATAGCTTCCTAAGGAGTTGCTTTTTCTGTAATGCAGAGGCAAATACTAATGTTCAGCATCTGCTATTGGTAAACACCAATTTAAAACAGCTGTCTGGGGACACAGAAAACCCTCAGATCTGTCTCAAGTCTTTGACTTAGCAATGAGGGCAGTGTTCAGTGCCTGGTTTCCTCAGGCAGAGTTTGAGCTTTGTCCCCACGCAACGAAAAGAGAATGGGAATGTGACATTCAGTCTAGTTTTACTCCCATGGCTCCAGGGCCCACAGTGGCCAGCCTTCATTCATAGAGGGGCTCCTCAGACACATTTCCTTGAGTTTTGTTTGCCTTGCTGCTGATAATGTCGTTACTTAGGTCCACTTTTTCAATGAAGATCTATCATTATGAGTTTCAGACTCATAATGTAGCTGTCTAAGCTCAAAAGGTATAATTTAAGAAGTAACTGCATTCTTGCTCCAATTCAGTCAGGATGAACCCTGATGAATCAGAGTTTATATTTTAACTTTCATTGTATTTACAACTCTTGTGAGAAATTTAGTACGTAAGTGCATGGGGTAAACATATACAGCTGGCATAATAGCACAGATGCAGGCTCGTGCTACTTATCTTTTTTGTCAATTCTTTGTAGGTGCTAAACATGCAAATTATAGTCTCAGCAGTTTTCTGTCACAAGAGAGTGAGCGATGTTGCATTCAGAGACACAGAATCATAGCACAGACCTGTTTCAAAAGGCTCCTTTCTGCACGTTCACTCTCAGACTGTGGCTGTCAGTCAACAGGGCAACATCTACACATTTGCTAGGAGCCCCGTTTTCCTCCATCACATCATCTCTTCCACATCCACTTTCAAACTATGTCCCTGGTGCATGTCCCATAGGGAAGGTGCAGACATCTATTTCCTTGCTCATGTTTTTCTTCCATGAAGAGAGCAAGAATTGTGTCAAAAGACTTGTGAAACTGCCAGTATTTTTCCCCAGGTCAAGGTATCTTGGAACGTTTATTCCTCTATCTTGCTTGTACTCCATTTCAGATTGACTGCAACCATCTCAGATTTTTCTTTGGGATTTTGGTAGTTTGTTGAGGGTTTTTCTGTTGTTTGGGGTGTCTTTCACTTCCAAGAAGTACTCAGTGTGCTTCAAGAAAGAGGCACCATCATTAGGCCATGGATGGCTGAGAGTTACAGCTAGACAAGAACTACAACCTAAGGAAGGAGAGTGCAGAGATACTATTTTTTTTGCCTTATCTTCTCCACACAAAACAGGTACAGTGACTCAAGATCACAGTCCAAAACTACATTAATTCAGACTGAAATCACAGAAATTTTAGCAGTGCTGGAGTTCCATTAGAACTACATCTCTGCCCATAGGGGGTATGAAGAATTTAAAAACAAAATTTTGATACTGTCAGACAGTTTTCTCTTTTTAGAACTCTGATCTTGTAATGGATCAGTTTGTTACTCATGGTAGAATTTTAGAGAATATGTTTTGCCACTTTTCAGTCAACACACAGGCATTTTCTTCTGGACTGCAGAAATTAGTATTTCAATAAGGAATTGAGTAGGGGTTAGTGTAACTATTTGTCTTGAAGAGGATTTGTGCAGAGTGTTACATAAAATGTAAACTGATGCTATGATACCCTGAAGAAATCCCCATGCTTTCTGGGGAACAGCATCATTGTCATTGAGACAGAACCACTAGATAAACCATTTCTGATATACTGACATCAAATTAAAATTGAGGAAAGGCTCTGCTATGGAAATTTTTTATTACTGCTCCCTGAAAACAGAAATACAAATTTCTCTTTTGATGGTCTTTTATGTAATATTCTTTCAAAATCTTTGAAGTAGAATAGGTAATTTTCATTTTTAAGTCTGCATACTCTCTAAAGACCACACAGGAAACACCATACTATAAAAAAATCTGTACATTTGCTAATAAAACTTTTCAGAAACTACACTTTGGAGGCTCACACTGTCCCATGTCAGTCTGCCAGGAAATTAGAAAGAAATCTGCAATCACTCCAAACCATGCCAGCATTTCAAGATTGATTTCATTAGGTAATCCCCTGTGACTGCTTGACCAACCATTTTGGCCCTCTGGTAATTTAGGCTGGCACCAGAAAGATCTAGCCTGCTGAGTTCAACATTCTAGAAAGAACTGGGACATATCTTGACCTGTAGTCATTTCCACTGCATTGACTTTTGGTTTTGAATTTACTCATTAGGTATTTTATTTGTATTTGGTCTTACTCGAGCTCCACATGGCAGATGCTGCATGCTCTGTTTAGGCTCTTTTCCAGTTTGTGCTCATCTCACAAACTTGAAAATACAAATGTGAAAGGGCGGTGGCTTGTTTCTAAGAAAGATAACTGTGCATTAGAAGAAAACTCAGAGCCTGAGATGTGAAATTTTTTTTGGCTCTTCAAAACTCCTCTCTCAGGCATTTTGAAGAATGGAAAATGCTCTATGCTCTTCAGTCATTCCAGTCTCCAGAGGCCACAAGGAGCCACACCAACAGAAAATACTGCCAGATTTCCATGTAATCCGGAAATGGCCCTTCCATGGAAAGTCGAAACACAAAGCAACAAAAATCTATCATGTTTTCTGTCTGCTATCAGGAAAGATGACTGCATAAGCTACTTTTTTATGACAGGTTTGTGTACCACTGCTATCATGTAGTGCAGAATTACGGAAGGGCAGCCAAGGATGTGCCCTTGCTTTTAAGAAAAGAGCCAAGTAGTTAAAAAAAAAAGCCTCTGTCACATATTGTATTTCAGTCCCATTCCTCTGAACTGAATAGTTGCAAGACTATTTGTATTGAAGACTTGATTACAAGTGATAACATTGACAAAAGAATGCCATTGCCACCTATAGACAGCAAAGAAAAACCAGTCTTAAACTGAAGAACATCACAGAACTTTATGAATTATCTTGAGGGGCATATCAGAAATCCCAGAGACACAAGAGATGAAAAGGATCAGGCATGTCATCCTGTACTGGAAATCCTGTTTTGTCCCTTAGGTATATGGATCTGGGTCTTCCCAAGGAATATTTGCTGAAACATAATTTTTAAAAATCAAAACATTGTCCTTTCCACAACACCTTTTACACCACATCAGCCAGAACAGATTGCATGCCAGTTTGGAAACGCTTTAGCTGTTCACATGTTTTAAAAATGACAGCAATAATTTGCAGCCAAACTAGTATCTGAAAGCTGTGGATAGAAAAATGAAAGGATAAAGTTGGGACAACCCTAATTCAACTTTATCAGAAATGATCCATTATCTTTCAGATGGACAAAGTGGAAAAAGTTGGAGATATTTAGGACCCTGCTGCTAGAGAAAGCCTATTCCCATCCAGCCTTTCTGATCAGTCACAGCATCTAGCATCTCTCTCCCTGTCTACTTAGCACTTTAGGATTACCTGTATAAAAAGATAAATAACCTGGACCTGCCACTTCAGTGAAGCATGGCCAACGCTTTCTGAAACAGTGTCCCTAGCTGTAAATATGGTTTGAAAAGGTAGCATACGGTCAAGAACATCTCAAGAAATGCAAAATCAAGAGGCTGATGTACTGAGCTGTGGTTTTTTCATGCACTGCTCCTCAGAGGTCAATACTCATTGTTCTTTCTTTCACCCTATCCAAAAGGAGTCATGTTTACGGAGGTGGCTGCTGATTTTTAAGCATACGTATCTACATTTAAGCACCTTTTTGAAAGCAATCTGATCACATTTAAGCTAGGAAATATCCCAGATTTGAAGCTGCAGGTGTTTGCATGGCTAACAACATGGCTGGCAATTAAGAACCGACTTTGGTTGACATAGATATCCATAGTCAATTTCATAACTTTTATCCCCCATGTAGAAATGTGGGTTTAACTTCTTCATATAGTATATTTCTTGTCTGTTAGCTGAAGTCCCAGTAAAAGATCTGTAAGCCATTGCAGGTTCTTAGGGACATTTTCAAAATAGAGAAAGATGCCCTGTTTTTGACAGCATGACATAATTCACACTCTAATTTTATTTAGGTTTGAGAATCTCTTAAATAACCAACAGTGGGTAAAGTCTGTGAAACCAAGTTCAAAAGCAATATAACTTTGTTTTCTTGTATTTCTGCCAATAAAAATCAATAAAACAAATCACTAGAAAAGTTTAACAGTTCTGTAGCATTCACCAGACAGAAGCTATTTCTTTAATGTGTTTTTAATACAGGCTTACTACAATCAGGGAGCACTCTGCAGCACAGAGGATGATGGCTTTGACCTTCATAGGTTTAATGTATAACATGCTCCTCAAGCCCTCTCATTTCACTGTCTACATGAAAACACATTATCATGAGGGTAAACCACTCACTTAGGCAAATTGCCTAAGTAATTCAAGTACTTCCAGACAGAAAACTGTCTGGGTCTGCTCTGTTGCTCATTGAAGTCAGGGTCCTTCAATGAGAAGAGGAAAGAGGGGGAGATCAGACAGAACAAGAAGATTGTCTGAGAACTTATTTGATCTTTGAAGTGTTGTCTAGATGACTTTATGAGACCAAGGCAATCTACAAAGCTTCAGAAACAGCGAGCTGAACAATTTAACAGGTCTTGAAAAAACAAATTCTTGCTGACTGTTGAAATTTTTTTTAACTTTTCATGTTGTAACAATTCACTTAGTACAGTGCAACGTGGGGGGGAGGGAAAGCGCCACAAATTACATTTAATGACACCCACAATAAAGAAATATTGAAAAATACATTTTTATAATAGGCATGTTTTTTAATAGGCATATAACATATGATACACTATGTGGGGTCATTATAACTGAGATACAAAGTATAAAATAGTACTAAGACTTTAGGAGGATTTGCTTCTTTACACACAATGCATTGTGTTTTTTGTTAAATGTGTACAGATTATATATCCCAAGTTACAAAGTACAGGGAGGAATAGGAGTGTCTAGCCAATCTAGACCTCTTGCACACTGACAGAGTATTTGTTAAGAAGCAAGAAAACAAACAAACAAACCCCTATCTGATTTACTGGGGTCTTTTGCACAGGATGATGCTCTCATGAAGAATTGGACCTCTTGACCTGTCAGCATCTGAATGATGATGGGAGTCTCCATTCAAAGGTCCTGGATTGGGCTGTGAATTTTTGTACTTGATCTGAGCACCAGTCACACCTCCGCATGTGGGACCAGTGTTGCTGATTATCTTGGACTACACAGAAAGAATATCCCAGTTCTCTTAACTATGAGCAAAGACTGTCCTAAATTATTTTTCCTGCATCTGCAGGACCAGGTTCTACTGACTACTTAAAGTCATGTGCATTTTGGTGAGTCCTCAGGAAATGCTTGGAGTATCACCGGATGGCCAGGCTCTCCACCCAGGATGCCAACCATGTGTACACGGAGATGGCATCTACCCACTGGCTTCACACAGCAGGGCTCTCTGAGATCCCTGCCTGGAGACTCCCACAACGATACACGAGACTTCTTGGGCAGTACATCACCTCACCTGCACTTAGCCTATAGGCAGGGGCAGGCTGCAGCGTTTCAGAAAGATGAAAACTTTGCTGTGAATCTGTATTTAATTAAATGCATTCAGTTGTGTCCCCCTAGCAGATTGCAATCATGGAAATTCAAAGGAAAATAAATCAATATTTGTCAGCCTTCAGCTCAGGATACAAATGTCAAGCTCAAGGACTTTTTAACTGATTTGTTAACATCCAACTGTACATTTCACCATAACCTATGTGCTTCTCAGACTTATGTGTCCCACAAGGGCTATTCCTTAACTGCTAAGTGCGCAGAGTGTATGTTGAGCTGTTGCAGTGTCTGTCTCCAAAATTAAAATAAGATCACCACTAGCAAGTATGGATTTTCCATTATAGCTTTTTATCACAGAATCACAAATGGGTCAGGTTGGAAGAGACCACAATGGGTCATCTGGTCCAGCCTCCCCTCTCAACAAGGGCCATCCCGGAGCACATGGCACAGGATTGTGTCCATTCAATTCTTGAATATGTCAAGTGAGCAGGACTTCACAAACTCTCTAGGTAATCTGTTCCAGTGCTGAGTCACTCACAATAGTGAAGAAGTTCTTCTTCATATTCAGGTGGAACTTCCTGTGCATCAGTTTGTGTCCGTTACCTCTTGTCCTACTGCTCGGCACCACTGAGCAGAGCCTGGATCCATCCTCTTGATACCCTCCCTTCAGACAGTGATAGACATTGATGAGGTCCCCTCTCAGTCATCTCTTCTCAAGGCTGAACACACCCAGCTCCCTTTCCTTGTAAGAGAGATGTTGCAGTCCCTTAATCACCTTTGTTTTCCTCCACTGCGCCTGGTCCAGGAGCTCTGTGTCTCACTTGCCTGAGGAGCCCAGAACTGGACACAGCACTCCCAATGAGCCTCACCAGGGGTGAGCAGAGGGCATGATCAGAGCAAAAAACAGCTGTCAGTGGGTTGACTTCAATTATAAATTGAAAGGGACAATACCCAAGCTAGAAGGAAGAAATAAAATGAAGGAGCACAGACATCCAAATTAAGAATATGAAGAAGTCCAGCAACCCAAATTAAAAATTAGGAAGTTCCAGAATTCTCTAAATATTAGGAGATTTGTTTACAATCTGTGAGATTTCAAAAATAACTATTGGGTCTTTCTGTACACCTTTGCTGGGTCTGATAAGAATTTGTGAAGCACAGACCCTACTGTTGCTATAATTTCCCAGACCTCAGAGCACCAAGAAGAAAAATATTACGTAATTCACAGTAAAAGAAGAAGAACTGGTAGAACTAAAAAATTGCCCATGAGAAAAATTTTGGAATACGTGTCCCTCTATACAAGTAACTGCATCCATCTGCAGCCATCATTCCAACCCTCCCAGGGATAGAAGACTGTATTTGGAAACATACACATGCAGAATCCTGGTAGCTGGTAGCCACCAATAAAAATTGCATTGTATTGCAAGTTCTGAGAAAATTTCAAGAACTTCTACAGCTATGCAGATTTGGATCAGACGTTTTTCTTTTAGGTTGTCTTCTTAGCTGTGAAAAAGGACACAAATCTTACTGCCCCTCAAACTGCTATTCATATATCAAATTGTTTACGTCTTTCTATCAGTAGGACAAACTATCCCTGAAATGCTAAGCACTTCATGAAGTGAGAAAATTATAGAAATTGTCCAGTCGTGTTACAGACAAATATAATCTGATAATAAGCACATTTGGAGAGTCTCAAATTTGATAAGGATGCTTCAAAAGGACCTGTATTTATAATCTTGAACACTGTTTATCCATCCATTGGAGTTTTTTTCACTTTACGATCATTATCAGTCTTTACAGGGGAGTTTGTATGAGGAGTTGGCAGGACTTCCATGGCAAAATTTTATCCTTTACTTCATTTGGTGTAGAGGAAAGCAGGGAAAGGAAGTAAGCCTGACATGTCTCCTTCCAGGAGCATAAACATTTAAATTTTTACATGCGATGAAGTCTGTTTAACACACTACTCCAAACTAAGTCAATAGACGGTCAGCAGCAGTTTCAGAGTGGGGGTGGCCCCTGAAGCCATGAGTGGTAATGCTCTTGTGGGGAAGAGTGGGAAGGACATGGGAACGTATCCTTTCAGCCATCCCCAAGGGCAGTTTTGGGTAACAACTGAATGCCAGTGCCAAAAAACAGGAATAAAACAAGATGCAAGTGAACAAGAAAGAAGGAAAGTAAATGACTACAGAGAGAACAATTTACTTCTCTGCAGATCCATTTCAAACCCTTTTTTTGGATGAAAAGCGTTACCATGAACTCTTCACTTATTTATGGCACCAATTTAAACAACCTTAACAGAAGGTCAAGAGAACATCAGATTGCTGTGGGCCTTTTGTTTCCAGCCTGGTGTCTCATTTCCCTCAAAGATCATTCTCCTAAAGCCTACACAGCAATGGAGCTGAAAGGAGGAGGAGGTGAAACTAGAAACAGAAAGACTGGTAAAGAATTGGGATTTTTGTGATCCCACAAAAATTCACACACTGCTCTACAGAGATCACTGTGGATTAAAATCTATAGAAAAAACAGGTTTTCTATAAACCATTCCCCACTGCACTTACTTCGCAATTACCATTTTTTCACAACTGCACTAGTGCCTGACTGGCCATGAATGAAGTAGAGTTAACCTCTGACATTAGTCCCATACTCTACCGACTGTCTTTCCTCTTGCCCTCCCAGGGCAGGACTCATGATTTACAGTGTGAGACAGCTATTGGTAAGTTTGGTTCAAGAGTTCACTACTTTGCAAGGCAAACATTTAAAATGATATTTTGAACAGGTTCTGCTGTCTCTTTGAAAAGATAAGAAAACAGTTGCTTACTCAATACTGATGTCAGCAAAAGCAACTTCATCTGGCCTCTGTTCGAATAACTCAAAGTTACTTCCTAACAGTACAAATTATTTAAAAGGAATAACAAAATAACTTCGAATATAGTCAGGAAAAGTTTATTTGAAAATGGCTTCCAAGTGTCCTGAGACTTGCACTTTAAATGGCTACAGCTTTCCAAAGTAATTCTTCAGCAGCTGAAGCCTTTCTGACTCCAGACTAAAGACTACCTACTTTTCAGTGCATGTTCTAGTTCACTCTGGCTTTGGTGGGATTGTTGTGTTCAGTGTAAGGCATGTCTTGAACTGCTGCAGTAAATCAGGCCACAAAGATGAGGCCACTTCACTGTGAATTTGCTAAAGAAGAAGCCTTTCACAATCTAACTAACTTCTTTGCCATGTTTTTACTAAAAGCTTATTTGGATTGGCAAAAATCTTCACATAAAAATATTGCACTTATGTACAAACATGCCCCCAAAACTTTGTGTAGCATCACAAGCCTACTTTCAGATATCTTATTATAGCACGGTGACACTCACTTTCAACTAGGATTATTCAAATCTAATGCCTAAAGGTGTATATAGCCATTCACATAAGATTTTCAACTTTACTGAGAAACAAGAGTTTCTCTAACAGAAAACACAGACACACACAAGTCTGAAAATAATGTTCCTATTTAGGTCTCAGATACAGATTTTATTTTGTATTCAATTTAAAGACATTTATTCTGAAATCTCCATTAGCTGAATTTCACTTTTCTAAGATGCCCTAATAGCTGAACAAGTGTGTTGTCCCCAGTAAACAAACTTTTTTGAATATTGTTTTTCTTACCACAGCTTCTCAAATAACAGTGCAGTGGAACAATTTAAACATGCTATTAAAACAAGGAAGACTCCATATTGCACAGTGTTTTACTAGTGTTATAAGTCAATAAAACTTCAAGTGTATGACTAATTATATAATAACTAGAACTATTTGCACTTCTCATGTTGTTGTAGTATGCTACTGAGTGACACCAATCTCTTTCTATGTTGACTTAGACATATTTACATAAAATACCTCTTTTAGCTGCAGTACTTCTTAGTGTTTATATTCTGAGTTATGAAAACTCCAAGTTTTCAGGTTTTTGAAAGGTTTTCTTATTCTATAGCTTTCTCCACCATTCTTGTGTGATAGACAGTTTCACCTGGGGGCTTTACAAAATATGCAATATTTTGCCCCACTGCAGCAATTTAGTCAGAATTTCTATCACAAACATGTCCACAAAAAATTGGTTTACAGTAGACTATAAAAATGTGGTAACTATGCACTGAAAATGCCCTGTTGATTCATTTCAATCTGTTATTTGTTTTCATTTTGTAGCAGGTATAAGCAAATTTGAAAACAGATGTCTGTTTTATTTCAGAATAGGACGGGAAGACAACAGGTCTGCAAATGCAATTCACCCCACAGATGTGGGACACTCGTCTGTTTTCTGTAGCTCCTGCTAGGGTCATGCCCATCAAGTCTGAATGACAAGGCGATGACAAATTTCCCTGTAAAAGTGCTGAAAGGTTAAAAGCTACAATACATACAGGATGCCCTAGAAAGACTGCACGAGATACCAATGCCTTTTCAGTGCTGTGCACAGAAACAGCAAGGCTGTGTTCACTTAGGATGTGCAACTGGAGGTCTGTGCATACAGAAGACTAAACTAGTACAAATCCTTCAGTGTATAGACATTATATATTATACATATATATAATTTCATACATATATGAGTGTAAATGCCAGACAGAGAGGCAAGGATCAGCAGTGCTGATGGCAGTGACAGCAGTGACAACAGAGGTGGCTACAGTAGTTTCTGGGGGCTGAACACTAGAATGAGCTGGTCAGGGGGTTCTCAGAGTCAGGAAAATATGAGCAAGAGCTGCGAGACCCTCCAGGAACTGTCAGCTATTGAAAGCTGCATTTCATTACAGGCAATTTATTTCCATTTAAGTTTACTTCTTCTTGAAAAGAAATGTGTTGAAATTAAATGAACTGGTCTTGAGCTGAAATCACAGAATCAGAGAACCGCAGAATGGTTTGGATTGAAAGGGACCTTAAAGGTCATCCAGTTCTAGTTTCTCCCACCATGGGCAGGAACATCTCCCGCTAGATCAGGTTGCTCAGAGACCCATCCAGTCTGGCATTGAACACCTCCAGGGATGGGGCATCTACAACTCCCCTGGGCAACCTGTGCCAGGGCCTCACCACCCTCACAATAAAGAATTTCACCCTAATTTATTTCTTTTTTAGATTAGATTTCTTCTAATCTAAACCTACCCTCTTTCAGTTTAAAACCATTTCCCATCATTCTATCATTGCATGCCCTTGTCGAAAGTCCCTCTCCAGCTTTCTTGCAGTCCCCCTTTGTGTACTGGAAGGCTGCTCTAAAGTCACCCCAGAGCCTTCTCTTTTCCAGGCTTTTTCCACCCCAAACTCTCTCAGCCCGCCTTCACAAGAGATTTGCTCCAGTCCTCTGATCATCTTTGGGAGCCTCCTCTGGACTCACTGCAGCAGATCCACAACCTTATGTTGGGGGACTTAGAGCTGGACACAGTACACCAGTGAGTTCTCACAAGAGCAGAGTAGAAAAAGGAAAAAATAGAAAAAAAAATAAAAGAAAGAAATTGTCCTGAGATATCGTAGTTCTTGTAATTTAATAGTCAAGCCCTAATTATTTACATGTGTTTTGTTGATTGAGTAAGTAGGTTAAATCATGCAACAGGGGCAGAATAAAGGTCATTGCAGCAGTTCTCCCACACACTGGTTGTCAGAGTGATTAAAATGGCAAGTTAACAAGTTCAGAAGGTCCTGCACTGAAAAGTGTAACTTCACCTGAACTCTTTACTGCAGCAATATAGAGAGAAAAATATGACAAGTGAGGACACTGGACCTAGTCACCAGCATAAGGATGACAAGCTAAGATGAAGGCATCATGACCCAGGGGATCAAGGTTCAATGGTTAAACTTTTCAGGTCCTAAACTGGCCTTTAAAAACAGCCATAGTTTGCTTTTTGCTTCTGCTGTTGAACAAAGACTATGATTTGGTAGGAGTGCTCCTCGGCCCACCTTTTCTCTCAGGGCCAGAGACAGGAACTGTGGGTGTGGGAAGAAGTGAAGGGTCTTCATTGTGAGCCTTGCCCCAGCTGCTCCCTCCACTCCCTGCATTTAGACCCTCTGCTGCATCCTTGAGAGAATATATCTGACTGGGGACTGAAAATTTAATTTAGAAAAGCAATAGTCAGAGGGAAAATGGAGCAGATGGGCCTGGACACCTGATTTGGGTTCTCATTTGCATTTTCTAGGACAAGAGTTTAGAGACAAGGGGAACACATCTGCCTCCTGCATAGCAGAGAGCCAGATTTAGTACTGCCTGAGGATTCTGGCTGAAATGTAAGTTCCCACACAGATTTTGTTAATTTGGTCATGTTCATTTAAGGTAAAGAAAGAAGAGAAAAGGAAAGGGTTTATGTGAAACACAATGCAGTAGCTTACATAAATTACTTTTGCTTCAAAGCCATGTAGTAGCCCTGCCCTGATCTTCTTTAGTTGAGAGTAAAGAAATGCAGACAACATCTGTATTTTCTGTTGTGTGTCCTACCTTTCTCAAGACTGGCGCTAACACAAACCACTTCATTGGCACTAAAACAAAGACAAATCTCCCAGAAAAATTTTTTACAGGGACTACCAGAACATAACACATCCATACAAGTGTGAGAGGATCACATCTGCCTAAAGTCTTAGTGGGAGTCAGATACATAGGTTTACTACAGATAGAGAGGAGCTGGCCTGCCTTTAGGTCAACGCCTCCCTAATAGCAGAATAAGACTTTACTGACACACATGAGGGCTGACGTTTGCTTATAAAATGGTATGTCCAGAAGAGCAGCTTTCTCCAGCATGGTGGGTTGTTGGACTTAGAAGTTGGAGGAAGTAATGTCACATCTTTTCTGAAATAATGGATGGCATTTTAAGTAGAGTGGCAAGATTGATTCAGTGTGCTGATCTGTTGATCCTTCCAGGGTCAGTTGGTTTTCTAAATAAATTAATGTATTTTCTAAATGGAATGTATCCCTTTTTGCCAAGGTTTTCCACTCACAGGAAATCGATCAACTTTATTTGACAGATTTTTTTTTTTAAGGAATGACTTTTATTTCAAAACAACCGGGTAGTTATATCTTCCTCAAAATAGTGTCATGTTCCCTGTGGATTTCTTCACAAGATTCCTCAAGAAGATATTAGTCTAAAAAAATTAGTCTTCCCAGAGAGAGATGGGGAACTCCTACTTTCCCTTCATTTGGTATTACAAAATGTGGGGTGACACCTGAGCACTCAAACCAAGATCATTGAAGACCTCAAAGTTGGGCAGACAGGCAGAGAGAGAGGAGCAACTGACCTTGAGGCAAAATTTAATGGGGTAACTGTGAAAATAATGTATGATCTTTTCACCTGAATTTCAAACATCTGGATTTTTTTCCTTATCATTGATGTTCCCTCTATGCATCCACAGGTTTTTTTGTATGTAAGGTATTTTACTTCTACATGCCTTAACTTTATGTATGTCTGTATCCACGTACATGCATACATACCTAAGACACAACCTGTATATTTAAAGGCATCTTGGTCTTCTGTTCTGTCTCATTACCTAAGAGAAAATTCCTCTACTGATGCCAATTGATATTGTCCGCCACTTTTCAGATTCAAATATATTTAAAGATGAACGGTACAAATTAAGATAATGGAAGTAAATAGATTTACTGCATTTTCTTAAAAGGAAGATGAAGTTACAAGAAAGTTGTTGGTCAAATGTTATCTATGGACACATACAATATGTCACTTACATATATGTTACATTTACGTATGTTAAATATTACAGAAGAAAATGGTGCTTTGCTATTTGACAGACATTAACTATGATTTCAAAATTTATTTAAATACTGCAGGAGTGCAGTAAATCTCAAAGCATTTTAGTCCTTGCTTTTAATAAAAAAAACTTAGGCCTAATGAAGTGAATAAATGAAAAGAATCACTGGCTAAAATATTTGTTTTGTTGGAGTCATTAACAAAACTTCCATCCCATTTCAGACACTTAGTAAATTATTTTATAAAGCTACACAAAAAGAAACTTAAGTAACTTACATATGTCTTATACAGTGTTGTGGTTTACAAAAGAGCGTATATAGAAATTTCCATTCACAGCTAATATACCTTGAGGCAAGACTATCTTCAGGTAGAATGCGTGTCTCTTTTTAATATCTAAATAAATGGAAATTCTACTAAAGCAGATAAGGAATTAAAATGGTGTCTTCTGAAAAATTCTTTTTTTTTTCTTTCTCTCAGACCAACAAATATATTCCACTGGCTATTTTGGGGGGGAAAATGCTATGAGTTCAATTATGATTTTTAAAAATTTAAGTTGTATTAGGAAAAGGGCAGGGTGTGCAATTATACCAGTTTATGTAAACAGATAGATCGCACCCATATACAAATTTTCACACTAGAAGAACTAACACTCACTAGCAATTTTCAAGTTGCCTTCCTTTGACTTCCTTTCTGTTTTCCTTCTCTTCCAGTCTGCTATTGCACACAAGCTGGTGCACTATATATAGCTCTGAAATTGAGTGAGGTCTTTAAAAACACTTCTCCTACCTAGTTTTGCTGCAAGCAACTCCAAGCGTGGGGACTGTGTAGTCAGGGGCTTGCTTACAAGGGTTTTGAGGGCAGGTAGGGAGCACAGCCTGAGGCTGAGGTGAATGCGGTGAGAGGAATCATAAAGTCATAGGATGGTTTGGGTTGGATGGCATCTTAAAGGTCATGTAGTTTTCATGTGGTATCACACAGAAAAAAGGAAAAAGGAACCATCAGTGTGTGCTGCTGCATGAGCATGGAATGCAATGCATAGGAACTGGGCAAGGAGAGGTTTAGGGAAAGGGGATTCTGACCCCCAGGAGACCGTGAATTTGACCAGAAAACTCAGATATGGGATAATCGGGATAATGACTATTGCATAGCATGAGACAGACTTAGCATCCAGTTCCAAGGAACTGCTCTTCACTGAGAAACCATTAAGGAATGCTCCAGCTTCCTCCAACAAGGGGAGATACATGTCTGATGGAGAAGAAAAGACTCTGTGTGTGTGTGTGTTACGTATGATTAAAAATGGTTTTACAACATTTTAACATGTACTTCAAAGATCTTTTAAAAAATGCCAGTGGCCCCTGCCATGGACAGGGACACCTCCTCCTAGATCAGGTGACTCAGAGCCCCCTTCTAGACTGGTCTTGAACATTTCCAGGGATGTGAAGTCTACAACCTCTCTGGGCAATCTGTTCTAGTGCCTCACCACCCTCAGAGAATAGAATTACTTTCAAATATCTAATCCAAACATACCTTCCTTCAGCTTAAGGCCATTTTCCCTTGTCCTATCACTACATGCCCATGTGAGAAGTCCCGTCCCAACCTTCTTGTAAGTCCTCTTTACATACTGGAAGACCACTCTAAGGTCTCCCCAGAGCCTTCTCTTCTCCAGGCGGAACAGTCCCAACTCTCTCAGCCTGTCTTCATAGCAGAGGTACTCCAGCCCTCTGATCAGCTTAATGGCCTGCTCTGGACTAGTTCCAACAGGTCCATGTATTACTTATATTGGGAACCTCAGATCTGGATGCAGTGTTCCAGGTGGGGTCTCACCAGGGCAGAGCAGAGGGGCAGAATCCCCTCCCTCGCGTGCTGCCCACGCTACTTTGGATGCAGCCCAGGACACGGCTGGCTTTGTGGGCTGTCAGTGCACACTGGCAAGTCATGTTGAGCTTTTCATCCACACCAGGCCCAAGTTCTCTTCAGGGCTAGTCTTAATCCACTCTCCCCAGCCTGTGCTTGGGATTGCCCTGACCCTGCTGCAAGATCCTGCCGTTGGCCTTGTTAAACTTCATGAGGTTTGCACAGTCCCAACTCTCAAGCCTGTCAAGGTCCTTCCTCATGGCATCCCTTCCCTCAAGTGTGTCAACCACAGCACACATCAGACTTGCACTCAATCCCATTGTCCATGTTGCTGCCAAAGATATAAAGAAGTGACAGTTGTTGGCTTGAACTTCCCTTAGCATTTCCACAATCACTCAAAGTACTTTCCCCACGTGCTTTGGATTTTTCTCAACTCCCTTCCCACCCCAACAGCCCACAGCATTAACATCTGGATATTGGTGGGACTTATCTATGCTACTAGTTTAGTTTCACCTGATACACAAATGGGGAGACCTAACAATTTCTTCTTTTTCTTCCCCCAAACTTTGCCCGGGTCATTTCAGTGGTGTGTCTAAATAGGTGGCCATAAGTCTCATTGACCCTTGAACTTGTAGAGACCATTCCTGACCTGTATTTCATCACTTACTTGGTGGCAGTGAAGGTGAACACTCATGCATGGAGACCTTGTAGGAGGAGAGCATCCCAGAACTTGAGGGGCTCATTCTGCAGATCCCCTACATCTCAGGTATTTGAATTGGTTGCACAGGTATGAACAAAAACAGAGACATATCCCAGAGGCTGAGTCTAATATAAAAGCAACACTTTCCCATCTGCCCCAAATTATCTCATTCTCAGCTCTCCTGGCACAAGCACTGAAATTTTCCAACCCTCACCTTTCTGGAGGATAAGTGAACTTCAGTCGGAAGTTAATGAAATAGGTTTGAAGTGTATCACTGAGGTCTGAGTCTCTTCATAGTGATCTGGTTCAGTTTTATGAATCCCTAGTCCCTATTAATATATTATATCTGAATTCATTTCCCCCTTCCCGTGTTTCCTCAGATATTATTATGCCTTATTGCAGTTACATAAATCCACTGCTCTAATCCCATCTTCTTGGTTATTAGGTAATGTGGTATGCTCAAAGGTGACTGGGTGATGAAATTGTATTATTTGTTTCATTTAATATCCTGAAACAGATCTTAACATTTCAGCTGTTGTGGAATATAAAAGAAACAAAAAAGACCAAACAAAGTTAGCATGGAAGCATTTTTATTCTTACTATGATCACTCCAGTTTCCCACAGACAATAAGGAGAACAGCAGAGGTGACCCCCCCTCACCGCAATACAGACTGTCAGCCATTAGAATGGCCATGAATTATTTTCTTAAACCAGTTTCAAACAGTGCATGAACCCACAGCTGACACAGAAAACAAAGAAAGACCCAAATATCATGTCACAATTATTTGTTTCTCAAAAGCACTGATTTTTTTCAATGCTCTTCCAATAAAGGAGGGAACCTTTAGACCTGCAATGTCACTTGAAAAGTAGCTGATTTAAATTCCTTAAATTATTCAAAACCTTTGCTCATCAGTCCCAGTATGACAGTCCACAAGCCCTTCGATGAGAACAAGACAGACTCAAGAAACCTCATGATTGCTGAGGTGCTGGAAAAGACTCCATAAGTCTCTCTTCCAGTAAGAGTCCTACCACAGACTGCACTCTTGCACTGACCTCAAAGCCTGTGTGTGCTGGGAGTCATGAGTGGGCTCATGGCTAAAAGCAGCATGACACGGGGGAACGTGGAAAAAAATGCATCCTGAGAGACAGAAATCATGGCACAGAGTAGGAGGTGCTGCCAATTTTATGCTCCCAGGGCCAGATTTGAACCTGAGTGCTTCTCCTTAAGGGTAGGATGTCATAGCACCATTTTGGTCTTTCACAGGTCTGTTGTTCTGGTTGCTTTGGATTCTATTTGGTTCATCATTTGAAATCAAATTTTATTGCAGTTCTCCAGTGACCTGAGACAAAACAAAGGACCCTTTGCATTTATTCTCCTTCTGCTCTCTGGGGTCTTACCAAGATGCACTGAACTACAGCACAGCTGTTGTCAGAGCTGGAAAAATAAGCATAGCAGCAGAAACTTCTACTAAAATCTGAAACTGCCTTTTACAAAGCCAATAACACCAATAACCCTATTGTGGACTGCTAGGTATAATTACCTTGGCTAGTATATCAGATCTTTGGGATTTGTGGGCTCTACTGAACTAAGGAGTTTTTCCTTAGTTTTATATTTTCAGAAATTCAGTCTCAGTGTGAAATATATCAGTATTTATCAACCATTTTGATCAGTTCAAAGTACAGAAAGTAAAAATCACTGACAAAATACTTCAAAGCCAGGCTGAAACCTCCCTACAAATGGCAGAATACAGCAGATATTTGATCAGCCATCAAGGATCATTACTGGATTAATTTGTGTGAAATGAAAGAAGTTGTGAATACAATCTCTTAAACAGCACTCAGCTAAATGGGTTATTTTTCCATTGGTAGTATTATTAGCATGTATCTTTACTGTACTCCAGGAGGAAATGGCAAAAATTATCACAGTCATCTTCATTTTAATGCTGGAGAAACATGATGAGTGATGAATGATTCTTAATATCATAACTGTCTATACAAAAGGAGATGAAACTGTAACTGGAGAGCATTGTTCATTTTCATTTGTTCTGAGATACACCATTCTAGCATGCTCTTTTCTCTTGCCTTCTTAATACCATCACATTTGATGTGTGAAACAGGGAGAAACAAATCTTCAAATATTTCTGTCATGCAAATAGCTATTCCTTCAAAAATAGCTATTCCTTCTTGAAAAATCAAAGAAAATATTGTGGGCAATTTCAATAAAACAACTTATTAAGTTAAAATGAATCAAAATATATTTTGTATTTCCTCTCCTGTATGGTATAAGCAGGTGTGCAATTAACTGAACAAGTGCACCATACAAGTGCACAAAAATATGTTGTGGGTGGAATGCACCACTTGCCATGCAATCACCTAGTATTGAAAAACCACCACATTCTCTGAACACACAGGCTTCTTCCATCAGTCAGCATTCAGCTGGAAAAGCTGCAGCTGTAGCTAAATTGCTCAGTAAAATCTCCATTCTCAGCACTGTGAGGAGCATACTCTCCCTATACCATACTATACCATGCTATATAGCATTGAGAATGACTCCTGCTTCTTCTGATTTGGCCACTGAGATGTGTGGATATGACAGATGACAAAACAGAAGCTGGATAAAAATATCAAAGTGCTATCCTATTTTATAATTTGTATTTACTAATCTGGTTACATTTATGTGGTGGTAGGATCAGCAGGATGGGCATGGCAGGGAGAGGCTGTGCAAAGAGTGAATATGATTGGTGCCAGATCTTGCTCTCTTCAATGTACTCACTGCCTGTGGCTGCCTACCATATTCCCAGAAAGCTCTCTGATCTCTCAAGCACTGTCTTGTGGCAGTAGAAGTATAGTGGGGCTTCACTGGGCTCTTCAGGGGTCAGTCAGATACAGTGTGAAATGGAATTTGTTCAGTTGCTCCTTTTCAAACAATAGAGTGGCCATAGCAACCCTTTTGGAATAAATTACTGCCTTCTTGGAGTCCATTTTCCCTGGACTATGACCTGGACCATCACAGACAACAGTCTCTTAGTATCTCCACTAAAGTAACTCAGGCTGCTAGGATGCTTTGTGTTTCCCTCTATCTCTTACAGTTTCTTCTCAGAAACAATTCTTCAAAGAAGCAAAATCTTCTTTGTTTCAAGTAAAGGCAATGGGTAGTGAATAAATATTTTTAGCAAACATTCGTATTGTGGAACATTTCTACCAGGTTCACTTATTCAGTTACATTTTGTCAACCTAAGAAAGCAACACTTGCGTGTCTTAATGTCTTGCAGACCTCTTCATTTTCTCAGTTGTCTCCTCTAACATCTCTTAAATCCTTCTCATAAATTTCCAGAAAATAATGCCTTAAATGAAATGTGTTTATCTATCTGAGGTCTCTTAATTTCTGTATTTCCTGCTTCCTCATCAAAATACTTCACACTTTTTTTCTGTTGGTTTACATCTTTAATTTCAGACCATTGATTCTGAGTATTAAGAATTTCAATCCTTGATTCTTCACTATAATTCATCCTGGCTCAGCATCACCTACGAATTCTAGGAGCATTCTTTAATCCAAGCCACTAATGAAAATGGTGGATGAAGCAAGCTCTGCAGAGATGTGTAAGGTTCCCTAGAATAAGCAGAAAAATGGCTAATATTAATTAATATTATTATTTTCTTTTTTTTAATTAATAAGTCTTTGTGGTGCAGAACAACCAGCTGTGCCCAATGTGATGATGTCTTCTATACTGCAGTCTACTTACTAAAAAGCACACCAGGCCCAACACCATGTAAAAGTCTTAATAAAGTCCATATATATGACTTCTGCCGTTCTTTATTTGCTTGGCTAGTTGTCTCCTCAAAGATTGGTCTGACGGAATATGTTCTTGACAAATCAGTGTAGGAAGTAATTTGTCTCATTTGTTCTCCTCTAGATGCTAATGAATTGACTGTGCAATCACATGTTTTATCTTAATTTTAGTCTTAAAATTATCCTGATGAGTCTATACTTCCACAGGTAATACTGTTGTCCTTTTATTAATAGTAGGTATTGCATTTGATTTTCTCTTGTCCTCAGAGATTTTATCTCCTTGTCCTTCACAAGTTCTTGTAGTTGATAACTAATGGTTCAGAAAATCCTTTGGCTTCACTTGAAGTTTGCTGGGTTGAATTTCAGAGGCCTCTTTACCTTGAGTATTTTTAAATTACCCAGATTTTTTAGCCTTTCTTACTCTGCCCTGTATTTATCCTTGCATTAAAATTACTTGCAGTGGGCAAACACCACTGGCCACATCACTTTTCCACCAGCAAAATGAAAACAGAATTTAGTCCCCTCCAATTTAATACCGTGCATCTAAGCTGGGTGTTTATCATCCCTTTATATTCATTTTTATTCTGGTGACAGCATGCAGTTAACAGAACAATCTTTGGCACCTCCTGTGTTTTCTCCAGCTGTTTAAATACATTGTTGTAGTTTCAGCTTCTTTGAATTGCCTCCTGTGCTACAGATTTGTTTTAAGTGATTGTTTATATAATGACTTTAGTCAGAATTTGCTGTAATAGTTATTAATGAGTTACAGTTAGAGAGCTACATTCATCATTATTTAATTAATCATTTTCTATGGTATTTTGTTTGGCTTTCTAGTAAAACATCTGCCTACCTCTAATGTTTTGGGAACAACAAATCTTTGGAAAAAAAGGGCCCTGGGACTTGCAATGGTTGTTGTGGTTATTCCCTTAATCTGTCAACATGTGCAGAACGAAATGTAGCCCAGTGAGAAACTGTGCCACATATTTTTCCAGGACAAAGAGGGTTTGTGGTTTTGTGAATTTTTCTGTCTTTTATTTGTTTGTTTGACTCTAAATGGAGACTGGTACAGAAAGTAACATCCAGCTGAAAAGTTTCTTGAATTTAGATGTGTATCTCCTAGCTGCACCAGTACAGCAGAAGACTGGGAAGAGTTTCTGCACTGCAAGGAGAGGTGCCAGGATGCTTCAGCTGCATATGTATTTTACAATGGGGAGAAATGCAGCAGTGAGCAACCTGTAAAACATCTCTCCAGGAGGCTGGTACAAAGGGAGGCAAGCAAAAAAGTGTGAATAATTTGACCAGAAAAGTTGTAAGTCTCCATTCTTGACAAAATTCAAATCAAACTGGAGGTGACTCTGAGCAGTCTACTGTAGCTGACTCTGCTTCAGCAGGTATTTGGACCCTACTATCTTCAGACATCCAACCCTATCTCTGTGTATTGGTGGCCCTGTGAGATGGCACTTCAGGTTGGCCCTGGCCTTCCATTCATGTGACTGAAGAAGCAGCCCTTCATTTCAAATGAAGAGGCCAAAAGAGTTTCCAGAATCATATGCTTTTTTTTCTCTCACACGTATTTTCCTCAAACTTTTGCTAGTTCCAGTTGAAGTTCACCACTTTGGGATTCTGGTTCAGAGCTGATTCTTTATTTAATAATTATTATTCTATGTTTTACTTCAGAATGAAGTAATTAATGATCTATCAATATGTTCTCATAACATAGTTAAAGGCGTGCAGTTTGTCCTAGTTACAATAAATACACTTCACTGTGTACACAGCTCAGTATTTCTTTGTTCTGTTGCCCTGTTGTGAAATCCTCCTTTGAGTGGTTGTTTCAACAAAAGAGCAATTACTGGAAAATTGCTTTTATCCCCAAACTCTTCCCTTTCAACATTAAAACATCTTTCCTTAACTTTCTGTTGTATAATATTTATCACAAATTCCAACTAACTTTTCTTTCCTTTGTTCTCTTGGACTAGGTCCACATCAAGCCATGTGAAAGAAATAATGAACCAATTGATCAATTAGTTGGGTCGATAGCTCTGTTTTGACATTCTGCATTAAGCAGTAACTAATTGCCCAATCCTAAATGCTTTTAAAAACATATCTAGAAAATCAATAACAGAGTAACTGCATTTCAAACAGAAGACTGTACACAGCTACGTACAAGGAAATGGGCAGCCATAACTGAGGCATGTGCCAAACCAGTAGGATTTTCTGCTGTTTTCTTCTTTGTTTCTATGTGTCTTTATTTACATTCTTTTCCCGATAGCCTCTTCCATTTGTATATGGGAAATCAATAGCTCACCCAAAGCGTTAGTAACAGGTGACTATAGGAGCTATGGGCTTTCTTGGCATCCACCAAGGCACAAACCTCATCCTTGCTGAGTCATAGAGCTGGAGATGTATCCAAGCAAGATAGCACTTGCTGACCCAGCTGACTGTCTCTTCCTCTGTGTTCAAACTTCCTGTTTTCTCTCATTCTTCATATTTTTCCAACCCCACAGCAGTAATTTTTTCTGCTCCACTACAATGGTGTTTTGATCTGCGTTATGGTGAGGACTCACACACTGCTCTAGCTACCTGTTCTTCTGAATGTTTCCCTTCTAGTACATTCTTATCTTTAATTTTTTAATTGTTATGCTCTTTTTTAAAAATTATTTATTGTGTGGCCAGTCATTGAATGGTAATAGTAAAAAATTTAAGGTTTTCAAAAATCCTTCAATGAATTATTTTCAAATTTGGAACACAAAATATTTAGGGAGTTATTACATTAAATGCTCCTTCATCCTTTAATCTGCTCAGGTTTTCTAATCACTAATTTTATATCAAAATGCTGGGAATATCTTTGGGTAGAAACAGCCTAAACAGTAATTTAGTAGGCACCAATGTTCTCCAACAAATTAAAATTCCTCCTGTGAAACCCTGGCCTCTTTAAGGTTTATGAGAATTTTGCCATCGGTTTGAATTACTCCATGATTTACTCCTTCTATCATCTCAGGCACAACATCCGGTGAGGGTTTTTTTATAAGAGGTAGTTTAACAAGCAGTCTGAGAGCTAATCTCCTGACTGTGACTCCTAGCACACCTGACTCTTCATGGAGGCCTGTGATACCATATTTTTGGTGAGTGACAGATGTATGATACGTACTACCACAGATGGCATCCTGCTGCATTTTCTTCCTTCCCTGTAGAGAACTTACCACTGGAGGTAGTTCCCATGGCTCTGTGTGTAGTGTGTGTATATGTGCATCTTCTTGTTTGTGACACATACCTTCAATGAGTGAGAAATCCAAGGCAATTCCATATAATATGTATCATCTTCATTTAATGAGCAGATCAAGATGATTTAATACGATGTACTGTAATAAAAGGCAAATGATCCTTTTCAAAATCTTACACATTAGACAAAATACGTCAGAGAAGGAAATCATCTATGCAATAGATTTGGACTTGAAGTAATTTAGGAATATTCTAAGTTGGATTAGTTATTGAGCTGTTTGATCCATGAATACGTATTCATAGAGTAATTTAGTTCAATAACTGGATTGTCAGAGAATGTGACCAGGAAGAGCAAGAATTGAAACAGTCCCTACCAGATACTTCAGACACAGCACAAGAGCTCTTCAATTTGGTGCTTTGATTGCAACTCCCTGCTGAGCTCAGCAAGTTTAGTTACAAGTCCAAGCATGTAAAAGAGAAGAAATTTCAGTTAGGTTTGAATCAAGTCTCATAAAGAGAACAGGGAGGTTAATGGCACAGTAAGATGACCCCAGACTTGAAAGAACACTTGAAAATTTAGCCCCTAATCAAGCACTCAACACAGTGACATCTACTGTAATTTTAAAAACCTTCTTTTAGAATTTTACCCCCTGCTTAAAATTGAGTATCTATTCTATGGCAGCTGCTTGGACAATTGTATTATCCCTGGTCACAGCTTCCTGAAAAGAGAAACAAATTACCATGCCACATCAGACTGGAGGGTCAAACATGTTTGGGTTTTAAGGACTGGGTCATCTGGCTCTTAAGAGATCACTTAAGTGGAATTCTAATCATCTGTTCTAAAGAGGATGATCTGAGATAAAAAACAAAGCCTAGAGATACTACCACAGATACTGCTTTTCCAGGAAAGTCAACTGTCATGAGAAATGATGAATCAAATTATGAAATTATGAGTATTGTGCTGGTTAGATAGGCTATTTTGCTGAATTTGAGCTAAGCAATTTGAGAATTTGACATAATGGAAATGGTATGCTGGAAACAGGAAAATGTAAATACGCCACTGGTGTTTTTCAAACAGACCATGGCAGATGATCCTCCAAAAAGACTCATTCCCACAGGTGTATCAAATCACCAGGCAATCAAAGTATCTTTGAATCCACAAAAATTCTCAGATGTAATTTTCAGGGACAATTTTCAAACCATATTTTACTAGACCTAGAGATATTTTGCCTTTCTGTTTAGTCAGTTGCAACCCTAAGTATAGGTGAATAAGCTTGTACAAACCTGTGATTTTTGCTGAACATTACAGTATCTCTAACATGTCTTTCACAATGTGATGAGTGTTCACAACGTGAAAAAGAATCCTACTGAGAACCATATAGTAATATGTAGGGGTCTTCACCTGCAGTGTTGGAGGAAATCTTCTCATTGACTGCAGCTGTCAGGCCAAGTGGCCTCTGCTGATATTTGAGTGCTCTCTGAATGTGATGGGATGTTGAATGTTGAAACTGCACAGGGGACTATTTCTCACAATTCCATTTTCTCCTAGACAATGCAGTGTACCCTATTATGTGCGTTGCCCATGTTAGTTATCAGTTCTTTTGCAAAGAACAGAAGTGTCTTGATACAGAGCTAGAAACATGGATGTGAGTTTGCAATGGAAGGTGCTATATTCACTTTGATCAAGTTTCTTCCTACTGTGTCTGTCGTCCCTTCATTAATGACTATCAGCCTTCTATGTCCTGTGCTACCTCTTCATGGCTCTTCAATGTTTTAAAGAAGGCCTGACCCACAGGGTTTGGAGGCTGCATCCCCCACATTTAATTACTTGGAATTTGCTTTTGCAGAGTAAGCTGGTACACAAAATAGAACCTGGATCCCAGATAAAGAACGATGTGCTGTTCATTACCCTTACTCCCAGTCTGAGACAGAGAAGGCTATCTATTGGCTTGGAAGATAGGACATGAATTTTGAGATAGACCAGAAGAAAGAGTTCAAGGGTCCTCTTCTACTCATAGTCTTGTCCATCTTCTATAATCAGCTAATGAAAATTTTTTTTTTTTCACTCCTAAGGCAAAAAAATAGAGGGAGAGCCTTTGTGCAAGCCAGTTACCCTATTTAGATTCTTAGTTAATGGATTAAATAAGAAAATTTTACCTTTAATTTCAGGGATGTTAACATAATATCAATATTTCTAACTGACCATTTTTCTTCATAATTCATACATTTCTTGATTGCCTTAAACATTTTTCTTTGTAGTATTCACCATTGTTACTATTCATTCCCCTCAGCTCAAGAATGTTCCTCTCAAACAAAGCTTGTCTTCAAAAGTTTTCTTTACCATGAGGAGTGCATTAAAAATCACTACCAGTGGGATAATTACAAAAACAATCCCACCATCAGCGGGATATCACAAATACATTGTGATATATTTCAGCTTGAAACCATCTCTGGTGGGAGATGTTTTACAGTAAACTGCTTTTTCTCTAGGGTTCCTCTGTGCATTTCAAGTCCGTATCCTTCTGCAAGGCAAGTGTATGAAATATATCCTACAGAAATGTAATTATTTCCAAACAATGCCAGTCTATCCAGAGTAGAGCTAGTGTACTGGACTCTCCAAATCTCCACTTAATATCATTGACACCTGTACCAAATCTTTTAAAAGAAATCAGACTTGTATTTCTTTTAAAATGCACTTTTTTTGCTGACTTGCTCTCCTGAAGGCTGAAACATGGAAAAGAGATTCAATATTTTACAATATTTTACAATCTTCAAGCCCTTGAAAATAAAATTGTAATTCAAGGTGATTATATAGCAAACAGGTGATTCCAATAAACTTGGAACATGTCTGATAACAAAGGCAACCTGATAACTTCCCATAAGGCCAGACATTCCTCAGAATTCTACAGTATGTAAACACAATGCATCAGTGTAGCATCTCTTAAATGAATGAATCACAATTCACAATAAATCTGAGATCTCCCATTACGGGACCTTGGAAGGAATTTTCTTCTTTCATGTGTAGTCTGAAAGAGATCAATTCATGGAGATGTGGGAAGAATGAAGATGCTGCAGATAAAGTCCATAATGGCTCAGAGTTTGGAGAAACTATAAATAACAGGAAAGATTACAGAAAAATACAGCAAATGGTGCTGGGAAACAAGTCCACCACATAAAGGCAAATGAAGAATTTATATCCAACAATTAAAAAGATAGTTTTGTATTAATTGCCAAAATGTGTATACTGGGAAACTTAGAAGATGTTGTAGATAGCCTTACAGCAATCTCTTTTTACCAAGATTTGGTATCTGTTTAGGGCTTATTCCACCTCTACCCATTAGTGATTGGACATAATGAAGGACTGACTGAATTGAATTTTAGGATAATTAGAGAAGGTTTGATCAGGGAATGACTAGTCCCTTCTAACTCTGAAAATCAAGGATGCTATGTAACTTAAATACTCTACACAAAAACTTTGATTGTTTCAAAATTGTATATTTACTTAAGAAAGTCTGTCACAGGAGTCACACAGTAAAATAAATATAATTCCATCTTCTTGGATTGTCCAACTGTGAGGTAAACAGCAGGTGAAACCTGCTCTTACAAAAGCACATTAAAAAAACAAAACTCAGGCCCAAAACATAGTGAAAGAGAGGTAATAAAGACAGTTTTACCAAAGCAGCTCAGTAAACATGCTTTTAAAAAACCCTGTTGACTATGGTCATTTTATTCTGCAGAAGCAGAACAACCAAAGATTAAGCCTTATTCTGCAAGTTTGAATCACTCAATTTGATTTCAAAAGTCATTAAATCTTTTTTTAAGTATTAAACATGTTAAAACTTAACATAAAGAAATCATAGTATTTCAACATTTTTCAGCATTCTGATCTCCCCTAGTTACTCTCAATTGAGAGACTGTAACCAAATACTACAGAAAAAGCCACTGCTTTCCTGCAGTCAAGTCAAATTGTGTTTTGTGGCAACAGAAAATAAACAAGTTGCCATTTATTTACTGCAGAGCCTACTTTAAATTGATTGGCCAACTAAGCATCACTTTTATTTTAATCAAAAATAACTCTTTGAATCATCTGATTTGCCTTAACGGCAAAGCAGAAGCTTTTGAAGTAGCTGAGTAGAGCTGAAAAGATGTCATCCATGCTTGATAAGTCTTTTCAAACTTTAGATCACCAAGAGGCAATGCATTCAAGATGAGTCACCTATATGTCCCAAGTGTATTTTCCCAAAACTTTCCCCTTATCTCCTGCAGGGCTAGAGGCAGCAGAGTCATTCCTTCAAGCAGTGCAGGCAGCATCATTTCTTTATACAGAGCATTGTTGACAAATGAGAATATTCCTACACATACACACTAAGGACTATTTTCTGAGGGTTCCCAAAAAGTGACTGAGATGATCACGAAGAAGAAAAAGCATTACATAGAAGTACAAAATACTTTTATCAATGCATTTTTCTAAGAGAGTGGTCTATCCTCTGAAAAAAACTATAAACTAATTATGAACAAAAAAATTCAACAACAACTGTAGTGGTTTGGTTCAAAATATCCACTACTTACTTATTTTCCTTCTGTGAGACAAGAATTAGGAGAAAGCAAAGCAGGCACAAAACTTAAAAGAACAAAAAGAAGTTTATTAACAGACCTAAAAGAAAGGAAAAAAAGTCAGACTAAACCTTCAGAACACTTCTCTTCCCCCCACCTTTCTCCCTTCCCCCACTGACAACATAAGAAGATGATCTTTGAGCTGTTCAGTCAGTTTACCACCTCTATAATAACCTTTTTCAGTTCACTTAGGGAGAGGAGTCTCTCTTGCTCATGCTATGGAGAAATCTCCACAAGAAGCAGTTCTCTCATGGCTCAGTATCACAACAAGACGGCCGCCCAGGTTGGTTCTCTGCTCACAGGTGAAAGTCCCTTCCCTCATCTTACAGCTTTCCCCACAACTGTTTTTGTGGGTCCAATCTTGAGCTACTGGGGTACCATTTTAAGGATGAGCTGTTCAGAAACAAAGATTCTCTTCACCGGTCTCTGGGAGCATCTTCACCTCTAGGAACAGAGCTCTTCTCCTTCCCTGGGAGCAAGGGTCTTCATCACTTCCATCTCTTCCTGTTCAAGCTTCTCATCAAATCACAGCTACTTCAACATTTGCTTGCTTCAGCACAGGTACTTTTGCTCACAATTGCAGTTTGAACACTCCACCCCCCATTGCTTTTATGAAATTACAACGGGTACTCTGATGTATCATAGTCCATCACCATAGCTTTACAGCAGAATTTCAGCTTCTAGGTTTGAAGCATCTCCTCTTTCTCCTCTCTTGGGGTTTCACCTCTTCCTTCTTCACTGACTTTGGTGTCTTTATGGTGTTTTCTTCACCTGCCTTCACGTCTCCTTTTCTTTTGACTTGGGAGAGGATTGATGTCTGCAGGCTTCATCTGTTCTGGAGGAATCTTACAGCACTAAAGGGATTAATCTCACCTGAGCCCTGCAGCTGGAATTCGCTTATTGCTGTTGGTCACATGATCTTTGCCGGACAGCAGCCTCAGATGAATTTCGGCCGCACTGGGTGAGGGCCGGCCTGGCCTGGCCTGGCCTGGCCACACTGCCGGGCTGCCTGCACGGAGCAGGGCTGCGGGGGCCGGCCCGCACAGAGCAGGGCCGTGCGTGGAACGGGGCTCCGAAGCTCCGGGGTGGCTGTCTCCCAGCTGGCCCGGCCCGCACTGAGGGGCTGCACTGGGTGTCCAGCGAGCAGAAGCGGCTGAGATCTCAGCCAAGCTGTGCTGTGGCCGACCCAGCCGGGCTGCACTGAGCAGAGCCCGGCCCAGCCCCGCTGGGCCACACCGCGGGGCCCCAGTTACGTGTCCAAAAGCCAGAAGCAAGAGAGCTTTCCTGGGGTTTGTTCGTTCTTAAATGTGGATCACAGAGGTGTGTCAAGCTTCTTAAGTGGCTTAAAAAAATTGCCAATATTCAAACTAGCCAGTTGATTGGTTCTGTTGGGTCACAGAGGAAGCTGTAAGCACCTCTTTGCAAAGAATCACTTCTGTGATTGATGAAGCCCTCTTTAACTAAAAGCCCAAACTATACTAAGCCATGACAACAACAAAAAATCCCCAACACAGTAGCCAAGCCATCTGCCTGTAAAAATGCTTGGGCAGAGCAAAGGAGTTTGTTTTTATCTACTTCCATTACACTGACAACAAGAAAGTTCTTGGTTATCAGAGGAAGATTCTGAACTTTGTCCTTTGACCAAAGCATTATCTTGCAGGAAGGCTGTAGAAAAAGCAGACATTGTTGCTTGCAGTTAGCCTGAAGTCAGGGAAATCTTCATTGCAGCTTCATTTACCACTCATGGTAAATGAGTGGCATTAATTTGCATTGGAGTACAGTTTTATAATTCCTATCAAGCACTGGAGTGAATTAAGGCCTTTGACCTTGGTTCATTTTCTAACTGACATAGGTTGTTGGAACTGCTGGACTCTGCCTAGCAGGTTGCAGCTCCCTGTGAGCACAGCAGGGGTTACCTAGGGCTGTGTGACTAGTTGCGTCCCGGAGTCCATTTCGGACAGCCCCGCAATCTGGCTCTGGCAGCCAGCAGCGTTACAATGCAGTGGTGATAAAGGAGGTAGAGAAGGGTCTCCCATGAGGGTGGTAAGACAGCTTTACTCACATCCTGTCCCAGCGCCCTCAGAGGCAGAGAGAGAGACATCAGGGTTTGGGTGCAGGATGGTTTTGTCAGGGGCCCAAGGGCGGCCCCTGGGTGGGATTGGGGTACAGGAACCGATAGGGAGAAACCAAGGGAGTGGCCAAGGCTAGGGCATGGAACAGGGGGAACATGGCATCACAGAATCAGTGGGTTAACAGGCTATCACAATAGCTGACTAGGAAGACAGTCCTGTTGTGGTCCCTAAAAATCAGAGATATCATGCCTTGAAAAATATGCTCTTGTCAATTCAGCCAAAGACATAATGGGCATACTTCTCCACAAGACTTCACTGAATGTGGAGATAGCTTCTGGCAATAAGGCTCCTGATTTGGGCTCCTAATTTGGTGCCTAACACCAGCTACAAGTAATCTTGACCTTACATCCTGAATTATGCATATTCTGTAACTAGTTTTGTTTAGGCACTCCTATGTCTCCTGAGATTGACTCAATTAACTCCTGTCTTAGTTACTAAAGCCATAAAATGTTGTTCTATGTCTCTGTAAGTTCAGAAAATACCAGAGAAAAGAGAGTTATGGATGGATATGCTAAATTATTACAGGTAGAGGCCTAAATTACTGTTTAGTTTTAAATTAATTATTGCATTTCTTATTTTGCAAAGTCTGTTTCTGTTTAAATCACACTGTTGCTTCTTTTCTTACACCAAGCTCACTTAAATTAGAAATAGTTTGTTGCCATAGCGATGTTTTTCCCTTTGTAGTTCTGTTATTTTAGGTTCATTGCAAACTACACTGCATAGCTGGAATTCAGACATGGAAAAATGCTTCAAATCATCTCCTCCATCCTTTGGACTGCATACAGCTGGTGTTTAAACTATGTATCAAAGTTCAGAGTTCATTCAGGGTGTTATCTAGTGTCATCAGAAGTGCTTCAAATTACAATGAATTTAATATAGGGTTAAATAATACAGTAGAATATTTTTGTCAGTACTCAAGCTGATTTTCAGCTTTCCAGTTTTCCCTTTCTGCACAGATAAAAAGTCTGCCCTAAAGAACTCCTACCCCACTTTAGTGTATTTATAGATAACCAGTATGCTAAAAATGAACTGTGTAACTCGCCATCAGCTTACAGGATTTCTGTAACTGCTATCAGATAATGTTCTTCGTTATCACCTCTGGTCTGCTTGCTTGACTCATGCCACTGGAAGACTGACTGAAGATCTGGGCAAAACTTTTACATCTGGTTTAAATAAATATTTTTTAATGCTCAAAGGCAGGCAACTAGCATATAAATAACAAGGTGAGAACAGGCTTAAACCTCCATTATACAGAACAAAAAGGTGGAAATCAAATTAATATATAAACAATAACAGGTGAGAGTCGCAATGGCTGTAGTTATACTGCTTGCAAATCAGTTCCATTTCACAATGAGTAGTAGGAGTTGCTTCTAATTGAATGTATTTTCTCCACTCTTCTATTCCTACTACTTTAACATAATGTTATTTACAGTGCAGTAAGAAGCTTGAAACATAACACCATTGTCATCGCAGGAGCTGAAATCCACTAAGAGCTTTCTCCTCAGGGGAACAGGAGAGTGCCTCGCACCACAGACAGGCTGCCTTGTTTTTCAGTCCTCAAGAGCTCAACTACCCCCTTCTTGTTTCCACTTTCTGTTCAATAAGTACCTTTTGAAACATAAGTGTCAAACGCACCAGCAAGGCTGTTTCTACCAGAACTGGGTGTCTGCATCTGAATCGTAAATCACAAACAAAAACACAGTCTGTGGGCCTTGCAACATTTACCTCAGTTGCTATTTTCCTCCATTGGCTTCAGAAAGCGTTAAATCTCTAATAATAACCTTACAACAACTTGGGCTTTAAGAATGTCAGGGAGCTTGGCTGGCATAACACAGAGCAGACATTAGCTTTGTGAGTAGTGCGCTACTCAGCTCATCAAGGGCACTTAAATCTCCCCTTTCTTTCTGTCACACCATGCCTCAAGCTACTTCATTTAAAATAGCAGTTTACTGTAACTCTCAAATACCACAATTCACAGACATCAAAACACTGCTTTCCCTGTGACCGTTGTCTTGATATTTAAAACAAAATCTGTAGGTAGGAAAGGAATTACAGATGCCTGACACAGTGGCCTCAGTGCTGCTGAGTGTGAGGAGAAGGACGCAGGTCCCAGGATTTAACTCTCCAAAGCAATTACAAAAGAAGCCACTGGATAATTTGCAAGAATTCACCTGGTGCAGTCAAAACATGGTCTCCTGCTTGTTTAGTGCTCCCATGCTAAAATATTGTCTCCTCTCCTTAAAGAAATCTTCGAAAAAAATCCGCAGAATGGGTGCAGTGGCTGTGCTCCGGAAGAACACCATTATCACCACACTCAAGCAACAGCCCCCAGCTCTGTATCCACACTGAAATCAAAGGACTCCACACTGGCAGAAACATCAAGTACTGTAACTTCAGCTGAGGCTTTGCAGGCAGTGATTATAAAAACCTCATTTGCCCTGTGAATTTGGCCTTGAGGAAGAACCGAGTCCTACACTTTAGTGTGGGTGATTTGCGGGACCTTCATATTTCCCACTCATGGTTATCTGGCTACCTTACAGGTTTCATCTTGACCTACTATTTTCTGTCACCATCATGTCTGTGGAAGGTATCTTTTCAGCTTTTTACCGGCTAGGCTAGTGATTTAATGCCTTAGAAAGCCTCGAGCAGCCTAGAGAGGTAGCACGGGCAATCCAGCACTTTAGTAGCTCTAAAATCGGTACCTGTATCAGCTGCAAAGCAAATATCATCAGCAGAAGCAAACAGGGAGAAATATAGCTCCCTGCCCGCTCAATTTCCTGCAGTTGGAAGCTTTCAAAACAAACAGACAACACAAGACGCTCACAGGAAGATAGCTGAGCTAAGAGAGGGCAGGACGTCCCTCGATCGACTCTTTTATTAGGAGAAGGGGAAAGGACTGGGGGCGGACCCGGGGTGAGCGCCCAATCAGACATTGCTGAAGAGTTTGAGTTACATTTGGTTTTGCCTGCGCTTAGAACAAAGGAGCTTGGAGCACATGGCAGAAGCACGTGTCTTTGGGAGGGGGAGGGGAAGCTCAGAACAGGCAGCAACACATGTCCATCATGAGAACACGCCCATTTCTCCTAAAATGTAAGTCTAAAACTTATGTGAGGAAGATATTGAAAGATGATGATTGTGGTGGCCGGTGAACATACATTACAAGGGAGAGAGAGCTTTCAGTAAGACAAGTCCCTAGTACCACCAGAGCCACTTCATGTTAGGGTGACTACAAAGGCTTCTCCCAGGATGCTTGTTCTGTTATGTTAATCTGTCCCAGTCTGAATTGCCTGGTTGGCTGCCAGTCTCTACCCCTTGTCACTCCTCCAGAGCTTCTCCATTGGTCCCTGTTCCCTAGTCCCGCCTTTTCCCCGCCCCCAGATGAAACTGTGAGCTTCAGCATCACGTTGGTCTTTGCCTTTGCTGCCTTGGACAGTGCAGCAGCAATAAATGCTCCTGCCAGAACGCACACAAATGCCCTTCTCGACTCCTCGCTACCGACTATAATACTGAACCCACCTGTGCTTCTGTGGGGGCACACAGGACCCCAGGAGCCAGGCAGGGATGGTATTTGACGACTTCTAAGTGTGAACAAAACAGCCAGTTTTGAGAATTCTTCAAGCACATGCTTGAACTGCACCTTCCTTCCTTGTATATATGCTGCCTGACTGCAAGTTACAGGTCCTGGCAGAAGCACACTTCCCAAGGGAAACAAAGACATTACAAACTAAATATTCCCACTGATCATCCATAAATATTTAAATCTTGCTTGAAGAGTGATTTTCAGAAGAAGATTAATTGGACAGATTATTACCATCCTCTTAGTGAAAACACTGAATCACAAAAATCAATGGTGTATGTGTGATATACTCCCACTCTGTGTTGAGATAAATTTTTGCAACACAAATTCATTTTCCCTCAGGCTGGCACATGGTGAAAGATGTCGATGGGTCAAGTTCTACCATCAGAAATGTATATGCAATACTTACAGAGATCATACACAAGCATGTAAGAATACAATTTGACTTACAGGTCAAAAATTTTGATTGTTTAAAGCTCTTCTGAGCTGTGGCAGGAGGAGGCATAAAATTGCTTTTTGTTTATAAGAACAAGGAATAAAGAATGACTTTGCAGGTAGTTGAACAATGCAAAAACATATGGTGTTCACATGTGGTGTATGTATAGGAAGAGGAGCGGGAGCAGGTATAAACTTGCACTTTATTGTACCTAGGAAACGAAAGTGGAAAAGTTGATAAAAGATTACATAGCGAACCATGCTCCTGAATAAATATTTTAGCAGGAAAAAATTACATTTTTTCTAATGCAAAAAGACTTCTGTGGATCTCCTTTAATTTTCCTGAAGTCCAGGAGAATGAGGGCAGATTGCTGCCCGTATGTTCTTTGGGACAGAACTTATGAAAAAGCAGCAAAAGCCCCAACTGAAAGAATTTTCTGGTGCCACTAAGACACATGAGTAGCAAACTTCTACTGATTATTGTGGATATCTTTGACAAATCCTGCTGAGCCACGTGCTTGCAAGGCAACTCAAGGTGCTCTCACAGCACCTTGGGGCACACAGCAACACCTGGGAGCATCTCATCCCCTCACTGTGCATGGAAAAAGGCTTTCTCCTGTGTTGCTCCTGTGTTGCTCCCAGAGCCATCCAAATGACAGCACCTTGATGTACCTTGGAGGAGCCTCAAAAAGTGTGCTCATCTGAGCTACCTGGGTTAACCTTTGCTTGGTGGCTAATTGTCTCTCCCTGGCAATGAGACATATGCTCCAAATACGTTTGGGGTCTCAGCTAAAGCAAAAAGGCCTATTACTTCTTTTCTTAGTTTGTTTCTCCGATTCTCGGACATGCTCATTATTATCATTTGGCTGTCCTGCAGTACTGTCCATGGATGCTGTCCAGCTGTTCTAGAGATTGTAATACTGCACAACAAATTGATTTCCACCCTTCCAGACATACCTATTCAGGCCTGATTTACATCATAAGACAATAGATAGCAGGTGGATGTAACAAGCAGATGAGAAGAGAAGAAGGTCCTGGCAACCCAACACAAATAAGCACTATTAACAGTGGTTACCCCATCCCAGTTGTTTACTTAGTCCTTTCATGTCTTTTATAGGGGTCACAAAGGAGAGGAGTCTTAAGGAGGGATCTGGCAGGGGGTAGCATGGAGTGGGGTGGTCTTCACAAGGAGCATGCTCCATGCATGGAGTGCCTGGGGTAAAGTGTGGGGTGGTGTCCACTGATGGTTATGCCAGTGCTCTGTTCCTTGGTTGCTTAGTGTGAATGGCAGATAAGTGTGTCTTTACTTTTTTTTTTTTAACAACTAGAAAATTTCATATGTGTATATGATAAATATAATAAATTTATAATAAATTTTAATAAAGAGTGATTTTCTTTGATTTCCCCCTGCAGAGAACACCTAGGTAAATAAATGCGCACAGACACACAAATATGTGCACATGTGCATCCCCTCCAAACAATAACAAGGACAACACTATGTGCACAGTTAAAGCCCAGAAGCCAATTTATGCCTCAGTGAAGTGCATGTAGGCTCGTTCCCTTGAAAACACATAGTTAAGTAGCCACACACAAGCAGCTCTTGAAAAACAAGGAGCTCCAAAAAGTCAAATTATCTTCGAGCATGTTGCACATTTATTCCACTAGCCAAGCCTTTCAAGATTCTTCAGCCTTATTAGAAACTTGCCCTTGGTGTTCTACTGCACAGGACATACTCATTTCACTTCTAGTGGGAGAGGACTGAGATTTTAAGTGCCTGCTTATAGGTTGTGCAAAAAAAAAATGTCTGAGGTCTAATGATTTAATATTAAGCAGTAGTTTCAAGATGAATGCTGGAAACTGGAGAAATCCCTCTTTGGTATTTATGTGGTTTAAAGACTAAGTGAACTGCATATTTCTGTTTAGTAAATCTGTGGTCAACTTGATCACTTTAATATGGCAGCTAAGGTGGTTGGAGGAGGAAGTGGTATATTGAAAAGCCATCAACCTACATATGTATCAAACCGCAGAAAGCTTCCAAAGTCCCCAAAGACCACTTTTGCTTTCTTTCTGGCCATGGAGGTCTGTTTTTGGGTTGTTGTTTCTTTTATTTTTTTTGTAACAAGTCTAGCTGAAATGATAAACAATAAGTGATAATAACAGCCAGCTGGTTCCCATAGAAAAGAAAGTGACTGACAGAGCAGCTGCCATCCTGCTTTCTCTCACTGCCCTTGTCAGAGCTTCGAAGTGTCTCTTTAATGTGGTATATTAACAGCACTGTTTTGACTACAAATTTTAAACCCCAAATCCTCACAAGGAGCTCTGCTGAGCAGAGATTTGAATGTGCTTTCTCAATGGAGTCATCAGCCGGTTTTCATCAGAGCCGTACAGAGTGTTTCCCTGTCAGAAATTCATGATATGACCTATGGAGCATGCTTTCCTGCATCTGACATGCACTTCCCAAAGTCTTAGCTGGTCACAGCTGACAGTGTTTTCAGACCTTCCTGCACAGCACCCCTGCATGAGGCATTGCCAGAAACCTCTGCACAATTCAAAAAATCTGGTCCAGATTTTGCAGAAAAGTTCCTCTGGAAGCTGAGAAAAAACAGTATTGGTCCATGCTGCTTTTACTGGCATTGCGTTTGGAGATTGATTTCTCAATAAAACACTATCAACTTGAGTGTGCAGGATTTGGGCACACAGTTTCCACTGGCTTTCCTGGAAATTCCATGCTGAAAATCCATGTATTGCTGAAAATACAAGGATTCCTAATGATTTTGTTCAGACTGTTCCTGCATGACTGACATCAACAGAATATCATTAACTGGGATGATTAGCTTGAACCAACATAAACACACTTCAGTTTCTAAAGTAGAAACTTCCATTTTCTAAGTACAAATTCATGTGATTTTCCCCATACCTTATTCTTATAGGTGTTATTTGTTTTTTTCCCCCAAGCTTTCTGACTTCTCCAAGAAAATCATCATTACACTTGCAATCACTGCAGCCTTTCAAGATGCTGGATTCTATGGAAGGAAAGAGACCCAGGAGAAGAGATGCAGAAGACTTATGCAATCCCTAAAGCTGTCTCTGCTGGCACAGAGAGTTGGTGCAAGAGGCAAGTAAGCAGTTGCAGAGTATGTAAAATTTCCTTATGGAAGTGCAAGGAGTGGGAGGGTAGCTTCATTTCTGAATTCACTCTGTAAATGTAACTCACAAGTGGGACTGAAGATCAGAAAGGGCTGCAGTGTGGAGGATTAGGATTTCCCCTGAGACTTCCAACTAAGAGGAGTGCCAAGAGCCTTCCTTACATAACAATAATAACTTACTTATACTTACCTCCCCAGAGTGTTGTGAGGCTTAATTAGTTAATGTTTGTAAAGTGCTTTGCAGATGCAAAGAGTAATATATGTACTAAGTATTATTAACTGGCAGAAGACCTACAAGTGAGAAGTCCCTGCAGCCTATTAGAACTAAATTATTCAGCAAGTTCCCTAAAATTATGGAACAAGGGACAGAGAGCTCTCCCTCAAAAACAGTAGAAGTCCACTTCCACAGCCTCCTTTTGTTTCACACCACAAGACCATGGAATAAATATTTCCTTTGTTCCCTTGCTACTACACCCCAAGACAAGTCAGAAGGACAAGGTCTGTATGAGAGCCCTGGACCAAAGTGACCTGAACAGAGAGCTGCCTCTGCCCCACTGGGTTAAAGACAGATTTTTCATTTGTGACACGGTTACAGCTTGTATTGTAGCCAAACACATTTCATGACCATCTTCTCCTGAGTGAGATGCATGGGACATATGCTTCCAAGACAGCCTGGAGCCTGATTTTCCTAGGAAGCTAGGAGTTTGCTACCCCACATTTGCCAGACAACTGCAATTGCCAAAATGGAGCAATGAACTGCAGTATGAATTACGGAATGATCGCTGTGCTTTAATACTAAAACACAGGTGGAATACTATGCACATGACTGACAAGCTGAAAATCTTTACCCAACAAACAAAACTCAATAAAGCAACAAAAATGTCTCAGATACGGTTCTTCAGACACAATAGAGACTAGATCTCATGTGATATATCACTGTTTAGCTGTTTAATTTAGCACAATGAGAATTGTTTGTACAATTCTTGTCTACAATTATTTTTTTTTTTATTCCTGCATTTTCCTCTTTTTCTTTCCCCCTCATGCATACTGACTTTCGTGTTGAATTTTCAAGTTGACTGTGTTCAGTATTATCTCACACCTTTACACTAAAACAAAAGTATATTTTCTGGCATCGGAAAAGTACAGTGATATAAAGATAGTTGAGAGTATCTTTCCCATCTTGGAGTCATCACGAACAATGTGTGTGTTGTTCAATACTCTTGTTCCAGTTCAGCTCACTCCTGAGGTTATACTCAGAGGTACCCAAACCTTCCTGGTTCTCACATGTGCCATTCTAGCTCTAGCTGAATGGACTCTCTCCTTCCTCTGACTCCTTGGAGGCTATGGACAGCTATTTGCTTCCCAGTCATCATGAGCCTGCCCTCAGGGCTATGCCTAGGAGAGAGGTTCCCCTGCAGTGCCTGGGGAAGAGAACATACTATTTCATTTTGCCTCAGCCAAGGGAGCAACAGATATGCATATATTAGCAGCCATTATCCTGTCTGTCTCTAGGCATGGAAAACACCAACACAACTCTCACCTGACATGGCAAGTCCTCCAACACTGAAGGTAGAGAAGCACATGCAGCCTGACTGTCGATGAAACACACTGCTGAGTATTGGGCACCTAACTCAGCCAAGGGGCCACAAACTATAAATAAAACAAAGGCAAGCCTTAGCAGGTTTTTCCAAAACTATGCTTACTAATTCAATGTTTCTAATATCACATACATAGAAAAAAGTACGTATCTTTTACTCCTGTGGACTTAATATCAAAAATCTGCTTGGATTGTTTGAATAGCTGACCAATGACTGAAGAAACTATGCAATAATCCTACAGTGGAATCAAAATCTGAAGGAATTTCAGCCACAAGTGTATTACAAAGTAGATATGCAATGATTCAAGATTTTATTTGCCACAGCTGACAAAAAAAATGTGATCAACAGGTTCCAAGAGCACAGTATTTTTTTCCTGTCAACAAAGACTAGGAGAGAGATGTCCTGATCTTACCACAGGATCTGCATTAGCAATGCAGTGAGAGGTACTTACTAGAGACACAAAACAGGACGTGTGAGATATTTTACTAGGTGGATTTTCTTCCTCAAACCGCTGTACACACTTCTTTCAAAACCTATTTGTTTGAAAACCACAAGCTGAAAAGCTGCCACATTTCCCTTCAAGCACAAAGTTGGTTCTTTGTCTTTGTCTCCATTCCATCTCACCACAGATCAACAGATGAAGGCTCATCTTGTGACCAAAATAAATACAATCAACACAAACACATTTTCCATGATACACTAAGATCATCTGTTATTACCAGGCCTTGTGGTAACAAACCCTTTTATGATGCATTTATTCAAGGTTTGTCTTTCCCAAACTGTGGGGAATACTTAATTTGTTTTCTAAGTCGTACTTTGTGTACCTAAATAATTAATCACATTGATATTCTATCAATATATCTTTCTTTAATGGTTAAACATATGTTAATAATTCAAATATCTATGGGTGACCTCTTTGCACTCCTGTGATTTTCAAAAACCCCAGTGCTCTTTGAAGGCACTCTATCATTATCCCGTGCAGCGCAAGTTAAAAGCCTTTTGTTCTTTCTTTTCTTCTCTTTTTTTTCCTCTTTCACTAGTAGGTACCTTGCCAGGGGGGATCCTTTGGACCATCAACAACCTGGGGTTGGTTTTAAGTGGAACAGGAAAGTTCAAGTGTTTCAAACTGCTGATTCAGGTACAATACTTGAACACAGAGTAACTATGCTGAGTGGGCAGAGCAGCGTTACATGGCACGATCCTTTCTGTATTCATCTGACAAGGCTTTTAAATTGTGATTAAATTCACCAGCAGAGTTGGAAAACCTCTGGATACTTTCCTAATTCACAGGTTGTGTAATTACAAGTTATTAGAGTCCAGCAGTCTAATGCTGTCAAATCCCAAAAGAATCTAACTGCTCTAAAATACAGCCTCTCTTATAAGACTTCAGCACATTCTGCCTACAGTGACAGCAGCAATGTTTCCAGGCAAACCAGAAACCTCTATAATGGAGCTCAGAAACAACAAATACAGAAGTTTTCTCTTATATCCTGAAAGGCATTTATGGGCAAACCTTTCCCTATATTCCCTATATGGGGAAAATGTGTCGTACTGTCAAGTTTTCTACATGTTACAGGTGAAGAATAGAGCCAAATTCCCAAAACTTACAGTAGAATCTTAGAGCAGAGACCATAAACTGCAACAGATAGTCTCTCATTCCTGTCTACTGCTTTAACATGAAAACACAGTTCATTGGGAAAGCTAGCTGACATGCAATAAGATTTTTTTATCACCCGGTGAATCCTCACAGGTATTTTTGCAGTCACCTTCTCCCAAAGGCTATGTCAAAAATCTTGTTGATTTAGTGCACTGGTTTTGGCCCATATCAGCTGTGAGGGAGCAGAGCCTGGAGGTGTCTGGGTGTAGCTACAACATTATTGATATTCCATAGCATTTTATGTTGCTGCTAGGAGCTGGGGAAAGGCACTGTCTCTCACATCTGAGAACAAAGGGTGTTCCTTTTCCAGTGGAGCAAGACTGGCAGATGGAGCAGTGGGGTAACACTATTCCTGACCAGAGGGAATGGTTTGGGTGGCATGGCTGCCATTGAGTTGAGCTCTCCACCTTTTTTTTTGCCTTTATTATTAATATTGTTGCTGTTACTGTTTGTTTTCTTATCACACTGCAGTTTCCAGTAAATTGTTCTTGTTTCAACCCATGAATTTTGCTTTTGTGTCCCCAGTTCTCCTCTCTGGCAGCAGGTGGAAGTGGGGGAAGGGAAGCCAGTGAGCAGCGTGTAGTTTTGGAGTCTCAGCGTGGTGGGAGAAGGTACCAAACTGAGGAATAGTATTACTAAGCCATGACACTCAGGGCTTCTGATTCACACATTTTGGAAAATAAAGAAGGTTTTTTAGGTAAACAAAGTTTGGAGACTAATTGTCTCCAATTATGGGAATTATGGGAGTGTTTTCTTGGGTAGCAAAGTTGTGAACAGTATTTCCACCCTTTTCTCTCTTGTCAACTTGTATGTAAAAGAAAAGTAGAGACTGGCTTAGAGTGGACACAGCATGTGCAGTGGAAGCTGGAACAGATGTAGTTCTCTTGTGTGTGAGGAATTATAGTAAATAAATACATACAGAGGTGAGTGGAAAGAATATTCTTAAATAACACCACTCATTATCTCAAAATCAGTCTTATTGGACATACCATAAGAACACAGGGTTTTTTTCCTCTGGAATCACCTCATCTTAAAAGTAAGGGGAGTGGAATAATCTACAAAGTGACATAAGAACCTTTTGTTAATTCCTTATGTCTTCAGCTCTGTCTGGAGAAAGAGAAATGCAACTGTTTGTACAGAGCTTATACCAATTTATACCATCTATGCTACTATGTAGCATCTACATATTGGTACACACTGCCATACCTTCAATTTCACAAAAACACTGAAAATTACAGGTAGTTCTTCCAAGTCCAAATTAAAACATTCAATGTTTAGGAAAGCTATAAACTGACATTTTACCCTTGTGCTGTAGTAACCTGGTCTTACAAACGAGTACTTTACCCCAGAATGGCTGGGCCTTGAGCCATGCTTGAACACCAAGGGTCCTGTTGCAGCGCAAAAAAAAAAAAAACTTTCCACGAGCATTCCCTCTCAAGGGGCTCTGGCAAGTAGCACAATGTGTACCTGTTGGAACTTCCTCTGTGCAAATCAAGAAAAGGCTTTGAAATGGAAGCTCAGTGTCACGATGAGATGAGTTGCTTGACACAGAGCCAGACTCATCACAGCAGAAATTCAGGGCAAACAAATGTGTTTCAGGACACAAAGCCCATGTGCTTTTCTGACATTTCCTCAAAGTGGGACACACCTGCAAGTGTGTTAAATCATGACCCTGCACTCAGGTATCAGTCAGCTCATCACTTCTTTGCAACAGAAATCTTCCCAGGAATTACAAAGCTTAGCTCTTGTAAAACAACTGCAGTCTGTGTTGGAGAGAGAGAGAGGGAGACCTTTTCTGACAGCTTAGTCTGGGCAAGCATTTGAATAACATACACCATGCTGTGTGGTCAGATGACTTGTGGAAACCCTCCTGATTTCCACTCCCAAGGGAAAGTCATATATCTGAATCCACCAGTGCTGGATGAATGGATTCCAAAACAAAGCATAATTCAAAGTTTTGTTTTGAATGTTTATTGTTTTATCTGTGCCTGCTTTTAATATTTATACCTATCTCCATGGCAAAACAAAACCATTCTTTTTTGAGGTAATTTTTTACACTGTGGGAAATGTTATGCAAAGAAACAAAGTCATATACAATGTCCTTGGAGGTCAATGCAAAAAACAAAACCAGACCCCTTCAATGCAAAAGTCTGGCCCAAGGGCACAAGCCATTCCAAAGTTGTTGAAATTAGACAAGATTTATGTCGATGAGGATGGCAGAGTTCTTTCTTCATGAGTAAGAGATAGTGCTCACAACCCTTCAATGAACTTTCACATTGCACTGACCAAGAGTGGTATCACTTCAACTGCAGCTTTAAGTTATTTTTGGCTTTGTAAAGCCCCTCAGAATAGCTGGCCACAGATTTGGAGTTATACCCCCACAGACAGAACAAACTCTATCCTTTGTGTTGCACATTACAGTCAACCCACTCTTTAAATACCCTTTAAAACAGGCATCAAATCCAAGTAATTTACCATAATCTTCAGATATACAAATACATACCCCGATGACTATAACCAACTACTATCAACTTGCAACTTATTTAAAACCTTACCTCACGAAGTCATTAAGAGCTATATTTCTTAGCTAGCAGACATCACAGTCCTTTACATAGCTACTACATCATAAAAATAAGCATCTCTTTCTTCCTTGTATTTACACATTTTCATTGCTAATGATCTACATATTTAGGAACATAGTTTTATTCCCCAGTCACTAGTTCTCTGGGGACACTGCTGTTGCTCTGCCTTGCTGATGAACCATCTGAGGCACTAAAACAAGAATTAGCCAGCTGGAAACTTCACAAAGTAGTGAAAGAGCCAAAATTTTAACTAAGCATTTCCAGACCCCAAGCCCTTATTTCTTCAGATGCCCCAAGCTCTTTGTGCAGCAAAAATCTTGTTGGAATAACCTGGCTGGATGAATCAACAGAGTTAAAATCAGAACAATCTGATCCTTAATTTAATGTGGGGATGGAGTTTTGTTAGTTTGTGGGTTGTTGTGGATTTTTTCTTTCTGTATGATCTCTGACTTGGCCAGGATCAAAAGTACTATCACACCACCAGAATCACAGAAAACACGCTTTTCTTTCTAGCCCTAAGCCAGAGCTTGTAATAGCATGCTTTCTCCAAAGGCTGAGGTGGCTTTCTACCTTGGCTCAGAATGTTTTGGGTCCTAACACTGTCCCTTCCCCTCCTATTGTGGCTGCAGTGACAGATGCCAGCCAGAGCATCTCTGGTGCGGGTCCCCAGACCTGGTTGTCCCTGCACTGCCTGGCCAACGCTGGTGGCTCTGCTGCATGGTGAGCCTCTCTTTCCAATTTGTAGAATACACAGCAAATATCTTCTCGTGGCTTGGCAACCTTGAGTAGAGGAATAGGAATTTTGAAAAATAAGAAGACATTGGGCTGAGAAGCTCCAATTGCTTGAAGTGCCGAGGAAGCTCTTACTGCTTATCAAACAGCCTACATTGTTGGGTTCTGCTATAGAAGACATCAATTTGCTCTGGCTTTGTCCTCTGACAATATGATAAATATTTGATAGTCACAAGCTGCCAAATGCCAGGCAAGTTTCTAGAGAGGAAACATGATCAAATCTGCTGTGTGTACACCTCACATCTTTGCAGTTGCATGGAGTCAGGGCCAGTCACTTGGGCCTTTTTGGGAAACTTTGGCAGCTTTGGTGTAGCTCATTGCCAATCAGCAGCTGAAATGAAAAAAATCAGTGCTGGGGTTGGCACCAATCTGAAATTTCTGTGTGCTATATTCATGCCACATGCAAAAGGTCAGCCTTCCCCATTAAATTCCAGAACCTCAGCAGACTTTGTATGGTTTTCCATTTTCAATTTTCTCTGCACACAACTGAAGCAAGAACTGTGGTGTCTCTACTCCATGAAGAAAAAAAAATATGTAATGTAGAAAAATTACCTCTCCTGGCAAGTAATAAAGAGTTAAATAGGAAGGATTTTTAATGAACTCTGACAATGGCTCATACTTTCCACTGGAACATTTTTCTAGTGATAATGGGATCACACAGACATTTTTTATTTTGGGGTACAGTGCTGGTATTTTCTGAGGTTACTGATGTTCTGATTTTTGTGATGGTAGATGAAATGCTTAAGAAAAAATTGGGTTAAATCAACATATGGAAGTAAAACCTTGTGTTTCAAGTTGTTATTTCAGCATTTCAGTATGATAAAATATAAGAATTCCATTACTTCAAAGCAAGTCTTTTCAGTGCAATTTCCACATAGGCTTTTCAAAAACCATATATTCTGAAACTTCCTACTCCATAAAAGAGGAGAGAAAACTGGCTAAACAAATGCATTTGTATATGGTTTTATTAAAATAACAGTCTTTGTGGCAAGAAAATCACTCCTCCAAAGAACTACCAAGTATTATATTTCATAACAATGTCCTTAATAACACTCATCAGGGATTCTAGCTCTTGCCCTGCCCATGTTCTAGGAAATTTTTTCTTCGCAATGCAAAGAAAAAGTAATTTCTTCCATGAAGACTCACTTTCCTGGTCAACATTCAAATAATCTAAGTGACTTATCAAAGAAAGATCTGCTTACTTTAGAGATGTGCATGATACAGTTGGGGCTGTGGTGTCACTTTACAAGTCTGCTTTGTGCTTTACTGTTTTGCTCTGTCTGAAATATATTCACCTGAAGCACAGTTCAAAGTTAGTTAAGCAATTCTTCCAATAAGTATATTTGCAAAATGTGTGTCCTTCTTTTTTTTTTTTTTTGAAATGCAAAGATGGTGGTCCTGTGAATATTTGTTTAAGAATGTGCAGACATTAGACCCTCCTAGAAGAGCTGACTTTTATTAACAGTACAAAATCTACCATGCTACCTGTTCATCTTGTGCAAGAAAAGGGAATCCACTCCAGATATTTCTAACATGTTTTGTGTAGCTCACAAGCCTTGGCCCTCCATAATCATACTCTTCCTTGGCAGGATTACCCCAGCACCACAAAGCAGACAGACCTCCAGTCAAGCATGACCCATCACAGGTTTGGGTGGGACACTGGAAATTTATTGCTATCAAGGATGTTGCTCAACTTGAAAAGCTAGAGGTCTAATAGGAGGGCTTCTTGAGGATGTCTTACTTACCTGAGCAGCATTATGAATCCCAGATTAACTTAAGCCCTGGAACAAAGAAAGCTGGTTTTCTTTTGAAAACAGTGTCCATTTTGCCATGACAGTTGAACTTTTTTCTTTCTGTCACTTAGCTTTGTTGCCTTTACTGTCAACCTGGGACTTGCTGAGAAAAAATTCTCATAGTTTGCTTGCAGCTCAGGATTCCTGCAGAGCCCAATGCAACAAAAATTATGGTCCTCCCCCCTGGGGGATAGTGTTTGGTTCTCCGGACAATAAAATGTAACATGTTTGTTTAGCTTTTCAGACCAAGAAATATTAACCAGTGTACTTGCACATGGCATATGTGTTCCCCATAGTAAGGTCTGATCCCTGCTCATCATACAGAGACCCTTCTGAAGAACAGCTAAGGGGCATGTACATTTCTACCAGTAGTTCGGCATCTTTTCATTTATGCTGCCTTGTGCTCTCAAGGCCTTTGAGTAGGAAATCCACAGTCAAAATCAGCATGTGAGCAAAGAACAGTTTTGCCTGTTTATGCTTCCCACCAGTGACCTGGAAAGGGCACTTCTTTACAGTTCTCCTTTACCTACCCAGTGAACCTTAGGCTTGCTGAGGCCTTTCTTTTACCATGCTTGTTACCTAGTACTCGCTGAATGCCACAGATTGGGTTTTGTGGACTGTTTCGGAGCAAGAAACTGGTGAGAATGGGAAATATCTGACTGGGAGTCCTTGCAAAGGAATGATAAGCCCTTCCTTTGTCCTTACTGAAATGCATGTGTGGTTCATGCCAGCTAAGGCCTATATAAACCATTTAAATCATGGAGATAAACTGACTTCTACCCGCTGAAGATGCCAGTCTGTATCCTGTTGCTACATTTTGGCATGGCCATAGTCTCACTAGTTTTTTTGTGCAAAAGCAGGCACTTCAAAGAAAATCTCTGGAGCATGAATTGAAAGACTGAGTTACATAGACACATATTCTAATTTGTGTCATGCGAGGATCTGACCCAAAGACATTAATAGAAAATTCTTGTGTCACCTGTGAGAAGTTCTTGGAAACAAATGGTTTTGTCATTAGAGTCATAAGAGATGGGCCTTCTTCCTTTTTTTTTTTTTTTTTGTTTTCAGCAAATTCTCTGGAAAATGCAAGTTTTGAGTGACCAGACTTCTCAGCAGGTTCAGATGGGACTTGCAGAGGACTTCCAGCTGAAAAAAAATGACACTTAAGGTGCTTAAGGTACCTCTTTGAGAAAAAAATTGATAGATGCATTCTCAAATGTGTTTTTAGGCACACAAACAAAACACAAAGGAGCTGTTCCACTTTCACCTGCTAGGACAGTCAAAGTTTCAGGGAAGCCGAGGCTTGCACCCCTCTCCCATCTGTGTTCTCTTGCTTCCAGCACAGCTCTGCTCACTCTTGACTGATCATTTTCCCTTTGGCATGGACAAAATCTTTCAACCAAGGAGGAAGAAAACATACTGATCATTTGTACAGGGACCCCTGTACACCCTGGAAGCTGGGCACTGCACATCACTGCAGTCTTCTAATTCAGGTGTATTATTAATTCTGATGAGTGTTGCTAGAGCAATCCCACAACTTGAATACTTCCGTGAACTCACAAACAATTGGGTCATTTCATTTGCTCACTGAACCAGTGGAACTGAAAGAGACCTCAAGCAGCTTCCTTCTTCATCTTCTGCCTACATGCTTGTTAATGCCATGATCCTGGGGAATTGCCTGTGCCAAAGCCATGCTGGACAGAAATGGCACTCTGACATTTTTCTAGCATCTCAGAGATGAATATTCGATGATCAGGACATCTACTCCTTTGCTGTCCTTACCCTTAGAAAGTTTTGTGTCTGACTTTCTTCTTGTTATGGAGTGGGATTTTTCTCTCTTTCCTGTAATCTTTCATCTATCTAGGGACTATTATCTTTCACTTCGTTTGGGACTAACAAGTTTCGGTACAGCCTATCATAACTATTCATAACTATAACATGGTAGTGGGTTGACGCTGGCCAGATGCCAGGCACCCACCAAAGCCGCTCTCTTACTCCCTTCCGCAGCTGGACTGCGTATAAAAAAAATAACGAAGACTCATGGGTTGAGATAAGGACTGGGATTCTATGCTCAAGTTCAAACAAAATGTTTGCACTCTTGCTCTAGGTCAAAAAACAATATCTTGTAATCACTCTGATCACTGCAGGTTTGGGACATTGTTGTTCAGCCCCCCAATTAAAAAAAGTAGGTCCCTACTCATCATATTCAGACATATTAACACATCTGTAGACTCTTCAGGTTTTAAAAAGTCCAGGAACAAGAAATTTCAACTATGAAAGCTAAAATAATTTTAATCCTTATTTTCAAATTTCTAAATTGTTCTTCAAGAAAAGATTTAACCAAACTTCACCTGTTTTTCCAGAGGAAGATGCAAGATGATGGGTTACATCCTTATTTTATTCTGATTCATGGCATATTATTCTTAAATTTAGAGGAAAACCACTCTGAATGACCCCTGAAAGAGGGACTCATATATTTAAACAAAAAGCAACACTGAAACACTATCTTTCTCTCCATAAAGATCTGACTTCATTATATCAAATGCTACAGACTGTCTCTTTAGGCAATCTTACGCTTTGAGCTCATTTCCTAAAAAGTGTTTTGATTTCCTAGTAGTGTAGCAGGCACCAGAGAAAGATATGCACTGTATTTTTCCTGTGTTTATTATTTTCTCTTCCTACTGGAGCTTTCTTTTTGCCTCGTTACATTTTTCCCATTGCAAGTTTTGGTCAGAGTCCAGGGGGTTGCAGTCGGGTTCTGCAGGGATTTTTTTCCTGGTTCTTTCTCTCCATGCATATTTCATGTGCCCATTACTTTAGGTGCCATAAACACAAATTAAAACCAGCATCATTTCTGTCAGAAAGAGCCACATTTCTCTACTCATTAATTATTTATATTGCTTCCTTAAGTGGTGTTCTTGCTTGTTTGTCTCTAATAGAGGACACAAATTATGTCACAGCCTTTGTTCGTTACCGAGATTGGGCTGATCAGGAGCTCCACTGAACTGTAAAAGCAATGAGGCTCATCTCTGCTGATAGATAAATCCATGAACAATGTTTGCTGCTGAACGACCTGCCCCAGGCAGCCACAGAAACCACATTAGCCTCACCTTTCACTGTGTGTCATGGTAAAGAGATTATTTCTGTGCTTTGGGCCCATTTGAGCATCGAATATTTAACCTCTGCACCTAGAATGGGCTATGAACTTACATGGTGCATAACCAACCTCCAAATTTGAGTAAATAAAGAGGTGTCCTGTGTCACTGTGTCTGGTCTGAACTTCACATTCTTCTCAGGAACAAGTTCATTTAAAAAGCTGCTTGATTTCCCTCTCCTGCTGCTTTGATAAAGACATCTCCAGATTCTCTCTAATTTTTACAAAGCTTCCTATTTCATCCTCCATTTATACATGGTCAGATTTGACCCACCCTTTCTTTTTTGCTGCCAGCATTATTACTCCCTGATTACATAGTTCTTTCCACCACAGTGCATTACCAACCAATGTACCTTGAGGGAACAGCTGCAGAGTCTCACACATTTCATTTTGTTATGCAAAAAATGTGTCTGTAAAGCTGAAGCAGAAACCACTCCACTAATCTTGACTACTGGTCATCTGAGGCCTGCAAAAATTGTGACACTAAAGTGCCTCGCATTTTCCTGGGCAAATGGAGGGAGTTTGTTTCCTACAATCAAAGCCTCTGCTTTTCACATTAGCAAATCTGTTCCACACAAAGAGGAAAAGCCACACATTCCATTTAAAAGAAGAGAAATTACCTTCTCTACATGTCATGTGAATGAAGACTGAAGCACTGAGAAAAACATCTAATGCTACAAAATTAATAATGAAACTGTGAGACTTGACCACACCACATTAATTCTACTTCATTCCAGCAGACCAGAGTGGTCAGTAGGTCTGTGTTACCATGTGCTGCAAGACAATCAGTGATCTCCACCTAAAGAGGTGCTAGAGGACTCCCATCTGTTGCCAGCAGAATCAGTCAGGACACAGCATAAATGCAAGATTCCCATTACACAAGGCACAGGGCATTTGAAGGACACTTTATTTCCCCCTCAACACCTGTGGTGCCGTGGATGTCTTGTTGAAGGAGAGGCAACAGCTCCAGTCTAGTACACTCAATCCTTGTAATTTTGTTAGTCACATAAGGACCAGAGCTTCATCTGAGAGCAATTTGTGGTTTCTGGTGCTGTCAGTGACAAGTAACCTGACAATGAACCTGACTTTCAGCACCAGTTCTCCTGCCCTCTTGGAGAGCTGAAGGACAGTCAATAAATGCCTCGGCAATGGGTGTTTGCTGTAGGCTGGTGTGTTTCCTTACTTTCAACATGTCACATCTAAGAGTGGGGAAGGTACAGCATTTCCCTTACAGGAGTATAGCCTGCTTGGGAAGAAGGAAGGAGAAATGAAGGGAAAGAAGGAAAAAGGAAAGAGAAAGAAAGGGGAGGAAAGAGAACAAAAAATAGGGCCTGTCCATGAAGGTCAGTGCTTTCCCAGGCAAAAAATAAATACCAAGTACGGTCCTAAGACCTCCCAACCATTTTCCTTCTGACATCTCTCCTTACTCTCAAGGGACTCTTGATAACAGAGATAACTGTTCCTACAATAATTGCAAACATTTTCACCCATTTCCAGAAACTTCTTTCCTCCATTTCTCTTTAGGGAGCCCTTTAGACAGCAATGAAAGCTCTAAAGCAGCAGAGCCCTATCAGAGTCAAGGAACAGTATTTGAAATTAATTAAGAAAACAATATTAGGCAGGTTATGAGCCCTGGGTTGTGCAGAGACATCACTCTCTCTCCGTGTCTTCTGCAGGCAGCAGCACAGCACGGGCAGCCGGGGCTGCTGGCAGGGCAGGAGAGCACTGCCACCAAGTGCAAACCCAGCTCCTCCACATCCTCGTGCCAGGAAAACAGTTTTCAAAAGCCCCATTCACACCCTGTCTTCAGTCCCTCGCCTTAATAAAACTGTCACAAGTCCCACAGCTGGTCACATTGGGTTTTTTGATTTTGCAGGCTGTAATTACTCCACCATTTCATCATTTTTACTCTGTGGATTATTATCTCAGCCTGTTCTTTCACACCTTCTTTTTAATCATCAGTTTTTTAAGTAACTCTGTATCGACAAAAACTGCTAATATCATTGACCTTTTTAAGAGTTGGTTATATTAACTGCATGATGGCAGGGCATGTAGCAATCTGTGAAGTGCAGAAATAAGATCTCCCAGCTGCACTGAGAAGAGAGGGTAGAACACAGCTTCAAGACTTAAAAGATAAGATTAGGTCTTTCCTACATGGGGAATATGGCTTCAAGACTTAGAAAACAAAATTAGGTCCTGGCTATGTGAGGGTGCTGAGGAAAGGTAAGCTGAGCTAATTTAAGGTGTATATTTAAATTGGATGAGGTAAACCACATTATATTGCAAAGAGAATTGAAAGAAGCAGAATTAAGGTCTATTTTAAATTTTTTTAAAGTCACCTGAGCGAGGTAATGCAATTTTACCAATACATTTAAAATAAAATTTTATTAACTTTCCTGCAGGTCCTGTCCATACACAGACTAGCCCCAGATCACAATGCAAGTGTAAACAGAAGTGGCTGGAAAATGGCGATATTCCCTCTTGTCATGCTCTCTGGCACTGGTTTTCTGAAATTAATTTTGTTCTGCTCCACACCTGTGTGAGAGAAAGCAGCCTGGGTCCTGCTTCAGTTGTCTGAATGCTAGGCAAATAGGCACTAACTCTGTCTCTGGTTCAGTCACCTGCAGAATGGGGAGGCTACTTTTCTTTAGAAAGGGTAAATGGTGAAGAAACCATTTATTAAATACTCTTGTCTGTTCAGCACTAAAAGATGTAAGAATAAAGAGAAAAAAACCATACTCAGTTGTCCAAGTAAGGACAGACAGGCCAGTTCTTTCATTTTCCTTTCCTCACTATACTATTAATAACAATATAAATGTTTGTACTTAGCATTTAAATATTTATACTATCAATGAAATCAAGCAGAATTCCCTATAAATATAAAACAATGGAAAATTTGAGCTCCAGACACTTGTTTTCAGAATCAGCCAATATTTAGGAACTTCAGCTTGACTCTGCTACATCATAGTCTTCAAAACCAGCCTGTACCTGGTTCAGTCCTCTGGATGCCAGCAAAATTGTTCAGGATTGCCATGAACAATACACTTAGCAAGGCTAATAAGCAGTTCCTTCCTGTCTCCGTTTCACATCACAGTTAAAGGTTAAGGAAATAAAGAAAATGTTAAAGGCTGTTACTAAATATTGCATTTTATTGCCAGCTTCATAACATTAGAGTGGACTCTACAGTGATGCCCCATCGTCTCTTTCTTGGTGATTGGCTGTATTAAGTCATACTGCTGCTTACTTTTAATAACTATATTCCCACTAGTGTTCTTCATAATTTACATATCATACATCAATGAAAATAAAAGGTCTGAAAAAACTTCCTCTACTTCTTCCTTCTATCCTCCTGCCCAACCTTGCAAAAAATTAAGTGGAGGCTGGAAAAATCACTGAGAACACAGAGACCCAGCTGCCAAATCCCTTGCTTAATTGAGAAACAAGTGGCCTGGACAAGTGGTTACACACCAAAATGGGCAAGGCAGGAAGTTTCTCATACACTTGCTCTGACATGGCTGCATGCGCCTCTGCCACGCACAATCTTCGCTGAGCATCTGTGCCTCACTCAGAGCCTGCAAACCATGGCACCAGCCTGTTGTGAAGACCTTGCCAGCATTTATCACAGCCAGGCTCTTTCTTGTGTGCTTCATGGGAAGAACTGAGGTCAGGCATTGACGATGCTGCTGGGGTTGAGGAGGAACCATGGAGAGAAGGTTGGTTTGGGTCTTTAGATTCCCTTTCCCAGGGAGAGACTGGAAAGGTAAAATAGCCTAAATGTTATTTTCAGAGAAAAACATGCGCACCTAAGGCACATGCTTTCAGATCAAGTCATCCAAAGGGTTTTCAAATCCAGGCAGGATCTTCAAGGCAGGAGCTGCAAATAAGAACAGGAAGAGATGGACAGTGTCTGATCTTAAACCTCTTTCAGAATAAACCTTGGCTGGATTTTGACACTAAGCCTGTCGGTGCTGCAAAGTGAAGGAGCCCAGCCCAGCAGATAAACTGAAGACGTGGTACTCCCAAGCATGTGGTAAAGCACAACAGCCTTGAAGTGGGAAAGTGGGGGTAAAGAATCCCTCCCAAAAGTGAGGTCAAAGGCTGGGCAGTCCTTCCAGGACAATACTTCCAGACGTCAGCTTTTGGGAAGGAAAGGAAAATACAGTGAAAAAATATCGTGCAGCTGCAGGGAAATACCAAGCACTTATTTTAGTACAAAATTAATGAAGTCAAGGAAAGATCCTGGTTAAGTCTATTTTTTTAACATATTCCTAGGCTGAAAAATAATGCAGTGGTAAAGCAAAGATAAAGAGAAAGCCAGCTTACTCAGGACATTTACATTAGGTGGGATAAGACCTTGCAAATGTGCAGTAGGGATTAATTGCACTTTGGCAGAGATGGACTAGATGACTTACTGTAACAGTTCTGGAGGTAGCTAACAGCCAGAATAAGTCATCTTGAAAATGCAGCAAGGAAGTTTAGTGTCGCAAAGATTCACAGCAGAAATGGCACTGTTCTTTTGCATGATAATAAGGAAAAGCACAAAGGGGTGAATTAAGGACAGTGGGTTGGTTTTGCATTTTAATTTCATGATTTTTGTCAGGTTATATTATAACTTAAATATTCTTAAGAGGTATGGCAATTTTGTTGACTGTAAAATTTGTATCTGTTTTATTTTTGCTTTTCTTTTTCTCCTGAGTAGGAGGGGGAAATATCTTATCACAGATTATTAAATCCTAAGTGGCTGATGCAGCTTGGCAATAAGCCTTTTTACAGGGGAGCATGTTGGAAATAAGTCTGTTTAGTGTGTGCACTACATGGCCATATCACAATTATTTTTTCAGGTAATCACCCAGTCGTTATATAAGAATGATTTCTTTACCCTAGAGACTCAAAAAGCTCTCGGGGAAATGTATATTTAGACATCTCCAAAAAGTGACTTATTTACCCAGTCCAATACATTAAATCTGGAGATTAGATGATTCACCTGACAGACATCAAGGCCTCCCCAGGAACTGTTTCATTCTGATAAGCAAATGTGCATTTCATGCCTGCTTACCAGGGAGAAATAACTGTGTTTGCACAATATCTTGTAATGACTCTAAAGAGGTGTTTAAACATCACTAGCATTTTCAACTCCCTACACAAAAAGCAAACAAACACAAAAACAGTCAATATTGTCTCTATACAGTGGGGTATTCAGCTATGCTGGGGCTTTGATTCAGGGTTGGTGAGCATTTACGTCTCTGAGACATCTGCTGTCTTCAGACAGGCAGTCACTTTGTCTTCAGACTGGAGCAGGCAGCGGAGAGTCTACAAAGAAAATGTGCTTCTTAAAAATGTAATTGAGTCCTCTCTCGTTTAGGGTATTCTGACTGAGAGCACATGGCTGCTACTCATGTAAAGGAAAGCAACATTTCTACCAGAGTTGTTTATATAGGAAGAATGCTAGTCCAGGCTGTCTTTTCAAGGTGGCTTGAAAAAATTATGTGAAGTGCAGTAACTAAAAAGAAGGGAAAAATCAATTTCTTTGTTTAGCATGGGAAGCTAGATCAACCCTACAGCAAGAGCTTATATTTTTCCCAGATGGTTATGTTTCCCCAAAGACAAACTCAGAACTGATTTTTTTTCCCAGCCCTCTAGAATTTAAAGAAAGGAAAGGGAAAGGGAAAGGGAAAGGGAAAGGGAAAGGGAAAGGGAAAGGGAAAGGGAAAGGGAAAGGGAAAGGGAAAGGGAAAGGGAAAGGGAAAGGGATAAGAATTCAGACAAGCCACTTAGATTCTGCAAAGGGAGAGTATGAAGAACAGTTTCCCAGCTGATGACTGTTCACACCACTTAAATAATTAATATCTACTCTGCCCAGTGGCAAGGTGAATGCCAGTGGTTTGGGCATCTCCAGTAGGAACATCAGGAGTTCCAGAGCATCTGAGTGGAAGAATGTGGAGCCTAGTTTCAGAGAAATATTAGATACTTTGGTGAGTAGCAACAGGGTGGCAATTTGCATAAGAGACTGATGATAATATTGATACTGTCACTTTCTGGAAATGGCAAACCATTTTTAGAATTCTAAGTGGAAACTATTCAATTTTTATTGAGCACATTATGAGATACTCAGTGCAGAGGCTGAAAACTGAAAGCTGCAGGAGAATCAGAGGAGCACAAAGAGACAGGATCAAACCCAAAAAGCTAAGTAAAGATGCAAAGGATACATTGCCATCAAATTTTCAACTCAACAAGGCTTCTCCTTTGGGACTGCAGAAGGGAGAATTTCACACATTGGGTAAATAGAGGCACCAGTATGGGAAAAGCCAGATTTTCAAATTGTGTTGAAACACAATGAAAGGGGATAAAATAAAATGCTATGGTTCCCTTGGCTTTATGACTACAAGAGGTACAAGCTTTGCTCTGCAAGAGGTACTCTGAATTACTCTGCTCATACAGGCTTAAATGCCCTTCTGCTCCAGTGCACCTTCTCTCCAAGCAAGTTCTTCCTTTTCTTCCTCTGCCTCAGTGTCAGTACAGACCACCAACTTGTGATAGTGTGGCTGTCCTCTTTCAAACTTCTCAGTGCTGGGGGTTCCAGTTTTGCCACCGTAGCTATAAGGGATGTCCAATCACCAAATGGGGAGAATGAAAGCCCCTACATTAAATTATGTTTTTCAGTCATGAAATCATAGTATTTTGCTCTTATAAAACATAACATTTTTCATTCAAAGACCTCTGAGCTTCTAATTGATTGTTTAATTAAGTCACAAAATGTTCCTGTGATCTAGGAAAGTATTGAAATGGGTGAGTAAACTAGTATAGATGAGTAAAGTCATTAGTCAAGATGACTAACAGATGAGAAATATACTAATAAATGGTAATTGCAGTAAAAGAAAACGAGCTTGTAACAGGTTAGGAGAGTGATTTTTAGAGAATAGTTCTGAACACCTACACTCTTTCATATCCAGCAGAAGCTGTGATAGTTCAGAAGTGTCTAAAAACCAGACTAGGTCTGATTTACCTGGGTGCACTGACATGGACAGAAGAGACGCTTTTGAAACAAAAGTGTGTATGTGGCGTAGGAACACAGGGCTGAACAAACCCCTTGAACAACTGGTTGAACTGAGTCCACTCGCTCACCTACACGGACAACCACAGAAACTGGGTTTAGCCTAGGAGTACCTACAGACCATATACTACTCACCATCCATCTCCGATGTCAGGTGTCATTTTAGATGCTACTGGCCCAGAATTCTGTCCTGAGTGCATCTCACTGTTGCTTGGCTGTGGTTGATATGTGATCCCCTTCCTGCATAGATATCTTTACTGAAACCACGTGACCAAGACAACCATGGTTCTATTCAGTCATCCCATGCTTGGTTTCCCTACACTCTATGGTTCACCAGCACTTTCTGCAGAAGTAACAGGAGAGAGGAGCAGAGAGAGACAGCGTCATTTATTTCCCCTGTTGAGTAGTGAGGGTACCAAAGGGCTGATGGATGCGCAGTAATGCTTAGGTAAGATTGACAACTATTTCCTCCTGCTTCATACACATAACTAGCACCCACCTGTTTTCCTCCCACCCAGAGATATTTTTGAAAGCTTCTTCTAGCAAATTTCTGCACCAAAATTAAACCCATATAGCAGTCAGCCTTATTGCCGTGTTCCCACGTCAGCTGTGTGTCATGACAACAGATGATAGAAATGCTGCTATTCAGACTTCAGGGTGCATGTTCCTTTTTTTTCTCTCTCTCTCTTTTTTTTTGCCTTTTTTTTTTCTTTTAAATTTTAATAGCTTTAAAAAGAGCTCTGAACAAAAGTGCTTGCTCCATGATGCAGCGCTGAGCTAAAGCACACAGGGCAGGTATACCTGCCCACATGCCAACAGGCAAAAATAAGTAGAGTGGGTGAGGTTTCCTGTGGCGCTGTGGGGGCTGAGGGAGAAACACTCTGAGGAGAAAAAGAGATGACAAGATAAGAGAAAATGGAGAGGCAGAAGCAGAAGTGCTTCCCTTCCCTGCACCCCTCCCCTGTGGGCCTTTAGCAGCAGGGTAGCTCTGTGCCCCACACATGGATGTTGCTGTACTGCCCCATGTCCTAAAACTGGTCAAACCTCCCTGCTTTGGGATGCTCCTTGGCAGACTCCAGCCCGATACACCAGAAAGGGCCCTGTTTGCCTCACCCTGGTCTACAGTGAAGGAAGGGAGTTTTGAATTTCTAGGCAGGAAAATCTTGCTCTGCAAACATCATCTGAGTTATTCCATGGGAGTAAAGCACTAACAAATTAAAGCCTCCTCACACAAAACAGTGTTATTTCTACAAGACATAATTTCTCCCAGGTCAGACATGCAGATTCTCCTTTCTACTCAGCAACTCAAAATTTGTACATATGGCCTTGGTTTTGGTTGTGAGTTTTTGTTTGGTTTTGGTTTGCTTTGGGTTTTTTGATGTACTGCTAGATCCTCAAGGAAGAAAAAGAAATGAGCCTAGTAAAAGCAGGGTCCCAGTTACTTAGGATTAGGCTATGCAAGGGCAGTCAGAAGCTCGTAGAGGAAGGCTCTCCAGCTGGAACTGCTGCAGTTCACAGCTCATACTTCAGTAATCGTCACATTTGTTTCTGTTTCACAGCATCATAAAAGACAGCAAGCAACTCCTGAGCCAAGCAAGAATTTGAATATGTCTTTGAGGCCTTTCCCATTTAGAAAATCGCTTGTGTCTGTGTTTGATACTAAGGGCTGTTTCTGAATATAAATGCTTCCCTGAATCAGGGCTACACAAGTATCAGAAGCTTAGATCAAGGAGCTGATCTGTCCAAATCAGACATTAGAGGCATGATGAAATGCTGCAGATCTTCCCTTTAATGAAACTTAGTTTATGAAAACCCTTTAATAAAGCTGCAGTGAGTATATTTACATTCCCAAAAGAGAAGAGCTCTCTCTTGAAATGAAAAAAATTACCACAATTAATAATATACTGATATTCTTCATAATGCCAGTAGATTGCAAGTTTTTGTTGAGCTGTTCATCATTTTGAATTTCCATGCCTCTCTTTATTCCACAATCACATCTACACCCGCTGGGGCACTTTAGGGACTAAAATTCATTGCTGCATATTAAAAATAGCAAATGAATCTCATTATTTCTTTTGTACCTCCCCAGTTTATTCAGCATACAAAAGACAAAATCAATAGCATCCTGCCTGAGGAATAGGGTTATTTTTGCATTTTTTTTAATACTGCTGCAGATTTTTGGCTTTACTCTTGAAACTGTGATGCGATGCACCAATATATTTTCGCTCTATGAGTTTTCAGATCATCTGCATTTTGCTGTGCTAAATCCCGGATGTTTAATATCAAGGAAAATAGTATTTATATCCCATTCATCTCTTTCTCCAGCATCTCCTGTGTATCTGCATGTACATCTTCTATTGCCAAGAGTCTGAATATTCAGAAATACTCAGAAATTTTCTTCTCAGAGGTGCAGATCCAAGTAAGCACCTACACCTAAGCTTATGTATAATTTAAGATAAACTTGGGCTTGAGCTGCTGAGGTGCACTATTGAGAGAGAGAGACATAACAGGATAAAGGAGAGAGGGGGTGTTCCTATGGGATCTACCTTTTGGGGAGACCTGGGACTCATAGGCCTGGGTAGAATTGTTAGAGTTGGTCTGCTTCTTATTTTAGAAAAGGAATGTGATATTTCCTTTCCTTCCATCTTTCAGCACTTCCACTGTTGCCCACTGTTTTCAAATAGCCGTAAGTGGAAGAAAATTATTCAGGAAACAGTATTTTTAACACCTAATGATGTGTGTCATCCAGGTGACCTGTATGTGTCTAGATTTTCAATATATTGGTTCACTTTTTTTTTTTTTTTTTGCAGTTTATTCCCTTTTGCATTTACTGCTTTTTTTTTTTCATCCACTTTGTCTATTATTTTTTTAAAGATGAAAGCAAAGCAAGTGCAGTATTTCAACCATGCTAAGTCTTTTTTAATATAATCTCCCTCCTGATTTATTAACAAATGGGCTTTCTATCAAGTACTGCTGTTTCCCCAGCATACTGGTAAAATACTTTCTATTTGCCATCATGTATCTGAGAGAGGCAATCCACTTTGCTCTAACTGTCCTCTTTTCTCTAAAATCATCAGCTGCATAATTACTCTACACACATGGATTCCTGTATTGCCCAAAACCACTGGTTCAAGTTATTTGATTTTATTATTCTTGATCCAGAAACATAAGACTTTCCATTTTATGACAAAATTCTTTCTAGTGTAACTTTTTGGATACGTTTTATTATTCGCTTTAGTTTTAAAGCAGAACAGAAAATACAAAAAAATACACTTTTTCCTTCTTTCACCATTTCTTCTGGGACTTTTCCCTGAAATGTGAATAGACTTTGCCAGTAAAGCAAAGCAGATGTTTTGCAGCAGTCTTCACAATTTTAAGTCCCTGACAAGCTATATAGTGTACATGTGTCCTGTGCAGCAACCATTGTATGAATATCTTTACTTACAACGAGGTGCAATGAAAGTAATATGAATGTGTACCCCAGTAAACTGATCTTCTTCCTGTTTGGAAAAAAAATGAGCTTCTCTTTGCATTTCCATATATATATTTCTCCCCTTGGCAAACTGATTACAAGGAAACCATATACATACTTACAGTGATGTGGATTTGTGATAGAATTTTCAAATATTTTAGTTTTATTTCTTTGACTTCTGCCTATTATATGACTCAGGTAGCTACATAATGTGTCTAAACTCCGACTAAATGTTTACAAATTTGGAAAAAAATAGAGGTCTACTATGAACTTATATTAAATTTATCTTGAATGCACTTCAGATGCACTAACTGATTGCATCTCAACCAATGTACGCAAAGAGGAGTCATCCTTGAAAGGTATCTTGACTTCTTCCTTTAGAAAGTACAATCATTATCAGTTTGCTTCTGCTTCCTTTTTCCTTTCACTGAGGCAATGTTTGTTCTCTCTATAAAATTGAACCAAACAATGCTATTATGTGAGTCATCAGAAAAGAGCAGCAGCAGTAGTACATGGTTGTTGATGGTGATCAGTCTGAATTGCTTACTGGCCCCCTGCCGATCTCTTGGAAACTCAGGCACTTGGAGGACAACTGGAGCTTACTTGTTTGGGGAACTTGGTGTCTTGCTGCACATTAGAATATAAGCAAAACCAGTTTTACCTGAGAACTAGGTTTGCATACCCAAAACATTGCAAGTCTAACACTGCAGATTTTCCTTAGCTGACTGCAAAACATCAAACGCTAATAACAGAAAGTGAAGGTGGCTCCCTTCTAAGTATAATACAGGATACATCCCTAGCTAGTGCAGAATACACCTAATTTTGCTAGATGTTAAGAGATGTCATGCTGCCACATCAAAATGTTTCCTATTGTCCTTAAATTGATAGTTCAATCCACTTGCCATCAAACAGCAAAAGTAGCCTTCCTGCTTTCATCTCACTATGAAAGGAAAAAAAGAGCAGATACATGTGGCAGTAATTCTTACATCCCATAGCCGGGTTTTTTTTAGTATGAAGAATAGCATACTATCAGAACAGCAGTAGGCAAAGAGAACAAGAAAAGAAGATTCAGTCTCTTTGAGATTTCACTATGCAGAAAATCTCTTCTTGTTTCTCTCTAACACTTCTAATGCTGCCATCAGAGTTAGAACCTCACATCCTTGTGGAGTTGGACATCTGACAATAGTTGGAGTAAAAAGATTTTGAGGCACACATCATCAACATGTACATAAAAAATTAGAAGGCCTAAACAATTCCAAACAATGCAAGGAAATTACTGAAATTAAAAAGGATTGAGAAACATGTTCTCCTTCCTGAATCAAATGTCAGTGTGAAAGAAATTCAGCAGACCTCTGCAGCTTACATTACAGAAAGATTGTCGTTCACGGATGTGTTCTGCAGATTCTACTAGTCAGCAATAAAGATTTGTTTGTTCTATATTAAAACAGAGAAAAGGGGGAATCACAATACTGAAGCACCACTTCTAGGTTCCTAAACGGAAATTAAACACAGCAGTACAGGCAAATTAGCCATACTTTACGCACCTAACAAATCGTAACAGAGAACTTCGCTGAGCCTGTTACCCGACAGGGCGCAGGTGGCATCGCTCCTGCGGGCAGGGGCTGGCCCGGGAGCGGGCCCGGCGGGAGCGGCGGGAGCGGGGAGCGGCGGGAGCCCGGGATGCCGAGCGGCCGCGCCCCGGCACCGGCGGCGGCGGAGCGCCCTCTAACGGGGAGCGGCGGCGCTGCGGCAGCGGCGGGGCTGCGGCACGGGCTGCGGGGCTGCGGGGCTGCGGGGCTGCGGGGCTGCGGGGCTGCGGGGCTGCGGGGCTGCGGGGCTGCTGCTGAGGGACGCTCCCCTGCCCCTCTCTGCCCCCGCCCCGCCGGCAGGAGACTCCTCGAGGCTTCATCTCGCCCCAGCCTTCTCCGAGCCGTGTTTATCCTCTCGTGCACGGAGGGAGGGTGGGAAAGTGCCACTGAACGGGAAGATTTTGCAGCATGCTGTGATCTCCCAGGGATTTTTGGCAGGTTCTCATTTCCTCGGGGAGCCAAGAACATTTTGTCTCTGCATCTCATATACTTCTCTCTTGTCTTCGATGCCGTGTGGTCTCGAGGGGCAGCGCTGCCTGGAGGCATCTCAGAGGGGCTGGCGGCTCTACGGCGCTCGGGTCCCAAGCCATGGGAAGCGTAAGGACAAAAGTCCAGGGCACAAGGGTATGTGGTGGGATGCAGGCAGCAGGGATGGATGTGGGTGACTCCAGGTGTTAGAGGCTTTGGCCTCTAGGCGTCTAGGCCTTATGAAAAGGATTTTTGGGAAGTAAGAGACATACCTGGCAATTCTTCCACAATAAAAGAAAAAAGTTCCAGATAACAAGCATAGGGTAAAGGGCCTGGCCAGACGCTTTAGCAGAAATTTGTAACTCCGGTGGTCAAAACAATACATTCTGGGTCAATACAGAAAAGCCAAGTTACACTCACCCACTGGCACAGGCCCACACCCCTCATCAATGCAGGCACATACAGATGCCAGGGGTTGACTCCATTCCCAGGGCTCAGGAATGTCTCTCACCACTTGTCAGCTTCTCTCTGCCAGCACAGATGAGCCTTTTATCCATGCTGGTGATGCACCATCATCCTTTGCTGGAAATCCCCAAGCCTGTTGTGGCATTTCTGCCACTCATCAAGCTGTACCCTCAGTCCCAAACACAAATTTCCTGGAGACACAGCAGGCACCAGAAACACTCTCAATGGGTTCCCTGCACCGAGAGGAGAGAGGAGAGGAGAGGAGATGAGAGGAGGTGAGGTGTGAGACCAGATCTATATCTCACTGTATCAGCTGGATTCGGCTCCTTTATCTGCAGGGGCGAGCAAGGGGGAGGGGAAAGAGAGATTGGTGCCACGCACAACCTCCCGTGCTCATTCACAACCTACAGCTCCCACTACAGGAGTGGTCACACTCCTGTGGGCACTAGTGGTCTAGGAAAAGCAACTTTCACCCCATTTTGTGGGTAAAAATGGAAGAGCCCGGAGAACAAAGGCTATTATTAATTCCCATCTGTTGAAAGGAGGCTGCAGCTGTTTTGAGAGGTTTTCCTGCAAGCTATGCAGATCTGCTCAGAATTTTAATGGTTGTTTACCAACCAAAGCATGCCATTGAAAGAGCAAGATGTTTCCAAGCAAACATGGTGTGAACGTCATTTCAGCCTAGAAATAAATCTCTTCTTTCTCGCAAACATTTTTCTAGGTGAGAAAAGATGGTCTTGTATTTTATTCTTTCACTTTTCAGCTGTTCTTTTTTTAACTCATCCTTTGCCATCAAAGAAGCATAGAGGAGAAGAGATACCTTGAAATATGCAACGCAATTTTACACACACATAAGACCTAGAAACCCCAAACATTCTGTGTAGTCGCTCTAGGTAGCCCTACAAAACCCTGGTCTGCAGCTGGAGTAGTAAGTGCCAGTAAAACTGATACCTGTCCAAAGAATCTAGCAAGCCCTGAAGAAAAACACTGCATATAGAAGATCAAAAAAAGGAAAAGGCTTTGTTATATTCACGTAAATGACAAGACATAGGACAGGCTTTTTACCTTACATTTTCTGCAGAGGCCATATCTTCAAGGGGATTGTTATTGCTAAGAAATTAACATGTCTTTAGCCAAACTCTCTGGTGTGTGTTATTTATATCAGAAATTAAATCTCTGCAACCATGCCTGTGTTTTATGGCTGTGTATAACTAGAAGGCCTGCTTCTGTAATATTAATACATGCAGTTTGTCTGTGACATGTATATTGTACAAAGCAGAAAAAAGCGCTACAGAAATGCCTCAAATAGATACAAAAAAAACCCCAAAGGTTTTTCACTACAACGCATTAGAAATCCAAGATCTTTTCTTTATCCCAGTGGTCTTTAAACTGCCTGACTTGCAGAAGGCATTTACAGCTGAAATGACAGTCCCTAAACACAGCCTAGCATTCCTGGTATCACTGTTGTAATTGGGGGATGGGAAAGATCCCCTATCACCCACCGTTTAGCCAAAAAATTATGATCATCCTGCATTTAAAAAAGACTATGCCTGAGAAACTAAAAAGACAAGAGACTTAAGTGACACAGTAAATGCTCACCAGGAAATGACCGGGAAACTCGTATAACATAGAGGCAATGCTAAGGAGATGGCTGGACAGTCTGCTGCTATTCCATCAGGTCATGCAACTGAAAATATTAGTGAGAAAATTAAACTATTTTTCTTTCACTAAGACAGAACTGAAAAGCAATCTGGACAGTCTGACCTTCTAATCTGAGTTAAGTCAACACATAAACAATAAAAATGGACTAATATTTCAAGGAATTTTGTTTTAATGACTGTGGGGGTTCAAGTTACCATGGGGTGTTTTCCTGTAATATGATAGACGCTCACTAAATGGTCATTATTTGACTTCTCGTAATGGAGGCACCAAAGCTCTCTGTGTCTTGTGTTTCTGTTACAGGGGTCCAAAGGCTACTGAGATGGGTTTCACTCATATAGACTTGAATTTATTTTCTCTTAATAAATGATAACCTATAGTTTTGCATAACAGCAGTGCAAAGTGAATTTCTGCTTTGTGGTAGCTAATTCATGGCAACTAGCTTCTAAGACAGTATGTGAAAGTGAACAGCTGTGAACTAATATTAGGAATTATTAAATACACTTTTTAACAAATATAACACTTTCCCATTCCTTACAAATAATTTTTCTGTTCTGAAGTTCAGTCTCCATCATAGCACAGACAATAACTGAAATAAGTGTTAAAAAAGAAACACAAACAGATGGAAAATCAGGGGAGTGATAAACACAATAAAGTAAATTGCGTGACCTAAATTCACCAGAGATATCAACTGAATAAGCCAAGGTAAGAAATCACCTCTCACTTCCCAGTGTTTTCTTTATTAAGAGTGTTGGTGCCCACCCATCTTTTAGAAATGTTAACTAGGATTAGGTGATATAATCCAGCCACCCCCCAATCTTTTTTATGTATGCTGGCATCCATGATCTCAACAAATCTAGGCCCTTTGATTTACTATGGCATAATATCAAGAAAGCAACCTGAAAACAACCTCATTTAATACATCTTTGATTTTGCCAGTGCATTGTCTGCATGCATGTACAGGTAGACAGATAAATCATAGAATCACAGAATTGTTGGTGTTGGAATGGACCTCCAGAGATCACAAAGTCCAACACTCCTGCAGTCAGGAGGGACATTTTCAGCTAGATCTAGGGGTCTGACCAACCTGACCTTGAATGTATCCAGGGATGGGGTATCTACCAGCTCTCTAGACAACCTGTGCCAGTGTTTTATTATCCTGATCATAAAAAATCATTAGATCTAATCTAAATTGACCCTCTTTTGGTTTAAAACTGTCACCCCTCATCCTATCACAACAGATTCTGATAAAGGTTTTGTCCCCGAATTACTTGTAGGCCCCTTTCAGTAACTGACAGGCTGCAACGTGGTCTCCCTGGAGCTGTCTCTTCCCCTGGTTGGACAACCTGAGCTGTCTCAGTCTGTCTTCGTAGGAGAGGTGCTCCAGGCCTCAATCTTCTTGGTGGCTCTGCTCTAGACCTGCTCTAGCAGGTTCATGTCTTTCCTGTGCTAAGGAAGCACAGAGCTGGACAAGCACTTCAGATGGGTCTCATCACAGTGGATCAGAGAGGCAGAATAACTCAACCTGCTGGCCACTCCTCTTTGATACAATTGACTTTCTGGGCTGAAGGTGCACATCGTCAAGTCAGGTCCAGCTTTTCACTCATCAGCATACCCATGTCCTTTTTTGCAGAGCTGTTCTCAATGAGTTCTTCTCCCAGTCTGTATTTATGTCTGGGGTTGCCCCAACCCAGGTGCAGCACCTTACTCTTGGCCTTGATAAATCTCAAGAGATTCCCATAGGCTAACTCCTTGAGCTCCTCCGTGTCCCTCTGATGGCATCCTGTCCCCAGGAAAGTCAACTGCACCACTCAGCTTGGTGTCAACTGCAAATTTGCTGAGAATGCACTTGATCCTGTGTCATTGATGAAGACATTAAACAACACTATTCCCAATACAAACCCCTCAGGGACCCCACTTATCACTGATCTCCATCCACTGAGCCACTGACCTCTGGATGCAACAATCCAACCAATTCATCATCCATTACACAGGCTACCCATCAAATCTGTATCTCCTCAATTTAGGGAGAAGGGTGTTGTGGAAAAACCATGTCAAAGGCCATACAGAAATCCAGATGGATGATATTCGTGGCTTTTGCCTTGCCCACTGCTGTAGTCATTCCATAGTAGATTTGCTCTCACAAGGGAGTCTCCCTTTCAGTTGCCCAGAGCCAGTGCTCTGCATCCCAGTGCAGCACTGTTAGGCTTCTAGTGCTGTGGGAATGGGCAGGCAGCAGAGAGCTTATCCATGTCATCCCACTGAACGAGCTCCTCTCTTTCTTACACAAAACTTGTCCAGAAACCAGGGCTGAATAGTTTCCTAAAACACAGGAACCACAGGAGCAGTAGAAGGCATCCTTATTTCAAGATGTGAGAGCTCATTGTCAGGCTGTTGCAATGCCCTGGGAAATACCTTCTCTCACACTGTTTCAGAATCTGTCTTCTCAACCTCAAAAACCTTAGCACTCACTGAATTCCTTCAACCTTTCAGTGTCTCAAAACCATGCCATCTAATCTGTGCGTGCCACCCAAAACACAGCTCATGCACCTTGTCACTGCTGCCACTTGGGACAAAACAATGCACGGTGCTAGTCACAGCTGTAGGGCTTGGACACACAACATAGGTCATGACATGGAGAACCAGGGAGTCCCAGCCAGAGCTCTGGCACTTTTACATGGGAAGCAAAGAAGGTATGACCTGAGGTGTAGGAGACACGCATCCTTTGGGTCTAAAGAGAAATTCTCATGTGCAGTCAAGGGATTTTGCACTCAAGGAGGATTATGGGTCTTCACTGCTACAGCCAACACAAAAAAAGGAAGAGCCTCTCTACCAAATGAGCTATGGTAAAGTGTTGCCAAGAGTTGGCAGCAGGGGATTCAGGGGTGGTTTCCATGAGGAAAGGTCAGGGACTGCCCCATGCCCAACATGGATTGTTCCAGCCAGTGCTAAAATGGCACCCCCACTGGCCAGAGGTAAGCAGTCCATCAGCCCAGCTGGTAGTGCCTCTGGAAAAATATATGCAAGAAAGGGTAAAAAACAACTCATACCAGTTTTGAGAGAGGTGAGTGAGAAATATGTGACAGTAACAGCCCTGCAGACACTAAGGTCAGTGCAGAAGGAGAAGGAGGGGGTGGTCCAGGTAGTGGAGAAGAGGCTACCCTGGGTGAAGACCATGGAGAAGCAGGTGTCAACCCATCACAGCAAATATTTACTCCTTGTCTGAACCATCAAAAAATACGGTTGGTGTTTACATGCAGGGGTGGTAACACACCTGTTTTCTTTGTTCAGAGAAGTCCATGGACATCTTCCAAATGTCTTTCAGAAATATCTTGCAAAAGTGAAAGCAAGCCCGTGTCAGTGTACATGTTGCTGTAGAAGTACAGAGGTTCTGCAAGAACCAAAAATATTTACCTCATCCTGTTCTTATTTGGACACTTACTCACACACAAGAGACTCATGCAGAGGCTCATGAGGTAGACCTGTTGTATCATTGACCACATGAATTGTAGCTTACTGTAATTTCCCAAAGGTCCTTAGGGGCCAGATTACATCTCCCATGAAGTCTGCGGTCAGACAGCAGTAGGCTGTTAGCTGGGGAAGGACAACGCTGCATCATGAGAGCTGAACAGAACAATATTCCCTAGCAGCAGCTTGCCACAGTGGGGAAATCCATCCTAATTTACTTAATAGGGCAGAAATATTAGGCGTTGTTTGAACAAAACAAAATATTTCAAAGCCACTTGGGCTGACCTTATGTGAAATATTAATATGTCATATCTGAGACAAATGGAAAACTTCCTGATACAATGTTATTTTTTAGAAACTGCACTTCATACTGTAAAACCATTTAAAAAATCCTGACTAGCTTCTTTGACCAAGAAGAGTCTGTCCTTTTCTTGTTCATGACTATATTTCAAATGCTATAAACATCAACTTCTACTTGGAAGATAACATCACGTTAAAATTCTAATTAAAGCAAACAAGAGATAAGAGTGCTTAGCATAGGCCTTTTTATTCTAGATTAGCCAAGTCATCAATTTAAAACAGGAACAGGCCGAATAAATATGACAAAGTAGAAATGAAAAATTGTCTTTTAGATACACTCTGCCATTTATTCAAAACAGACCAAGCAGAACACCTGGCTCCTTAATATAGAACAGTAGTTGGGTCAGCTCCATTAAGGGAAATTGATTTCAGCAGAGATGATCTTGGAAAAAAAAGTAATTTCCAAAAAAAGTCATATGGAATCACTTGTCATTCCCTCCTCTTCCTTTTCAAATCTGCTTCAGGGAAAAATTTTCAGGAGCATTCAAACATAGTTTTAAACATAGCTTCCTTGTGTCTGCTTCCAACAGAATACTTCATGCTCTACTTCTGATTAAAGGATCTGTTCCCATCAGGTTTATACAAACACCACATTTCATGGTTTCCAGATTCCAGTTCTAACTCCTTCAGCTACTGTTGGTCTCCTAATTATTCTTCACCTCCTGTAAAACAAATTACTACTTCACATGAATCACTCAATGTCCAAATTCAGAAAAACAATTGCAGCAGAAGGAATGAAAAATTAAGATCTCAATGTTATTTGATTTTAATTATTAATTAGTTATTTGGTTTTAATCACTGAGTATGGTTCTGTGAAGACACAGTTAAGGGCCTTTCCCCATCCATTAACATTCACAGCACTGCTGAATTCAGTTTCAGTTTCAGGGGCTGGTTAAGAGTCCAGTATCTTGTAAAGTCAAATATTTTCTTGGTCCCATAGTGTCATGGTTTGACACTGGCCCAATGCCAGGCACTCACAAAAGCCACTTGCTCACCCTCCCCTGCCACAGCTGGGCAGAGGAGAGGAAAAAATTAACAAAGTGTTCATAAGTTGAAATAAGGACCAGGAGAAACCACCCCAAGGGCAAAACAGGCTCAACTTAAAGTTGCAAAGTGAATTTATTGCTAACAGGGTCAGAGGAGGATAATGAGAAGTAAAATAAGCCCTTAAAACACCTTTTTATCCCCAGCCCCTCTCTCCTTCCCACTGACAGCACAGGGTACAGGGCAGGGGGGGTTTGGTCAGTTTGTCACCCAAGGTTTTCTTCCGCTGTGCAGGGAGAGAAATCCTTCCCCTGCTGCGTCATGGAGTCCCTCCCACAGGAGATGGTTGCCTGTGAACTTCTCCAGTGTGGCTCCAATCTTACAAGCAACAGTCCTCCCAAAACTGCTGCACTGTGGGTCTCTCTTTCCGTGGGGTGCAGCCCTCCAAGGACAGGCTGCTCCAGCCTGGAAGCAGGGACCCCCTCTCTCCACCGGGTCTCCCACTGGATCACAGCCCCCTCCAGGCATCCACCCGCTCTGACATGGGCACCTCCCCCACAGGCTGTGGATGGATCTCTGCATTCCCCGTGGATCCCCATGGGCTGCAGGGGCACAGCTGATTCACCATAGTCTTTACCACGGCCCACAGAAGAACCTCAGCTCCAGCACCTGGAGCACCTCCTCCCCCTCCTTCTCCTCTGACCTTGTTTCCCTCACATGTTCTCACCTCTTCCTCTTGTGCACTTTGTCTTGATTTTCTTCTTAAATACATTATCACAGAGGTGTCACCAATCTCTCTCTAACTGGCCCGGCTTTGGCCAGCAGCATGTCCATCTTCAAAGCCATCAGAGATTGGCTCTGCTGGACATGGTAGAAACTTCCAGCAGCTTCTCACAGAAGCCACCTCTGTGGCCCCCTGCTACCAAAAACCAGGCTGTGCAAAACCAATACACATAGGCAGAGATTAATTTGGTAGGAAACCAAAACTGCAAGTTGGATGGTAAAACTTCTGCTTTGACAAAACAAAATCTCCAGCTCAGGAAAACAGAATCAGAATGATCTCTGTCATGACATTTCAAGAAATCCAACTTCACATCTTAGAATTGCTTGGGTCTTGTATAGCCACCCTAAATGAATCATTATATTTCTGTTCTGTAAACACAAGATAAATTAAATCACTTCCTTCACCTTTTTTCTGCCTTGCCTTCTTGTCTATCTTGCTTCTATGTATCATATGCTTCTTAGGAAGGACAAATTTAATTTCTTTTCTCAGAAAGTTTTACAGAATCACAGAATGGTTAAGGTTGGAACAAACCTCTGGAGATCCAAGCTTGATACTCAAACAGAGAAACCTCCCTACAGCAGGTTTCCAGGTCCATATCCAGAGGGCTTTTGAAGATCTCGAAGGAAGAAGATTCCACCACCCTTCTGGGAAACCTGTGCCAGTGAGAAGTCAGAGTATATACAAATTTTAGAAATGTTTTTTAAGCTTCTTAAGTAAGCTTATAGAAAATTAGCACATTGCCTAGCACAAAGACCCCTCTCCTTGTCTGGTGGACAATTGATGGCTACTTAAAATAAAGAACAAGAAGAGCACAAGGGTTTGCCATCAAGGGCAGTGTTTGGGATCCAGAAGCAAGTCACTTCAATAAAAGATTATGAATGTAATCGTGTTGTCACACATGAGGATTTATAGTGCTTATCTGCTTAATGGTATTTGACTCACTTCAGTTGCTCCTCAACAGCTGGTCAGCAGTAGGATGGAGGTTTCAGTGCCTGCCTAATGAAGAAGGGCTTGAGAATCACTATTCTAACACTGTGCAAGGAAACATACACATTACTAATATCAGACGGCACATACTAAGTTGTACTGCTGTAAAACATACAGATTGTGTGTTGTCTCAGACATATCCATTCTAGCTTCAAATTTGGCAGAAAATCAAGGTGGTTTTTGGCCAGGTAGTGATCAGCAGGAGTACAGCTGTTCTGTTGGAAGTCTGGGGGCTAGGGCTTTGCTCCTAGCATCAGTGGAAAAGTCACTTTTTCTTTCTAAGCTTGCTTCCTTCACACAGTTGCCTATTTGGATTGCAGGTAACATGGGCTAGGTTTGCATCACAGTCTGGGTGGTAGCTTTTAGTAATAGTTTTGGCTGCAATCTCTCCTTTCTAATTCAAATAGGGATTTGCATTAAATCATTCACAAAGAATAAAACTTTTTCAAAAGACTGAGACTTTGGGTTTCACATAATTACAGAATGGGTAAGAGAAGGGACGTTGGGTCATCTGGTCCAACCTCCCTTCTCAAGCAGGGTCATGAAAGACATGGCAAAGAATTGTGTCCAGACAATTCTTGAATTTCTCCAGTGAAGGAGACTCCCCAAAACTCTCTGGACAATCTGTTCCAGTGCTCTATCACTCACATGGTAAAGTTCTTCCTTATATTCAGGTGGAATTTCCTGTGCATCAGCTTGTGCCTGTTGCCTCTTGTCCTATTGCTCAGCGCCACCAAGGAGAGCCTGGATCCATCCTTTTTACACCCTCCCTTCAGAAACTCAGACATTGATGAGGTCCCCTCTCAGTCATCTCTGCTCGAGGCTGAACAGGTCCAGCTTCCTCAGACTTTCCTCATAAGAGATGCTCCAGGCCCTTAATCATCTTTGTCCACTGGTCTCTCTGCAGGAGCTCCATGTCTCCTTTGTGCTGAGGAGCCCAGAAATGGACAGAGCACTCCAGATGTACCTCACCAGGGCACAATAGAGGGGCAGAATCACATCCCCTGACCTGCTGGCAATGCTCTTCCTAATGCACCCCAGGACACCACTTGTTGCTTCCAGTGTGGCCAGGGGTGGACAACCCGGTGTGCCATGACCCTCCTAGAAAGAGTGTCCTGCAAGGAACAACTCTTCCAGGGGTGGTGGCAGGCTTCCCTGGGCAACAAGTGATTTCAGCAGGTGTAGAAACTTCTCAGATACAAGTGATATCAGCTCTTGTGATTCAGCCCTTTGTGAAATCACCCAAGGCAAACTCGGGGATAGAGAGACAGGAGCCTTGTGTAGCAGTTCCCCAGAGGTAGCCTTTATTGTCCAGCAGTCTCTGTGAAGGGGTGGCTAGGGACAAGGCTCCCTGCATCAGGGCCAGGGGGCAGAGGTTATATGGGGTAGGCAGGGTATATGGGGTAGGTAGAAACCAGCTAGCCAACTGGGTACTGGGTATTACCATATAGAAACAAGGCATGCTGGGGATGGTTCACTTTCTCACCATGACCCAGAGGAACGTTGCTTATCTCTGGGGAAGATCGTTTTGCCCTCAGGCCTCTCTTCTCCAAGGGAGAGCAGAGGACTCCTGTGCCAAGGGCTCACAGCCCTCCACAACCGTTGGCCTTCTTGGCCCCCAGGGCATGCTGCTGGCTCATGGACAGCTTGTTGTCCACCAGGACCCCCAGGTCCTCCTCAGAGCTGCTTTCCAACAGATCAGCCCAAGCCTGGGCTGGTGCCTGAGGTTATTCCTCCCCAGTGCAGGACCCCTGCATTTGCCTTGACTGAATTTCAGAAGGTTACTCTTTGCCCATCTCTTCACCCTGTCGAGTTTCCTCTGAATGGCTGCACTCTGGGATATTGGGCACTGCTCCCAGCTTTGTGTCATCAGTGACCTGCTGAGGAGGCATCTGTCTCCTTGTCCAAAGGTTGAACATGTTAAACAATACTGGGCCCAGTACTGCCCCTTGGGGGACATCAGTAGACAGGCCTCCAACCAAGTTCTGTGCCACTCGTTACAACCGTCTGGGATCTGCTGTTCAGCTGGTTCTCCATCCATCTCATTGTCCAGTCATTTAACTCACACTTGCTGAGTTTGCCTATGAGGATGTTATGAGAGACAGCATCCAAAGCATTGCTGAAGTCAAGGTAAATCATATCCACTGCTTTCTCTTCAGCCATACTGGTTGTTGTTTCATTGTACAAGACAATCAGGTTGTTCTAGCATACTTTTTCTTTAGTGAGCCCATGCTGACTCCTCCGGATTACCTTCTTGTGTTCCATGTCTTGCCTCAACGAAAACAATCAATAGACAAATAAACATCCTTCAATGTCTGTTTTTATGTAGTAGGAAGAAAAACTGATATAAACTTAAAGATTGCATTCATTTAGCAAGTGTGGGATTAATTTGCTGTGGACAGCCCCTCTCCAGCTGTCAATAATATCTAAGTATGTATCTGTGTCTGTATCTTTTTGTCTGTGTATATACCACTAAACAGCTGCAAAGAACCCAAGTGTCATGTTAAATGCCAATCATTTAATCAGTTTATATGCCCATAATTCCCATAAATAGTATAATTAGCAACATTATTGCAAACAGTGAGAAACTTTTCCTGTGCAGTGGCTTTTTGCTAAGGGTAACAGAACTCCTGAAAACTAGTGTTGAAAGAACATTTGTGTGTTGATTTCTTGGGGCTTTGGTTTTTTGGGGATTTTGGGTTGGTTTTGCTTTATTTTTTTTGTTTGTTTCTGTTTATCGGCTTGATCCTAATCTGCTGAATATGAAACAAATGCAATAGATCACATAAAATTATACCCTGTAAATACTTGGGAGGTAGGAAATCCAGTGGAGAAGCACACTGGCAAAGTGAAGTTCTCTGTTTCAGAATTTTCCCCATGAAACATGCAGTCTGGCCCAAAATGTGGCCTTCTGACACCATTCACTAAGAAACCCTGTAATTCTGTCCAAAACTGTTTCCAAGACAGGCACACTTACCACACTGTATCAAATAAACATGCCTCAAATACACATGCAATACTTAAGAAACTTTCACCTTTTGTTAAACCAATATAAATCCACAGACTAATTCAATTCAGTGAAGCTACTTACTTATTCTTTTATCAGATTATCCATATGCTACCCGTTGTTAGCATATATATCCCATGAGTGTTTTTAACTGTATTGTTACACAGCTAAAAGAAAAACATCAGAAAATGAACCTTTCTCCTGCCACTATACATTTTATACATATTGCCTTTCAACTAAGTTGCCAGTGTACATATGTGAAAAAAAATAAAGCAGACCATGAATATTTTATAGCCTTGGAGCTCTATTTTGCAGTCATAGAAAAGCTGTAGAAGGAAGAAAATGTTTTAAGAAGGAAGCAACATTAGAGTCTACATTTTTATTTCAGAAAAACGTTGGCAACATACTCAGCACAGTTCTCAGGAAATATTTAATTGTTGCCCATGTTTTTTTCAGCATTAGCACCAAAAAGAAAGGTACCTTTCAATATTTTGTTTTGTCTTATTTGTTCTTTATTTGGAAAATGCCCTGACACAAAACTGATAATCATCAAAAGGTCTGGTGGCAGGTATCAATCCAGATAGATGGGTTCAAATTAAGGAGGTGTAATTTATATTAACACTTTGCAGGATGAGGGCATAGACAGGGAAAAACCACAAAGACACCATTTATAGACTTTTCAGGCTATCTGTTTGTAGTAGTACTAATGTGATAACTTTCTCTCTACTTCTCTAACCAGAGAAGTATTTCCTATTAAATATACTATAACTAGCATAAGAAATACCTTCTTTCAAGTTTGATTTACTAAGTCTAAATCTACTGCACTGTTCAGAATACACAGTTTTCCATATAAATTTAGGGTGCAAGGGGGTGGGGGTGATTTCAGGCTTTTAAATTAGTGTTGAGGAAGGAGATCATCACTGATTTAACCTGTGGTAACATCTTAATTTGTGGCATAGCAAAGCTGAATTTTAACCCAAACTGGGGGCTATATTCCATTTTTATGTACACGGATTGGTCTCCAAACTACTTTGGGAATTGTGCTTGCACCCAAGGGCAGGTTTTGGCTTTTAGACAATTTTTTTGTTTTCATTTTAAGTCCAAACCAGATAAACTGTTTTTCTGTTGTTTGAAGGGAGAGAAAGTGTTACATCATCTTTGTGCTAAAATGAGACATTTCCTTTGTATATCATAGATAGAGAGTGAACTCTTTATCATTAAGTAATCAGTAATTAACAAGTAATTTAATAACAAGGTTCAAACCTTCCTGTAAACCTACAAACACCTCCTTACCTTTATTTGGGTAATTGTAACGTAAGTGACCTTGTGCTTATGTTTTGGTAAAGGTCAGGGACAAAGTTAAAATAGCAGCAAGAGGCTTTTTGGAATCATGGGCAGGAGTTTGAACTTTGTGTATTTTTAATAAGGAGACTAATCAGCCATCCAGACAAGAACAAAGCATATGAATTTCTGCTGGAAAGTTGGCAAATCATGATTGAAAACATTGCTATGGTTGGAACTACTAAAATGATGGCTTTCAAAAGTTCATTTTTGCTAAATCACAGCAATTTTTCATTGAAACTAGCAGTACTGCTTATTATATTCATTAAGTCCTTTCTTAGAATCAGAAATTCAGCCTTTAGCCTCATGTGGCTTTGGTACTACCAGATGTTCACATAAAAACCTCGGGACTCATTCACTCATTTTTGTTTGTTTAGGGCTCTTCCTCCTTCCTCTCATCTCACATTTCAACGCAGGGTAGCTATACTTTTTTCTCCTCAGTCTTTCACAAACAATTCAACCTCAGGCAAAACCCAGGCACACAGCTTTGCTTAAGGCTGGTAGAAGAAGGACAAAGCTAGGAGTGAGTCATGCCAGAAACATGTGGATGACTGGCGGGAGGGCTCTGAATAGGGTTATAGATCAAGCTTCCCTAGTGCTTTTCCACTGTAGATCTCACAGAAGTTCACAGATGTTAAAAACAATTATTCATGCTGAAGAACTTGACACACATTAAATGTACATTAGATGTCTTTCCCAAGACCTCATAGTAAGCTACAGCTTTACAAAGAGTTGAAGTCAGGCCATATGATTTCCAGTGCCAGGCATTTTTATCCAGTATGTCATAGCCCTTCAAAACACTGTTGATTATTGTTTTTGAGCAGGATAAATTTCGTCTATGAAGGAGTGCGACATCCAAGTCTCCTGAAGTCAGGCTCTGAAATCCATGTAATGCTATGCTTAAATAAATAGCAACACTTGTGAATACTCTAGAGCAGGCAAATGTTGCCACGGACAGCAGTGGAACAGTCTTCCCACCCTCTCTGACTGGATCTGTTATGTTGCCCTTAAGAATTGCATGCAGCAAAGTGACATGAACTCTGCAAAAAGTGCTCTTTGTGTATAAAAAGAGAGACATGGTGAGGATGATATAGTACAGAGCCCTTTATAGGCGTTCTTCCTATTGGCAGCTCCTTCCACACCAGCAGTTTACCCAGGCATTGCATCCTGCAGATTGTCATTTTCATGACCCTGTTCCCCTGGAAAAAGAGAAAAAAAAAAAAAAGAAAAGCGTCTTCTCATGTTTTATTTCCTAGTACCGGATCCAGGCTCTCCCCTGTGTTAAAGGAAAGGTTATAATAATAAGGTCTTGCAGTGCTTTTCGTCTTCATTAAAAGATACAGAGGGATGTGTCAGCTGCGGGGCAGACATGGAAGATGCAAACACAACATGAGGCAGTTTTGTGTTTATGTATACTTAAGCAGGTTTTCCTGAAGGGCTTGGAAGTCCTTCTCATATACAAAGAAAGACGATTTATTGGTTAAAAATATTAACATAAAAAAAGATTCGTTTCCTGTACAGGTTTTCACACTTATCTAAAGCAGATATTGCTTTCCATAGCAACATCTTCTGAAATAAAAGTGAGAAGAACTCACTCCTTCCTGTTTTCAACATTTGTAATATCTTGGCTGCTCAGTAAACATAATTTATTCATGTCAGGAAAAGAAAAGAGAGGAAAAGACATCTTTTTGTCAGCCACTAAGGTGTCAATCTCTAGGATCTGTCCTCCAAAGTGAGAATATCTCGTTTGTGTATATACCACTGACAAAAATCAGACTATTATCTAGCCAAATATTTTACCTAAAGGTCTGGACATAGAGAGGAGATACAGTTAACACCATTCTACTACTCCAGCAACTTTTACAAGTGGAAAATATGAAATAGAAAGATACCCATTTCACTCTTACTTGCAGAAGTCAGAGGAAGTGCCTGGAAGTCTCATGTTTTTCCATCCTCATGAGACTTGACAAGCTCTATTTTGCATCTTTCTCAGATGTTTTAATCTAGTTTTTTGTGCTCATCCTTGAGGAAAAAGACAAAGAGAAGCAAGTAAGGTAAGTGGTAAGACCTGGATTAATTAGTACTCCACGCAAAAATATGTCTCAGTGTTAGGAGAAACTTCAGACAGAGAAGGAACAGGGAGAAATGGAAGTATTAATTCAGAAATTAGAGACCTAGTGGATCTTTATCCAATGCAAAAAAATATTTCAAATACTGTAATGTAAGAGTAACTGTTCTGTGCTGCACAACTGTTATTTTAGCTTCAGAAGTGCTGAGCAGAGGGCTCTTGTTCCCCTTGGTCAGCTGAAGACACTCATGTTATTAAGAAAGAGTGTCAGGAAACGAATATAAGTGTTATTGTGAGAGGAAACCTGTTTCAACTCCCATGATTACAGTTTAGCACAGCTGCACCCCAAGAGAACAATAGCAAGATTTATTTCTTTTATAAGTCTCAATTTTATAAAGAATAAAATAGTCCTGTTAAAGAAAGCTGTGAGCACAAGAACTGTCTGGGAGGATGTGAACACATAAGAGAGAGAGTAAGAGAGAGCACAAGAGAACAGGGATGCATGTGTACTGACAAAAGGGAAAATAAACATGTTTCAGTCTAATATTTAACTGATTTCTTTGGATTACTTAGAGAAGAATACTAATGATAAAAACTCCAATATTCTAAGTTTAAAAAGTTCGTAAGAAGTAAGGCTTATTTTACATGGTCTTTATAAGTACTACTAGGTGGATGAAAAGCACAAAAACTAGGCACCCAGACAGACAGCCCATCCGTTTTTGGGCATCTCACAGTCCATTTGCAAAAACAGGTCCCAAGGGGTGATTTTCTTGTCTTCCAATGGCCTCCCACCTCTGCCTTACATGTTATTTTTTTGTTTCGCTCTTACCATGGTACAAGCCACTCTGTATTTCCACCCGCTCCTGTTGCACTGGCTGCATGCACAGGAGGCAGGTGCAGGTGCCTTGGTGCCTCATCTCATCCCAGAGGCACAGGCATACACTCAGATCTGGAGTCAAGGATGTGAGAAGGGGGATAAAGAAGTCTGGGATGCATTTTGTGTCTTGCCAGTCAGTATCTGGGAAAGGATCAGAAATTCTCTTTGTCTCTTCTGCCTTTTGTGAAAAACCTTCCGTAAAAAGGTTTTCCAAAGAGATGGTCTTCCTGCTACTGCAGGTGTCTTCCCAAAATGGGCCCCTTCCTATTTGTGACTGCTGGTGCTACGGGGCTAGTTGTGAAGGGCTGTTGTTCCCCACCACTGACCCAGCAGTCAGACCCCTGCCACTCATCAGCATTCTGTCTCTGCAGTCAACTCAGAGAGATTCCCATGCCTGGGGAGGAGATCAGCCAACAGGAAATCACATTCAATGCAGTGACCATGCTAAGTTTGCAAGAAACGTCCTACCCCCAGTTTGCTGTTTTGCAGCTGAGACAAGCAAGTCTGCCTCTCAGCTGAGAAAACAGAACAGCTATTCTTGTGATTATGAAAAATAAAAGTTGAGGAAACAGAAACAATATAAGAAAAAGCCCAGCCATCAGAAAAAACACTAAGCAGACCGCACATCCTACCAAGAGACATAGTCCCTGCATTTACTTTACTAATGAATAGCTAAATTTGATATGCATATACCTAAAAGTGTGGTATACTGTTCCCATTGGTCTGCGAAGTTATTGTTTGGGGGTGGGGGAGACAGAGGAGAAATTATCTTAATTTGTGAGATATACATAAAAAAGAACTTCCCAGATGCACTCTCAAATACTGCATTAGAAGTCAAAATTCATTCAAATTACTTTAATTTGATGAATCTTTTTTTGAAAGAGCATGGCCTTCACCACCAACCCTGAACTATGTATTGCTGTGTTCTCTGACAATGATTTTGGCATGTCAGTTCAGAATCATCAGCATTCAAAAGCGGGAGAAGTTATACATTTTGATTATAATAGAGTTCTCAGTCAGGAAGTTTTTTGTTTCCAGACCTGCTGTGGATAGAAATGCCCCTGACAAATCCTTCAGTCCTCCTGTGTTCTGTTTCCCTGTCTGTATACAGACAATCAGCTATTTTTTAAACTGCTGTGCGAATATGTGCTTTTTTGTGTGCAAAACCACAAATACTGGGTTTTGAAATGCAGTCAGCCATCCCTCTCTGTTATTAGAGACAATACATTATGATCTGAAAGACATAAATGTCTCTACATTATTGTTCAGATGCAAAGTCAGAAGTATCATAACCCAATGTTATTTTTTGTATGAGGCATCTGAACAGAAATACGTCTTTCAGAAGGTAGGTAGAGCATGTGAAAACATGTGGTAGCCATACTGTACCTCCTAAGACTTCCTCCTATTTCTCCTTCTATTCCTACATGTATATTGAAAGTAGAATGAAGGAAAAGGAACAAAAAAAAAAGGGTCAAATTAAAGAAATTGGTACACAACTAAAATCCAGAAAGCTTCCCACTGATTTCAATATATTCAGCTCATGACATTTTAAGTTTAATAATTTTAAGAGAATTGTTTTGCTCTACAAGCCAAAAGATAAATTCACAGTTAAACGTTTCAGAACCAGTTTTATTTTCTTAAGCAAAGGAGTGAATGATCATGCATTTATTACAAAAACGTAATCTTATTGTTAAAGCAATTTTGAAAAGAGAAAAATCTGACTTATTTTTTACCCTTTTTTTATTGTCAACTTTTCCTTTTAGGCAGGCAGGTTATATTCCACTTTATGTCATTACTCACACATCCAGTAATGTGTTGAAGTCCATATTTCCAAATGCAGAAAAACATATCTCATAATTTTAATTTTTTATCTCTATTTGTCTGCCACCAATTTTCAGAGAGTGAAAAGAAGAGATGATCACAGTGTTGGCTTTGTTTCTATCAAACATCTGTTCTCAGATGCTAGGCTCTCTGATGTTTTAACGTATGCGGTAATAAGGCACTTGTCCCAAAAACCAGGAAATTGTTAAAAATATTTGGGAAAATGATTAGTCTCTGAACTTGCCACTAACAGTACTGTCATAAAAAGACTACAGAATAAACTTATATCTGTCATCATTCAAAGGGATAGCAATTTAAGTTAAATTACAAAGGGGTCTGGCTCCAGAATTTAGAGCTTGTTGGTGCTAAGGAATGTCATAGCAAACACAGTATCCAGATTTTCTTGTTTGGAGCAGATGTTTTCTATTCCTTTGCATATAGTGGCACCAATAAATATGATGAAATCTTTTAGACCATCTCTAATAGCAACACTTACATGAGCAAAGTATGCATCACCAATCCTTGCGATTAAATGGTCACATCTGTTTTAAGAGGTCATTGCAAGGATCACACATTTACCCAGTGAAAAGGGTGGGCTTGGCTATCTCCATAAGGGCATGATTCTCGTTTTCCTGGAGCATGACTGTCCCTCAAACTTTAAGTGGAAGACAGGAGGGAGACAGAAGTTTCCTCCACTACAGTCGAGCCACATGGAGCCAAGCAGATTCCCCCTTCAGTGTAGCTCTCATGAAGCAGTTATCTAGGAGATGCACCATCTCTTTCTCCCAAAGAACATGGCAGAGAGGATGTCAGGAAGGATACCTCCAGCTGCTTCTCAGTCAGAAAGATGGCAGCTCAAGGTGGAAAAATCTGGTGTATTTTCTACAAGGGAACGGTCTCCCATCTGAGAATGCCACTTCTTTGGCTAGCAGGCATTCATAGCTTTTACTAAGTGAGAAACCTCCCACCACTTACTCTGTGGGATTTTCAAAACCAAAATGAAATTCGTAGTTTAAACAACCAAAAGGGTCAAAAGCTTCTTTAAAGTAGCAGAAGTTCAGAGCAGAAAGCCAGAAGCTTATACAGAACTCTCTCTTACCAGCAGATGTCAGACCTCTGCTATTTCCAGAGCACCCAGAGGAGCACGTTTTATCCCTCATCTCCAGTCTTTCCAATCTAGGTATCTACTTCTTTATGGCAGAAATCACCTCCAAAAGAAGAAGGAAGGAGCAGTGAAGGAAATTTCTCACACCCTACACATGCTGCAGTTAGAAACCTACTTTCCCTTTCCAGTAGTTCCCAGTTTGCCTCACTCCCCTTAGTTTTTAACTACCACCATAATTTTAAATATTTTGCTGATTTACAAGTTTAGAATCTGAAATTGCCTTATCTTCTCATTCTGTGATTGCTGTTACCATGTCCAAGGGCAGGATTTCTGGCAGTAACAACCACGACTTGACTGCCAGCAGCCAGCCTTTGGAAGGATTGATAAACGACAGGTAGGAAGGATTACTTCAGTTCTCTGCAGTCAGAGAGAAAAAACCGGACCTGTTCCTACATGAGCCATCATCCTCCTACCTGCTGGAGGAAATAATCTGAGTGTTGCCAGCTATAAATTTTTTTTTCCAACAGAAAAGTTGCCTGATATTAGAATATTTGGTGTCCTTTCTATATTAAGCATGCATAATCAGTTGTATTATTAACTAGTTATTAACAAGTTCAGTGATAGACACCCCTTACCCAGTATCAAAGGAATTAGGACAAAGACACTCAGCTTGCCATGGTACAATTTTCAAAGTGAAGCATGCAGAGGACACGTATCCTACTTGCAGAGAAAGGCCAAGTACTGTACTGGGAGAAGCTGTAGTGGGAAAAGGAGCAAGAAGTGAAAGATGGATGATGATACAGAGGAAGGAGGGAAGGAGGAAAATCATGATCCTTGCTAAGCAGAAAACCCCACAGGGCCAAACCAATAGAAATTAATATTTCCCCAGGAGTAATCTGATCTGTCTGTTCAGCTGGCTCACTGTGGGAATCAATGCCGTACAAAAAACTTGTCCCCTCAAACACAGGTTTTCTGCTGATCCCACACAAAGGACACTGTGGTCAGGAGAGATGTATTCTGATTTTGTCTAGAGGGAATCTCTTAGGAACTATTTCCAGTCAGCTCAGCTGTGTTGCTCCACACATCACAAGTGACTCAGAGTCATGATAGCTTGAACAAATAAACAAGTAACAGCTGAGAAGAGAAATCAAAGGCACAATGCAGTAATGAAAGTCATGTTTCTAATTGTATTTCATACAAATCATCAGAAGCTAAATCAATCAGCCTACAAAAAAGGGATGAAACTTTGTTCTCCGTGTCTTGGATTAACTTTGTGTGATTTGCTAATTTAGCTTATTTTGTTTTTCTCTGTCTTTTAAGTAATTTGAAAAAGCAGAAATCAAGGAAAATCTCTTGATTTTGCAAGATATTTTTGTTTGAAGGCAAATGAGCTAGTGGCATTTTACAGTAAGTTTTTACCTTTGCTTTTTAGGACCTTTCCCTTTCAGTCAGCACTGATGAGCTGCTTTCTTTCACAAAGGTTTTACTTCTCTCTGTGGGTGGTTTTGAGATTACAATGGCCTAAGAAACCCTTTCTTCAATAAATCATTTAGACAAGAAACGTGTAAGTATATTCTTTCCATGTACTAATTTGGAAACCATCTTTTTGACTTTGGGGTGCAAGAAAACAAAGGAAATGTCAATTTAAAAATGTTTTTCTCCTAAAGCAGGTCCATCTTGTTCATCTTGCCTTCTAGAAACATCAAGTGATGACAAATCAACAGATTAAAAAGCAAGCACAGCTTCCTTGCATTCCTTCTTCCAACATGTATGCAGGGATTTTTACTCCAGTACCACTAGCAGGAAAACAAAACCAAGCATGTACAACAGTTACTGTCATATTTCTCATAGAAAATTAGCCACACAGTTAACACAGAAAATTAAATAGAAAGTTCTCATGTGCATAGCACTATAGAAATACAGCTTGAAGTATTAGTTTGCAAATAACAACTTTTTCAAAAAGCCTAGATATATATGGGTTGCATTAGGGAATTTGGGTTCAGTTAAGCCCCCATTAGTCAATAAAAACTACAGCATAAATGGATGAGGATGTAGGATTCACTTTAAGGCACAGTTTTCAGTGAAAACTGTACTATTGCCAACATTTCCATTCATGGCTGGAACAACTTAAATGATGGTCCTTTGACAGAAGAAAAGAATCAAACATTTGGGAAACAAAAGTATTTTATTCTGCAATCTGGGAAAAAGCAACCACAGAACCCACTAAAAACTCCTCACTCACCTCCATGTTAATAAAGGGCAGAATAAGTGTTGCAGCCATAAGTTCACAAGAGATGCATTACAGTTAAGCAGTCCAAGAAGTTTATTGCCTGTTTCGTAAAGGCTAGTTCATTGAGTATCCTGTTGCAAACCTCATTAAAGCTCCAATTTCTAAATCAAATCGTTTTGCCTGGCAACAAAATCCTGAAAATGCATTTTTTCCTGAATGTCTGCTTTAGGTTCAAATCCCAGGTTTTTCCCTTAAGGCATCTGAAACCAGGCTGCAACTTCTCTTCCATACACCTAGCCCATAAACAAGAAGGATCATGCACAGGTTTCTGTGGCAGAACAAGGATCCAGTTAGCCTTCTGCCATGTGAAGATAACATCCACACAGCACTCAGAATGCAGTGGAGGATAAACAGGAGGATAAACTAAGTGCTTAAGAACATGCAACTTCCAGCAGAGATGGAGATGAGAACTAATTAACTTGTTTAATTCCCAGTCATATTCCGAGGGATTCAGTTGTGGTTGTTTTAAGTGAGATGTGTAGACAAGTGTAACCTTATATCTATGATTTCTTCTTCAAGTTGCCCAGGAATGGGATGGAGTACTGTTGAGATAATGCAGAGTCCCCAGGCAGGTGCAAAGGAGAGCCCTTTATTGCAAAAACCCATTAGCTGGTTATCTGTTTACATAGTTTTAAGGCATAACAAACATAATTCAACCAACCACCATACACCACAATGTGAGCACGCGATGGTCACGCAGCATGTTTTTCTACCCTTAATTCAGCTGTGTCTCTTTCCCACAGTCCTCTTCTACTTAGCCAAAGTAACAGGCCTGAGCCATGATTTTACAAAGCCTTCCCTTTTGTTGGGGTTTTAGTTTAGTCCTAGTTTTTTTCTGTTAAAGGAATTTTTTCCCCATAGCATGTTGCTAGGAGATAAATGGCCATACTTGAGAGGAGATAGCCATACTTAAGAAAGACAAAAGGGCCCGGCCAGGCTTTTGTTCTCACCTGGCGGGCAGTTCAGTTCGCTCTCAGCGTCTGGAGGGAGAAGGTGCAGAGAAAGGAGCTGCTGGTTCCCGTTTTCGGCGTCTTTCCTTTCTGCTGAAAAAACACCGGGGATCCCAAAGCTGCTTTCCCTGCCCTGCTGGAGCCTGGGCTGCGGCCGCCCTACCCCGCTGCTGCTTCGAGCCTTCATTACGCTGTAGCCGTGCTCACCCTGCCTGCCTGGAGCCCCGGGGGGTTCCCCTTTTGGATACATCTCGTCTGCCACCCGGGATTTGTGTTTGTGCCTGCCGCTCCAGCCTACCAGTCCAGCCTGCTGTTTCCGGGAACCCGGAACCAGCTGCCCAGCGGTTTGTGGAGCTCCTTTGCTCCATCCTTCCCCGGGATCCCAGGGCACCAGAGCAGCCGCGTGCTCCCCGAGCTCGCTCCGGAGCGCCCCCTGCAGCCGCGGGGGAACCATCGCACCTGCCCTGCTCACCGGGAGCCGCCAGCGCCCCTGCCGGCTGCGAGCGGAACTGCACCCGAGGGGAAAGGGCCTGACAGCCGAGAAGGCCGGGACTGGGTTTGTGTTTGCTGTTACTGTCATAGTTGTTGTTGTTTTGTTTGACTGGTTATATATATATCTATATATATATAGTAAAGAACTGTTATTCCTATTTCCCACATCTTTGCCTAAAGACCCTTGATTTCAAAATTATAATAACTCAGAGGGAAAGGGGTTACATCTGCCACTCCAAGGGAGGCTTCTGCCTTCCTTAGCAGACACCTGTCTTTCAAACCGAGACACCTTTACAAAGCTTTATTTACTGGTAACAGAGTACTATATGAGGACTGCATTACTGCTGAACTTCCAATGGCCACAACAAAGAGAATTAAGCTTTTAATATAGCTTTCAGCTATATAGAGCATTCTACATTTTTTACCTTTCAGTCAGAAATTTGCCAAGCTAGCCTTTTGGATTAGTACTACACAGAAAGTTTGTTAGAGAACATGAATACCAAAAAATCCTCCCACATGCTTTAGAACAAACGGGAACTAGAAAACTATGTATTTGCCTCAGTGCCATCCAACAGTCATAGATTTATGTTGCACAACTTCTGACTGAAAAGGTTAAAAAAAAAAGAAAGAAAACCAAAATAATATAAAAGGACAAAAGTCAACATTTAGCAGGGAGGAAGTTAAATAAATGGTGCCATGCCTGGGTGAACGTTAGTTCAGTTTTATGGAAAAAACAAACACTCAAACTTCCCCTGGAGCACTATATTTCAGGCATGAGATATTTCTCTGGTTCTCCTATCAATTTTTGTGAGAGCAAGGCAGAGCATCTCCCAACCCTTTCAGCTGCTCACACCATCCAAGCTGACCCCCGGGCTACTTCACCTGGCTCTCCCTGAATCTCTCAGGGGACAGCTGCCATAGGACCTTCCTGGAGGACTCTTGGACTTTGCTTTCTGTAGGAACCCAGAGTGCTGAGAATATTTCTCTGCCTGTTTTTGAGGGTTCTTACCCCCCTGGACAACACTGGTATAGCTTTAAACCTTGGGAAAAATTACCAACAGTCAGACAACAACTAGAAAATACAGTGGTGTGAATTAGGTTATAGACTACTATGTAAGACTGTCACAGGGTGAAAAATTTAGAGGTTTTAGGCTTCTCTTTATAGTAAATAGATAAGAGTGAAAAAAATCAAAATGGAGGATTGTTGTTGTTCTCTAGACCTTCTTCTTCTTCTACTACTCCATATTTTGCAATAAAAGTAGTTTGGATTGATTGGATAGAAAATTCCACAGTTCCTAGTCGTGTTACTGAATAATTGGTAAGAAAGTGAAAATAATGTACATTTTTAGTAACTATTGGTTAAAATGTCTTTAAAAGGCTGTGTAAATCTTGATAATTTCTCTCTCTCTCTCACTCTCACTCCTACTTTTCCTCCTTCTATGCTGTACCTGGGTCACGCTAGTGGCTCAGTTCCTCTGATAAGACTTAATAAACAACTATCTGGAAGCATTGAAACTACAGAAGACATCTCACTTTCTCTTTTAAACTCCTTGCAAGGACTTTCAGCAAATTCTCTCCCATCAGGAGAGACTTGATTTATGGCACGGTAAAGTGTCAGCTTTCCTTTCCTACAGCCAGCCCCGTATGGCAGTGCTGCCATGCAGCAAGTGCAGCTCCCAGGACAGCCTCATTGGCAGCAGCTCACCAGGGAAGCGGGGCCCCCTCATTCAAGAAGTGTGTCCTCTGGCCTGCTTGCAACTCCGCCGGCTGCAGGTGCCAGGGTGTTGCTGTTTGTCTGGTGGATTTTGTTACTGCAGCCCTTCAAACTTGACTTGAGACCACCAGTTTGCTTCCCAGAAAGGGTTTACAAACGAGCCAATATGTCATATCAACTTGCTATGTATAATTCCTGAAAAGGACCAGCTGTCCAAACCAATAAACTATATAAAAAGGGGTTTAGTCCATTAACAAATACTTGAACTACACAGACAGCTTCTTTTGGTGCACTGTGGCTTGTGGGAAGGTGACACAGCTCACACAAGACTGTGACATTGTTGGTTTGCAATGAAGGATGTTATAATGCTTCCCTGCACAGATACAGCTCACTTACATAGGAAAAACAGTAGCTGTTTTACAGCATTGGCAAACAAAAGTTTCCTTGGCTTAAAAAATCTACTCAGTATTACATTGGAGAAGACTGAGTAGAAAATTAACATGAATTAACTAGCAATTAAGTAAAATATTAGAAAATAAAAGCTGGACCAAATCTTCTCTTTAAACCACATCTGAATCCAAATTCTTCTTTTAGCTGATACATACTTATGTAGCATCCCAAAAGCTGCTGCTTCTCGTGCAGATCCAGCTGTTCAGAGATGATCAGAAATTTACTGTGTTTTCCCACACAGAAGTTATCAATTGTTAGAACAACAACATTTTACAGAAATATTTAGTACTGACATCAGTTCTCATAAAGAAAAGAAAGTGAAAGAATTTCCATTAACTTTCTGTTGAACAAGTCAAAAACTGAGTCATTCATTTTTAACCTCACTTTAAAATTTTGTTTCCAGATTGTTGGCATCTCATTTTGATTACCACAAAATTTTTTTCATGAGAGTTATTTTCAACATTTGCTCTTAATCTTGTAAAATTTGCAGGCATATAGAAAGTCCATTTTCTGCTGTTTGAGGTGTATGTCCCATGAAGGAGTGAACTGGATTTCAATCCATGGCTGGAAACACATAGATAAAGTAACATAAATATTCTACAAACAGTGTTAATGTGATAACATGATTGCTTTTATGTTAGATGCAAAGACCTGAGATTTTAGGTTTTTCTGCTTTATTTATAAAATTCTGCAAGGATGTTATTCGTGGCTGTATCTCATAGAATCAAATTAGTATGTAAGTCTGTGCCTGCAAGCCATCCCAGTGAATTAAAATGCTGCTTCTGTGAATGTTCTTGAAGAACAGAGTAATAGGAGCCAGCAGAGAAACTTGATGTCCATAAAAATTGTGTAGTCAAAGAAATGTACTGCTAGGCATATCTTAAGATACTTCTCAGCAACATTTTAAAACACAGTACTTGCACAGAAGGACATTTTTTATTCACTGATTTGGTAAAACAGACTAAATAATCTCTGAAGAACATGGTGAAGAAAGTCACACAGCTGCAGTTTAAGCGGTGCCACCTTCTCTTTGCAGTTATGACTTCATTTTCTTTCTACTGTCTCTTGTATATACACTTGTAAGCCTTAAAACTAGACTTATTTGCTTTCCTAAGTAAATACATGCTCCACTACTTCCTCTTATTTATTTAAAATGGGCAGTGATAAATGCATTACATTAACTAAAAAGAGAAAAAAATAGAGGGACATCTGACAGAAAAGAAGGTTATATGACAAGTGCTAGTGGTTTTGTGCTCATGAAAGTGTCAGGTAGATTGATAGCCAGCTGCACCTGTGATCTCAAACCTCCAAATTTGTTTTATTGGCCAGACTCTCTTTTTATTGTCTCTCCTCACACCTGTGCATGTCCAAACTCCCTCACACAAAGAAAGAGGCTGCAGACCTTTTTCAAGTTTTCTTGGTTGCCAAGATCGACAGTCCTGAGACAGTGCAAGGTAAATACTGGCATTTGAACCCAACAATAACCAACATTAATGATTCTTTGGTTTGGGGAACAGTGTCAGAATCATGACCACAGCAAAAGATCAATGAGCATTTGGCTACTACTGTTCATTCTGTGGTTTGCATAAAAATCCCACAGAAAGTAACTCATAACAGACATAGTCTGGCCTCATGTGGACAAGCATATGCTGTAGACAGATCAAGGCACTGCTTTTAGGAGAATTTAAAGGCTACAGACTCTTGACTTGCCTTTGTGAACACAGGGAGAGGGAACAGCTCCTGTTGGTCTCTGAAGAGGTAGTTTATCATCACACATATGCAAGCCACAGGCATTTTTTTCCCATGTATTTGGGAGAATGTTTTGCTTTCATTTGCCTTAAAATAAGCAAAATAGTTCAAGGGATAAATTTTGACCCACAGGCTATAGTTATTGTCACACAGATTTTAATCTGCCCGTCAGTCTTGCAGTTTTTTCAATTGGATTTACATAGCTAAGAAGAGTGAATCATTGGGTTCAGTTAATGAGCTGACAGGGAAACATCAAAAAGGGACAGTGATTTACCTAAATGTCAGATGGCAATCAATGCTGTAAGTGCACAGTCAGTTTTAGACAGAATGGATCACTTTATTGATATGTACTGCACCTGTATCACTGATACCCTGCAAGTGGTTGGGTGCAAAAGGCAGTCTCTGCTTCAAAACTACTTTATGAGTCTCTCCTTCCTGGCATCAGATGTAGTTTGTTCTGGAATCCCCTGTCCCAAGGCCATGTTCAAGTAGCTGCTAAATGAGGGACAGAGCTTTTTCATCCACTCACATTATCCACCACAGACAATTACAATGTTGTCTGTAAATAAATAAAGTTTTTCTCTTTTTCATTGTTCCTTCAAATGCTTACAGCTGCAATGTCTCAGCCTGCATCTGTGACTTTCCTATATTTAGGCACCAGTCAGTCAGGAAGAGAAACATTATTAAAGAGAATATTAAACACATGCAGCCAGAATTATAAGAAAGCGAAGACAGAGAAGTTAATGAAAAGATACATGTCCTCAATGTTTCAAACTATATATGTACTGCTTATGAAAGTGTATGAAGTAGAGAAAATAAGATTCCTTAGACCTACAAAAGCTGTGGGAACCTTGACAATCCTTTTCAAAATAAAAGTACTTTCAGCAAGTCCTGAAAAAAATATTTTCTAGTGACTCTGGAGCAAAATGAAGCAATTCTCTATTTGCAGTATGTTGCAAATAACTGATGCTGTTTTCCTTGCTGTATGGAGTTGTTTCATAAATTGTGACTGAGATCGTACAATGCCTATTAATTGATATTAAAATAAGTTTTGCTCCCATGAGAAAGCTTAATGTAACAAGGTAGGGTTACCGGATATTGCTCAGGCCCAGGACATCTTCCTCCATGCAATATAATCATCTTCAAACCTCTGAATTTTCTTCATATGCTTTATTATCAAGCATTTGGAATAGGGTTTATTTCTCAGTTAGTAGATCTGAGAGTTCACTGTATTAACGAAACTCTTACAGCAGTGTCCCTTCTGGTCAATTAGAGATGCTGAAATTTTTATCAGCTGCCTTTGTTGCTGGTCATGGTATTGTTCAGGCATTAGCTATGCACAAGTTTCACTGTGCTTTTCTCCCCATTACAATGCTAAGTCCAGCAGGTGCTGAGCATTGTTGTCCTGAATCTAGTACTAAAGGAACCTGTGTATTTGAAAAAAAAAGCTTAAGTAATATTAAATGCACAGGCGTTTAGCTGTTCCATTTCCTTGTATTTTGTCTGTAACGTAGTATGACAGAATTTATCATTGCTTTTCTTCTTCTGCAGTTGCAATAACACCTGCACTTAAAAATCAGAAGAGATAGTATAAACTCAGATTACAAGACTTCAAAATTAAAGACGACAGCAATGATAAAAAATAGAAACGATAATTAATAACAATTGCTTCTTTAAGTGTTTATGCCGTAATTTATAAATTTCAAAGAAAGAAACATATCTCATCTAACAGGACAGAATGGATTATACAGACTATTTTTTAGCAAAGTCTAGGCTGAATTGTTAACTGGTAAAACATGCAATCACATACTGATAACTGTTTCTTACAAAGTTGTTATAACAGAAATAATTTATAAGAACAGTTCAAAGCAAAGAGGAAATATTTTTCATATGCTTAATCTCATTCCAAGAGAAAACTGCTCCAACTCTGTAAACTACATTATCCCTGGTAGATTAAAATTCAGGGTCTTATCAAAGAGTTTGAAATTGTATCTATTTTCCTGCCAGCTCCTTAGTGCCAAGAGCTAAGCACAACAGACCTTGAAGCAAGCAGTCATGCAATCTCTTAGTTCAGCTCATGGTTTTGAAACATAAACACAAAACTGAAATAGAAGTTTGTTTGGTTTTGAGGACAGCAATGTCTGCTACACTACTACAGAAACAAATTTAAAAGGTCAGACCTTACCTCTTCTAGGGGAAGTTTCTTGTGGCAAATCAGAATCATCAATAGGGTTATGCTCCCCAAACCACAGCATCATTCTTGACTTCTCTCAGATGAAAATTAGTTAATTTGTTTAATGAGATTCCTCCAATCTAGAGGAAATGAAAAAAACAAAACATAGAGCCAAACATCATGTGAACTTTAAATCTTACCCCTCTTCCCCCATGGTTGTAAGCCAAATGAGAACAGAGCAGAGAGAGAGCAAATTTAAAAATAGTTGTTCCAGGCCTAGAATATGCCTCAATCTGCTTCTCTCTTCTCCTCATACTCCTCTACAATAAGCTCTCAAGATCTCAGTACTTTTGGAAGGGTGTGCATGTGTCATGGAACATTGTCTTCTCATATTACACAAGCATTAAGGAAAGAGAAGATATATCTATCCCCCCAGATAGGTAATTTTTGTGTCAGAATGCTGAAGCAGATTGCATGAGTGTGAACTTGAATTCTCCTGAACCTGAGGAGTGTGGTACGAACTCATGAGATCCCCTGAGTGAGGTTCTAATGCATCGTGGGGTCTCCAGAAAGATCCTATGCCTTGCGGACTCTCCTCCAGTTCCTCTGTGCAGTCGCAGAGTGGTGGTGCCTGGCCTGCCCTCGCTGCTTTCTGCCTGCCCACAGAATCTCACCTGTTCTGCTCCCTCACCCATTCCAGATGCATGCCTGGGGCCATCTGGGACCAACTCGGGCCTTGGTGTGGGGACCTTGCCATCTCCAAAGTTCCTATCCTGTCCCAACCCCCAGGATATGTTTTCCCAAGACTTCTCTCTCTCCACACATCCAGTTTGCAGTGCATGGGACCTGACTATGGGCAGACAGCATTTGCCTGCTGTGCTGTGCCCTGCACATCACAGCCCCACAGCTTCTGTGTCCTCTCCCAGGAGGGACGGCATGGTACTGAGCATGTCTTCAAGGTCTGCAGAGGGGAGCAAGGCTATGAAAACAAGCTCATAGCGTGACTGCCATCTTTCAACCAAGGGAGTCTCCTTCTTTCTCTCTCTCTTTTTATCTTTTTTTTTTTTTTAGTAAAAGGAGAACTAAAGTATCTTAAAGGAAGGAACTTGGTCAAGTGAACCCTCTGAAAAACAGGTTGATAATTTCACAAATTCCATTATTTCAATTCTTACCTCCTATACTAGGTTGTTGGTATTGTCATTGCATGGTTCAGGTTGGAAAAGACCTTAAAGATCATTTAGTTCCAACCCCCCTGCCATGGGCTGGTTCACCTCCCACTAGATCAGGCTGCTCAGAGCCCCATCCAGCCTGGCCTCAAACAAGTCAAAGGATGGAGAGTCCACAAATTCTCTTGGTATCCTGTTCCAGTGCCTCACCACCCTCACAGTAAAGAATTTCCTCCTAATATCTATTCTAAATCTTCCTCTCTTTTAGTTTAAAACCCTTCCCCATATTAATAACCATTAGCTCTCAGAAGACAGCATAAGTAAAGCAAGACCTATTTTTTAAAACGGAATTTTCAATGTTCTGGCTAGGACCTAAACTCAGGGCGAACAGTTTATGCTGTTTCCACTCAGAATACATTTAACATGATGTTGTACCCCCTGCAAAACTGAGGAAAGTTGAAGGCAGCAATTATTGTGGCTTTTTGTTATAAAGCTACTTATGATCCCAGTCTGTGTTTTTAGCCATGCTGAATTACAAAAAAAGCTGTGTTTCTATATCTGTATATTTTCTGTATTTCTCTGGTATTTTTAGCAATTGCTGTAGGGGAAAAAATAAATGGCAGACAAGAATTTTCTTTTGCATGTTTATATTACAAACATGCCAAAATTAATTCTCTCTATGGTCCATTTCTAGGCTCAAGAGGACATGAATGATATTTTTTTAAATCTGTTTGTGACATTAAAGAGAGTTACTTTCATAATTTCAATTACGATTCCAAACATTGAACACAAACTTCAAGTTTGCAATCCTCCTTCTGCTTTTTGGAACTTTGTATTTCCCAAGGTCTGTGGAATAAAGCAATTATCCCATTTTGCCTTGACATAAAGAGCAAACAAAAGCATGAATAACAGCCCTTTTAAAAAAATTTAAAATAAAAGCAATTTATATTTCAAAGAAGTGGGGGATCTAACACTGGAGATAAGTTTGTTTTTTGCAAGTTTCTATTTCTCAGACTGCTTTAAACATAATTATTTTGCATTCTTTCCTTTCAAAATAAGCATGAGATTAAAAAAGGAGTTCGAATTCTTGCATGGGAATATTTTAGGGAATGTTGAGCTTTTTTATTATGTAAATTAATTAATAGTATTTTACAGTTACCCTGTCAAAATGTCTGTGTGCTCTTCATATGTTAGTACAGAGATGAAAAAGCTCTCATCAGGTTTTTTCTTCTTTTTTCAACATATATAACTTGATGAAATCATTTGAAGACAGTAAGACTGAAACAGCATTTACTGGCTCCTGAAATGCAGTGAAAGACCTAACTGTGTGCTCCATAAAAAATTGCATTAGTGTAGTAATAAAGCTGCATTCAACAACTTGAAAGTTGCCTGTACAGACTTTCTTCAGGCCCTGTATGCTCATAAATATGATGCAATCTTTAGATATAAACTTTTTTCCCCTTATTTCTGTGCCTTGTTCACTGCATGAAAGAGACTCTGTACACTTAATGAGTGTATTCTGTATGTTGTTTTGTACCTGTTGTTCAGTGCAGGATCTCCTGCCTCATTAAATTCACACTACTCAAGGTGTTCTGAAACCAAAATCCTCAAGTTCCTTGCAGAACTCTTAGACTTTTTTTTTTTTTTAAATACAGTGATGTTCACCATTGTATTTTTATTTAACAAAGTCAAAGTAATAGAGGGCTTCTGTCCTGCCCTTCCATTGTTTAGATTCCTACCTGTTAATGTTGAACTCACACTAATGGCTTAACGCATCATTAGCATACCGATTAAGTCTTAACAGGCATCGTGGGTTTTCACTGGCTTGTCTCTGTAGCCATTTCCGCCTAGAAATACAAGAGGATCGTGGTCACTTATAAGCTCAGACACAGCAAACACAGAATATTTAATAGGACAGAAAAACTGTAGCACAGGACTTTCACAGGGATACAACCACCACAGCACTTCCTTTAAGTGAAGATATTAAATATTGAAAACAGCAACATCTGCATACACTGACTAAATATGGTCAATTAACGAAGGGAAACAAATCAAGCTTCTTTTGCTGCATGGTTTTAAATAATCTCTTTCTACTAGGGGCAATTATGTTGTATACGGCTCCTCATATCTCTCCTAGAGCTGTCAACACTTGCTAATGGCATAGGGAAGGTTACAAACCCTTTCCCTGGTTCTGTAGCGCAGATACTGTATCTTTTCCAGGCTGTGAGAAAAGAAAGATATTAACATGGAAATTGTGTCAGTCTAAAGAAACACACTGGATATTTTTGCTATCACATAGATACCTCTGGTACCACCTTATTGATGGGTTAATTGCTGACTATTCAATACAACAGAGTAAATTAAAACAAACTAGAGAAAGAAGGTTAAGTATTATTTAATAGCTCCTGCTAGCATTTAATGGTCAATACTTGTTGAAAGACACCTTCTTCACCATTCCATTAGGCCAAGGCTTGCCTCATCACCAAAGACACCCATTCAAAAAGAGAGTATACAGGGAAACATAATATAAATATGACCTTTACTTGCCACTCATTGCTGCTGGGAAAGCCTCCCATCCACAAACATGGCTTTCTCCTGCAACACTTGCACAGTGCTGGTGTGCAACCTTCTGCTGTTTATTTTGTTAAAACATATTTACTGGCAGACAGGTGTATGGTGAAAATAATGACATTTCAGATGTATAAACAGGAGCTATGTATAAAAATAAGACAGATTCTCCTCAGAACAGTCTTGCAGCTTTGAAACACGCTACACTCTGCAGAATGCCATGTGGGCTGCTTTTTCACGGCGTCATGGGTTAGCATAGCTACGGAAGTGATTCTCTTGCAAAGAGGTGCTTACAGCTTCCTCTGTGACCTAACAGAACCTATCAACTGGCCAGTTTGAATATTGACAATTTTTTAAGCCGCTTAAAAAAGCTTGACACGCCTTTGTAGTCCACATTTAAGAATGAACAAGCCCCGGGAAAGCTCTCTCTTGCTTCCGGCCTTGGGACAGGTAACTCTGGGGGCCGTGTGGCCCAGCGGGGCCGGGTTGGGCCCTGCTCGGCCCAAGCTGGACCAGGACACAGCTATCCTGGAGCCGTGCAGCCCTGCTCCATCCGCGGCCCCCCACAGCCCTGTTACGTGCAGACAGCGCGGCCCGGCTCCACACCCCGCCCCCCTCAGTGCAGCTGAAGATTCAGCTGAAGCTGCCCCAATGCCCGGCAAAGTTCATGTGACCAACGCTGATAAGCGAATTCCAGCTGCAAGGCCTGGGTGAGATTAACCCTTTTTTAGTGCTGTAAGTTTCCTCCAGAACAGATGAAGCCTGCAGACATTAAGAAGGAAGAGCTGAAACCCTGAGGGAGGAGAAACAGGAGATGATTAAAGCTGAAATTCTGTTGTAAAGCTATGGTGGTGATAGACTATGATACATCAGAGTACCCACTGTAATTTCATGAAAGCATGGGGGGTGGAGCATTCAAACTGCAATTGTGAGCAAAAGCACCTGTGCTGAAATAAGCAAATGCTGAAGCAGCTGTAATTTGATGAGAAGTTTGAACAGGGAGAGATGGAAGTGATGAGGACTCTTGCTTCAAATCAGAAGAAAACCTCTGTTCCTAGAGACGCTCCCAGAGATAGTCCTAGAGATGATGGTGAGGACCCTTTTTCTCCCAGGGAAGGGGGAGGGCCTCTATTTCCAGAGATGAAAATGCTCCCAGAGATGGGTGAAGAGAACCTTCGTTTCTGAACAGCTCATCCTTAAAATGGTACCCCAGTAGCTCAAGACTGGACCCTCGAAAGCAGTTGTGGGACAAGCTGCAAGTTGGGGGAAGGAACTCTCACATGCGAGCAGAGAACCAACCCAGGCAGCTGTCTCGTTGTGATACCGAGCCATGAGAGAACTCTTTCTTGTGGAAATGTCTCCATAGCATGAGCAAGAGAGACTCCTCTCCCTAAGTGAACTAAACAAGGTTATCATAGAAGTGGTAAACAGACTGAACCTCTCAAGGGTTGTCTTTTTGCGTTGTCAGCGGGAGAAGGGAGAAAGGTGGGGGGAGGAGAAGTGTTCTGAAGGTTTAGTCTGATTTTTTTTCTTCTTTTAGGTCTGTTAATAAATTTCTTTATATTCTTTTAATTTTTTGCCTGCTTTGCTTTCTCCTAATTCTTATCTCACAGAAGGTAAATAAGTAAGTAATGAGTATTTTGGACCAAAACCACTACACTCTAAATGGTATTTCTGCCTGGTTTACGAACTGAACCCGCTACATATGGTTTATAATTCCCCTTTCTCAGAGGATTATTATAACAACTGGCATCATGTGGGCATGTGAATCTTTTACATATGTAATACTATCAGGCAATGCATTCTAAGTGTACTACCAGTCATCACAGCTCTTATTATAGCAATCAAAATTTTGTCTCCTTACATGACATAATATAAATTCCCTTCCCATCTTACCAACCTTGGGCTGGAAGATGCACTGACCTACATTACGAAAGAAGTTTTCAAGAATGTCACTAAAAAGAAGAAGAGAAAACAGGCTAGAGTTCATGCTGTACATGGCTGTAGCCTTAAAGCGGTTAAGTGGTCTTTTGCAGGAAACAGTACCGTACTGCTTCTTCTCCCTGCATACCAGGAATATTTTTTTCCAATCAAGACAACACCAAAATTTTATTAGCTTAAAAATTCATTGAGGAACTAAATTTTAGAAACTCAGAATTTTAGTGATCACAGAAATTATACTGAATTTGTTTTACCTAAACTGTGTCATGTCCCCCTCTCCCTCTTGTTTTTATCCATTAAAAATAAGTACATTTCAGCTTTTAAAATCCCTTTGCCATATCCTTACTTTGCCATATCATAACCTCTTCTCTTCCTCTTTTGGAATAATTTAAATCCTTAACACTTAGAGACATATCAAATCTTTCAGCTGGGAATGAGAAAATGTCTTTTCAAATTTCCTGAGAGTTAATCAGTCTCCAGCAGACACACTTGGCATAAATGTTTCTTCCTGCAAACCCCAGAGCTCAATCAACACATAAGGCTTCCCACACAAAGTTGGGATCTCAGACACATTCTTTCTACCTTCAAATTTTAAAATGCTTCTGAAGTTTTGTTGTTGGACTCCAATTGTATTATTCCATTTGTATGAGCACCTGCTAAGGGTGAACATAAATCCTTGTGATGTAAATCACTAAATTTAACAGGAATGACTTTGTAGTTTGATCCTGGTTTCAAATACCTGAAAGGAGGTTGTAGCCTGGTGGGGGTCAGTCTCTTTTCCCAAGTAACAAGTGACAGGTCAAGAGGAAATTACCTCAAGGTGCATCAGGGAAGGTTTTTTTGGATACGAGGAAAGATTTCTTCACTAAGAGGATCATCAAATATTGGAATGGTCTGCCCAGGAAAGTGCTTGAGTCACTGATCTTGGAGCTATTTAAAAGGTGCTCAGATGTGGTGCTTAGGGACGTGGTTTAGTGGTGGACTTGGCACTGTCAGGTTAATGGTTGGACTCAAAGATCTTAGCTGTCTTTTACCACTGAAACAATTCTATGATTCTGTGTTTTTACTCACTGCCTATCATGGACAAAATGCAGCTGGGATTTAGTGATCTGCTATTCTAAGTCCAAGCCTGTTGATCACTTCAAGAAGGCTCTGGAGTCCAGGCAGGCATTGGTCCTATGTGCAGGGTGGGCTTCCATGCAATACTCAGCCCCACAGAGACACCTGCCACCCACTGGCACCCATTGGCACCAATGGCTCAGCCAGTGACTCCTACCTACCTGTTGCCCGGTTTTCCCCTAACATTTCTATGCTGGTGTTTTCTTTCTTGAATCCTTGATTGGTCAATGATCCCATCTCAACAACCCTGCTCACACCTCCAGCACTACCTTTCATACCACTGTGGGGATGTTCTCACGTCTGTGCCAGGAGCCTGGCCCCAGCTCAGGCACCAGTGCCCCATCAGGGCCCCCAAGTATGGTGTGATAGGAAGCTCACACAAAGATTGTGGAAAGGGATTTCACAGGTGGCCAAGTCATTATTCAGGACCCATTTGCCTCTACTGTTCACAGACTACAAACCAAATGGTACTGTGTTCATCTTATTACATTTTCCTTCATTGCCTGTGGGCACTTTGCCCATTGCTGCCTTACCCTGGTCATGCGGGAGCATGGATCTTCTTAAGCACTAGTCTGTGTGACCCTTGACTAGCTGTAATTTATCTTTCTGTCCTTCTCACTGTACCATAGAGCACAGCTGAGAGGCAGAGGAAAATCTGCCCACCAGTCTCTAGAGTTTGTGAGGCACATGCAGCAAGGTAGACGATGTCAAGATGAAGACTTCTTCCTCTGCTGTGACGGACAGCATTTTCTTCTCAACACAGGAAGCTGTGTGAGAAGGAATGCCAAGTGGCTTGGCTTGCTTAATAGAATTAGCTGACCAGGAGGCCCCCTGCATGAGTACATCAGTTTTTATCTATCTCCCTATTAGGTTTTGGGTCCAGGTACTTAGCATAAAGGGATTTTCAGAGTTAATATGTCTCTGAATTCACTCGCATATCTGAAAAATTATTCTTCTAAAATATCATCTACTTATGTTCTAAACATTTAGTCTTTGGACAAAAGGAACAAGTACCTGACATAATGGCAAATGAACTACTGTACTTTAAGAGATGATTTGGGGACTCTCATTCTGGAACACAATCAAGTGTACACTTGATAACAGCAGCATTTTCAAGCAATACTGACTGATGGGATTAGTAACAGAAAGGTTTTGTCAACAGTGAGGTTAGACCCAAAAGAAGAGGAAAATGTCACTGGCTCATCACTTAAGCTAAAGGACTGACTTGACCAGACGGGATGCTTTATAAGAGCAAAGTAACCTAGAGCAGACATGGATTAAACTGAACAGGTGTAAAAGTGTATACACAAGCACAAAGTCCTTTTAAATTGAACTTGTGTCTTTTGTGATTATGCAAAAGCCAGAACAGGTGGATGATTGTTGCAGAGAATCTGAAATTTCTGCGACCAACTTCAAAGGACAAAACCCCAGAGCATTTATTTTTTTTGAATACTGTCTGACCCAGTTTGGGACTCTTCATTTGGCAGTGTAAGGTACCAAATTGTGTGGGATGATGATCAAAGCCAAGTATTAAGGCAGACCATTGGCTGAAGGTTTGTGCAGGACACCTAATTTCTGTTTGTCTTCATAAAATGTACAACTGAACCATTTTAATCTGAGGGATCAACTGGACTATCACTAAGATTTATGTAAATATGGTATTATTAAGCAAATACTAGACTAAGTATTAAAGATCATTTGTCTTCCTTACACTGTGCTTCAAGTCTTGTTTGTACTGAAATCTTATGCCCATTTTCTTTTGGGAACAAAACAAGCATGAATGCAATGCTATCATCTGAGAGCATTTTATGCTACCTTACTAATTCATTATCTTAACTTTGTAAGTCTGGAGGGACAGTGCAAAGAGAAGTCCTGTTTCAGGTCATTTAAATTCAATCTCCCCTCTCCATGTCAAGAGCAGCATTTAATGTATGGAAGTACTATTGTGGAATTTTATTAGTCAGATTCTTTTATTAGTTAGCATCAGTGAAAATTTACAGTAGTTATGTAATAGTATATATTCTTCCAATCTGCCATGAAAAAAGCTGCATGAGAAATAACCCCATGCCAGAAAGAAGGGCACACACTAAGCACAAACATCTTGTGGTAAGAATGCTGAAGGGGCAACAAGAGGCAGCACCTGGCTGGTATTTCATAACCACATAACTTGGATCAATAAATCCTAGGTGTGCCATTTCCTTTGATGATAACCCCTATTTTACACCAAATTCTTTCTGAACTGCTTCAAAAGCTGTGTAAGAGCTCTAGTAAGAGCTGTACTGACTGTACTAACAGTACTGTATTTTTGGTGGGATTTTGTTTTGTTTGGGTTTTTTTGGTTTTAAAAAAGGCAAAAAAATACAGCACCTAACTTTTTCTAACAAAAAGAAATAAGGTGGTGTCTTTCATAGTTATGAAGTACTGTATAGGAACTAGATGAATTGTTTATGTGACACTGTTAAAAGTAGCCAGGACAATGTATTCTTTACTAGGTGTCACAGTTGTTTGGCATTTATATTTAAAGCCCATCTTTCAAAGCAACCTAGATTTAGTTTACATAAGCAAACAAGATGTGAGCTCACATTTCAAATGACTTATCCTGATGACCTTAGAAACACTGAGATCAAAGAAAGATATCCTAATTTGTCACCGTGACTATTGTAGAACCTTAAAACTGTTTAGACAACAAAGTTTGTGAAGCTGTTCAACTTAAAGTAGTATGACAGGTGTAGTCAAATAACCTGCAAATGTATTTGCAAAAGTTACATTAGCGATTCCTAGTAATCACTTGCTCTTTTCAGGTAGCTGCATAAAACTAGATCTCACTTTAGCCTGAGCTTTCCCTCAAAAAATTGCTGAAATCTTAAAATTGCCACTACAAAAACATATATAATAAGCATAACTCAACTGTAGTCTGAGTTGAATTGTACAGGTATGACTTATTGACAAATAAACTTGTGCCTTTCCTAGATCAGATTAATATTCTATTAACTGTGTGGGAAGGAAAGACTCTCACCAGAAGGCTCTTCTGTGTGCTCCGCCTTCACCTTCATTGTGGTTCATCCAATGTCTTCCTAAGTTTTACAAACACTGCTGAATCTTAGAAATTTTTAGATAGTTATAATTCAGTCAGTTAATATGCAAATGCTACTCTAAGCCTGTAGCACACTGACTTTAATTTCATAGAGAACAAAATATTCTCCTTTTTAAAACACTAAGAACACTGCTATCCTTACAGGTAGAACATTGCTACAAACGCTAGGATGAGAAATCCTTAATCATCACTAACCAGTAACAGGGAAGCAAAAGATTGCAATTAATTCTTTATTATGCATTTTTATTAATAAGTATTGGTACTTGGGGCATGCATAATAACACTGCAACAATTATATCTATCACAGCATTACAACAGATATTGTCTGAAACCTTGTATTTTTGCATTTTGTGAACAGTGTTTACTGCTTCTGCAGTCTTATTTGAGATTCAAACCAAACTCCCTGATAAGTCAGGCTGATAAAGCAATCCACCTTGAAAAATGACCAGGCAAGATTTTGGCACAAACTGCTGTAAGTTTTAAGGGGATGTTACCAGTGAAGACACAGTACCAAAATGTGTGATGCAACTTGAATTATTTCCAGAATGGGAATAGAGTGATTCATCATCCAGCAATTATGTAGAAGCGAGACAGTAAATAACACAGATGTAATTAGTATTTATAGTCTTCTTTGTTGCTATTACTGGAGGAAGACCTAGGGATATGTTCTTTGCCTATACAGAACCAGTCATGCTTACAGCAAACAGCATCATTTTAAGCCAAAGCCACACTGAAATGCCAATGCATAGAATAAAGACAGTCAATTGTCTGAGACAGACCAGGCTCGATGACTGACATGTGACAGTCCAAGATGCTGCCATTCTTTGCCATCATTCTGCCCATTTATTCAGGGTGAATGCCACAGAAACAGAATGGAATGCGTGCTAAAGTGTTAGCTGTTCCATTTTCAGCTAAACACCAGATTGCCACCAAAACACATAAATGGGGGCACCAGCATGTGTCTGTCAACACCACTGCAACAATGGCAACAGGTATCAGAGAAAGGATAACTATGGAGCAGGTATCCCTGCAGCAGTTCTTCCCAAGAACTGGCATCCCTGTGAGCACGAATGGGGACTTTACCTTTTGACAGGCAAGTACTGGAAAATGTTTAAGAGGTAACAACCTTTGAATTTTCAACAATGTGTAAGATAGAGACAGCTTCATCTCTTGCATTAGAATTGCACTGGTAGAAGTTCAGAACAACAGCTGCCAGTGACATCTAACGTGTAAGTGACATCCAATGCATAACTGCTTTAGAATCTAATGAATAAACACGTTATCCTGAGACATTATGTAACTGATAACTCTTTCTTTGCACAGATTAAAAGCTGTAGGAGGCATAAGAAGAACAAATATGCATATGTACTCAGGAGGAAAAGACAATTTTGTGCTACTAAGCCACAATTCTTTCCAAATGGATGAAGTATATTTCTAGTCTTGCCAGTAGTACAAAAATAGTGTTCCAAGATTAATACAAATTCAAATGAAACCCAAGAAGACATACACAATGGAGTTAACAAATATGTGGCATCCTGCATTCTCTGAAACTTAAGTGAAATTGTTTATGAATAATTTTATTTATGAATACTATTCCACCTGAAGTAGGAGTCCTTAAGGATGAAAATCTATTTATGCAGATAAGTAGTATAAGACTGACAGGGCATTATGAGCATTCTGAACTGCTGTCATTGGACTGACAGATGCTTCAAATTCTGTGGTAAGGTTAATTCTTCCATTTGACAGATTAACAAATTCCTCTACTTTCAATGCAGAGGGCTCCTCTTCAATAGGGTAATAAATAAATTCTCTTATTTACAGAAGTTCACAGAACACAAGGAAAGATAATTTTCACTACAGAGAAAAACTTATAAAGGGACAAGACTAAATGCTTCCAGCTCTTCCATGTTTTCCATCCTTACATCTCTCTGCATTTTTATTAATATAAACTTAAGCCTTTAAACAAAAATACAGCAGCATATAACAAGGGATCAAAACCCCTTCCCCAATTTCAGAATCAGGATGGTACTGACAGGCATTACCAAACAATGCTGAATTTGAAAGAACAGATCCTGGTGCAAATCCATCTCCTGGCTGAAAATCACTGATACAGTTAATTCTCATAAATTTAATTATTTGTTAATCCCTCTACTGAAGGCACCCTTCCCCTCCAAAATACAGTTTTACTTGGAACAACAAACATACACAAAATCCTTATCAGTTCAAAACCTGCTATTACTTAGAAATGTTATTCTTCATGCTTTTAAAGCCCTTGCACATACAGAAGAAAATGAATGCCACAACTGGGTCACATCAAGTAAAAATAATTTTTGAAAAGTATTCTTCATTGCAAAACATGTCAATTCTGTAAACCACTGACTACAACTATCTTCATTTCTCTAATAGATCTTAGTTTAAGCAGAGGCAAGAGGCAATAAGAATTAGAAGATGATAGGAGAAGATGAAGAAATGTAAATCCCGTATCTGACAGCTTGACATTAAACATGAAGAATACAGAACCACAGAATCATTATTCAGCCTGGAAGAGACCTCAGGAAGTTACAGTCCAATCTCCTCATCAGAGCAGAGTTAGCACTAGGTTGCAATCAGACAAAAAAGGTTTAAACCAAAATGCACCATCCCCCTTAAAGCAGTTGAACTGGGTAAATAGTTACTGTGCCTCCGGTAAAGTGAACATTTTTTAACGACGTGCATATGCAAAAAGAAAAATGGAGCATCTGTGTAGCTGAATATACATACAGTGTACATACCTGATCTCTTCTTGTAGACATGTACACTTAACAAGAAAACTTCTTCAAATTAAATCATGCCTATTTTATGGGTGAGTTTTATACAAGAGTCTAGTTCTTCTAAGCACAGGCTGCATTGGTCACTGTGCAAAATTCCTGAACTCTGAATAGACATTAGTAAGAATTTTCACTTGACACTGTGGCAAAACCGCATAATCATCAGAAGCAAGAAACAAGTGCAAAAATTCATACATCATGTTCTCATTTTTAATTTAGTAATTATTGAATGGTTTCAGAGCAGGCACTACATTGCTTCAAACACAATCAAGTATCTTTGAAATAATGTCGAAAAATAACCTTCACCTCAGTATACACACGCGCATATACGCAGACATACACAAATTAATTTAGAAAATCTGTACATATGTATTTTCAGGAAGCAACTCAAAGAACTGTACCACAAAAAATTAGTTTCTGTACTGTGACACACTACAAATTATAATCCATTTTTCTGAAGATAGGGTTTAAGGACACAAAATGCCATGCAGTACTACTTAGTAGAAAATGAACTGGTAAATAAATTCATCTATTTAGAGCTTAAAGAATACACAGAACTCCTTAAATAAAACAAATGCAAGTTTATCAGAAAAATTTACTATCCTTGAGCTATGCAGGCCCCAGTTATTTGTGTTAACTGGAGCTTATCCCCTTTTAAGAAAACATCAAGGAAGTATATGACTGGAAATCCAGGATACTTTATTTTCTATTACTGGTGGCAAAGCTGGTTCAAGAAAGAAGTAACCTAGTTGAATCTGAGTCTGAAAGTCCATCATCTTGATTAGTCGCCTCATAATCACCCGCATTATCAGCTAATTCAACGTCTTGCTCATCATTACTCTCTGCGCTGTAATCAACTTCTTCAAGGAAGCGAGGCTCATCTTCATCCAAAACATATGTAGTGGGGCTATAACAAACAAGAATTTCCATGAATCATGTTAAAAGTACTGCTTGGTAATATTTTGGTAATATTTTGGAAAAGTAACACGTTCAGACCATGTGCCCTGTCCCTCTCCTGACATACAGTTATCCAAAAATTACCTCAGAAAAGGGGCAGGTTACCTGAAATGGGACTGGCTTTTTAGTTGCATGTAAAACAACTGAGAGACAAACCCAAGTTTGTAATGCCTTGAACTAATTAGTCAGTCATACACAACTCATTACCCAGATGTGCCATGACAAATCCACTACACTAAAGGCCCGTAAAAGAACTTCATGCAAATACAGCAGTATCAGGAGATGCTGAAGAAGAACCCAACTAGAAGAGGACACAGCCATTGCTGTAGGGTATAAACAGACCTCTGTGTTTTACTGAAACACACACTTAACTGAAAAGCACTGTAAGCAATTACTTGATACGTATCAGAGATGACAGAACAAGGGAGTCATGGTTACACCTACAATTAAGTTCCCACACGAATCACTTAACTCCTATCAGATTCTCACACATTTGCATGCAGGTAAAACTTAAAATTTGTCAAGCATTGCAAGTCTGAGGCAATGAATTTAGGGAACTGATGCTCTGCCCACAGAATAGTCTATGTCCTTAACTAATGGCCCCCCAGAATAGGAGGATTAACACCTTTAGTGTTAACTGGAAAAAGGTTAAAATACAACTTTCTGATCCTCTCACCTCCCTAGGACAGAGGAAGGAGTGAGGAGGGAGGCAGAAAAGTGTTTTCTCGACCCAGTTTTACTCACTTGGGACATAAAAAGCTATCTGCTTAAAAGCACTAAGTACTCCTAAATAATTCATAAGTATTTTTACATTCATATTAAGCCCTAAGAAGGTTTTGTAATGCATTTTACCTAATAATCAAATGGTACAGAACTCACACAAAACAGTGAGAATGTTCTTACTGAGAAACATCATACAGAACATGTAGAAATATTTGCATACTAATTTTAATGAATTTTCTCTTAAGGTATACAAAAACTTAGCTTGGCTATGGCTTTGTAATTAAAAGGACTAATCACTGCTTCTTTCTAAAGACCGTTTAGGAGCTCAGCTGCACCACTTGAAATCTGAAATGCAATCTCCACTCAATATAAATAAATTTCACAGTATTCTTCCTCTACCTGTAGCATCAATGACATTCCACACTGTAACATCTTGTACTGTTGACAGTTAATTCAAATACTGGGGAGAAAAACTGTTCCCTAGCTTAGGAGGAAAAAATATTTACATTCAAAACAATCTGTATCATGGTTCACTAAACAAGCCTGTACTCAATTAGCTATGCAAAACAGAAAGCTCCACAAAACAAAATACTTTACAGGTTATTTAAGCTGTAACTAGGGCAATAACCCACTGTTGGTTAATGAACTGGGTGTTTAAAATGAAATTGTTTCAATTTAGGAGAGACAAAGAGTGAAGAAAATAACCAGGACCTTTGCTAAGAAGTCTCTTTCATTTCACATATGGGGAACCCAACATACGATAAGGATACATGCTTTGCATGAAGCATCTGTGGGGGAACCACCAAAGGAATACAAATTTTTTGTGCTTTCATCCTGTGATGCTTTCTGCCCTAGGAAGTCGCCACCTACCAACACTTCCTCTAAGGAAAAAGGAAGGTGGGGAAATAAAAAGTTTAAATGTTTCATTTATTTAAAGAAATGAATGAAAGGGACTTCACCAGATGTATCACATTCTGACAAGTCCACAGATTTTTTCAATTTGTGCTTCTAATCACTTAACACAGGTACTGATTCATTAGTTTTCGTATGCAGGGAATCCACACTTCAGTTGGAGAACAGACTATACAATTCACAGGAAATGGAGCCATTAAATCTGAATGTTGACCCAATATTAAGTAATAATTCTGAACACTGAAACATAAAACTACAATGAGCTATGTCAAGGAGAACTATTCAACCAATGACAAGGGGATGTTTAATACATTACAGTAATCACTTACAAAAATTCATCTTAGTGAAGTATAATATGGAATAGTAAAGCTCTCAAAAAATTCTATCCACTTTGTTTAGTAAATGTCATTATTTGGATTTTAAACTAATAAAGTTGATCCTGTTAAGAGAAAGCAACCAACAAAGCCTACCTTACGGAAAAAAACCACAGAACTGGACACACAAGGAAACCACACAGTTCACCTCTTCGAAGTGTCTTGTCACTTCACAGAATATAGCCTATGTTATATTGTCTTGAAAAACACACAAGTATATTTATTCTATATACTTTTTTTTATACTTGTATACATTTATTCTACCTACTCATGTATGTGCAAACATATAGGCATGCTGCTAACTTCTAGAAATTCAGGCACTATGAACAGTCATAAGAAGTCAACCTCTTAACACATTTTAGACCTTTACTCTGGCACATATACATCCAGAACTGTGGGATGCTTTTCACATTTAATAAAACAAAAATCAATATTATGTTACTTTCTCTATTCAAGAGATCAAAGATTAAAACCGATCTTAACTTAGAAAGCTACATAAACCTTTAAAATAAAAACTTGCTCTGAAATCTGCTTCATAATAGTCCTAGCTTTCTACTACCATCCACAACAACACACCATAACTTCTCAGTTGTTTATTACTCAAAATAAACATTACTATAATATTTATTAAGGTTATTTTTTCCACTTTCCCTTTCTTTTCATTCCTCACAAAATTGTATCCAACCTGTGTCACATACCACTCATATATTTGCTTTCCCATGACATGTTGTCTTTTGATGTAGCAAATGTTAGCCTTGAATATTTAATTTTTCAGCAATCTCCATTCTAAAGGTTAGCATGAATCTGCAAAGTGTAATTATTACTCCCCTGTTTTACTGAGGCTGGATCACAAGAAATAAAGAAATCAAATACCTGAAAAAATGTCTTACTGTTTAATCAAATTTTTTATTTGCCTCCCTGCTGCTCCCCACCCTCAGCGTATCTTGTGATGATATATTTTTAGCTGCTGTCATGCTGATTCTATGGGTTTTAATTTCCTAACTTTTCCCTTGGGGTCTTTCTAATTAGCTTGTTCAATAATCCTTCTTCCTCTACTTCTACACCTCCTGCTTTTCCTTTCAAAAGGAAACTATTATTTTTTTCAGATTAGCAGAGCTTGTTTATCCCACACCTACAGTATTGTAATGTAAGGGATGCCACAATCTGTATATTTTCTTTGAAGTCATGGCTGTTAAAAGAGAATACTATATGAAATTCTGAAGTTCTGTATATCCTACCTAAACAATATTTTATGGGTAAAAAGATGAATTCCTAAATGCCTGATTAATAAACCTGATATGATACTATGGTCCTCAAGTTTATGAATAACTTTAAGAATCTCTCTTTCATTTAAAAGAGTATTTTCTCCATCACCTGCCATTGAATAAACTGAAATTAGAATTAATATAACTGTTTTCATCAATGGATTTTAATTATTAACTAAAACATACTTTAATTATTAAGGTCAGCCAGGCACACATAGTGGTGATAGCAGCAACAGCAGCAGCAGCCACCGTAAGTTCTGGGGCCTGAGCACTAGACAAAGCTGGGCAGTCAGGGGAATTATTATTCCTCCAGTCAGGGGAAACATGAGTAAGAACTGAGACACCAGCCAGGAACCATCAGCTCTCATGAGTGAGTCTGACATGGTGTGAGTGTTGCCAGCAGATATAAATGGCCCCACAGAGCGCAAATGACTGGGATGTGGTGCCCCGGTCAGGACATGGTGAGCAGTTCCCCAGGAAGGGCACGCAGAAGAGGCCACTAACTCTACTTGGGGAGGAAGAGGAAGCAGTCTTCTTCTATAATAAAAATGGCAGCTACACATCGCAGCTGCCAGGCTAAAACCAAGAGAGACCACAGCCACCTCAGTTATACATCTAGACCCAAACAGACTTGCTGAAGACTAGAAGAACTACCTGGGCCCTCAGCTGCAGGAAACTCCAGAATCTGAAAGTCCCCCTGGGCCCTGAAGTCAGAGGTGCCATGGGTGCAAGCGTGCCCAGATAGATAACCTGCCTTTTGTGCAGGCTGCCATGTTGTGTGAGCAGTTCATCAGGCAGCATACTATCTGGGAATCCAAGCAGGAGACTGATGGTGTGGTATTATTGCACTGACACAGGCAGGCAGACAGTGCTGCTTTAAGACCTTGGAAGCAGAAGGGAAGTTAGCATCCAACCCTTAGACAGGTTTGGATGATTTGCAAGGCAAGGGAGACTGGAATCTCATCTCTGCTTGGAGCAAAAGGAAGAGGTTTTCCCTAGCAATGTGCCCCTACATAACAAATATGACACTATGAGGCTGGAAAATCTCCACAGTAAGTAGCCAAAACCAAGAAAAGGACAATGCTACAAAACTGGTACAATCAGCCATTCATAGGAGAATGAGTGTCACCAAAAGGGCATGAAGCATGGTAATTATTGGAGAATCCTCACTGAGACACATGGAAGCAGCCTTTTACCATCCAACCTCTCTAGCAAGATTTGCTGCCTATCAGGGCCACATTCATCATGTTACAAAGAGCCTACTGAAACTGGTAAAACCAGAGGACTATCAACCACTCCTACACTTTCACATTGAATGAGGCTGCAACAATGAGACTGTGAAATATCAAAATGGATTTCATGTCCCTCGGAAAGATGTTAAAGGGATCAGGAGCACAGACAGTGTTCTCCTCTCCACAGTTGCAGACTAAGAGCAAATCATGCCTTACCCATCTGATGGCCTTTTATGATGCAATGACTACAACAGTGAACATGGGAAGATCAACCTACGTCATCAGCCTAGTCTTCTGTAAGGTCTTCTACATGGTCCCACATGACATGCTTACCTCCAAATTGGAAAGATGTGGATTTCATGAGTGGACTGTTTGATGGACAAGGAATTGCTTGGACGGATGCAGCCAGAGACTTTTGGTCAAAGGCTCTATGTCCACATGGAGCTTGGTGACAAGTGGGGTCCCTCAGGGCTCTGTCTTGGGACCAGTGCCCTTTAAGACCTTACTCAGTGACACAGACAGTGAGGTCAAGTGCTCCTTCAGCAAGTCTGCAGACGACACAAATCTGAGCAGTGCAATTGACACAAGAGAAGGATGGGATACCATCCAAAGGGACAAGCTTAAGAACTGGGCCCAAGAGAACCTCATGAAGTCTACCAAGTCCAAGTGCAAGGTTCTGTAACTGGATCAGGGCAATCTCAGACATAAGCACAGACTGGGAGAAGAAGTCACTGAGCAGCCCTGCTGATGAAAAGCTGGACATGAGTCAATAGTGTGAGCTTGCACCCCAAAAAGCCAACCGTGTCCTGAGCTGCATCCAAAGCAGTGTGGGCAGCAGGGTGAGGGAAGGGATTCTGCCCCTCTGCTCTGCTCTGGTGAGACCACCTCAGCAGTCCCCAGCACAGGAAGGACATGGACCAAAGCCACTGAGAAGCTCAGAGGGCTGGAGCATCTCTCCTACGAAGACAGGCTGAGAGAGCTAGAGTTCTTCAGCCTGAAGAATGAAAGGCTCCAGAAAGACCTCACTATGGTTTTCCAGTACCTAAACAGGACTTGTAAGAGAGAGGAAGGATGACTTCTTACAGAGTCAGAAAGGGATATAACAAGAAGAAATGTTATTAAACTAAAAGGGAAGAGATTTAGATTAGCAGTTAGGAAGAAATTCTTTTCTGTGAGGGTGGTGAGGCACTGGATCAGATTGACCAAAGAACTTGTGGATGCCCTATCCCTGGAAGTGTTCAAGGCCAGGTTGGATGGAGCTCTGAGCAATCTCATCTAGGGGGTTGCATCCCTGTCCATGCCAGGGGGGGTTGGAACTAGATGATCTTTAATGTCCCTCCCATCCAAGCCATGCTATGACACTTACTATTTTTTAGAACAATAATACCTTACTATACCTTACTTTCATTTCCATTAATGCTCCAAACATATTAAAATTTAATAAACCTTTTCACTAACATGGTATATTTTTTTCAAAGCAGTATTTTAATCATCCCATAAAAGACATACTTGGAGTTTTCATTATTCACAAGACTCAATTACAGAAAAATTAATCCACCAGGCAGACATAACCCTTACCAATTTCAACCCCATGGAGATCAGCAGTTTCTTGAGACTACAAGGGATGTGTATAAATTTTAAAACTTTGGAACAAAAAATGAAGAAATACTCCCTGTCAAAGTATGGAGGGTTGCAGCTACCTGGGGAGTTGGGAAAGGAAGGAGAGAGAATTATGAAGAATCATTCTGAAGAATGATTTCTTTTAAAACTGCATTGTTATGGGAAGAAGAAAAGTCTTAAATGAGAGAGTTATGAAGTATCATAAAGGAATTGTTTCTCCATAGTTTCCCTCCTAATTTCTCTTTAGTGTCTATATTCTGTTCTAGGGATTAGCAATCCTGCTGTAGGAGGCAACATCACACGTGCAACTACATGTGCTGTCTGGTTCAGCTGCTCTTAACCCATGTGATTTTTTTAAGTAATGAGGATATTTTCTCAAGGGAATTTCCAAGGCTAAAGGGGAGAAAGTATCCAACTCTTTCCTAAGCCATAAGAAGCTGAACATCCAAATCTCCTTTAATTATTATTTTCAAAAATCTGCACTTTTAGGGTTACAAAACTTTACTCCACAGCTTAATCACAAGTAACATCAACACTTTTCTATGTGTTCTCACCCTGAAATACTTTTTATGAAATTCAAAACTGAATCAAATCAGTTGGGATTTGTCAACCATTAACTGTAGCCTGTGGTAGTATTTGGATCATATCACCTGGAGTAGAAGAAAACTTAAAGAATGGTATGAAGAATATATAAGCTGTTCATCATGCTTGTTTTTTTCAGTTCGTTCAGGGTTTTTTTCCTTGATTACTAGTTTCCTTATTTTGCCCCAGAGAAGACAAACAGTACTCTGATGCTACAGTCTACACAGAATTAAAAGCAATCACTTTCACTTAGGCCAGAGGAGGGGCCTGGTGCATAGGCGCTGCTACCAGGCCCACCAGTGGAATTCTGAATCTGATTTTTTAGTAGCTTTTTCTTCCAACATTCAGAACAGGACAGACTGGACAACAGCTGCAGTATAAGATGCCTTCCTTTTAACAAAGCTGTAGTCCTAAAGTACTGGAAGAAAGGCCAAGAAAAGCTCCAACCCTGAAGGAGAGAAATAAGGAAAAAGCCTTTATCCCAAGGTGCAGAAGATTAGGAGTATACAAATGTCTGGGCAAAGTTTAAAGAGTTATTAAGAGGGAGGAAAGTAATATAGGACAAACCCAGTTTCCATCTGACAGCCTAGACGGAAATCCCTTGCAAGACTTTATACACACTCCCACTGCATGTACCCCTCACTCCTTGCCTCATCAGTCCGGTATTTTTTCTCAAGTGTAAGATTAAGTGCAAGAAGTGGATTTTCATCAGGTTTTTCCCTTCCCACAGCCCAGCCCCTTTTGGCTGTCTACTTTTTATACCATTTTCTAGACATGCTGGGTCCCAAAGCTCAGTCTGCTTTTCTGATATAATTATATCAAATTAACAAACACAACCACACCATGTTCTAGAACACACCAGTGAGCCTCAAAAGAATCACTGAAATGAACAAGAATTTCCCAAAAGTGGTCAAGTTTTTGAGCAAAGTCTAGTAAGTCATAACAATTATGACTGCGGTAATATGTTTTTGATTCATTGCATATAGACCCTTATCACACCTGTCAGCACAACAACTATAATTCTCAATACAAGATCAATATTACATTTAGTCTAATCTTTTCCATTTGGAACTGGGGTGAAAACACTGTCAAATGGGTTGGAAATAATTAAGGAAAAATTAAGTGCTTAATTCATCACATAAAATGTTAGAGTGCACTGCCAGAGGGAAATAAATCTACTTATTGCTTTATTTTTCTTGTTTCAGACATGGTTCAAAATGAACTCATGGAAATTTAAGCCTATGTGTAATGAAATACTGGCAGTATATTCTAAAATATTAACATGTACTTGGTCATTTTAATTACAACCTGGAAAACCAAAAAGAATTTGAGAAACCCTCAAAATCATTTGCAAAAAATAAAATCAGTGCTTCTGTGTTTAAACTTGACTGCTTAGTCTCTAAAGCATTAAAACTGTGCATTGGTAAAAAGCAATACCAGTAACATCCAAAAATCAAGGAAATTACCACAATCTTAGTAATTGCTCTACCCTAACCCTACAGGAATGCTACAGCTGTGTAAAAACTATTCTGTTTTATACTTCCTATTGATGAACTTTTTACCTGCTTTACCTGCAAGTAGCTCTCATTTGTCTCTAAATGGCAAGTAAAAAGCAGCAAAGCATGTGAGTATAAAAGAAACTATAAGCAGTTCTTTCAATGTAATAGGACAGTGACAATTGAAGTTTGGGCCTATAAAACAAGAAACTATGACTATATTCTTACCCATGACTGTCTCCGAAGAGGAGCAGAAATCAGCTTTATAAACTTGACAGAGGCTCTCTGTATATTTCCACCACTCAAATGAATAATAAATTGATACCTTGGTTGACAAGATTTTTTTAGTATCTTGTCTAGAACCATATAGAAACACTAACGTCAGCATTTTGGATACAAGGATTGAATAAAATGACAAATGAACAACATCTTTCACAGATTTCACATGTAAGTTTCAAGAGGCGTAAATGAGTATCTGTTTTTCATAGCACCTAGAAATAGAGAGGTACTTCTGCTGCACAGAAAACTAGCCAGATCCTTACAAGGGGTAAGGAAGAGCGGGGCAGGGAGGATAAGAAAGAAACCAAATCCTACCAAGAGACTTTTTCCTTCAAACAGCAGTGAAGTCTCACTTCACACAGCAATGCAGCCCAACTCCTGTATACTTCAGTTGTAACGGTATCTGGAAATACCAGCCACGTGTTTCTCCAAATCTAATTATCATCAAACTGGCAAGTGTGAAAAGAGTTTGCTGAGTCTTACTAGAAGTGTCACTAGGAACTGATACTCATCATATCTACATAAATTAGTTATAGCCTTCTAGCAAAATGTTCTAGAGTGCTCTCCCAAGCATCTCCCAAGAATATAAGCAAAATAATGATTATGGAATCTGAATGAACTGCAACATTTTGAGGCAGTATCCAGCCTTTTTTTTCTTTTCTGTACAAGGAAAATAGCCTTGAAAACTCATTCAGTGATTTAATAAAAATAGTACTTAAATAGAATCTGACTTTACTCCCTCACCAAAAAAAACCCTCAACAAAATCCACAAACCAAACCCCCTCCCTTCCCAAACTCAACCCAACCCAAAAAATCCCCACAAACTATGAAAGACAGTAGAAAGTCCATGCTGAACTATGCGTTCCTTCAGTTGTTAAAAACTGAATATTCCTCATCCTATGCTTTTGTTGGTTTGGGGTTTCTCGTTGGGTTTTTTTTGGAGGAGGAATGATCTCACCAAATAACGTCCACTATGGTCTTGCCCATTACTTCCTGAGACAGTACAAAGTGGATTTTCACAAAGTTTATTTAAACAGACTGTTGTTAAAATTTATTTTTAATAATATCCAGAATAGAGGAATATGGTACCTCCATTATCCAGTAAAAAAGCTGACCTTTAACTAACACCTATTTTACAGTATGTATCTAAGTTCTGAATAGAAGCCAGACCCTAAAAACAAGAAACATCAGACTTCCTCCCTGAGCATCATCATCAATAAACAGTATAGGTTTTTGAACTTTCTGCTGTGACATGCAACGACTGCTACCACAGATAGGAAATTCGGACTCCAAGGATATCTGGACCAACTGTCACATGGGCATATTTGCTAGGGAGCAGAATAGAATTGCTCTGCTCTAGACAAATTCTTCCAAGTAATTGATGCAAAAAGTCTGATGGCCTAAGGCATACAGAAAAACTCTGCTTCTGAGCCTCTGGCAACAAAAGAATGGGACCACCTCTTAAATCCACATATGGCAGAATTGATCTCTTTGGCAAAGAATAAAAGAAGATAATGCGCAAACTTAAATATTATATGGCACTTCTATTGCTAACAGTGGAGGTTCTGTGAACAAAATTGTAGTTTCTTGTTTATCCTAGAATGGCTTGGGTTGGAAGGGACCTTAATAATCATCTAGTTCCAACCTCCCTGCTGTGGGCAGTGACATCAGATTGCTCAGAAACCCAGGTACAAATACACAGCACATTTCAGTCTTAATGCCCTATTTTAAACTAAACTGTTGGAATTCACATGTTCAGTTTTTCCATCACAGATTCTCACACAGTTATACGGTGAAAATATTTGCTAGGTGAATATTGAGACCTATTTTCTCACTTCATGCTACATATTTTTCTGTTTTAGTGTTCTTGGATTTACATTCAATGACTTTAAGAAATAAAGCCATCAGGACTTAGAAAAACCTAAGCAGATGTTAACAGATTCATCCAATAAATTTCAATATTACTTATGTCAATGTTACATATTGATTAAAAATATGAACTCTTACATGCACAGAATCTGATTTTTTTCCCACTCTTCTAATTTCTTTAGTGCAGAAGCACTTGGTTATCACCTTTCACCATCTGTAGCTGTGTAACACCCAAAGGTCACATTAGGGGAAACCATTTTGTAAAAATTTTTTCTAGATATAAATTAATTTTAATACACTGACTGAAGTTATTTAATCACCTCTCTCCAGTTTAAAATATTAACCTGCAGTAAAATTATTTTTGTGATTTTCATGACCTAGTCTTTTGGGATGGAACTGAACCTGCTGGGTTTTTTTTTAAGAAGCAGAGTACTAGTTACTTTTTTCACTCAACAGGATTATAGGTGTTTCCACATAGAGTCTCAATAATAGTAAGCTTATTATGAGGCTGATGTTATATTTTACCTGTGCTCCTATGTAGCCAACAACACTATGTTTATGTAGGATTAAGTCTTTTACCAGTGCTTTCTGAAAATCCAGGCTAAAACAGTCCCTGTGCCCTTCACTCCCAGCAATTAAATATAAATCAAGTCAGACACAGCTTCCCCCTGCCCCCAGCAAGGTTGTACTTCACATGCAATTAATTTTCATACATAATAATTTTTTAGAGATAGCTAGAAATTAGTAATTTCTAATTATTAATGAAGTATTTTAGCTGGTAAAGGAAGTCCATACTATGTGTGTCTCTTCATACACCAGGATTTGGTTTATTTCATAATATTAAAACAAGCTATGTGTTCCCATTTGTTCCTTTTCTCATCTATTATTACTCAAGTTTGCTGTCAAACAGAAAGCAAACATAACGTCTCACCCTTTTTTATCCCATTCTGATACTGAAGTGTTTTTGATGTGCCTTTAGCTTTCTAGCAGATACTAAGGGGAGCAACTTGTGTATATGACATGACATTCCTCAGTTCAACAGGGGCTCTTGTAAGGAAAATCCATCATAAATAACATTAACAAACAGAAATCCAGCACATGACTTTTTTCCAAAGCACAGCCATTAACTACCTGTGAACTAGGATGCTAACTTTCTCCCAAGAGACAATATAAGATTGAGATTCCCATGCCTGAGGCAGACAGTAATAGAAAGTTACGTGGAAATCTGGGGCCATTTTTCAATGCCACCCTCATGGATTAATTGCTCACAACCACCTTGCTCCAGTCCTTCCCCAGTGTGGGTCCTTAGCATCCTGAAAGCCGTTCTTTATAATAAACACTAAGATGAAGAAGGCACTCACTACCTCAGCCTTTTACATGTCCTGTGTCACCAGGGTTCCTGCCCCATTCACCTGTGGGGCCATATTTTCCCTAATCTTTCTTTTACTACTTACACACTTACGGAAGCTCTTCTTTGGTTACTCCAAACCTACGTTCTGACACTATCTTTTCCAGGAATCCCTAATTCACCTTTAACCAAGCATGAAACTTTGTTCTGACAGTAACAATTCAGTCATTACAAACATCCTGATGTTCTACTAGAGAGCAAATGATACTGGGGGGATCCAACCATCACTGGAGCCAAGAGATACTAGCACATCACAGCTACTAGTCATACACTTCTAACCACTTCCCTAAGACACCCTCCTGTTGTTACTCCTATTGTTCTTATCACCTTTTAGCTTATGCTTCACTTTTCATTATTATCTGTAAATGGTAAGCATGAACAAGCTCCAGTTTCTCTCAATACTCAACATTCTGGTAACACTGATGGGTCTGAATGCAGGAAAAAAACATCATTTCCATGTCATACGGTGTCACAGATGCCCTCCCATAGCTCTGCTAGGTTTTTGTGGTCTACAGACAAATTGCTCATTAATCTTATATCTAACAAAAGTCTTAGCATCAAGTACATCCTTGTTTCAGCTGCCCAAAAGCAGTAACAAATTCCATTTTTTCCCCAAATTTCCACTCTATTGTTTTAGCTAAATTGGAGCTACAGCCAGCATTAGTAGAAATATTGTAGCATGTAAACCTTACTCCTTTCCAATGTAGTGCCTTTTTCAAGTCTGGAACTCAGCTTTATTAGTCTGTCAACCACATTTTCAGAAAAATATGCTTGTACATTTGGAATCCCTTACGTGCTGTCCATCTTTAGTTACCATGTACATGTGGATACTTGGGTGATGAATTACATGAATGGAAAGATGCACTGTATGCATACATTTGCAAGCTTATCTACACCTTTAAGAACAGGCAACTTAGTAACCTAGCTACTGAGCATATGAATTTCTTCTGTGACCCAAACTATTTCACATTTTTTTAATTCTTCGAGTGTTGTTATATACCTCCACCACAGGAGAAACAAGAAAAAAAGAGTCTGGAAGAAATACTTACAGTTTTTAGTTGCTTTAACTCACATACTTTAAGTCTGATTAAATGCAATTTTAATACCACATCAAGAAAAAAAAAAAAAAAGGGGGAAAAAAAACCACTTTGAAAGAGACAATTGAGATCTAAGACCTACTACTGAATTTTATGGCCTGTAATAACTCCCCAATGACATTAAAATTGCTAGTGTTTATCCCAGCAACAAATGTGACATGTAGTCTGTCTGTATTGTTTTCCTTCAAAGTTTGAAGCAACTGAATTAACACACTAGGTCTCCAACATATTCAGATTATTGTTAAAGTAACAGGTCACAATACATCAGCATTATTTTTGATGAGTGGAAGAATATTTTTGAAAACATCTTTATACCACTTGAGAAACTGCAAATTTTTTCCCAAAAGAGACAGTAGGTATTATAGAAGTGTACTACCTTGTCACTTTACAGCTTGACTCAATCAGCTCATTTTCAATATCCAACAGACTAGAAGGCAGATTGTATTCCAAAGGTGAGGACATTCTTTTTAAACGCAGCAAGCCAACACAGAACTTTGCTCCCATCTCCTCCAGTTCTCTTGTACCTATCTGCAATCCCTAATTTGAAAATAAGATATAAAAATATAAAATAGGCACATGCAGATGGACCCACACATACTGCAGAATAACTCTTTAGGTTAACATTTTCTTACTTTACTTAATACCTTCTCTTGCTTTAGAGACAGAACAAAAAACTGTAGAATAAACACTTAGCAAGAGTATCAGAGAAGACTCAGAAATACCTACATGATTCTTCCAAGGCTGAGCAGACACATCCACATTTTTTGGAGCTTCCTAGTCTACACTTCTAGCACCCCAATATTACCAGATCTTTTCCCAGTGGCATAGGAAGAGAGACAGAGATCATGTCTAGATTCATAAGTATAAATTATTTTCTAAAACTTCAGAAAAATTTATAAAAATTAATTTCTAATACAAGATTCCTCAACGTAAGTTCCAACAATCAGAATGAAAAAAAAGGAGAGAATTCATATCATAGCTGTGATCAAGTTCATTGCTATGTTCTGACATGTAGGTAAGACTATCTACGGCAGCAGTTACTCCATGAGACAGACGTCTCTTCCCCACCTGTAAGTTAGAGGCTACATGTGTTAATTCTGAAAGCATTTATTCAGACATTTAGTAATTAAAACCAATAAACAAATTCTCAAAAGCCAGAGCTCTTTTCAAACTTGAATTACATAGCCGGGCATTTTCCTCTGCAAAGACTATTTAAAAGGTAGAACTTACTGTCATGGTTTTAGCTGGCTAGGCGCCAAGCCCCACAAAATCTGTTATTTTCATAAGGGGAAATAAAGATTGCTGAGGAAAACTGGAAAGCACCACGACACTTATGTAATGCTCTCCAAGTTTACCTATCTGATAAAACTCTCCCATCAGGTAATTCCACACTTTTAATTTAGCTAGAAGTGCAGTATATAGGGATATAACCTCTGACCTCAACTGTTTTATGAAAAGAGAGTAATCCAGACTGAGCCTCAACAGTTATGTAATTGGCTAGTACTAATTGCATATACACTAGCAAATTCAGCGGCAGAACTCAATTCCCCCTTTGCAATTTCTGTATCTCTGGAGAATTTAAAAGGATTTTATCTTGGATGTTCTAAACCTCTTAAGGCACTGATTAGCTAAAAAGAAGCTTTGACAAAACAAACAAGGAAGCAGAAGAGCCAGGAATTTGTGGTAAGTTGAGTCATCAAGTATGAAAAAATATATGAAGCAAAAAAGAATGAAGCAGGAATTTTTTTACCAAAAGCTAGAAAAAACCCACACAAGCTTTGCATGTGTTGCCACATTGACACTGCATTTTAAAATGAAAGGTTTAAAAGAAAGTATGTTGCTCCAGAAATGGTACAGCCCACACGTTCTCCATGTGCTGTTTTGAACATACTTAATACAGGAGAAGTTTGATTTTCTTCTGAGGTCTTTTTTTGCCTTGGTAGTACTCATAAACAAGGTGCTTTTTAGTAACAAGAAAGATAAAGCTATATCCACAATTCTGAACAGTGCCATCCTCCAGCCAAATGGTACTGAAACCTGTTAGCAGTGAACAAGAGTTGAATATTTGAGTATTATTCTTAATAGTAATACTACTTACCTCTTTTATAATGCTTTTGTGCTGTAGGTTTCAAAGCACTTATTAATAAAGGAAGAATTATCCTCACTGTACTGATGGAGAAATGGAGGCAGAGAGGGTTGAAGCGATTTGCACAGTGTCTCACAGCATGTCACTGACCCCGCTGGGAACAGAAATCAGTTCTCCTCACTCAGTGCAGTACCTTATCCACAGAGGCCAATTTTTTGGCTTTGTTTGTAATTGTTTGCACATCATTAACTTTCGAAGACCCCAATCATAGCTGGGGCTCCGCTATGCTAATCACAGGAAGACACAGTCCCTGCCCCAAAGAGATTAAAATAACATTAAGGACAAGAGGCAACAAGTATATAGAAGAGGAAGGAGAAAGGTAACAGTAATCTCACTGTTACACAGATTACTAATGTGCACAACTTGATGGTTCAGAAACTTTTCCAGTTATCATCTACATTTGTTGCTGAAGAATTTATCGTTAGTTGGCAGGTTCCTTATAGATAAGATATGTGTCTCTAAGTTGAAAAAGGACAAGAGCATAGCATGAAGGAAAAGTGCAAAGACAATTGTTATAAAGCATGCGCATGTTCCCTGGCTGCTATTTTTAGCACAGCAGAAAGAGGATGTAACTAAAGAGAAACCTAAATGGACTGGATTGGAAGTGGATAACTGGGAAACATCTGAAGGGTAAATTTTCAGCCTACTATACTGAAGGGTCTACACAGTTGTGGTAAGAGCCTCATGCCAAATCTTGATTTGCTTCTTCCATTTCTTTAAATCATAAGGGAGAATGTAATATCACACAAATGCCAAGCACCAAATTCCTTAACTGATTTTTCCATCAGCCAAACCTCTTCATTTCCATGAAACAAGATCCAAACTCTGGTTCAGGAAATCATCAGCTGACCTTACTAAGGGACCTAAGGTGAAGTTCATTTTCAGTGATACCTTGATTACACTCCTTTTCTTTATCTTCTAATGATCTTCCACTGTTGTTCTAGTACCTTTAACTGAGGCCTATTAAAGTTCCTTAAATGCTACAGGCATTGCTTTTAAGCTCAAGCCATCGCAAAATAGATTCTTTTCTTTTAAAACTAAATTAAATTTCTTTTTCCCTACATCTTATACAACTCTCAGTAAAATTTTAGAGGGAGAGCTGAAGTCTTCCTTACTAAGCATGTCATGAAGGTACCTTCATATCAAGAGAGTATCTCAGTGATTAAATTTGCTACTTGAAAGCAAAGATACAAAACAAAGGCATAGCAGACTGTGACCTCAAGTGAGAAGAATATTCCTATAATATATACTTAATAAAAGGAAAACAGCCATATAAAGATTTGGAGAAGTCAACTGAACAGTAAAATATCATGTAGATCTTCTGTTTTCTTATTCAGCAGAGGTTACTAAGACATAGTAATTTTTGAGAACTCAAATTCTAGAGACTGAAGAACCATGGTTACTGAGAAATTTGTTGACCGAGTCTTTATTTCCTGAAGTCTTCTCTTTATGTGCATCGTAAGATTGCCTGATAACAACATTTTTTCAATTAACTTAAAAGTCAAGCGATACTTCCAAATTTATTCATCTCCAATCAGGAAAGGGATTCATTTCCATTTTCATATGGCTTGAATTATTGAAGACATTGTTCTTCTAGCTGGTGTCTTAATTATGCCCCATAGTAGATCCTGGAGAATCCAAAGTTTGTTTTTCCATATCTTGAATCACAGATGACCAAGCAATATTTGCAGCACTTATTCTCAACACACTACAAAGACTCCATGTGACCAGTTAAAAAATAATTGCTTCCAGAGATAACTCTGTCACAAGAGATCCTAAATTCTGGTAAGAATTTCTAACTTCAGCTCAACAGCTTCCTGACTGGAAATAGTCTAGCATCATCATTGCCCAAGTAAAATGAATGAGAATAAAAAGAAAAAACTGATGTTCAGCTTTGGCAAAGACTCAATATTCCTTCCACAAGGAACCAAATTGTTAAGTAATCCTCTTCATTCTTTGAACAAAATTCAGCAAGGATGCCAAACCAGAATAAGACTAGTAAAGTGTTTCACACCTTTATGGTTCCATCCCTCAGATCTGAACTCTCACGTCCTTTGGGATGGGAAGTAGCAGAGAAGAGAATTTCTATAGTTCAACTTCTCTCTGTTTAGAAATAACATATGTCATCTAATTTATACCACAAGTTTATTGATAGAGTTACTGGCCCTACTCCTTCCACAAAATAAATCCCAAAAATAAACCAAACAACACAACAAAAGCCCCCCAAAAAACACTGAGCTTAAGCCTTTTCATCTCTTTCATCATCTCACTGGACAAATGCTGGTCTTTGCTTAAGACCAGTCACCTTGGCTTTTTAGATACATTTTCTTAGTAAGTCTGAGCATTATCATAGTGAAGAAAAAATTAAGGACCTTCCTGTAAGTTCAGAGGATGACTAAGACCTCACAAATTGCTTTACTCCATAAAATGAATGGCAGAACAGCAATTTAGTCTCATCAGTTAGTTTATATTACACAGAAGAATGCTCTTCCCTTTTGAGTAAATGAGTCTTCCACAAAATTCAGCCATTTTTTTTCTTTCATTACTGAACAAGAGCTTTGGAGGTTTAAGCATCTTGAAAGTTTGTCCACAAAGCATCTTCAATTCACTTTTCTTAAGTACTTCCTGTAGCAACACTGCTAAAGCCATGAGGGTTCATGTTTAAGAGTATTTTGGAAATTTCAAAATAAGCAAATTGGATGAGTTATTTTTTTTAAAGCTCCACAATTAATGTCATCTGGGGAATATTCTGACAACAGCAGGAATGCTTCTGTTGTTAATTGACAAAATGTAATACTTACAGGCCTACTGAAATTCTGGACAAAATATCTGTCTTCCTACTGTCTAGGGGTATAAGCCCAGATGTTGCAGCACACATTAATATACTAATATATCTTGTCTCTTTTTTTTTTTGTTTGTTTCTGTCCCACTCAGCCTTCTGATCCTTTCTGTCAAGCACCTTATTTGAGGCTTGTGATCATTTTCTTGATTAGCATTCCTAAACTCAACTTTCAAGCAGAGGAAACCCACTTCTTCCATGAATGCTGTCTAGTAGTGAGACACTACCAATAGTGTCAAACAAACCTTTTGTTTTCAGATATCCAGCCTGTTAACATTTTTCAAGGAGAGAAAATGAAAACAAATTTTAAGTCAAGAAGCCACACAACTATGTGAGTTCAGAGATGATGCATAATTTGTAGTGTTGGTAACCCAATATGAAAGTGTTTTTATTTGTAAGCCTGTTTCCCCAGCTGTATGGGAAAATTCTGTAAGGGACACTGCTAAATATCTGTTGAAGAACCACGATCTGCCATGCTGAAGTCTGAAACTGCCATACGTAAAGGAAATTTTTTTTATAGTATTGGCATTTACTACTACCCAATTCTAATAACCTGTTGGACAGAACAGTTCTGGGTTTTTTTAACTACATCCATACACATGTGTTACAAGCAATGATTGATATTAATCTTGTTAAAACAGCCCATAAGCATAACTGCTATGCAACCTATAAAGTTGAAAATTATCATTCTAACATTAGTGTACCAGACCTTAAAAGGTTTCAGAAGCGTCAAGCAAGCAAGAATTGAGCAAGCGGGGTTACAGAGTAAGATACCAATGCAAAGGGAAGAAATTTAAAAGCAAGAAATATTGAACTGATGTATCTTCTTACTTTATATTTGCCCTGGTCACATCCACATAACGTGCTTTCCATTGTGTAGCTCCTTTGTACTCCTATCTCTCTCCAGACAACAACTCGTGCTGTAGATTCCTTGGACTTTTCCACTACAAAGCTGCAGCTGCCCATGCAGAATGCAGGGGCAGTCTGACTCAGGATCTTAGGGAGTGCCTGCAGGACAGCAATTTGAAAAATACAGTGATTCTTTTACTTCCAATATGGAAGGAAGTGAAAAGGGACCATGTAATGACAAACTTACTGGAAAATTTCACTGCAGTTTGAATTAAAAAAAAACAAGAAAGAAACAGTTCTCCATGTTGAGTTTTCAAAACTCAGTGTGTTTAAGTGACAGTGTCTTCAGGTCTGCCTTTTCCTACTTACTAAAATCCTTTTTTTCAGGTTCAGTCACTGAAGTTGTTAGTCATGTGAGTAAAAATCAGGATACAAGAGAATTCTTCAGCTGACCACCATCCCTCCTAACTCATCAAGCTAAGTTTGCTCAAATTAAATGTATCATACTCCATGTAAGTATTTAATTCAATTGCAGACTGTTTCAGAAATCCCATTTACAGACCTAACAAAAGCAGTATTTTACTAACACATAGAATTCATTTGTATTCAGCAAAGCACTAGGTACATATTTCACTTCAAGAATGTGAATCAAAGTCCAGTACAACTGTTTACATGACAGCTTCAGTGAAAAGGTCATTGACTAATGCTAAAGGACTGTTCTTTCCAGTGTTTATTTGTGTCAGTTAAGACAAAACACGACCACCTCAAATTCATTATTTCAGTAGTACTTAACCCATTAGTGTAAGATTGCCCAAACATTTCATTCCACCTTTTTGAAACCAAAAGGCTTTTTCCAACAGCCCTTATTGACTACTGTCTTTTGTGCACTATAGTAGCGCAGGGCAAACTGACAAAACCCCGTGTAATGTGTTACAGCAGCAAACGTGATTGGCATCCAGCTCAGCATCCAGGAAATTACACAAGAAAATCAAGAAGTGATCAATTTTTTTTGTGAGGGAGACTTAAAGAAAAAAGATCTGAGAGCATCTGTACTCAATTACACTCAAGGATGCGTAACAAGTGTTTTAACACACATTCACATGTTTTTGAAGCTTAACTCTTGAATTTTTAAAAAAAAAACTGCGGCCTGGACACCTTTAGGTCACACAGGTTTGCAGTTCCCATGAGCAGCAGTGGAGGGAGACACACTGAAGAAACAAGTAACACTCTAAGAAACAAGTAATTCTCTAAATTTTTGACAATTTCGAAGCTTATACAATACAGAGGATGTGTTTGTGAAAGTTGATTACATATACCTAATTAGGGGCACATGTATTAACTACATATCATTATATAAGGTAATAAATAAAAAGGAATCTTACATATTTCCATATACAAAAGTAAGTATTTCTCAGAAGAATTAAGTTTCTTTTTTTCCTTGTTGCTAGAATATTGTTTGACATGCTTCAATGACCTGCTTTTTCATCTGGTAATTATAAATGCACAGAAGCATATTTTCCATCTATTCTCTAAAAAAGTAGTATTAAATACAAAAAAGTACATATTGGTGCAAAGAAACAAAAAAAAAAATAAAGCATTCTATGGATAATGTTTAAAGCTCAAAGTACACTTCATGAAGTGTACTTTGAAGTACACTCACAAACTAAAAAGAGATGATTTTAAATAAATCTGCTTACGCTGTAGAGTCATTATTTGCACAGGGGAGGATTAGGATACTATTTGAAAAGTGTGTTCCAAATCCATGCCAAATAAAAGAGATACAAATGTCAATCTTACCCTGTAACCAGGGTCTTCCATCATGTCACAAGCGGCAGCATTAACACTTGTATGCCACATTGTCTCTTTGATGCTGCAGCCATACATAAATACATTCTTTTTACGAGAATGACCATGATAATCACAGTAGACCTACAATAAATCATTTGGCAAAATAAACCCAAGGTATATGAAATTAACATTTTATGAAAGTAATGGAAAGACAATTTTTTTTTTTATTTGTACTGTTGAAAGTTCCAAAGAATTAGGCAGCACAGTTCCTTATACAATTAACTCATGCCTTAAGACAAAAAGTGTATGATTCATCTAAGGAAGGTTTAACCTTCTAGCCTAGCCAATGTAACAGATTTACATCTACAGGTTTGCAGACGACCAGTTCTCCAAGTCAAATTTAAGTGTGACATGGTTTACAAGACCATATTAGAATGTTTAATTCATAGACTAGCTACATAGACAAAGTTAAAAATATTCAGAATTGCTTACACACACATACTTACCAAAGGCAAACGTTTTATAGCGGCCAGATATTGCAGTAACCCTTTAGCATGGTAAATAGTGGGATGCAGATCTGGATTTGGATTTTGCCACTGTCTGTTTAAATCTTCTCCACTTAAAGAGCAACGGTGGCTATTGTGGGGGGGGTGGAAAAACGCATGATGTAGTCTGTATTATCATACTTTTAAATAAGCCTCCCCCCCACCTCAAGTTTTCCTCATCACCAGCGCTTCTTTGGAAGGAGTCTGGCAAGAAACAAACTTCAATTCTCTAACATGCCAAATAATAGAAATGCTTGGGGCATTTTAAGCTATGTTATAGAAATCTAAAAATAAATTAGAAGTAGCCTCTTATATGAAGTCAACTGTAATATCGTTTATTTGCTTTTGAAACTCAAGGCTTGCAATTCTATTCAAATGCTAGTTCAAAATCAGTAATTTCAAATATATGGTATCTTTACAGTTTCAGTGTCTTGACTTCGGTAATTTAAAGACTAATGTAAACTAGAAATATAATACTTGAAATGTGGAGTTCTTAGGAGAGAAGGAGCTGTGAGAAAAACAAGAACGAAAAAGAAAACCAAACAAAAAACCCAGCAAACAAAAAGATCATCTCTGTATTCAGTCAACTATCAGCAAGAACTTCTAAACTTGTAGGATTTCATGATCATGTAGTCATTTTCAATACATTTGCCTTTAGACTGTGTCTGCTAGGACAGCTTTCTTAATTGTCCCTGTTTGCTGAATTATTTAATTATGCGTGTTCCAGTATACACATGCTTTTACATATATAAAGACAAGGCTCTACTGAAATCTGTAGCTGTTTTATTTTTATTATTTTGTTCACAAAACCTTTTAAAATACTACCTATAAAAGATGAATAGAAACTGTAGATTCACCACAGCAAAATTTCTATTTCATATGAATTCCCTGCAAGCAAGTAAATGTAGACTGCTGAATGTTTACTCACAGCAGTTTCAAAACATTCTAAAATATTCCTTAAATCAATTAAGACGAGTGTAGCAATTGAAGTAACTACTATTGATAAATTTAATCAAACCAGGATACTCTCTCACCCTTTGTCTTGCACACCTATTAACTTCCCACCTTTTAAAAAAATTATGTAAAAAGCTTTCTCAAATACAAGGCACTTTTTTTTTTCATGTAGACCATGAACTTGTTTAGCTTTTCCTAAATGCAGGTGTGGTCTCACTGTTACACAAATCCAATACAGAGATACAATTAAAATGTCATGTTAAATCACACTGAAATGATTATCATCCACCAACAACTGAAAATATTTTTGTAAAACTGAAATTTGTGAAACAATGTAACTGCCTTTTAAGAAGCCAAAAATCCTATCAATATTGCAAGTGTTGGTTGGTTTTTATCACATTAAGTATTGCGTTTGTATCTTTCCAGGACTAGTTTAGATTATTCATTTTTAAATATTGATGCAAAGAATTAGAGCATAGGTTAAATATTTGTGAGTAAATATATGCTTACTTTCCATTGATGACACCATCTGGATTGAGCATGGGAATAATTTTGAAAATATAAGATTCCCGTAAATATTGTGCATTTGGATTATTGCTCATAAGGTATTCCAGTGTTCCCTTCATAACCCAGCTTGCATTAGTCTCTCCAGGATGTACACGAGCAGACAGGAAAATATAAGGACGATTCCCTAAAAGAAATATGCATAGAAATTGCAAAACATGATTTAAGCTAAGTAAACAGTTTGTTAATTGGAAAAAGAACCAATAGCCCGCTGCATTTATAACAAGACAAAAAAACATTTGTGAGTTGAGTATTACTGAGTATGGGTATTATTGAAAGAGCTTGCCACAATATTTTTAAAAGGACTGCTAATTACAGAACTATCACAAAGGAGCTTTAAATTCAGTCAGACAATTACACAATTAGTTTGAGCTGGCAGTTATGATGTGACTTTCATGACTTTTTTCCCAACAGTCGAGAAAAATACTGAGGTGGACAAACAAATTGGGAAACAACAAAAGCTCACTTTGAATCACAGTAGCTCAGATATTAGCTTTATGAAAGATTTTTTTGACAAGCAAATAACCTCAGCATTTCAAGAAAAAAGTTACTTGTCCATATTCTTTTCCAAGAAGAGTTGTCTGCAAAATGTAATGTACAAACCTAGCAACAAAAATTTAATATACATGAATATATACTCTTACATATCAAGATATAAGTATCTTGGTTTGACTGCCACAAATAAGTATTATTAAATACAAAGCAAATCCTGAATATTGATGCCTCTTAGTTTCACAAAATTCATTAACCTTATTTTTACAATGCATAGTGGTTAAGACTAAATTTTGTCTACAAATACCTAGTTTTACATTCTTTTCAGCTGATGAGAAAGAAGAGTTATACTTACTGAACTGACAGATATGTTCATAGTAATTGGATTCTGGCATGGCTGTAATAGTGACTAAGGGACAGCTGTTGCCAGCCAGGGTCTCACAGAGAACGTCTTGCCGAAAATATATCTGTTGAGGGTTGTGCATAGATTCCAGCTTCTGAAGATGCATCTTCATCCCAAAAACAATAAAAAAATACTTCAAATCCTTTGCAGTCACATATGAGAGCATATTTCAAATATACTATTCAACAGATCTTTCTTTTAGCTGTTCTAAACAATGTTCAAGTTTCCAGCATAACTTTGACCGTAAAATACCCTTTTCTACCATCTCTGACTGATTGAATACTTCTCTTTGTAGAGTCTGGTCTTCCAACTGCTTTGAGAAAGATGAAGCAAAAGAGGGTAACTTATTGTACATGGATGGTACTATAAGGGTATATGGAAGGCAAGAACCTTTGCTTCATTAAGATTACCTGATCAGGTACCTTTTCACTGTAAAAAGTAGTCATAAGTGAAGGAAGACTCAATACACAGGAACAGAGAGCTGAGATGTAACAGAAACAATAGCAAAGACCAAAGTCACCAGTCTCTCACTGAATAGGCCATTAAGAATCTACAGACAAAAACTGGGAGAGAGTCACCTGATAAAGAAGAAACAAGGAACCTGATAATTTGGGATATTCAAGCAGGGGGTGTGGTACCATACATAACTCAAGCACCTGATCCCTACAGTACACCCTTAGCCTTCTCTCTGTGCAGCCTTACTCTCTATCCTGTGCATTCAAGCACTGCGTGGAGAAATGCAACTAAACTGACAGGTGAAAGTGGATTTGCGGTCAACAGCTGCAATACACAAGGGTCTCAGCCTCAGTAATTGGAGAATCCAACCTCTTGGGAGCATCTCTGTGGGTAGCATAGACTATGGGTCCCAAGTCCCAGATACTGTTGGAATCAAATCAGACTCCAGCAGCTGGAGTTGTAGGCAGTCTTGGCACCCTCCAGTCAGTGGCGTGAGCAAAGGAAGCAAGGGGATGGCTTGCTGCCAGCTACCGCAGTGGGTAAAGATGTTGGTGCTCAACCACTGAGCCAAGGACAGTGTGTCCTACAAAACACAGCTGGTGGGACAATAAGGATTGAGTTTCTCAGTGACAACACCTGTAGCAGGAGCATGGATTACAAGACCATGTGCCTGGTAACAGCTGCTAGGGATGGGGGGCAAGCATACACATTTTCCCCACAGCTGGTGCATGTGGGGGCACACATGACATTTGCCTGGTAAACTTCAAGGTGGACTACCCAGTGAGTATGGGCCCCAGGTGAAGGGAGGGGTATCAAGCAGGCAGACAGTCCACGCTGGCATCTGGGCAGAGCCACAAGTGCAGAGTGCCTGTGAGACGAGTGTGCAAGTGCACACATCTGTTTGCTAGTGAGCATCAGGCTGGACTAGACCGCAAACTGGAGGCCTGCTCAGCAGGTCAGAGAGACTGGGATCAAAGCAGGGCTATGGCATGCATGGGCCATGCCAGTGGTCCACAAAGGTGCTTGTGATTCTAGAGAGTGGGTGGGCTTGTACTTTCACTAGTGATAAGCAATTCTTTAGAATAACCTACACACTTTGTCAATCTAAACATCAATATTATGAAAATTCTCCCTTGTAAGGAGCATTTGGAACTTCATAAAAAGAAACAAAATTAATTCACTCATGAATGCTATATAGCATACTAATACTATAAATATTCATTTATGTAACACATCATAAGCTTCTCACCTTTAAAGTTGAGTATGTATATGGGTAATGGTAAGCAAAGTAGCACACATCATCTTTATGTTGGAAAGTCACTGTGAATGTAATTGTGTAATAGGATTTTCCTTTCTGGCCTCCAGCAGCAATTGAACTTCTTGAAAAGTGATTCCTAAATCAAAAAATGCAGGTAATATACACATTAGAGTAATTTTTTTTCACACTATGATTATTTCTGAACACACAGTTTAAGTGTCAGAAGGATTTTTAGTGACTGTATTTCTTTTCTATGTACATACAGGTTAAATACAGGCTCCCACCAGCTTTAAAGATACTTTATTACAGCAGTGATACACACCTTCATTCACATTGATAAAACGTGAGCAAACAAAAACAAGCAACCAAATAAAACAAACAAAAACAAACAAAAGAAAGTAACCAAACAGCTATCAACCAAGAAGGATTACATATTGATATGCTGTACCATCTCATCCTGTGTTTTAGAACTCCCCTACAATAATTCCACCATAGGTTACAGAAGGTTTACCACAGAGACCATGAGGTCAGTATTACTGGAAGTCACTAATAAGATTTCAAGTAAGCATGCATATATACATTCCCTTAAAAGGTTTCCAGACATAGTGTGCAATTTCTAAGAAAAGTATAAAATATGAACAGCTTAAATATTAGTAGTGTGCTTCCAAAATGAGACCCTGTATATTTCTATCACATATATTACTCTCCATAATAACTCAGAAAGAAAACCCTCTTCACAACAGAACAAAGAATTATCAAATGCAGAAAAAAGTACTTCTCCTCAAAAATTGTACCTCGTGTTAACCTTCAGTGTAAGATTTGCGGTATGTTTGGTTTGTGTACTTACTTGTAGTAACAAATATCTGTCCCAACACGAGTCCAGCATGGTCGAGAATTTAGTGCTTCTTGAACAGAATACATGAGGGGCTGCATACCTGAAAGAAGAAATGCATCTCACTTTAATGCCTAACATTAAACAGAAAGATATTAGCAGTAATGGACCATACCAAGACTTACCATACAAGTCTACAAATTATCTTTACTTATTTACTCACTATCACATTTTCATGAATGTCTGGGTATTGCACTGTGCAATCTTTAAACCAGGTGACAAAAGACTGCTGATTTTCAGAAAATAACAACTAAAGAAAACAATAAGACCTATGGAAGACCAAAATGAAATGATTAAATGAAAGCTGAGGTTTGCATGAATGAAACTACATTCAGTTCCACTCCATCCAACTCACACAACAAAAATGCTTCAAAGAGAATACAGAAAATTGATACTATCATCCATTCATGTAAATAACCAAAAAATAACTGATGTTTCAGGACAATTTTTTTTAAAGTAACTCTTTAAAGTATTTTTTTATAGTATACTTAAGCTGAACACTTAATATGAAGTTAGAGGAGAAAATAATACACTAATTCAATATCATTTACTCTTTAGATAATTAGCCAACCACACTGACTGATTCAGTCATTGTACTAAAAAAATCAAAAGAAACTATCAAGTATGCACAACATGAAAAAAAATCTAAGCTGACTGATGAAGATTAATAAGTAAGTTGAAAGCATCTTATTACTGGTCAAACTACCTGGTATTCTGCGACTTTATCAATGTGGATGAAAGTTCATGACAAAGGAGAACATAACACTACAAAATTACTTCAAACACGAGTTTGAAGCTGGGGGCGGGAGGAGAATTTCTTCCTTCTTAAAGGACGAATGTCAGAATATACATCAAGAAAAAAAATGAATGGTTTTAAGCTTAATGACATACACTACATACACACTCCCAGACAAGCAGAAGAAAGGTAATTTCAGTAAGCCCTTTGTAAATCTTCGAATGAGGCACACACTGCAAACGCTACTTACTAGAGACAGCAATGGTCACTTATGAACCCCAGCATTTTAGACTTATTTTTCCTTGCCATCAATAAGACAAAACTGTTTTGGAATGTCTCCACTTACTTTCACATTTACCCCCATGTAGAAATGGATTAATGATGACAACCGTCATTCTTTTTGATCTGTGTGGATCAACAGGCTTTGACTGTTCTCCCCTGCCCAGTGGTCCTAAGAAGATTTTAGTTGCAGTAACCAGTACATGTCTTCTGTTTTGGCCTCACTTACAACAAAACCTTGGCTTAAGATGCACTTCTTCTTTTTAACTAGAGCTATCAAAACATTTTCCAGCAGTTCTATTAAAATAAAGAATTTAAACTGACAACAAGAATACTTCTAATCCTGTGAAGGATTAGTACAGTGTACAATTGTCTAGTACAGGTATTGTTTACATATTTCTTCTCCAAGTATGGGAAACGTATCTTACCGTAGTTGAACTGACTGTTTGACTTTTCACAGTTGATGATGTTAAACCGGTAACCAATGCCAGTTTTCATTCCACTGACTTCAAAGTAAAACCACTGATGATAATGATTGCTATTTATATCTGAGTTCAGAATCAGATCATACTCATTTCTGAAAATTTAAAAAAAAAAATCAGTAATTTTAAGAAGCAGAAATAAAAGGCCTAAACTGTGAAAAGAAGAGTTGAAATATCTTACTTTCTGATCTGAATAACTTTACGCAGGTTTCCAGACTCAAATTTGGAATTAAACTTCAAAACATCTGCCTCCTCTGGTACTGAACAACTATGAGGAGAAAAAGGCACCAAAATGAATAAAACAAACTTAGCTAAACCAAATAGCTTTTAGTCCTCACTTGGCAATTCAGAAACTATTTCGATCCTTCCTCTACATACAACCTGGATAGCAGAAACACTGTTATGTCAGATGAAACTTTCGATGAATTCTATTGTAAACATTATAAATCACAGAGGAAGCAGAACTGGTTTAGAGTGTTCGTTGAATACTGTTTACAGAAAGGTAAAAACTTACCTCAAATTATCGAGGTCATACACAACTCTATCTATAATGTCATTTTGATAAATCAGCCTTTCAATATCTTGACATATTTTTGTTCTAAAAAAAAAAAAAAAAGCAAGAGTTCTCATTTAAATTGTCACTTACTGTTCCAAATCACAAAAGCGGAATTGACACATACAAGAAAACTAAAAGCTGACATGAAGCCAGTGGGACAGTTCAGAGAGACTGCAGCTTCACCCTCACTTATGTGTGCAAAGTCAAGGTGTACTTAAGTTTAAACACCTGCATTCACAACTGACTGAATCCAATATTTATATGTGAAGGAATTGAGTTTTCATGCACACAATTCACTGGGTTTTATCTTAAGGAAAAAAGTGCCATTTCATACTTAAAACAGAAGCAGGAATTACTCAAACATTACTTATGTTAATGCTTTAATCCAGGACAACACTTGATAACATTAGTAACCTATATGAATCCTACCATAACCAAAACTAAAGAGTTTTAGAGAGTAGATCGTACAGTGAGTGTGTCAGTGAACTAGCTTTTCACCTCTGGAGATCTAGGTTCATTTACTGACTATGTAACAAATAAGAAAGAATTTGGTGATGTCAGCCAAATGTCAGGGGTATGTTTATCCAGATCATAAAACCATTGCACAAGTGGCAGTATCTAGGCCCTGGCTTGGAAAAGTAAGAATGTGTTGCAGTTCAAGAATGAAATATAGTGGCAGAGCTGTGTGGAAAAGCTTGCACAGCACCTGCAGTAAGAAGAAAAGGAGGCAGATTAACAATGAAGAATACAGAAACAGAACGCTAAAGTACATTCAGGTTGGAAATTCTCAACATAACCAAAATAAATACTGTTAACAAATGAGAAAGAGAACATAAGTGCATAACTCTAGCACCTCTTATTAAATTGAAATTAACTGAAAAAGAAAAGAAATCACAAGTCCAATGTACTGACAATATTGCGACAAGGCTGACTCGCCACAATCCATGTTAATAGGTTCAGCTCAGGACAGGATAACAGATTTTTGATCTTACACTTGATCTTAGAGAACTCATTAGATCCTAGCATCCCTCAGCTCTAAAAAGCCATTACTACTTCCTATTATCATAGGAGTTTTGCCAAGACAAAATCCACCAATAAAAATCCATAAGTATTTTATAAATAATAATGGCATTTAAATACCATTATAATAACCAGTGTAGATGAAAGCAAAGAAGAAATACTATTCAAGATGCTCATGAAATGGAAAAGTAGTAGCAGACATTTTCACATTCCAAAAAATAAAGATAAGATATTTCAAGAAAATTGAAGGGAAAAAAAATCCAGAACCAACACTGTTGATGTGAGCCTTGTGCTTAGAGGTTATGCCTTTGTGGATCCTGATGATTAAAAAATACTGAAGTGTACAGAAAAAAATCCCAACCCAACTAAATTTTTAAGGAATAGACGAAAGTAGTATTTAAACCCAAATTTATATGGTATTTTACTATATCATAATTTTCTTCCTAAAAAGATAGAGTAGTATAAAACACTTCAGCTATTATCAATTTCATTTATCCAAATAATAATAAATTGGTGAGACATTCAGTGATAATTACCTGCTACAAAACTTACAAGAGAAAGAAAAAGCCCTCCAAAGCATAAATTCAAAAAAATTGCATCTCCTGGCACATTGCAAGACTAAAACAAAAACCAAACCCCACATTGTTCAAATAAAAGTAAGAAGAAAATCCATTAAGTCACACCTTAGATCTGACACAGTATTTTCTCAAATTACATGGATGGGTTAAAGCAACCATTTGTTTTCTAAATAAGACTTACCCAATGAGCAGTAACTAAGTGCTTACATTACAGAGAACATAAATCACACTGAATATCAAAAGACTTTGGACACACCTTTGCAAAAGGCTTTAAAGCTTTTCCATGTCCCCTACCAAATTAATTTTTACACTCTCCTATAAACGATGAAACTGCAAAAAGATTAAGCCGTTTTTTAACAAGTTCCTTTCTCAGAAGTTTGTCATGCTGCAGTAACAAAACGGAGACATTTATAGAAAACTGAATTCTTTATAACAGTGTACATCTGAAAAATATGATGCAGGACTTTTGATTCAAGTTTAGCAATATTATCTGATATTTCATTCTTGTTCACACAAGACTTCAAAAAGTTACTTGCAACATAAAAAATACAATAAAAATAAAGCATTTTAAAGTTAAAATATACCCTAAAATGATCTTCATGGTCTAGAAATCATGTATAATCACAGGAAGTTTATTTTTCCAGTCGTTTATATCTAACAAGGAGCACTGGAATGACAAATTGTATCTGACTTCACTCCGTTTTATTCAGGAAAATTCAGAATTATTAATTACTACAGAAAAATACAAAAGGATTTGCTAGATTTTCTTAGAATACAGTTCTTAGGTGATTCCCAGCTCAAGACTATCTCCCTTCTGAATCAGCTGAATCTATCTAATAAATAACCTGCTAGGGAAGATTCTCCTCCTTCAAAACTGCATAATATATTCATTATGTCATTAGTGTTTCAGCACTAGTCATTTCACTACAAAGATCACTTTTTCACAACTTGTGTGAAACTGCTAAAGGATTTAAATTCAGCTGCCTCAGGACATTTAATCCACTTAATCTCTTAATCATTTTAATATCTAATTATAAATATGAAGAAACTCATTAAGTTGGTTACAGTTACAAGTATAAAGGTGAAGGCATTCAATCTCATAACGAGGCAAGTGGCAAGGTCTCATAGCTATTGTTACATGTTCTGCTACTGTACTCACATGTCTCTACAGTAACTTACTATGTATATGAGCCAGTTCTTCATACCCCTCCTGCAAATTATTCTTAAGAATCTCATCACTCTTCATCATCTTCTAGTATCTCTCAGAGAAGAAATAAAAGGCTGTGCTGATGTGTGTTTGTTGTATGTCGTTCTGCAGGACCTAACAAACTGCATCGTCTGCATTTGTTACCTCTAAATACTCTTATAATGTGAACAGTAAAGCCAAACACTTTAGCACATTAATTTTTTAACTTTTTCCACTATGTTTCCCTGAAAGATAGATTTTTTAGTACAACAGAGAAAAGAACTGAAGAATCGCTGAATTATTAACTGTCCTATCTTTGCTAAGACCTGAAAGGAGCATTCAGGTGTGGATTTTTTTGTTTGTTTGGTGGTGGGGTTTTGTAGGATGGTTTGTTATTTTGCAAACTACAAAATTTACATGGGAAATGGTGGGAAGGCAGAAAAGGAGCACATAAATTGAATTTCATATTTAGAAACTGAATTCCAGAATTAGCAATTACAGGATCAGATTGTGTTGTTCTTTATGGCTCTGCCCTGATCAATGCCTACTCACCTATCTTCAAACTGCTTTTCATTGGAAACAGTTTCAGATGCCAAAGTAGGCATTGTAACATAGCTTCTGAACCACAGAATCACAGAATAGTTAGGGTTGGATGGGACCTCTGGAGATCATCAGGTTAATCTCATCCTAAACACTGCTTCTCAAAGGCATAAAAACAACCAAAAAAGGAGTATGGTGACTCACCTCTGCACCCCATATGGCCTTTCCAGAATAGGTTCCTTAAATGGGGGTGGAATATGGCCAAAATAATCTGGATAAGCCACTTCTGAATATTCTGGAATAGACTTTGTGTTCTTCACCATTTCAATATAAAGATCACAGTCATGAACTGGTGATACATCAGAAACTTCAAGCATGACATGTTCCCCTGATGAACTAGATCTGGAATCCTCTTCCTCTGAATCCACTCCAGTGCAGCAGAGTTTTCCCAGCTGGACAGATGGTCCTTCAAAGAGGCTACCTCCACAGGGTGAAACATGCTCAGAGGGTTTACTACAAGCAAGTGTGGTAAGGCTAGCTTTGCTTTCCTTCTTTACTACACACCCTGCATCATAATACTGATCATTTTTTGCACTGTTCTGGAGACTGATTCTGTCCAAGCCTTTCACAATTTCTTGGCTTAGACACTGGTATGATGGAAGCACGTTTCTTTGATCATTTTGCTGATGTAAACTACTATCTTTCGTAGTATCTTTCTTTGGTAGTTCCAGAAACGCTGGCCTTCTATTGTATTCCTCTGTCAATAAAGGATTGCTCTCCTTCGAAGCAACTCCTTTTGTTGCCGGCTTTGCTTCAGCAGAGTGCTCCTCACTGGCTGTAGGAACAACAATAGGTCCACTCAAATTTGCATCAGGTACAAAAGGCTTTGGTTCCTTCGAAACTAAGTCCCATTCCTTAAAAAACAAAGGTGAAAAAATAATTTTAAAAATTAGTAATAAAAAAAGTAAACAGTTCCCCAGTCTCATGTATATTAGAAACATTTCTCTTTCCTTGTTTCAAATGTAATTTAAAAGGTGACAGCTATGCTATAAACCATCAGAGCAATGAAATTTCATCTTTTACAAGAAGGCCTAAAAGCAATAAAAAAGCAGCTCATTAACAACAAAGTATAAAGTCAAAGCAGTTGCCCAGATATTTTAACCACCTATGTTAAGCAGGTGCGCAGCATATAAGTAGATGCCTAATACAATGAAGTCCTCTCAGAAATCTCATGTCTTTCTTGAGTATTTTACTTTCTGCTGTGCGCAATAATCAGACACCAGAAACAAAGTTTTCCTTTACATGCGCCCACCCCCTTCTCAGTTAGACTGAAGCAATCGTTAACACCTAACTAAATAACCTAGGATATAGTACTCCCATATGTAGGTCCAGAACTGCAGACCCATGTTTCTTGGCTTGAGGAACAATCCACCCAAAAAAGAACACCACAGTATATTCCAGAGTCCACCTGACACGGCTAGAAATGTTCTGGGAATTGTAGACTTTACCTGAAAGTTTTCTGAAAGTTCTGGGAAAAATTGCTCATACATTTTCAGTTCTTCTATGGATCTTCCCAATTCCTGTCTAGGTTTCAGTTTATTAATATCAGTCTCAATATCATCATTCTGAAAGATCACCAGAACAAATTAATCTTGTATCCAAAATGAATGAACTTCTACAACATTAATCTGAAACATTAACCTTTTTTATGGACACAGGCATGCTTTGAAAAATAAATACCCCTATTTTAAAATTAGCTGACTGAACTCAGCTTTCACTATGAAGATTTAAACTGCTGAGTATTATTAGTATGCCTAAGCTGTCCTTTCAACAGAAATATTACAAACATCTCAATTTTCTTGCTTTCATCCAAACTTATTATACATTGATATCAGACTTTACATGAAATCTGTGTATATTCCCAGTACTGGAACCTGGAATGTGGAGACTTCATCTGATTGCAGTGACAATACAATACTGCTCCTATGGAAGATAATCCCTCCAGCAGGGCTCACAACACCCTTGAATAAAGCATATTTTTCCAGTTCATGGACAGACAATTCAATTAACTCCTAAATACATGTAACATAAAAATACAGAATAAGGCAGTTGTGACCAAATATCCATCCATGTCTCAGCTGGCAGATGGCAAACAGGGGAATACCTTCCCAAAGTGGTACAACAGTGAGAGGTATGGTGTCTACCTCTACAGTTGGCTGAACTTCAAGTTACCTTGCTGAAACACTATCTAGTCGATCCCAGTCCAGAATGCTGGAAAAAGTTACAGCATCTCCTACATATGGACCAGTTTATGTAAGAAAAGCAGGCTGAGAGAAATGCAAGTGGGAACAGAACACTGCTAAAGGAGTCTGCAGTTCTGTTCCCCTGCATTCCAGATACATCAACTGTGAAGCAAACAGATTTTGATAAAAAATCCTGAAGCAATCTGAACAAGAACGGTTCATATTTTCAAGTAGTACCCACCTTCTTTATGTTTCAGAAGCTTTTTCTATTTTAGAAACTGCCCTGAAAACCTCCTCGAACTGCTTTTAACACTTAAAATGCATTTATTTACATGATTCAATTAATTTTGTCTCTACCAACCTTAAAATGTTGGTCCTTGTCGTCATCATTTTCAGTTTCAATTTCTGACTCAGTTTCAGCATCATCGTTATCATCACTTTCATCTACTACATCATCCACTACAATACAAAAAACTTTGGTAAGCAGATTATACACTTAATCCAATTATACATGCTCGAAGAAGATTCTCTTCATTCTGGGTTTATTTTCTTTTTTGCTTACCCCTTGAAAAAAATGTGAAAACCAACTAGTAAACTAGTGCTGGGGGGTTTTGTTAAGTTTTCTCATAGTGTTTTCCATGAAGGAAATTTGCTGATTGTCACTAAAAGAGGCTTATAAAGAGGCCTCACTCAGAGGCTTATAAATTATGCTGATTTTCTTGTATACTCAGAATGACTACATCTCCTGCTTTTAAAATACTGACTATACAAGATTTTACTTTTAATAAACCCAGACCTCTACCCACCCCCCCACATTCTACATCTTTTAATACAGAACTTCATCCTGTATCCTATGTATCCTATTTCCTTAGATTTTTCACTTCTTTTTATAACAGATAAGAAGTCTACTAAAAAACATTATTTTAGTGAATTAATAACTAGTTTTTGAATTTTGAATTAAAACATTATTAGTGAACTAATATCATTAGTTCACTTCAGCAAAAAACTAGGAAGTTTCTAAGCAGGTATTATAGGGTACCAATCTACTGTATTAAGCAGAGACTTAATTTCTGTGGATTTTGAAACACACTTCTAAATCTATTTTCTACTGTGAAGACAAAACATAAAAAATTTTTAACTCCTGGAGTCTGACCCACATGAACCCCAGTAGGATATCTTACTTCTTTCAGACTATGATAACATTTTGTTTCAGGAGATATTGTGAATAAAAGATAAGCTGACTTTGCCTCCTCATTTTAGAGTAACTTTCTGACAGCAACTTCATTAGTTGCTTGCCAGGTCCATATCTGAATATGTGTTAATTATCTGAAAATAATGAAAGGTGTTCACAATGGGATGAATTGATTTTCTACAACGAACCATATAAATGCTTTGCGGTACAGTGTTTCCTAAGAGACTGCAACAGTCCAAGAAAGCAGCTCTACTTTCTCATCATGCAACTGAAGGAATAAGCACAATAATATAAAAAAGCCAGTGCTTCAAATGGCACACACTAATCTAAATTCACCACATCCTGTCTTATCAGAGTAACAGAAAGAAAGAAAGGAATACATGCTCCTGTAAGACAGGATGTACACTACAGCATATTTCACATAGGAGAATGTATACGCTACGTGAGCTGAAAGGAGAGACCACTTAATTTTGTATACAGCCTATCCTTTAGACTTCAGAGTCTGGTGAACATCACCTTTTAGTCCTCGTTTTCTCTTTTATTTTATAACCACATGTGTCTGGACAAAATTTCTATCACTTTAAACTTAACATTAGAAATTGGTGCTCCACACCAACAGTCACAGACCATTTGCTAGGTGAAAAGAGTTGTCAGAGCCCTTTTAGCAGAGAACACAAATAAGTGCAATTGATTCCACCTTCCATAAAGCAACATTAGACACACTCAAAGTACTACAAAATCACTGTACCATCAGGAGGCAAATTGTACAGCTGAGCCACAGGACCACTGGCAGGAATAACTGGGAGTTGGAAATGGAAAGCACTTTTAATAGTTGGTAAAGGAAGACGATTTTTGGGAAAACATTTTCTCATTATTAGGCTGGATGTATTGACAAGAGGATCAAGAGTTCTTACTGCAAGGCACTCCTGTTAACAGGAAAATAAAGAAAAGTATTTCTCAAACTAAAAGTTGAACTACATTTATTTACAAAACTTTTGGTTCGTGTCTTCTTTGAAGGACAGTAGAACTACTACCAACACAAATTCACCTTTTTTAAAAATCCAAACTTCAAAATGAAAAGGCATTTTCACCCCCTCTTTTTTAAAACTAAGTTCAACCGCCCCTCCCAGAGATAGATACAGCAAAATAACAGCAAATACAAATTTAGTTCTGTACTCTTTCATTGTTTCAGTCTGGTACAGAATATAATCCTTGCTCTATAAAAAGGAATGACCATGAATCTCATAAAAGAAATATGACAAACTTGAGGTCATAGCCAAAGAGGCAAAACAACAATGTAAGAAAAACAACCAGGATAAACTTACCTGTGAAGTGTTGTAAAGAATTTTCATCCCACTGGCATCAATAAATGCTTTTCTTCCCAGTTTGATGTTTGTAATACTTTTAATGCACTGTAACACTCCTTTACGTATCAGCATGTATCTGTGTCGACTATCATGACCGTGCCAATCAACATAAATCGTTAAAAGCACCTGCACATATCCTCTGTCTACTGCTCTCCTGGCATTTGTTTCTTTGCAAAAAAAGTTAGGAAAGAAAATTAAAATTGCCCAGTGACTTCAATATTACTTTCAAATAAAACTTTCAATGTTTAAATTATTCTTTTTATCCAAGTAACTGAACTGTTTCTTAAGTAGTATTTTAGCAGAGTTTTACATAAAAAATTTAGCAGAGTTTTACATCAACCTGAACAGAAATGACTGGATAACTGAGACCAGTAGTCTGAATTTCATTCTTAGAACATTTCGTGTAATTTTCGTGGTCTACTAGAAGAACAGCATGCATTACACTTAAAAGTAAATTGTAAGATGCTGTCATCCAGTAAATTAAAAAACAAAAGTGTTTCTACAAAGCATTTCTATCACTATTTGCACACACTGTGTAGATACAAGATTTGAAACAAACTTCTTTTCACTTGCAATCCCTACAGTTTTACATCTATCACTCAAATTTCATAAGCTGAAAATACTTCTACCCCAAATACTGAGTAATCAGTATGACAACAGAATATATAATAGATTATTGTCATTATGAAAATATTTACTTATTTAAGTGCATGAAGTTACAAGTCAAAACCACTAAGGAGAAGACCTCCCTAAATAAATGCACAAGACCTCCTGTTCTAAAGACACACCTTTTAAACACTTCGTTTTCCTCCCCAATATTAAAGTTTAACTTCCAGTTTACAGAAGAGAATCCTGACAACTATCTGGAAATATTTCTTTCCCTAAACTTCCCAAGGAGAAACTGCAAAATTCATAAATACACAAACCTGTAAGTCCAAGGTATCACACTGAATAAACATGAATAAACTCAGCACCCTGTGACAGTCAGTACAGAAATTTCCCACCATTTGTGTGAAATGGTTTTCTGCAAAACTAGTCACACTGTCGCGGTATCCCACAGTGGTAGGGAGGAGAAGAGAGATCCAGCAGGCAGGAATTGTGCAGCAAGATTGATTTATTTAATTACTTTACAACTCTTTTATAGACTTTTTTCTTCATAGTCTAATTGGTCAAAGGATCAGCCACCCCTTGGGGTGATTGGCCAAAATCCTAAAACATCCATTGTCAAAATATTTTCTACTGTACCATAAACAAGGCTTTGCAAGGTCGCAGGTGTTCATAGCTTATAGAACTCTGCTACTATGTGTGAGAGAAAAGTATCTCATGGGAGTGGAAAGAAGCAAGAGAAATTCTTGCTAGCAGCATATTTGTATCCACAGTCACACCTCAATTTTTATTCAACGCCACTAAAACTACTAGGAATGCTGTCACTTTAATACAACTATTTGGAGAAAATGAGTTAATTCCTTGCTAGTTACAATGCTGGTTCAAAATCTGAAAAGATGACATTTGTGAGGATCAATTGTTGCTGGCTGAGACAGCCGATGTCTGGAAACACACCGCTGGTTTTTAATTCCACTTCATGAGCATCACTGACAGACTTGTTACTAGGACCCAAGCCCTAATTACTCAGGAAGGTACTGAAGAATACCTGTATTTTCCCTAGCAATCCAACACATATTTTCAGATATATGTGTGAAAAAGAGGCACAGGAGTTAAGCTACAGACATCCATTACTGAAGGGCTGAGGTGGGTGAATGTAAAAATGTATTTCTTCACCTTGGATCCAGATCTGTTCTGCAGAAGCAGTGCAGCCTTTCCAGATGAAACTTATTTCTCAGTTTCCTAGCTTTATTTTTGTTTTGGCCACCAACTTAATGTTTAGTTTTACTCTGTCGATATATACACACACACCCATATATAGCTCAAGTAGACAGTTTCTTGTAGTCAAACACTTACTTGATTTTAGCAATGCAGCAAGTGTGTCTAAAGCAACCCTGTCAACATAACAAGAAAAGTCAAAACAGCAACCAACCAGCAAGCTTAATCTACAACACTGTAAAACTATACAAAATATTTACTGCTAGCAGACTTAGAAAGAGTCTAACCTCATGTTTTTCTGGATGCACTGTAGCACAGACTTTGCTTGTATATTTTACTTTACTAGAAGATTGTATATATCTCTGTTATATCTGAAGTCTGATGACAAAACTTAAAACTACCAGTGCAATGGCTATACAAACTTCCAGCTTTTGCAAAAATACTCTGATAAGGTATGTTTATGACCGACACTCACTGGTTGTGGTATTCTGAAATTAATGTCTTTGTTATCAGCAGAACAAGTACTTCCACAAAGTAAAGGATATTATTTTAGAAAACTGTAGGTCAATACCAGCAGTATATAAATATACTGAGAAGCAATCCCCATCAATCTGTACTACAACACAAGACGGTCAGCGTGAGATTTTTCTTGTACCCAAAGATTTTCTCTCAATTCAACCATGCAACTACAAACATGTACTTTTTTTCCCCACTTTGTGAAGATGGACTTGATGCACCTGATCTTAGACCATAAATAAGGATATCATGATTAGTCACATCACAGAATAGAATATGTGGAATTTTAGCTGGGCCTTAAAGGGGCAGGACATATTTTTGGAACACTACTCCTGTGACCGCAAATACCAGATTTTCTTTCACAAATACCAAACTATTTCTTTTGTAACTAAGTTAGAATATGCACAGTATGAGATTATTACTTCACTAAGCAGATGAAAAAATTAGTTTTCCACAGGTATGTACTTCAAAGAGGTGAAGTATATAAGGAAAGGATTATTTCCAGTTACATCCACTTAGCTATTTTTTTTACCATAAATTCACCCAAAAAACCCAACCCTAATCAAAAAAAGCCAACCAAACAAAAAAACCCAAAATCTACCAACCACCACCAAAGTGAGACTCTAAAGTCATCACTTTCAGCTACACAGTGAATTTTAATTTTTTCAACACAATAGCCCACTAGAGAGATATTGCTGGGGCTTCCTATTCTGTGTTTTATGATCTTGCTCTGGTTGTCTATTTACTTTGCAGAAAAACAAAAAGAAAATTCTATTACCAAGTAAAACAGACAGTGACACACTAAAAGCACAAAGCAGATCACAGAATATGCTGAATTGGAAGTGACACACAAGGATCATCGAGTCAACCCCTGACCCTGCACAGCACCATCCCCAAGAGTCACACCACGTGCCTGAGAGCATTGTCCAAATGCTCATGAACTCTGTCAGGCTGGTGCTGTAGAAACAAACTGAAAAATTATGGGATTGTCTTGATCTGTTTGTTATGATTTGGGGTTAACCGCTGTACAGCTTCCATGCAGGAATATTACAGACAAAAAAATAATGTACATTATTTTAACAGTACTGCAACTAGACATTCAAGTATTTTGTGTTACTGGGGGAAATTAAAATCTGTCATATTTGTGGTACTCCTTCCCATTTCCCTTCACTTTAACCTTCAAATATTAATTGCATTTGATTTCTTCAGTATTATTTTTCATTTACAAGTAAGTATTGAAAAAATATACAAGGTTTTACCATATAGTATATTAATGAAACCTTACTTACTTCATAAGGCTAGTGTTCTTTTTACTAAAAGGGCCAATGATCTTAAACAGCAGTTCTACTACTCCATTCTTTCCCAGAGATACTGCATTTACAGCTGGAAGTTAAAAGCAATCCATTTGAAGATAATGTAGTAAGAAATGCAAAGAAAAATGTCAATATATTCAAAACTAAAATTCACACAAGTTAATTCTGAAGTACAAAAAATCATAGACATTTTTGTCCTTTATTACATACAGTGACAAGCAGACACTGCTCTGCACATAATTAGCATGACAATCCAATCCTGATAAAACTTGGAAAAGAACAAAACTTAATTATTACTTTACAAATAAAATCATGTACTGCTTCCAATGCAGGCTTCTGCTTTCTTTGTTACTAAGATACAAAACAAAAAGAATTTTCTTTATAGAAATTCACACTTTATTGGAACAGCAGGTTTTCTAAAATTCTAAAATAGGTTCTTTGACTTGTTACTATCCTTCAGTATTTGGACAAGCAAGTATATTCAACAGGATTTGAAATCCAAGAGTCTGCTATAAAATTTAAAGATTCAAATTGGTATAGCTTTCCTGAGCAACATGTTACGAATATATGCTCTCAGAAAAAAAAATTATAAAAAAATTCTATTTGAAAGGGAGCAAATGAAAAGAGATTATGCTAAGACCTATGTTAGAGAAACATGCGCTTAAAGCGTATGTTTGAAGTCCAACAGGCAACTGAAAATACAAACTGCTAAAACAGGCACAGAAATTCCATTCCTGACTGAGTTTAGCAATATGCACTCCTGACAAAGTAGGAAGAGAGCAGCTAAGAATTTACTTCAATATAATAAATGCTGTTATTAGTGCAGAATTTAGTACATGAACCCAAGTGGCAATTTCATCATCATTAGCAGCAACATCATACCAGAATCTAAGTAAAGTTAGGACTTACTCTAATAATAACTGAACACCAACTTTAAGAAGTACTACTCATCAGAATATTATGAACTACTAATTTTTCTGTTTATAAGGAGTGAGGAATACAGAAAAATAGAACTGATCTAAGAAGAAGTCTAAGAATTAGAGACTCAGTCCCATTTTCAGGATCAAGGAAGTTTTCAGATAAGCCATGCAACTAATGTAACTATCTGTATTAAACTTTTCAGCTTAGAAGAATTTTACCTCATTATCAGACAGCTCAACAGAAATAAAGCTTCCACATTTTGAAAGTATTAGGGCTTTGTGAATTATAGCTGCTCATGTGAAGGACCTGAAAACATAATCTTACAGATCACCAAATCAGTTCTCTGGGGGGAACATGGCCACATTTTCAATTTCTTGCACTTAAATAAGAGGATATAACAACCATTTCAAGCTCAAATGAAAAAAATTAAGATCATCTAACTGACAGTAGAGATACAGTAAGAACCACACTATTTTCATCAACTTCCTACTGCCAGCCCAAACAATTAGGCCCTTGTGGAAGAATATTAGTCCAATAGGGGAGAGTGGAGCTCTTGAGCAAAAGGAGTAAGGAAAAGGTTAAATTAACAAGTTATTAGGTTAAATTAAAATATTTTCTGTGTGAACCAAGTTTCAAATTGGTAATAAAGAAATAAATAAAATACCAGAAACAAAAACCATGAGAATGACTAATAAAGAGAATAATTATTTAACTCTAAGTGCTTCTGCAAGAAAAATGTTACCATTTCTGGTTTAGAGCTTTAAACAACAGCATTTATGCAAATTAGATGGCTCGAAATTCCACACATCCAATAGCACTAGTTAAAAAAATATTTTTATAGAATTTAAGCATTTTGAGTATATAAAAAGAAAATTCTCAGAAAAAAAGTAGTTTAAATAACTAACATTAAACAAGCACTCGGAGTTGGTATTTAACCTCATCTAGATAAAAAGCTTTATTCACATAGGAAAGAAAAAAATTTTCTGCAATACTTACAGTTGGTTGAATAAACTCTTAATACTTGAAGACACGGCAATACTAGCCTGAGGTTATGCAAATTCTGCTTCACTAAATTCAGTGATATGTTTAGGGCACCATTTATTCTTGCTTTCATGCCAATCTTCTTGTCTGACATCAAAGAAATATAAGACCAATCACACTAATTTTGAAATTATTACTAAATAAATAGAAGTTAAATGACTGAATTCCTTCTACTAATGTCAACTCTGCTAATCTACTTTTCACCATTCTTTCCTCCCCCGTAATTTACTCCTTTTTCCTCTTCTCTACCAATTCTGAGTATGTTGATGCTTACACAATAACAGAAATTTTTTTTTATTAATTTTCACCTATAAAACCGTAATTCTTAAGCCATAATATCACCTTTTGGACCAATTTTTGCAAGAAGAGTATGAAGAAGCACCATTAGCTCTTCATTTGGTGGAGACTCTTTGCTAGCAGTCAAAAGCAGCTGTAACAAGATCTGTGTCCCTCCTTTGGTGACTATGACACTTGCTCTCCGACCACCACCTAGAAATTAAAATTGAACTGACATGTCTAAAGCCAAAGAACAACTAAATATCTAAGATACAGTTATCATGAAGTTAGTCTTTAGAACAGCAATATTTTCTTTATATGTGACTGCACTATGCAAGGACATGCTGGACTTAGACTTATAGCAACACAAATTATTGTGTAGGATTATTAGAAAGGTAACTTCAGTCTTTAGATTCTTTTAATTCTGCATATAAATATGCTTCAGCAAACAACAACAAACAAAAGCCAAAATAATGATAATTTACAAAAAACCCAACAACAATAAAAAGTAACTTTTTTGTCCAAAACCAAAAAAAATCTGAAAAAGTATTCATCAATACAATCATATATCACTCCTTAATAAAAACTTACCAACTGAGACTACCTCAATGAGAATATTCAATATATTTACAATAGTTTGATGATCTCTTGTATTCTGCAATAAAAAAGAGAGATCTGTGCTTAATATAGCAATTTAATACAATGGTTTAGATACTTAAAGCTAGGAGGATATCTAAATATAAATATAGGGGAGAAAAATTCACAAGTAGGTTACTTAAATCTATTCATTACAGACAAACACAAGTTTTGAAGGCTCCATAGGATAACAACATATTTCATAACACAAATAGACTAATAAATATATACATTTCATAATGATAAAATGCAAAATTGCTATTAACCCATAACTACAAAAACTAAAAGATTTTACCTCTAGGGTTGACAGGATAACTTCTATTCCAGTGGAGCCCTTAGAAGTCATCTCCTTCCTTGTTTTTTCTGTCAATGAGAAAAAGACTAATACTGGCTTGCAGAAAAAAAAAATGTTATCATCTACAAATTGACAAGAGAATCTACACTGCAAATAATAAAAGCTATTAAAAACTGCATATATGTATATAAAACTAAGTAAAGACTCAAGAAATTTTAAAACTAATTTTTGTTTTCAATTGTTCAACAATCTTGTGATGGCCTAGGAAAAATAACTGTAAAGAAAAACACGAGTAAGAAAGCTCCCTTCTAGATATTTCTACTTTTCATATATATATATATACACACAGACACATAAACATATGAAGTGAATTATTACTTAAATTACAGCTATTTAACAATACAAAATGGACTCAGCACTACCAATGCTATACTAGATCCATTAAACGTAGTCTTAAACAATTGCTTCTAACAATTAGTGACAAAAACAGATGGATAACCAAGTTCACTAAACAAAAACTGAAGTCCAGCAAGGGAGATACAGGAAAGAAGGGTGAAAATGGAAACTACTAAAACCACAAAGCTTAGATAATTACCTTGACTCTGAACCAGATGAAGGATCTTTGAGGTAACATATCTGGCACTGTCTGATGCTCCTAATACAGAGTCCAAATTGATCTTCTCCAGCTGTGACAGCAGGAATACAGTCCGAGAACTGGCAGAAACGCTACAGGAAAAATATAATTTTTCCATCTAAATCCGAGAAAAAAAAGTCCTAACAACAGAAACTTGATGCTAGAGGAATGGGTGTGGCTAATGCACTTCATATTTTATCTGTATTGGAAAACAGTCTTAATTCTAAATTCTGGCAAATTTACAGATTTTGCAAAGCCTGCACTGCAGCAAACTAATTGTATGTAACAGCATCTCCAAGAGCAACTGTGAACAGGGAAATCAGTTGCAGCAAGTAAAATGCAGCTATAGGTACGAATGCTGCTCATCTATGTCATCTACAGTAACTTATATTTAATAACTTATATTAAGTGACAGGATATCCTGTTGAACCTGCCATTCAAGGAAGAACTGGCTACCAACAGTCCAAAAGACTGCTGATCTCACAGGATGGCATTTCAGAAAAGGAAGAAAATAATGTCATTCGTGAAGTGAGCAAACTAGCACATACCAGCTGAAGAAAAAGAACACCATTTTGAAGAAAAAAAACTTAGGAACGTTTCTGAAGTTATCATCCAAGTTTGGATTAATTTTGAATACAAGGGTATTTTGGCCTGTCTGACGCTGCCCACAGGTCACGCACCCACCAAAGCAACTTACTCACTCCCCTCCACAGCTGGACAGAGGAAAGAAATTTTAACAAAAGGTCCATGGGTTGAGATAAGGACTGGGAGAGATCACTCACCAAATACTGTCATGGGCAAAACAGGCTCAACTTAGAGATACGAAGTGAATTTATTACTGACAAAATCAGAGCAGGATAATGAGAAGTAAAACAAGCCCTCAAAAACACCTTCCTGCCACCCCTCCCTCCTTCCCAGTTCTACCTCCTACCCCAGCAGCCCAGGGAGACAGTGAATGGGGGTTATGGTCAGTTCAGCACCTGAGGCTTCTCCCACTGCTCAGGGAGAGGAGTTCTTCCCCTGCTGCACCGTGGGGTCCCTCCCACAGGAGACAGTTTCCATGAACTTCTCCAGTGTGAGTCCATCTCACAAGCAACAGCTCTCTGTGACCTGCTGCAGTGTGAGTCCATCCCATGGACAGCAGTCCTCCCAAAACTGCTGCAGCGTGGGTCACTCTTCCACAGGGTGCAGTCCTTCACAGACAGGCTGCTCCAGCTTGGGAGCAGGGCCCGTCTCTCCACAGATCTTCCATGGAGTCACAGGCTCCTCTAGGCATCCATCTCGTCCAGCCTGGGGCTTCTCCACGGGTTGTGGGTGGATCTCTGCATCCCTGTGGATCCCCAGGGGCTGCAGGGGCACAGCTGCCTGACCATGGGCTGCACTGCAGGCTGCAGGGGAATCTCATCTCTGGCACCTGGAGGATGTCTTCCTCCTCCTTCTCCACTGACCCTGGTGTCTGCAGAGTTCTTCCTCTCCCATGTTCTCACTCCACTCTTCTCTGGCCTCAGTTAAAACTGTGCCACAACTTTTTTTTTTTTTCTTCTTCAATGTATTATCACAGGAGTGCTACCACCATTTCTAATTGGCCCCAACTTGGACAGCAGCATGTCTGTCTTTGGAGCCACCAGGGATTGGCTCTGCTGGACACAGAGGAAGCTTCCAGCAGCTTCTCACAGAAACCACCCCTGCAGCCACACCCCTGCTACCAAAACCAGCAAGCAAACCCAGTATACCTGCCAACAAAAAATAGTCTTGAAAATGTATTTTAGTGTAAGACACCACTTCAATCCAGGCATACATATAGAGAGGTAGATTACAAAGAAAGAATTACTTTAAGTATTTATAGTATTCTAAACAGAGTCAGCCTAGAAACTGTTTTATTTGTTCTCTACTTTAGATCATAACAATTATTCAGAATAGTTTTGAGATTCACATTCCCACATGACAGTAATTTTTAAACAGATGTGTAACATTTTAATTGTAGTCATGCAATTAGCTACAAGAAATTGTGACTTCTGTGCATTAACTACCTTAGGTTTTCGTTCCTAACATTAGAGTCCTACAATAATCACCAATAACTCATTTTACACACACATTGCTCTATCTATAATAAAACTAAAGTCTACAACACTAGTTTTATAAATATAGTCAGTTTTGTTTATAACAATGAGAAATTATTACTCCTTGATTTATACCTTACTTATGCGTAAAGGTTTCACACTTACAGTTAACTCTGCTAAAACATTAAAATCAAGGGAAAAAGGTAGCTGAGGGCAAAAGTTATATTGCCAAGAAAGCAAATTGATATAAGAACTGCACAAGAAGCTGCTTCCATCACTCTCACTTTTCCCCACTGACATCTAAATGAGAAGCATAGCCAAAAATCAATTTCAGATTACAGCTGATACTTACAAGCTGATAAAAACAGGAATATGAAATGGCTATATTAATTATAGCTCTTAAATATAAGTAATTTTATATAGTGAAGTAAGCATATCACCTTCTCAGCTATTTGCTAGACTTTGATCTCAAAGTACTTTTTAAAATCTAAATTAAATTTGTCTTGGGTGCTGAAACATTAATTTCCTTGCATAAGTAAAGCATAATCACTCCAATCCTTTCTCATCATCCAACACCAGGTGGAATAGTATAAACCCATTATTATTTGCATAAGCTTTGTTTTGCTTATTTCTCCTTCTGTTTATCCACTGAACTTTAAATGCTCCAAAATTAACCCAAGATTGTAACAAAATCCATGAGCTATGTTGATCCAATACACAAATTGACCAATTTATATAGGATTATATCTTCACCAGTTCCACAACCAAAACAAGTAAGAGTCCAGCCAACCCACATATAAGCCAATGTGTAACAGCACTGCTGCTTCAACTTGTGCGTGTGCATATCACTTCCACTGTGGTATATCATTGGTCTCACAATGAAATTAATGTAGTTTGAAAGCTGAAAACAACTCAAGAAAGCAAAGTTGATGCTCAGGAATAATAATAACAACAAGGTTTTTTTAAAAAGTTTTTGCAAAGATAAAACTTATTTATAGGCATTAAAATGTCAGAGCAAACCTGATTTTTGACTGCTGCACCCTGGAAAATTCAAGAAACACTGACACATGGAAGCAATTTATCATGTACAAGAAACTGGCACCTAACATAATTTCTCCATAGTTAATAAAAGCTTGAAAAGGTTTAGGTAGGGTAAGTCATTCTCAGTACTGGGTGGTGTAACAACTTAAGTTCTAAGAGTTATTGTTACAATCTCCTCCTGGGCAGAGAGCTTCTATCAACAGCAATAAGTGCTTATTACAGCAAAGATATCTTTAGAATGGTCTTAGGCTATTCATCTTGTATAAAGTCTTCCAACATAAATACAACTAACTACACTTCATGTCTTCAGCATACATAATAAAGCATCCTTGAAAATTAACACCAGCCAATGCTGAAATACAAATTAAAGCCCTGATTTCCTCTTAGTTACGGCTGAGCTTTCTTCTTAAAACAAGAATTATAGTCTTATTTACCAATATTCTACACTAATATACATAGTGGTTATAGAACTTTTTGACAGTTTTCAATGCCTGCACTGTACAGCAAAAAGACCATAGGACAGGAATTATGGCAGCCAGCCAGACATAGAGGAGCAGTGTCAGTAATACTGCTGTGACCACCCATTTGACCTCAGAACAAAATGCAACCCCAAGTTTCAATGAGACTCTCTCCTATTTGTAATGCAAACATGTATGTTTTTACCAATGAACCATTCAGCATCCAAATCTAGAAAACATTTCTTCAAAACAGAGAGGCACCACGGAATTCAGCATTTTAAATCCCACAACGAGAAACAGACAGAATGAACTCTGTTCTGTCAAAGGCATGTTTTCTCTCAAGCTGCTGATGTTGCAGAACCTCAAATGAATACCCTGAAGACTGTGGCCAGACTTTCATGGTTACCAGACACAGAGACACAGCAGGAGCTGAAGAGTCAGGAGGAAGAGCTAAGACTTTCCTATGCTTGGACTGGGAAAGCTTAAAAGCCCAGGGGCTCCTTTGCTGGTGGTCACTCCTCAGAGACACCAGCTCAAGCTGTTTCTGTGTTACTGCACCATGAATAAATTGGTTTGGAGAATGAGTCATCTGAGACTCTGCTAAGGGAAACTTGGGGTCAAACTGGTACAAATGCAATGCAGGCCACTCCCAAGAATTCTGACTGGAGTATCCAATATGAATTTGAGTCATCACCCATCAAACTATGCGCTAACTATGGTTTCTACTCAGTCAAAAGCCATTGTCAGAAGGAATGAGATGACTCAGACTGACCTCACACACCGACATGCAGCTGTCCAGGTCTCCAGCTGCAGTGAGTGCCTGAGCTTGTCACTGATGCTGGAAGGGCAACAGAGAGTACGAGACTACTTTTCCCACATGATTTTCTTGTCACTAGGAGTAACATTTTTCACCCCATCCATCCTAAAGCCTTCTCACAAGAGCACTCTGTAACTGAGGGGTACATAGAGTTTCTATTATCTTTACTAAAAAACATGACTAAAGAGCACCAGGAGAAACTTCCTAACACCATAAAAACTATTCTCTTCAGATCTGGATAAACACCAGAGCTGTTCCTCATGACACATATATGCCAAATCAGTCCTTGATGACCTGCAAAAATGATTCAATAACCAAAGGCAATCTAATTCTAACACTTTGTATCCCTTCAATTGAAAGGCTTTCATCCAGAAGCTTAATCTTGACATTTCTGGCCCTTCTTGCTACAAATGCAACTGGCCCTTGTCCGTTCCAGTGACATGCCCCTCTGAGCATAATACCTTGCACATATTCAAATATTCTTAACCGTTTTCTGCATTTCACAAGAGTATTTTGAAATAATTTGGTCCTTCAGTACTTCTGAAGATCTTTCCAGCTTAAAATTGTCTGTAATTTTAACAGTAACTTTCTTCTCTTATAGATCATTAGTGAAAAACCAGAGTATTTACCACCATTAGCTGTAACCAGAAAGAGAGAGAGCACATCCAGAAATAAACTGCTCACCATTTCCTTCTGACAGTCATCAACTGTCACTGATCTGGTATCCAGTCAGTGCTCTACTCTGTCCAAAGATAACCAGTAATTATTATTCTGGGATAGATTTAAACTTTCTTTAAGCATCTTAAGGTGAAGGTTACCAGGCTTACTTGATCCAGTACAGTTCATGTCACCACAAGCAGGAAGCTCCCTCTTCATCCCACATTCAAGTCCTACAGTTCAAAATGCCCCCCACATCACCACTTTGCTTGCAAAAAGGAAGCATTGAACACCCATGTCTGTATCTCAACTGTTGCCAAAACTTACAACATGACTCAACTAACCAGAGAGCTTTGTGGCTTTCCTCCTTTTCCGGCCAGGAAAGCTACAAGTAGATAATAAATACGGAAGCATGCCCCAGACAGCGAGGAACAGAGGACTTCAGGGCTTCACATTTGGAAGAGAACTTCCTCAACAAGAAAACAACTTTTCAAATAAATATTCCTCACTACATGGACATTTCTTTCACTCCCAAAAGATTTAAGCATTCGAACTCTGATCATGAAGAAGTGCAAGATTCACAATCCTCCATTACTCACTATATGCCACTTTTACCACACAAAGGCTAAAACACATCTTCGTAGCTTGCTATGTCTCTACTCACAATGAGAAAGAAAACTCTAAGCCATGGCTGCTCATAAAAATTCAATTATCTTGGAATGGTTTTTGGGTATTCACTTTGCAAGAAGCCTTACAAAATAGAATAGTCAAATGAAGGATGTCATCAGTTTCTCAATGGTACCTACTTCCTCTGAAACTGCTGTTTGCAGTCAGCCAGCACACTGATGTATAAGGGAGTTCCTTCTTCTCCCACAGTAAACAGATCTGTATTTTGGCACGGTGCAGTGAGCCTTTAAACCCTGTTTTAAAACAGGCAGGCTTCTCATGAGCTTGTTCTGATTTTATTCCAATGCAAATAATTTCAAACTATCTTTTTTTTCTCAACCACTTCCACAGTTAGCAAGTAATCATTAGAGAGCTGATACTTCTGATTAGTTCACAGCTGTCTCTGTACACAGAGTCACCATAACTTATTCATGACTTAGGGAGCAACTGTTTTGAATTGCAAGGATGGAAACTTTCATTTTGTCTCTATAAGTAAAGAAGAATAAATGGCACTTAAGTAGCCAATCTGCAAACATCTTATAGTCTTTGTGATAGCATATTTTATGCATTATAATTTGTAGTATTTTCAAGAACACTCATTGCTGACAGAGAAATTGCTTTGCTTATCATAATGCCTAAGGGACTAATCTACCACAAGAACAAAACATAAGAGATTTCTACCATTTCTTTTTATCTACCCCTCACGAAAACAGGACCAACCAGTCTGATATCCAGTTGTTCCACCCAAAGTCAGCAAAAGTAAGGATGATTCCACATACAAGAATTTAAATTTGCATTTTAAATAGATCCCAAGATAGAAACATAATTCACAGTAGAGCAAATTCTTCACAAAAATTCACCCGCTCACATAGAAAATAACTGGTACTTCAGAAAACTAAGACTGAAGCCAAAACTCCCAACTTTGCTGACTTTACTTTTTAAAATCCAGTTAGATGGTTTGATTTAACAAGCTGGTTTAATCTGTGCTACCTTAAGAAAGAAGTAAGATTGCAAGCCTTTAAATAGTTGCCTGATGCTTAACCGCCTTCCAGAGATAATTTCACAAATTTCTAAAATGCTTGCTGAAACAAGTTCACACGAAAATAACAAACACAACTTTTCAACCTGATATCTTCTGCATACTACTCTGGTTTGTCCTAGCTACGTGTTGGAGGATTGTTGCAGGATGACATACATCTTATGACAAATTCATGGCTTCTTACACAGTATTATAAATTGCTTCTTTAATTCCCTCATTAGAAATAATTTTATGGTCTGCTAATATGTGCATAAAATCATTAAATTAATTAAATTTTCAATTAAATTTAATAGGTACTTTATATATGAACATATTTAACACTAACTAAAAACTTAGATTTAAAAAGTTATTTATTAAATTTGAAGTTACTTTGTGCTGATCAATACTGACTCCATTGATTTTTCAGGACATCAACTGACATATCCATACTAGAGATCCATTTTATTTATCTTCTTACTAAGAGAAAGACTTTTTTCACAAATCTCAAATAGCTTGATGTTAAGAGGTGACTACAGTTTTAAATTTACCTTTTTTCAGATGATGTTTTTACTTTGTTCATATCGGAAATATGATTCTTCAAATCACCATCTCTGATAACCTGTAAGATATTAAACAACTGCATATTATCAACATCTTTTGTTCTTTAAAGGCTGCCACCATACTGAATGTCCCTGCACTTGAAATGCTAAATAAGTTCATTCACACTGATTGTATTTCTCCACACTGTCACAAGCTCTTCTCCCTTCACACTATTCGATCCAGCTTTTAAAATAAACTATTGCATTCTAAGTATGGAGTATGATTCTGCATTATAATTCAGGCCTACCAAAGTTCAGAAAGTCCGATTACAATAAAATAGAAACTTCTACAAGTCATTTACTAGACATTATTTTCCTGTCAATGACAGAATTATATCAAGTAAAGCTTTTGCTGAAGCCAGTAAATACACTTTTTAAACCTACTTGACAATACTGTGAGATGCCACAACATACTGATTTCTGACTGCCATTTTATGTAATTTACAGAGTAACTAAGACTAAAGGCACAGTGAGAAACATGGAGTATTTGGTGTTCTTATTTAAGCAAGACCTGAATACATTCCTTGGACAGAAACTGTATCGTGCCAAGGACTCAATTTTCCTATCCATTTAAGGACATAGTGTCCTCAGGGCACACGGCTTCCTCAAATGGTGCCTCCAAGCAATTAAGGTTGCAGTCTACAGGACCATTAACTGAACACCAGTACTTCCATCTGAGATCTACTATGAAGGACACACAAATACTCCCACTGTGAAAAAACCTGTCCTCCAAGAGCACAATGGCTAGTATAAAGGTAGAAGACAAAGAAAAGGGGAAAATGGATGTTCAAAGATATGGGTGCTGAGAATGGGTAAGATAAAGCACCTCTTCTCTTGTGAAATGCAGGCAAGAAATTCAGCCAACTACACACACACAGCTGCTCGCCATCCCCTTCTTCCCAAAGAAATGTGTAAAACCTCTCAAAAATCCTTACTGTTCAGCATGTAAAAATAATCAGGTTTTTATTGCTGGTAAATTCAACTCCACAACTGCTAAAAGCCTAAAGCAGATGAAGTATGAAGCAAGCTTATATTTCCATATTTACCTGAAAGCAGACTCTTTTCCCAGCAGCCAGGAAGAAACTGTTTAACTTTTCACAAGAATTCCAGCTTGACTCAAGTTAACAGGTGTCCCAGGTTTGTCCAAGTACCCTTCAAGTGTAAACAATCTTGAAATCCTTTAAAGAAAATAAATAGTTACAAGAGAAGAGCTGTGTTCACCACATTACTGACAATTTAATGAGCTATAAAGTCTAGATTATTCCAGCCAGGTTGCAGGTCTTACTGGGTGGAAACTAGACCCTTGGATTCAAGTAGCCAAGTGCTGTTTTGCTTGCACTGAAAGTATGACCTGCTGCCACGCAGATGATGAACAGTCTGCCAGTGCCAATAGTGTCTACATATTATTGTGTACTGAACTGCTGTACAAGTGGAGCCAGCTACTGAGCTGAACCATCTTGAGACTGCAAGGTCTTTGTTTGTCTAAATTCACCACAAAGTATTTCCGTAAGCACTAAAGTGTTCACTGATGCTCCAGGTCAAGAGGAAAAGTCAAGTAAAAAAGAAAAAGCACAAGAACAAAAGAAAAAAAAACCCAACCAAAAACAACCAAAAAACCCCCAACAAAACCAACAACCAATGAGAAGAAGCAGGGAAAAAAGGAAAAGAGAAATGCACACAGCAGCTATCCAGAGGGTTGTGGTGGAACATCTATGCATACTAAAGTAAAACAAAAAATTCTCTTTAACATTTTAGTAGGCAATGCAAAAATACAACTTCCAAAATAATTTAAAACTTTTAATAGTATAATAATATAGACTATTATTATATATAAAATAGTAGAATAAACACTTGATAGAAAGCTAAAGGCAAAGGTGAATGAATTTACACATATTTTAAACAATACCACTTGCCTTCCAGTGGTAGCAGAGCAGACTTAAAAATAACCTAAGTTCTGCTTGTAAAGGACCAACAACAACTGAATGAAAGCACCTCAAGTTGGAGGGAAGCAGAGGAGAGCAAGAAGTGTTGACTAAGTAAAACTCCAAGTCAATAAAAGCTGAATTCTCTGCAATCTCCCTCTGCCTTTTCACCTTGCCTGCAAAATGTTATCCATCCTCCCATCTAAACAGGGGAAAAAGGCAGTCTTCACAGGATCAAAAAGCTGCACTGTAATAAATGCTGTAATAATGCTATCAACAGTACAATAAATTAAATGGCCTGCATGAAGTTACATGTAATTTTCACATTTTCCTTTCTCTTCAGAAAAGCATGTTTACCTCACTCCTAGGTGAATTCTTTGTCACTGAGCCACTGAGCCACCTTCTCTGTGGATCCAGCTTTTCAATACCATATAAATTTCACACTTACTGACAAAAGGGAAGAGGATACCCCTTACAGTATTTCCCTTTCTATGAAATTTTGGCATTTGCCAAAATGTAAGAATCACATGGAACCCATGGAACTCCTAGTTCTTGGATAAATACTCTAACCACAAAACTACTCTAACAAATGGCAAGGATCATCACAAAGCAATTTTCTTTTGCTCAAAACAATGGCTAAAGAAATGAACTTACGCTGTTTCATTCAGACCTCATATTCAGATGAGTCTATTAGTAATGGCTGGGAGTGCCTACAGAGGACTTGTATGAACTCCATCCTCCTGAATACTAGGTTATATATATATACATAGTAGAAGAACACCAAGATGCTCAGCCTCTGCAAGGCAGCAATAATTCTGGTCAGACATTGTAACAGGCTTCAGAGGAGATTTTACTGACACAAGTTCTGGGGTCCCAATGTAAGAAGGATGTGGACTCGCTGAAGAAAGTCCAGAACAGGGCAATAAAAATGACTGGAGTGATGGAACAATTCTCCTATACAAAGGAAGGCTGAAAGAGTTGGGACTGTTCGCCCTTGAGAAGGCTCTGGGGGGACCTTAGAGCAGCCTCCCAGCACTAGAGAGGGCCTACAAGAAGGCTGGAGAGGGGCTTTTTACAAGGGCATGTAGTGATGGGACAAGAGGCAATACAATTGCTTTAAACTGAAAGAAGGAAGGCTTAGGCTAGACACTAGGAAGAAAAAGCACAGTCACCATTACAGCACATTAGTGCTGAGCACTTCTGTTGTCATTTTGATAACATCATACTTGAAAGAAATTCTCATAAATTAAACACACAATAATGTCACACCTGAGGCTCAAAAATTTATTTTAAGCAACAGCACCTCTACTTTCATGTTAGCTTTTTCTTCCTCATTGAAACCAGCAGAAACTCTTAACTCTCAAAACCATGGACAGTTTTCATGCTAAAATCCTGCTATTAAACTTTCTCTTAGGGAAAACAAGGATAATCTCTCTGTTACTGAAGCTGAAGGACATTCTCAGTTTACATAAACAGAATTCACATGTTCAACTGACCAAAATACTTTAACACAAAACATGGCAGTCTTGGAAGGATAAATGTAATTCAAAAAAAATTTTAAGTATCGTTGCATTTTCTTTACTTAAAAACCTCTCAACCCCCAAAAAAACAGCAAGACCAAACTACCACACACAAGAAAACCCACCAAATAATAATAAAAACCACAAAACCCCTACAACAACAACAAAAAATCCCACAACCAGAATATAGACTACTTCGAAGAGCCAGAGATGTCAGAAATTTTCCATAGCTAATACCAGGATTTTCCTGCAAAGTACTTTGTAACTACATTTCAAAAAACACAGTTCTCTCCAAGTGAAACCAGAAAAATCAAAACCACATATGGATATACAAAGTTTATCAATACAACTGCATCTGTTCTACTTGCAGTATATTCTATTTTCTTACTCCTTAAGAAAGTAAGTTTCTGGAAAATAAAAGCTATTATATAGAAAGGCATGTTTTTGAGTCTGTTCAGTATTTATTAAAACATAGCATCTTATTTTCATAAATAGATGAGTTGCTAAAACCACATATCAAGCTATACTCATCAAGAGAAAAATCAAAATTTAAGTTTTTTATGTCTATTTACCACAATAGGTCTGCAAAACCTGTAAGATTGTTCATCTATACATATATATATACTTTTATATGTGTATATATATTTTTTTTTTCCATGTTTTGCTTTGTATCCAAAGCTCAGTGCATCCCAAAATATTTTCAAAGCCAAAGCTCGGACTTCACTTTTGATTATTATGGAGCTATTGATTTGAAAGGTGAAAAAAAGTAACTATTAGCAAGTCTGCAGCAAATAAGTCATTATTTTGATGTGTAGTCATTTATCAGAGAGTGCAAGCAAGTAGCTGAGCAAAATCTTTGTTAAATGGTACAGTACCAGAAAAAAAGGCAAATTAGTATGCAAAAAAGGAAAGGAATACAAAATCCCAGGTGACAGAATAGTGTTGAAACGCAAAAACCTAAAAATTAAATAAAGAAACCATAGGTACGAACTGAGAAACATGTAATTATTAAAAAGGTCACAAATGCTAGGCATAAAAAAACCTACACTGAAACCCTGAAGGGGTATGCTTCCAAAAGCACTTTTACCTCTCACAGAAGTACATGTGAGTTCCCCCAGTTTGGTGCAGATTAAATTACACACAAATGCACCTTTCATAGTATGTCATTTCATACATCCCAAAGCCCCAGAAGCTGTTCATAGGTCAAAATATTCTTTTTGAAAGTGCTTGTAAGTCCATTTAAACAAAAACCAGATAAAAATACTTCTGCATTCTTTGTCCTCTAGGCAATCTTAATTCCAACATACCACTTGTGGTTTACGTTTTTAAACACAGAAGTAAATTGTTTCCTAGAACAGACTATTTACCTACATGAATTTACACTTGTAGGAATAAGCTCTGTGTTAAAAATTTAGGATAACCAGCAACATGTGGCAACAAGAGTCATGGTCTCTGTACCAAAAGCAACGTACCCAAAGAACTTTTAGAAAGCAGGTAAACACTGTGAAAACCAGCATTCTAAATATGGCAAAACCACACAAATAGCACACACCATGAGCAGTATGTTACTTAACACTACACAAAAGAATTACTCACCAGGACAGCAGAATCCTCTCCCTTTGACAGCAGTAAGAACTGGCCACTGCTATTAATACAGTGGTGCAATCTCCCCCATCTCATTCTCTTGCACCATAAGGAGACCTGTCCACTTGCAAAAGTCTCAGCAATTATACCATAGGTAGCTCCTCTGGCTATTTAATTCTTTACTCTTTCATACCTAACATATAGTTTTCCAGTTCAGTGTCTCAAGTCACAACTTGCACAACTATCTTTTTGAAAAAATGGTTGTTTGTGGGTTGTTTTTTGTTTTTTTTTTTTTTAAGAATGCAGTTCTATTTTAGAGCCACACAAACTAGCAAAGTTATTGCATGTGAACAATTTCCTTAATAAAAACATGAGACCTAATGTTAGGTAAAAAAAATCTCACAAGCTGCTTAGAGATGTCAGAGTTATTTGTACAAACTGCTTTATATCCTGAAAGCTCAATCCACAGAACAATCCATAAAAGTTTTGGTTATCTATACACCATCCTAAAAATCTGGGGAAATCCTTCAAGCTTCAAAGTTAAGTTTCAAGTTGGCAAACACTACATTGTACTCAATCACAATCCAGTAAACAGAACCATATACATAAAGAATTATAACTAATGTGGTAGTGAGAATTTGTTTCCTGAAGTTGACTATTCCTAGTCCAGTTCCTGAACCTTTACAAGCATTGGAAAACAAAGACTTCCCACTCCATGCTGAATCTTACTTTGTAGACATTTAATACGAATTTAAGTCCTAGTCTATAGCCCAGAGAGTCAATTACCAGGACCAGCTGGTTTTTAATTAAATTGTAAAATAGGATGGAATGGCATTGAGTGCACACAGAACAGTTATCTACTCCTAAGATCTTAAAATGCAGCAGCACAAAAAGCTTTTAGTGCTATCAAAATACTGTAATATACCTAAAACTACCTTAGAAGTATTTATTCCATGAGAAAAGGTTTGTTCAAGATAGTAGAAAAACTAGAGATACTTTTCTTCCAGATATAATTTTAAGATTTTATGTGGAAATGGCAGAAAATAATCCGTTATCTAATGACTATCCAACTCCTTTAAGCAGAAAAAAATTATCTGAAGTTTTTGGTGGAAGACAGTCTAATTTGTAAACCTAAAACAAAATGAAAAGGCTAACAACCTTCACTAGTCAAAGAAAAAATACTTCTGAAAATCAGTTACTGCCTTTCCCTCGTGCCATTTGCTATAAATATTTACAGTAGGGAACAAAAGAAGTCAGCTGATAGGTTACCCATTGCTGCATTATAGCAAAGGGACAACTTTTTGACGCGACTAGATAAATTGCAGCATATAATCAGATATTCAAAATGACATGTATAAAGCTTCACAGAAGACTGAGGCACCAAAGTCCTTTACAGCAGGTTGCCAACTATGTCATGCAGCCATTACCACCAATCCACTTGACTGTAAAAACAAAGTAGCCAAAAAAAAAAAAAAGCTAAGCAAGCAAGCAAGAAAAGCATTTGCCAGGGAAAGGAGCAAAACAAAACAGCAGTACTTTATTTCTTGCCTGAAAAGAAGCTCCTAGAAAGTTACTGGCATTGCAAGCATAGGGTTACTTCAAGATATGACAAACTTGCTGTCATCGAGGTCACATAGTATCACGTTCAAAGCTTAAGTGATTTAAGCTGACAGAAATACTGCAAAAGTCAGCTACTTCTTGCCCGGCCGGCATAACTCTTTCATCAGGTGTAAGGTGAATGGCACAGGGAGGGAGAAGGAAGCAATAAAAATAGCCAGAACGAAAAGGACTAACATAGCAGAAACTAAGCATTTCCCTACCAAGAACTGAACAAGAACCGGAAAACTAGTAACTTTTGCCAGCTCTTGGAAAAACTTAATACAGTGGCAAATGTCAGAGGTGCTTTCTAGCACCTAACCCAGTGATTGATGCTTTGGGTTACACTGTCTCCATGGTTAAGGTCAGCCTGTAAAAAATCAACTCAAAGACCGGAACTTCCCAGTTCACTAACTGAGTTAAGGCAAACCCTCAATCCTGGTTGTAACCCAGATTAAAAAAAAAAAAAAAAAAAAAAAAAAAAAAAAAAGAAAAAACCCCAAAAACATGGCTGATGTTGCATATTTATCTCTCAAATATACTCTAAACCCTTAACCTCACTGGTGTGCAGAAACACAATCATAACAACCCATAATACTCTCAGCAATTGTTCTCACTTTCAAAATTTTAACTTTTACCATTTAGTTTATGAATTACACTTGGAACAACTAAAACATTACCTACCTCCAGTATGCAAACCCTCGGACACCCTGTTTCACAGAAATTTTAAGTTTTATAAAGAATGTAGAGGAAGCTCTTATGTACTTCATAATACACTAAATGTTTTAGGGTGACATTTTCAGGGCTGTTGCCTCTGCAGCTGTTGCAAAAGAAAGGAAGGATGTTTGGGTGCTCCCTCCTCCCCCCTGCTTCCAGTCTTTCTACGGTTAACTGCATTTCCAAATGAAAACCATGCTGAATCATCCATGTATCCAGGACACACACTGGAGAGTTCATAATCTTCTTGATGCTTAGCACAGGATATTGGACAGTTAAGCTGTGGATAGTGGGCAGGGCCTGAAAACACACCCAGAGATACACTACTGCTACAAATCTCTCCTAAGCATCCACACAAGCAGCTGCCTTGTTCAGCACTCTCACACTCACTCCGAGAAACCTGACTTCTCCTCTAAGTTGTTTAAGGAGTTTCACCACTTCAATTACTGCAGTTATACTCCAGAGCTAGTGCAACTTGATTAGCACTCTGTGGTTTTGGACATTAGCAATTCATATCACAGGAGCAATCTCCTAAGAGCAAGCAGCTCACAGATAATGGAATTCAAGGAGATGTTTCAAATAACCTACCGAGAGCCAAAAAACAGGTGATCCCCAGCTATGTCTAGCAGAATATCACCATGAATTTTAAAGACTGCGAAGTTTCTAATCATGAGACACACTGCTGACAAGCTGTTGAGTGACAAGCTGAATGTCTTTCCTAAACTAAAACCTAAACACAAGGTGAAATAGAAAACTCCTTCTGTAAGTCAAAAGGACTTCAGAGAGCCCTTCTCCTTTTTTTCTTTACATTTAACTTCTCACAACTAATTTCAGGGAAGTTCCTCCCAGCAGCAGTAAGACAAGTAATAAAAATCTTCTGTCAAGACAACTGAATATTTTTCAAGCTCAAAAGCTTCAATATGGAAAATAATCTGTGAACTTCTCGAACATGAAAACTAAAATATGAGCACTGCCACCTCCAACACCTGAACTGAAAGTTAAGCTTGAGATCAGGTGTCTCTTCACACAAACATATATCAGGTGTCACTTCACACACCAAGATTACTCTCCGGTTTGAGATAATTTCCACTTTTTGAAAAAAGATAAAGACAGAATCTTTCTTTTTATGAAACTAAAATAAAAAGTATTTTGCTTAATTTATACTGGCACAAAAAATAATCACAGAAGTGAACTGAAACATCAGAAACTATGTGTTAAAATTATCTTGACAGGAGACTATCTTGTCATTGCCCAGCCCAAGAAATAAAAAGATATTTCAACACAGACTTGCACTCACAATGCACAACATGAGGTATAATTTCCAGAAAAACTCTTTGGTCATAAGTATGATATCAATGAAGGATTAACCAAAAGGTGGGGCAATCCCATGAGCAACATCCAGTCACCCAGCATTACACAAAATACACACTGAAAACTACCCGCAAAACAGAGAAGCCTTTTCATGAAATGTAACCTATAGAGGTAGTGCACACACATGTTTCTTCAAAGGAACATCATTCATGGGAATACACTCATTGGGGAGCTAATTTCCTAATGCTGGAAAAACAAATACACAAAAATCAACATTCACACCACAAGGCTATACGGAAGTTTCATGGTGTTTTTTACACTATACAGGTACAAAGGAATTCACTTTCTGCCTATACATACTAGAGAAAGCTTACTGCTCTAAGTATCCATAACAGCTCGGCCAGCTGAGGATTTCTAAACATCTCACAAACCTAGGTGCCTGAAAACAGTTTACACTGAAGAAAAACACCACCCCACCCCGACGTGAAACCTATTTCTCAGACCTCCTCTGTCGAGCATTTGAACCGATACCTACAAAGAAAGACTTGCTGTGCTAGATTTCCACTACTGCAAGAGAAGGCAGGAAAAAGAAAAAAAAAGAGAAAGAAAAAAAAAAGAAAAATAAAAACCAAACCCCAAATGTTAACAAACTCCTACCCACGGAGCGTTAAGTCAAACAGACGTTGGGCAGGCCAAGTCGCATGGCACATGAGACAAATGTTATCCCAATCGCCGTATTTTCCACCCAGTGCCCACAGTGGGTTACCCTTCCATCGGGGCAGGGGGGAAAAAGCCGCAGCGCTGGTGGGCCGGCAGGGCCAGGGCTCACCCGCAGCCTTTGGCGCTGCGGGGCCGCGCAGCAGAGCGGGAAGGGCGCACAGAGCGCAGGGATAAGCTCGGCCCGCGGCCGGCGCGGGGCTCCGTACGGCCGGCGCGGGGCTCCGTGCCCCCGGCGGCTCCACCCCGTGCCGCGGGCAGACCCGATGGCGGCCGGGCCCGCAAACCAGGCACCGCTCCTACCGTAGGGCCTGCGACCATCTCCCGGGGGCGGGAGCGCGCAGGGTGCGGCTCCCGCAGAGATCCGCCGTGCCCGAGCGGCCCCGCACGCATCCACCGGTCCGCGGCAGCGACGCGCCCGACAGCCCCGAAGGGCCCGGCACGGCGGAACCCCGCCCCGCCCCCGTCCCGGCCGCGGCCCTGCCCCCGCTGCGGCCCGCTCCGCGCTGCCCAAGGCGATGCCCGCCCGCGGGGCTTCGCCTTCGTGGCAGGCGGGGAGTCCGCACTCACCCCGCGGCCCTCAGGCAGGGGCGCTGGGCGACGGCGGCGGCTCCGCGCTGCGCCCCCGCTGTGCTCATGCGGCGGCGGCAGGACCTGCCCGCACCGCAGCGCGTCACCGGCCCCGCCGCGCCCCGCCCGCGCGCAAGCGCCGCCATCGCCGCGGGGAGCGCGGGGCCCGGCCCGTCCGGCCGTGCGAACCGCACGGGGGGAGCGGCAGCTGCACGGGGCGTGCGAATCCCCTGAGCCAGCCGCTCACCCCTTAGCAGCCCACACCTGTGTGAAATATGCAAGTGTCTAATGGGGAGGGGAGAGAGGAAGCAAGAGGATGTAGCCAGGCTTTTCTCGGTGGTTCGGAAGCAGTAGGACAAGAGGCAATGGGCAGAAATGGGCACAGGAAGTTCCACCTGAACACGAGGAAGAACTTCTTCACCGCGCGGGTGAGCAAGCACTGGCACAGGTCGCCCAGAGAGGTTGTGGAGTCCCCCTCACTGGAGATACTCAACACCTGTCTGGACACGGTCCTGTGCCATGTGCTCTGGGATGACCCTGCCGGAGCTGGAAGGTTGGACCAGATGACCCGCTGTGGTCCCTTCCAACCTGAGGGAGTCTGTGTTTCTGCAATACCTTCGTGGGGCGCTTCCCCCCAGCCCAACCTTCACAAACAGTTTGTTGTGGCAGGTAAGTACCTGAACCCAAAGGATCCTACTGCCCAGGGCACTGAGGTACCACAGAAGCAGGTAAGAAGACTCACAGTGATTCATTAGTTAAAGACTTTGTATACCCCCTCCTCCCCCCCGCCCCCTCAGAATCTTTGCAAAAGAAAAGTAATACCTCATACACTTCACAAAACATGTTATGGCAAATTAATCTCCATTTGCCTAGCACCTGGTTTTGAACATTGCATCAGTATCGCTGATGACTTCTAGGAGCGGGTAATTTAACCTCGTTCTCTGACATTTGTTAAGTCAGAACAACCAGGAACAGTACTTCCTTTATCATGAAATTCCTCAAATGAAGAAACTGCTAAGAATCTGTGGCCAAATCTTTATACTGAGTTTACAAAACTTACATGGGAAAATCAGCCCTTTATTGAAGGCCAGCAAACTCAAATAAAGGTCAAATCCTACATACACCAATAATAAAGGCACAATCCCTACTAGAAATATGCACAGTTAATTTCCCAATAACATTGTGTATCCAGGGAGTTACCCATTCTAATTCTTGTTCAGTAAAAAGCAGATTTCAGATCCTTTAAATCTACACTTTTATTCGTCTTCCCTTTCAAAGTAAAGATACCTGGCTACAGCACTTGCTCCTGTCCTACACACATCATTCAATATACTCACAAAGGCAAGAGCAAAGATAGCCAAGACTTTTCTGCTTTCTAGGAGGTAGCTGTGCATTTGGTGTGACAGTTTGCGATGCTTCCATAGGGCTGATTCACCTGAAGAATGGTTTACTGTTACTGTTTGTTAGTAACTCGGGTTACAGTGTTAGAAAGGTAAGTTCTGCTTATCATCCTGCAGCGGTACACAGACGATCTGCACAGCGAGCATACACATCCATACCTTATGGACAGAGAACAAAGCTGCTTTACTGGCAAGTCAGCAGAAACCATGCAAGTGAGGAGCAGTGAACTAATAGATGAGAGATCCTGGTCCTCCTACCTCCTATTTATGCATAACTGCTTATATACTTTTTCTTAAATCCTCATCCCACCATGTTAACAAAAATGGATAGTCAGATGTCCATTTATTCAGTGATTCACATGGTCTTTCTCCAGCAAATAATTCAACATTAATTATGCTTCCTAGAGCTTGTAAACCCATGCATGGGCTATGATCACAAAACAGACGTGTATTGGGAAGGAGATTCATCCCTCTCTTAAAAGTTTCTCCAGTTATCTAGCATGAATGAGAAGAGCATGTTATTAGAATGCAGAACTTTACCAGTGCACTGGAAACAGGTAGGAACAGTCTCACTTGTTCCATAACACTGGTCACATTGGGGAATTATTAAGACAATACTTAAAACAGAATTCAGTACAGCTACAAGCTGTCTGTGATTCTATTAATGGAATTATTTAAAATGCATAGCTCTGTCTAAAGCAAAGCAGAAGACATGGAATCAACTCAAGTATGACTCAGGCAAAGACGAAAATAGTATCAGGCAGGCTCTGGCAAGTAAAGGACAAATAAAGGGGGTGTAGATAAAAATCTCTCACATTTTTTGAAGTCAGAGTCAGTTTACTAAAGTAAGGTATAAAAATAATGTTTTAAAATGGCTCTGTATGTGCCCTGGCACATGACAAAAATAAATCAGTTAAAAATATAAGAATTCTCTACTGAAGAAAGGGGACCCAGCAGTAGCTCCAATTAATTTAAGACTGGCAAAAAGTGTGATTTCATTTAAGAAAAAATGAATTCTAGTAATGGGCCTAATTAAAATACTTGTATCAGTTACTGAAATCCATTCACTTTTTTCACTGTTAACGTAAACAAAAAATACATAACGTAATTGGATATGGGGGCTGCATTCATCTTCATTATTTCACCCAAAAGATTGTTCTGTGCAGAACTCTGATTTTTACTCGCTAATCATTTGTTTATGCGAAATTAAAGGTCACTGAAAGATTGAACCTAGATTCTTTATTTTTTTGGGATGTAAACTGGTTCCAAGTTGAGGATTTATTTCTACAGAGAACAACTTTACCTTTAGAAAACCTGACTGGCCTACAAATGGAGTAGCAGGCCATTGCTGTTCTTATTTACATAACAATTCTCACCAATTCAGATGTATTTTACTTACATGAGACAGCAGGAATATGCTCTAGCTTTATTTGTTTTCAAACACAATACTGTCTGCAGAATTGAATTGTTTATCCATTGAATTTTTTATTAAGAGTTAATATAATTATTCATTATTCTTTTGATTTCACAAAATTTTTAACACTTTAAGTAAAATCTTTAACGAGCATACAAAACTATTCCAAACAATTTACATTTTATTTAACCAGAGCAAATCATAAATTTGAAAATAAGGTGATGGCAAATTAAAGAGCCATCAAGTAAAAGCTTGATGGGGAGCCAGGCATGCATCTCTGAAAATCACAGCAACAGTAATACTGTCTAACATGTCTAGTGGAGCAGAATGGGTTCCACCAAAATTAAGTCTCTAGGTTTGACCAAGTGGCCCACCTAGCAGGTGAGAGAATGGCTGTGGATGTTGTCTACCTGGACTTCAGTAAAGCCTTTGATACTCTCTCTCCCACAGCTTCCTCCTGGAGAAACTGGCTGCTCATGTCTTAGACAGGTACAGTTTGCTGGGTTAAAAACTGGATGGACGGCTGGGCTGGGAGTGTTGGTGAATGGAGCTACATCCATCTGACAGCCGGTCACTGCTGCAGTTCGCCAGGCCTGTCCTGTTTACTGACTTCATCAATTATTTGGACGATGGGATCAAGTACCCCTCAATTTGCAGATGACACCAAGTCAGGTGGGAGAGTTGATCTGATGGAGGACAGGAAGGGTCTGCAGAGGGATCTGGACAGGCTGGATCAATGGGCTGAGGCCAAGTGGATTGAGGTTCAATAAGGTGAGGTGCTGAGTCCTGTCCTTGGGTCGCAACAACCCCATTCACTGCTACAGGCTTGGGGCAGAGAGACTAGAAAGCTGCCCAGCCAAAAAAGGCCTGGGAGTCAACAACAGATCCCAGCCTGGGACATTGAGGAGTGTGGAGTGTGTCCAGAGCAGACCAATGGAGCTGATGAATGGTCTGGAACACAAGTCTTATAAGGAGCAGCTGAGGGAGCTGGGGGTGCATAGCCTGGAGGAAAGGAGGTTCAGGAGTGACCGTATAACTCTCTTACAACTACCTGAAAGGAGAGTGTAGCAGGCAAGGGTCAGCCTCTTCCAAATTGGAGAAGAAGACGTAGCCTCAAGACGTGCTACGGCAGGTTCAGGTTGGACATGAGAAAGAATTTTGTCACTGAAAGGGTGGTTAAGCATTGGAACAGGTTAACCAGGGAGGTAGTGGAGTCACCATCCCAGGAAGCGTTCAATAAATGACTAGACGTGCAACTTAGGGCTATGGATTAGTTGACGTTGTGGTGTTTATTCAAAGGTTGGACTTACAGGTCTTTTCCAACTTTGATAATTTTATGATTTGTAGGAAAGTCAGTCTTAGGAATATACCTTTTAACAGGACAATCCATGCACTTAGGGAAGGTAACAAATATATGCCAATCTACACACGGTGTGGAAAGGCAAGGACATCAGAGGTGTCGTAAGCTAAAAAATAAGCTTTTAAGTTTATATAAATCATATTGTGTTCATTTAGTATTATTGATAAGGCAATACAAGCAATGAATTGAGTCACAGATTACCGACATTTATGCAGAAACAGAGGTTTTCAGACAAAGACAGGCTCCTCACTCCCAAATGCATTTTTATAGGCTGCTAAAAAAGTATTTACTACTAAGTAAGCTGTACAGCATGACTTCCAGGATCAGACCATACAGCTAAAATAATCACAAAAAATTTTAAAAGATAATGGTTATCCTCTCTGGGAGCAGGAAAGGATTGTAAAGCATTGAAACAGACTGCCCAGGAAAGTGGTGGAGTCACCATCTCTGGAAGTGTTCCAAAAAATGTATCGATATGGCACTTGAGGACATGGTGTAATGGTGAACATGGTCATGGTGCTAAGTTCATGGCTGGACTTGAAGGACTTTTCCAACCTTAAAAATTCTCTGCTTAAATTCTCAACCTTAAAAATGCTCTATGATAAGAGCAAGGAGACTAAGAAAAAGCTCTTCAAAATAATTTAGTGGCTAGCAACATGTAAGTGTTTCTAGATTCTATCCTGTTCCCTGTAATTATCAACTAGATAATAATTGTTTCCTATTAAAACTTAACCTCTACTAGTTAAATCTGCCTTGCCTGTTGCTATACTCATATTACTGAACAGATCCAGTCAGTTCCAGATAATGAACACAGCTAACAGCTCTCCATCACTCCTAAAAACAATCACTCCTTCATTTGGAAGCCAATGCTTGCCTACATACACACTGGAGAATTTGTTTTTGACTCTTTATCTCTAATGTATCTTATCAGTTAGAACACTTGGTACTTCACCAATGTTGCATCTCTTCTTTTTCACCTTTGAGATGATCTTTTGTGCTCTGTTATGAATGTATTTCAGTGCATAATGAAGCATTTCAGTTCAATTTCACATCTGTGCTTCATTCAGCTACTTTAGCTGTAATTTGTAATATTACAAATGAAATAACACATCAATATTCTTTACACAGAATTCAGAATGTATAGATTTGATGGATATTTTCACCTTATTTCTGGGGACTGTGGGTGGAAAGGAGTGGGCACTGTTTTTCAGAGCAGGAAGAGGACAAGTTTCTAAAGTGATGCACTGTTTCACAGGTTCATACCGAGTCAGCCACTTTTTTCCATATGCCTACTGACAATCACATTTAATTTATACATGCAGAACATTAATATAATCCCCCCTCCATGACCCAACCAAAACCAAGAGTGAATCTCATCTGTTTCAGTCTAACAAGAACCTCCATATTCACAGTGAGTAAAAAAAAAAAACACTATGTGTATCATTTTCAGCCTACCTGAAGGTCACCTTCTTTCTATTTATGAAGGTATTTGCGTACTTTGAGATCTCTCCCTTTTCTCCCTGCACCAATTACTTCCATTAAGAAGGACATCCAAAGCAATGGTAAGTTCCTGAAAAATCAGCAATACTTTAAGCAAGGCAAGAGGTAAAGAATAATCTTCAGAAACAATATGAGATACCTCCTTCTTGGGGCAAGGCTATGAAGATGTCTTGCAGCAGATGACCATTTCCACAACGGACTTAGGACACTTTTTGAGGGAGAGTACAATTCTCTGCTATTCAGAAAATGATAAACAATTATAATTTTGTACAAACAGGTCAATAAGTAATTCTACACACTTCAAATTCTTTAGAGCAAACAAAGGAGACATAACTTAAATCTGTTTTTATTTAGCATGCTTTAATAATGCTCTTATCTAGAGCATTAGACTACATTATTAACTGAACTTATTGGTAATCATGCTTTTACATTTGACTTAATCGACCTTTGCTCACACAGTACTTCAAAGAGTAGAGATGCCTTTTTTGCTTATGCCAGTCAAAATTTCTTTTACATGATTTTTTTTTTTAAGCCAAACAGCAGAGGACAACTTTGCTCACTTCTCCTCTTGACTATCCTTAAAAAATTCATAATGCTTTAGTATGAGTTTCTGCAGGGTAAAAATAGACATCCTGTATTACAAACTCATACAAAATACATTGGTACTTTCAAAATTAATGTAACATCTTTTTGGAAAGACAAAAATAGCAGGCAAGTCAAATGACTAGACCCTAAACTGGTACAGGGTTAGCTGAAGTTTTTTTAAACAAAGCAGCCTATTTAAGTCAAGTATGATTGACATGTTCTACCTTTATTACATGAACAAAGGCACTCCATAATTAATACTGAAGCAAGTTCCTCATAATTCTTCATCTACTCCCACTTCACCAAGATGGAAGCACAAAACATGCATTGGACATAACCAGCAAGTATTACCTGAAGGCTGCCTCCTTCTTCTGTTTTGCTTGACATTGAGAACTTTGTGGTGTACCAGACTAAGGAAACAAGGGATGCTTTTGTAATAAACTCCAAGGCATTTTAAATACTAGTGATTTTTGTAAACTATCCCCACAAAAAAAATAATTGTGTGTATAATCTAAAATTAAATAAAAAGTGATTTTATTTGTCTGGATTTTCCCATGTGCATATCACATGTACCAGAAGTTAGATCAGCCCTTCACAGCATTCTGTCAATGCACTTCATTGTATCATTTCAGGTTGAAGTGCTTTGATGTTCTCAAAGCAAAGCATCTCACCTTAGGGGTTACTGCAGTGAACATGTATTAACTTTTTTAACTGCTATGATCATTTCACACACACATAATCAACCTGCTGTTCATTTTTGATGCTTGGTATTTTTTGCTAAGGGAAGTGATAATTGCTTACATTTATTTAGGATCCACTGCCATGATTACTTTACAAAAGTCAGCTTATAATGGCAACCATAAAGTCTGCACAGAACCACAAACAGGTATTTGCTAATGGAATACTCTGCGACAAACTTCAAACCTTTTCAGAAAGTAATTTTTGTTAAATATAGTGTTCTTTAAAAAAAATTTCATAGTGAAATGATTATTATATGGACTACAGCCCTTCTCTCCTGACACTAAAAATAGGATTCACCTGAAAAACAACTGTATTTCTACAGAAGAGAGTGCTGGTCAAGCTATTACTGTCTTCTGTACTAAAGACAGCTAGGTTTCACATACTGATGTTTTAACAACCATCAGGTTCAACAATAATGATCTTTCTGCCGTAACATTGGGATCATTACAAGATGCCTGTTATATTGTTGTATATCACCCCTGGAATTGCGTATAAGTACAGTGCAGCTGTGAGCCACCAGACATTTCAACAGCCATTGAACTAAAGATAACTTACTCTTTCAGATAAAGTAGGTTGCTGGTTCACAGGAGCTCTCACTGAAATTTCTCCTCTTGCTTTCCACCAAGCACAAATGCTCTGTACTTGGAGCATGTTAAATAGAAAGGATGATGGATAAAGTTAGTGCTTTTATTTTAGTCTCTAACTTGTTTCCCAAAACCTCGGAGACAAAATCTACTTAAGATAGCCTCTACCAGGTCAGTAAAGCACATTAGCCACTGTCTTTTACATTGGTGATCTTGACCTGAAACTGCAAACATTCAGTGTGTACTTTAAAACCGTAGTTCCCTAAGACATCATCTCACGTCACTTGCCTTCCCTCTCAACAGAGATAATCAGCACATCTCCGTAGACCCTGCACAGAACGCAGAGTTACGTAACCTCTAGCACATGACGTTCATTAAAACGGAATGCAAAAGGAAGGGGAGGAAACGTCTGACAGAGGAAAAAAAAAAAAAAAACCTGCTTCGAGTCTGCTTTCAGTTCAGCAAAGTGCGGGACAAACAGCTGCTCCTCGACGCCTGCTCAGCCCACGGCGCCAGCGCCGCACCTGCACCGCGCCCCGGGCGGGCAGCGGCAGCACCGGCGTGCGGGCTGGGCTGCGACCACAGGGGCCGCGCCGGGCCCCCGCTGGCAGCGCTTCAGAGAGCCACAGAATGGGTCAGGATGCAAGACACGAAGTCATTCGGTCCAACCTCTCTGCTCAAGCAGAATCATCCAAGAGCATGTGGCACGGGCTTGTGTCCAAACGGTTCTTGAGTATCTCCCGTGAGGGAGACTCCACAACCTCTCTGGGCAGTCTGTTCCAGCACTCAGTCACCTGCACAGTGAAGAAGTTCTTCCTCGTGTTCAGGTGGAACTTCCTGTGCATCAGTTTCTGCCCATTGCCTTTTGTCCTATTGCTCGGCACCACTGCGAAGAGCCTGGCTCCTTCCTCTTCACACACGCCTTTTAGATATTTATACAGCGTTCGCAACAGACCTGGAGACAGACTCCGTTCTCGCTCTGCGGCAGCGGTGGACGACCCGCGGCTCCCACATTGTCCCCGAGCCCGTTCCCAGTCCTGCCCCCACCGCTGCCCTGCCACCGCCCACTCACGGGAGCCCTCGTGGCGCCCGAGCCGGCCCCGCGCTGGGCGGAGCCGCCGTAGCCCCGCCCGCCCCGCCCCCGCGTTCCTCGCGGGCGCAGCGGGTGCCGAGCGCTGCCGCCCCGGCCGCTCTCGCCCCGCCTCGCCGCTCACGGTAAGCGGCGGCCGCGCAGGGGCGGCTGTGGACGGGGTGGGGCGGCGGAGTTTCCTGTGTGCGGCTGCGTCGGGGCGCTCAGGCCGGGACCGCGGGCTGGCGGCGGCAGCGGCGGCGGCGGCGGCAGCGGCAGCGGGTCTGCGCGTGTGCGGCAGCGGCCCAGCCAGGAGCGGCGGGCGGCGGCGGCGTGGGACGTAGCGGGTGAGGCCCAGGGGAGGGTGCGGGGCGAGGAGCGTAGGCAGAGCCCGCAGGGGCACCGAGGGACGGACGGACGGACGGACGGACGGAGGAAGGGAGAGCCGGCGGCGGCGGTACCGCTGCCCCGCAGCGGGGCGGGCGGCGCGCTGGCCCCTCCCCTGCGGCGGGGCGGAGGAGCCGTGCGGGCCGGCGGCGGTGCCCGGTGCCCCGGGGACTGCGCGGGGCCCACTGAGCTGCGCGGCGGCCGCGGCTCTGGCACCGCCGGAGTTGGGGGGACCTGTGGGAAGAGGGGAGCCCGAGAGGCCTGAATGTCCCGAAATGCAAGGGGGAATTTAATTTATTCTAATTGATTTCCCACGTATTTCCTCCTCCCAGCCCGCTGACCTGGCAGTCCCTGCAGTCGCTTGAGAACTGTTGACACCCTGACGCTCCCTACGGGGAGTGAGCCTGGCTGGGACGAGGGGACCCCCGAGCTGCTGTTCAAAAGCCTTTTGATCCTCCCCTTTGTTTTTGTTAATTCCCGATGCCCGGGAGGTCTTCTGGCACTGGGGCCTTTGTTTGAAGCTTCCGTGGTGGCTGTGATTAAGCTGCTCAGAGCTTGCCGAGGTGGCAGCTGTCTCTTGCGAGAACTCCCCCAGCATGAGGGGAGTTTAGCATTGCTGGTATCTCACAGGCAGGCTGACCGGGAAAGCGTGGAAGTCCTTAGGGCTGCCCGCGTGTCGGGAGGTTGCGAAAGCACAAAACCAGTTCGAAGTAACTGGTCGGTGGAGTTAAAAACTTATATTCCAGTCTGAACTTGCTTAACTTCAATGCCACAATCATGATACTGCTTTCTGCTAAAGAAATCGTAGGAAATAAACCTTTTTTTTTCAGTTTTACAGTACCCTCTTTAATTCCTGTTGCAGAGCAGTAGGAGGACGTGTACTCTAATAGTGTAAAAGAACAAGAAAAAAATTGTGATGTCTGTATCTGTTGCTATGCTTCCGATTTTATTTCTAATTTGACAGTAGACACTTTAGTATGGCTCTGTACAGCTGATGTTTTGGTGTCCTTAGTTTTTGAGGTTTCACAGCCTACAAGCTACTTGTAAAGAAATGATGAATAAAAAAACCTTTTTCTTAAAGAGTTTTTATTAATAGGGGTTTTAGTGTTGGACCTGTGTAACAGTAGATGTTTAGATAAAATGTTAGTTCGTTTCTCTCCTGATTCTTGAAAAGAAAAAAAAAATACTCCCAGGAAGCACTTTCTCTAATTTGTGCAAATACATGGTGTCTCTGACAGGAATTTAAAGGTGTAGCAGCATGGTTATGAAAGCTACAGTAGAAGATGATGATTCAGGATGGGAACTTGGTATGCCTGACAAGATGGAAAAGAGTAATACCAGCTGGATAGACATAACCCAGGATTTTGAAGAAGCTTGTAGAGGTGAGTTGTAGTCCTTTCATTCTGAGAAAACTCGGAATCCTTTGGAGGCCTAAGCATAGTTCTTTGAGTTCTTCTGAGCAATAGTTTGACCCAGGTTCAAGCTTCAGATGAATGAGCTACATTGATTCCATGTCCCAGCTGTGAGGTTGGAATTATCACGAGCCACCTCACTTTTCTTCCTTTTCCAGATTACATAAATACCTTTTTAATTAAAGTTTTTTCATCTTACACATATTCATACCTGCTTTTTTTCCTTTGCAAAGATTTCTTCCTGTCTCTTCTGCCAAGTGGAAATGTCATTCAGGCATGCAGAGACAACATTCTGTTTATTTCTTGTATATTTTTGGATCTCTAGGGCCCAGTAATTCTTTTAATTCATCAGTGCATCATTTTTCATCTTTGAAACAAGTCTGAGTTTCTGAAATGGTGTAATGTGTCTCAGTAATGGGGAAGCAGTTGCTTCCATTTAAACACTGCCTTTATTACTATTAGATGCTACCTCTAGTTTACAGTTTTTTCAACTGATTTTATGATATTAGGGAAAAATAAAAACATAAAAACTGCATCTTACCACACAGAATGTTACATAATGATAAGCACAGTTTCTGTATATTATTTCTCTATGTTACTCTATATTGCTTATAAATTATAATTTCTCCATATTACTTATATCTGTGTACCCATCAAATATATCTAAAGACTCCTTTAAAGTAATGAGGAAAAGCAAGCCTTTCAGTAGACTTCTCTGGAAAAGACTAAGATACCTGAATAAAGAAGCAGAGGAAGCAGGTGTGTTCCAGGCTATTTAGATGGTGCTGTTTCACAGAATACAGAATAATCATCACAGAATGTTTTGGGTTGGAAGGGACCTTAAAGACCATCTCATTCCAACTCCCCTGCTATGGATAGGGACACCTTTCACCAGACGATGTTGTTAAAGCCCCATGTAGCCTGGCCTTGAACAGTGCCAGGGATGGGGCATTCACAACTTCTCTGGGCAATCTGTTCCAGTGACTCACCACCCTCAGAGTAAAGAATTTCTTCCCAATATCTAATCTAAATCTCTCTTTTAGTTTAACAACATTTCCCCTTGTCCTGTCAGTGCATGGCCTTGTAAAAAGTCCCTCTCCAGCTCTTTCCTAGCCTTCCTTTATGAACTGGAAGGATGCTAGATGGTCTCCAAAGACCCTTTTCTTCTCCAGGCTGACCAGCCCCAACTCTTTCAGTCTGTCTTCATAGGAAAGGTGCTCTAGCCTTCCATTCATTTTTGTAACCCTCATCTGAACTCACTCCAACAGGTCTATGTAGTTCAGTGCTGAGGACCCCAGAGGTGGATGCAGTGTTCCAGGTGGGGTCTCACTGGAGCACAGCAGAGGGGCAGAATCCCCTCCCTCTCCCTGCTGGCCACACTGCTTTGGATGCAGCCCAGGATATCAGTTTTTTTGGGCAGTGAGTGCACTATATGCTTAGTAATTCTAAAACTTCTTTAACTGCTAGAATAACAGAGGGATGAGGGCACATTGTGAACCACTTGGTTTTTTTTTTAGTCTTTCAGTCTTGAAAAGTGCTTTGTAAATAAAAGCAAACGAAGGTGGAGTAGTGTCATGGGTTGCCCTGGGCCAGATGCCAGGCACCCACCACAGTCGCTCACTCCCCCACCTCTGCAGCTGGAAAGAGGAGAGAAAATTTAATGACGCTTCATGGGTTGAGATAAGGACTGGGAGAGATCACTCACCAAATACTGTCATGGGCAAAACAGGCTCAACTTAGAGATACAAAGTGAATTTATTACTGACAAAATCAGAGCAGGATAATGAGAAGTAAAACAAGCCCTCAAAAACACCTTCCTGCCACCCCTCCCTCCTTCCCAGTTCTACCTCCTACCCCAGCAGCACAGGGAGACAGTGAATGGGGGTTATGGTCAGTCAGCACCTGAGGCTTCTCCCACTGCTCAGGGAGAGGAGTTCTTCCCCTGCTGCACCGTGGGGTCCCTCCCACAGGAGACAGTTTCCATGAACTTCTCCAGTGTGAGTCCATCTCACAAGCAACAGCTCTCTGTGACCTGCTGCAGTGTGAGTCCATCCCACGGACAGCAGTCCTCCCAAAACTGCTGCAGCGTGGGTCACTCTTCCACAGGGTGCAGTCCTCCATAGACAGGCTGCTCCAGCTTGGGAGCAGGGCCCCTCTCTCCCCACGTCTCATTTAGGTTCACAACCCTTCCTCAGGCATCCACCTGCTCCAGTGTGGGTCTCCTCCGTGGGCTGTGGGTAGATCTCTGCATCCCCATTAACCTCCACAGGACAGGGGTTCCAAGGCTGCAGGGGCACAGCTGCCTCACCATGGGCTGCACCACAGGCTGCAGGGGAATCTCAGCTCTGGCACCAGAAGCACCTCCTCCCCCTCCTTCTGCACTGACCTTGATGTCTGCAGGGCTCTTCTTCTGCCACGTTCTCACTAGGCTCTTCTCCATCTGCAGTTAAAACTGCGCAACTTTTTTTCTTTCTTCTTAAATCTGTTATCACAGAGGTATTACGACCATTTATAATTGGCCCACCGGCACGTCCATCTTTGAAGCCACCAGGGATTGGCTCTGCTGGATGTGGAAGAAGCTTCTGGCAGCTTCTCACAAAAGGACCCCTGTAGCCACCCCCCCCCACCAAGCTACCAAAACCATGCCATGCAAACCCAGTGCAAGTAGAAATGTCTGATCTGCTTCCTGCACCTTGTTGTCTCTTAGCATAAAACAGTTTGGTGAGTGACATGACTACCCTGGAGAAGTTGTGCTAGTAGGATGATTGTAATTGTTTGTTCTGTCCTGTTCCTTTGTAGAACTGAAGTTAGGAGAACTGCTTCATGACAAGCTGTAAGTATGCACGTAGGATGGTTCTGGCTTTTAGACAGGATTACTGCAAACATGTTAATGTTACCTAATAAATAAGCTTTTTTATACTTTAAATAAAGTATTTGAAGTATAGAGAATATCATACATTCTCAGCAGTATGTATATGCTGCACCTGTATGAATGCTGAACATATCTGAAAGTATAACATTGCATTTTTTAATGTGATTGAAATTGTACTTCAGAAGTTCATAGCACCTTTTATGACCTGTAGTGATTAAGTTACTGAACTATTTTATGGGACATGCTTTTATGAAAAAAGGCCAGAAAGACTTTAAACTTGGTTGACTCTAATGTCACTATCGAGTTTTTGATAAACAATCCATATGTAATGTAACTTAATAATAATGTAACTTAAATAACATGCTAAAGCAGAAAGTGAGAACTCTGCAGATTGAAAGTGTGTACCAAAGAAAAGCATGTGGTAAAGCATGCTATTAAATGAAAACCCGCTTAAAAGTGGGTGCAAGGATGTCACCAGCTAGTTACTTATCAAAGCACATTTTCAGGTGTAGTTCTGTACATAAGTGCATTCAAAGCAAATATACTTTTCAGAATTTGAATGTGCCACATGCAATAAACTTTTTTGTATTATAAAGACTGTTGCAGGAGTTTTGATGAATGTTGTGATAAAGTGAGGCACTGTATCTTTTCATATATAGGCAAGTCTTCTTTTGGTGTGGCTCTTTTGCAAGCTTTTATGCCCTGACTACAAGTGATATGTTGTCACATGCTGAGAGTTTTTTTGTTATTAGTCTTCTTAACATGCCCATCTTAAACAAAGCTGGTATATTCAATATATGTTAGTCTGTGTCATGTATATTATCATTAGTGTCTGGGGGATGTATCTCACTTGTTTTTTGGGGTATGTTGTAATAAAGAACAGCTTATTCAGTTAATATCAGTTTATTATTTTATGTGATGTTTAAGAAGATGCTATGAAGTTTACAGAAACAAGTGTGCAAAGATATAGTAGTGGGATATGTCACTGAGGAGTGTTCTTCATCCTTATAGAAAGGCTAATAATTTTCTTTTACTTTTAGCCATCTCTTTTCCTACGAACTTTTTGAGAGATCCTTAACTTCCTGAAAACCATGATCTCTGAATAGCAGTCCTAATTTTCACATACCTTATTGTCTGTTGTCAGAATATAGTGTACTTGGTTTGTCATCGTATGTTCTTTTCCATTAGTTCCTGAAGACTATTTTATATAAAATAATTACATTCAGCCCTTTTTTTTTGTGTGTGTGTTCATAGTTTTGGTCTTTTTGAAGCCATGTCTGCCATTGAAATGATGGATCCCAAGATGGATGCTGGTATGATTGGAAACCAAGTTAACAGAAAGGTTCTTAACTTTGAGCAAGCTATTAAGGTTTGTGTGAATTTCCTGGTTTTGCCTACACTGTCTGTAGAAATACGCAGTTTTGTCAAATTACAGTTAAGCACAATTCAGCATAATTAATGTTTTCAATCTTCACTTGATACTTACATTATCTTTTTTTTTTGTTTTTGATAATTAAGTAAGAAATAGCTTGTGATGATTACTTTTTTTTGTTACCTGCATTATCACAATGATGCTAACTTTTCCAGTGAAAAGTACTGTGAAATTATTGGGTATTGATACCTCAAGTAAATATATTTCCAGAATAGTTTTGCAAGTCACTCTGTGCTTCCCTAAAATGCATCTTTTATATGAAGATCTATTCGTTAGCTTCTATTTAACCTGACTAGAAACCAACTTCCTTAAAAAAGCTGGAAATTAACACTTTATTATATTCTTCGAGTTCATTAGCATTGAACAGAAGCCAGATAATTTACCAACATTAACTGTAATGATTAACTTTTGATTTATGATCAAGATAAATTGGTGGAGAGAGGTTGAAAGTCTTTATGTTATTTTGGAAAAAATAATGCACTTAGGGAAAAGTTGGTTTTTTTTATGGTGAACTTCATTTTGAATGGAGTTAGAGAACTCCCTAAAACATTGGCTGGCTAAGTCATGTGGAATGTATGCAGGATTGCATAGATTGGGCAAACTAAATGATCAAAATAAAGTTGCAGCCTTTTTGGTTACCTTTAAGTAAAACACTACAAGTATTTCCAGTTTAAAAAACAGTCTTCAAAGAATTGGTCCTGCATATTCCTGTTCAGTAGAGAGATTGTTCAATCTCTTTATTATGATTATACTGTTTTTTGATTTCAGTGTTGACAGTTAACTGGTTTTAAACTTGTTAGTAATAAATCAGAATTATTGCTTTAGCATTCTCTTTAGGTAGTTTTCTGTTTGGTCAGTGTACAACTGATGGGAAGGCAAAGTTTTTAAGAATTTAAATACATTATGAAGCAGATCAGCAAAGCTAGTAGTATACAATTACTCTGAAGTCTTAAACAAATTTTATTTTCCTTTTTGGCTTTGGTACAAATAAGTTGTATTTTGCCTGTATGCTTCCATAGTATTTAGGGTTTTGATTGGGGTTTTTTTGTTTGTTTTCTAAGGATGGCACCATTAAAATAAAGGATCTCACTTCACCAGAGCTGGTAGGAATAATGGACACGTGTTTCTGTTGTTTGGTAAGCATTTGTCTGTTCTCTAGGTTATATGGTTTTGCTTTCAAAATGTATTCCTTTAATCCATCTTAAAAAATGGATTAGCAGAACTCAAAAAAAGATTTACCAAGCAGAAAATACATGCATCTATTTTAATTTCCATTTAGTTATTTACATTGTCTATTATGAAAGGCTTAATTTTGATATTTAATTTTTTTACTATAAGAAATATGGAAGATAGCTGGTAGCACCTTAAACCTTAAAAAGGTTTTATGGTTTCTGGTTTTATAAATGTAGGTGATCTGATTGCCTGCTGTGTATTGATGTTTGACTGTGTTGGAAGCTGAGTGTGCAGTAACTGGTAGCACTCTGTTGCTCCTTTCTGTACAGCCAGAAATGACAGAGCTTACAGAGGCATTTTGAAGAAAGTAAATAAATTCATTTAGAAAAATAAGTTAAATATCAGTTACTTCTTAATTGCAGATTTTTTTTCTGTGTATATGCTTTAATTTCTTCAGTAAATGATACTAATTATTTTCAGTTACTCTTTAAAATTACATCAATAACATTATTTTTTAAAACATTTCCAATCAGTTTAGTCAGAAAGACATGTGAAGATCATTGTATATCTGATACAGTGTAACATCACTTGTTTTCTGCTCCTGGCCCCCAAATACCGACTCCATTTGAAAAGATGGTTCTACTTTATTTTATGCAATTTCAAGATAGAAATTTAAGTTGCTGAATCTTTCCCTGTAGCTTAAAGAAACATGGAAGTGGTAGGGAGAAGGGATTGTGACAAGAAACTCTATGTTGTAAAAGAGAGAGAACATGAAGAATATTGGTGACTTGTCTCATAGTCATTTGCATTTCCCATTCACTATTTATGCAGAGAAAGCTTGTAAATGTGAAGGTCTCTTAACATAATGTCATGTCTAAATCACAGGGATTAGACCTGAACTTTATAGAAGAGGTTTATCCAACACTGAATTCTAGGATTGAAACACCTTCACTTGCCCTTTTTTGGTACGTGGAAGGTTGCCATGATAAGGAGTTTCCTAGTGAACCTTTGAAGCACAGTAAAATGGAAAAAGAATGGAGCTATAAAAATGAGGACTTGGCTGTCATGAGTAAAATATTTGATTTCCTTTTCTCTAGATAACATGGTTAGAAGGACATTCCTTGGCACAGACAGTATTCACTTGCCTTTATATTCATAATCCAGACTTCATAGAAGATCCTGCTATGAAGGCTTTTGCTCTTGGAATCCTAAAAATCTGTGATATTGCCAGAGAAAAGGTTAACAAAGCAGCTGTTTTTGAGGAGGTATGTGTTTCCTATCTCCTGTGGGGTCAAATATGCAACATTATACCATAATGCAAGTAAAACAATGTATTAGTGACATTTGTTCATGTTTGATTCAAGGATACCATAGGAACAGCAATTCATAATCCTAAAAGTATTAGACTCAATACCTTTAAAATGCAGTTTTCCCCAGTGATGGTGTTTCATGCTCTCTTCTGTATTTTCCTCAAGTACTAGAGCCACATATATATTTTACTCAAAAAGCAACTCAAGTCTTGTGATTAACCATTTGAAATCCATTTCACTTGTGGTTTTCTTCCAGTTTTAAGTTTTTTATTTTCTGCGTTAGATAGTCATGATTGTCTTTTGTCTAAAACGTCCATCTGGCAACAGGATCAGAGTCCTGTTTCCTGTGCTCAGAGCAATCTGTTTCCTCTGAGCTTGGACAAGTCACTCTTGCTGACTATATCTAAAATGGATCAAATACTGCTTTGCAGCTATAGTTCTTGTAACATTTTGGTAGGGTGTCACTTGATGAAAATATGAAGGGCATATTGGTATTAAGGATTTATGCAGAAGGTAATTGCCTCAAGCTGGATTTGGGCAGGAAAGTCATTCAGTGTATTCATTCTGAGTGTAATTCAGTTGTGTAGATTAAATCTGGACTTTTATTCTTGATGGAATTAAACAAAAGTACACCCCATGCATACCCCCAACCACTCCCCCAAAAGAGAAAAAACAGCAAAAGATCCAAAAGCTATTAAGAAAACCCAAACCAAAAAGAAAACTTCAAACCACAATCTGAAAATTTTTACTACAGCTTTTTATATTTCACTACATATTGCTTCCTTGATGGTTTTTTTTTTAGGAAGATTTTCAGTCAATGACTTACGGATTTAAAATGGCCAACAGTGTGACAGATCTTAGAGTTACAGGTACAGTTTGTGCTTTCTTTGTAACTGTCCAGCAACCTCTTTCTCTTTTGAGCATGTAATTACTTTCAGTCACATCTGATGAACTGCTAGGAGTCTCTGCTGTTAAGTTTTTTTATTAGTCTTGTGGCAATTGCTGACTTGGTAAAAAGAGAGATCGAATTAGTTTTCCTTGGAAAAAAGGTTCAGCTGTCCTGTTAAGTGCCTGAGAAATGGAGGAAGTGCTTTTAGATGGGCCAACAAAGTGGCTAGGCATGAGCTCATCATGGTATAGATACAGACCACTGGAAAGTGCATTGCTTGAGTTCTGCTTTTTTGTCTCACAGTTTGTTGTTCTTTAGAAAAAAAAAGCAGTCTAGTAGTTCTACAGGTATGAATACATATGTTATTAGGTACATACAAAAGCATGTATATTAATCTTTCGATGCATGATTTTTTTATATGTATTTGAGCTTTCCATTGATTTATTTTTGAAAAATTTGTGAACGGTTTAGCTTTGCATCAGTTAGTCTGTATTCTGATTTTTGATTGTTGCAAGACATCCCCACCATTCCTCACAAGAATATTTTTTTGTCTAGTCTTTGGCTAATGGATATGTAAGGCACTTCTAAGTTTGATTTTGCCCTCAAAACTTCTTCTCCCCTGAGTGGTGTAGATGTGCCTAGGAATGCTTGTCAGCTTTTAATCGTGCTGTGATTTTTTTTCCAGGTATGCTGAAAGATGTCGAAGATGACATGCAAAGACGAGTGAAGGTATTGTTTTCATGTTTGTCTTGTCAATTATATTTCAGTTGTACTTAACATAGGTTTGGGGAAAGGAGTTGGATTATGAGGAATGGAGGTTTGTGTCATTCTGGTGGGGTTTTTGAAGAGCTGGCATAATGGTTTGCGTAACATGGCTTCTAGCTAAAGATGGTGAAAGCTTCAGACTTCTGTATAGTCTTCAGTAGTTGCTTCACTAGTAGTAGGTGGAATCACAATGCAGAAGATAACACTGGGCTGGGACACAAGAAAGTGTGTATTTAACTTTCAGGTTTTAGGCAGAGATATTATGTAATGTTAAAGAAGTTACTTAATTTACCACAGCTTAAAATGTAAAATGTTCATGCACTGTCCTTGCTTACTTGCAGAATTTACTGAGCTATGTCTCATTACTATCGGAGAGTCATTCAAGTACCTGGATTATATATTAAGAAATTTTGAATTTGAAAACTGATTTCTGGGGTTATTCAACAGGTGGATGTTTTAGAGAAGGCAAAGGGATTTTATCAGTAGCTTCCCTTTGCAATTTTTAGTAAATTATTTGACATTTCTTTACTTTGTAGAGCACTCGAAGTCGGCAAGGAGAAGAGAGAGATCCTGAAGTTGAACTTGAAGTAATGAATTGTTTGCTTTTTTTCCTGGATTTCAAGAATGTAAATGGGAGATTTAAATAACCCCACCCATGCATATAAAAAGCAGCCGGGGAGTGTAATCACCCAGGAGCATGGTGAAGAGCTGGCAAACAGCGGGACATACCAGTCAGGGCATGCTGAGGCACTTTGTGTGGCAGTTTGTCCAGGGAGGGCAGGAGTCCTGTGGGAGTTCTGGACACCACCATAAAAGAAAGACATTAAGGTATTAGAGAGTGTCCAAAGAAGGGCCGTAAAGATGGTGAAGGGCCTTGAGGAGAAGCTGTACAAGGAGCAGCTGAGGTCACTTGATCTGTTCAGCCTGGAGATGAGGAGACTGAGGACAGACCTCATTGGAGCTACAACTTCCTCATGAAGCAAAGAGGAGGGGCAAACACTGATCTCGTCTCTGGGGACAGAACCCAAGGGAATGGCCTGAAATTGTGTCAGGGGAGGTTTAGGTTGGATAATAGAAAAAGAGTTTTCATGCAGAGGGTGGCTGGGCACTGGAACAGGCTCCCCAGGGAAGTGGTCACAGCACCAAAACTCTCAGTCCCGGAAGCATTTAGACAACACTCAGGCACGTGGTGTGTGTGACTCTTGGGATGGTCCCGTGCAGGGCCAGGAGTTGGCTGGATGATCCTTCTGGGTCCCTCAACACAGAATATTCTGACCTATTGCTTAGTAATCAGTATAATTTTATTACAGCATCAACAATGTTTAGCTGTCTTCAGCAGAGTCAAGTTTACCCGCGTCCTACTGACTGTCCTAATAGCATTTACAAAAAAAGAGGTATGTTCATTTGGCCTTTCTGTTTGCATTGGGATCCTGTGAAGTACTCTTTTTTTGTTCTTTAAGATCAGGCAATTACTGTGTAGATTTGAATTGATGTGGATGGAGGTAAAGCTCTGAATAAAGCCTTACAGTGGCAAATATTCAGTTTTTATTCAAAGTGGGAAACAAAGGGAAGGCTAGTGGCTGACATTATCATGGCCTTGCAGAAAGACAGAATATTCATTACAAAACACTTAAAAATATTTATGGCTTTCTAATTACTCTTTTCACACACATGAGCAAAACTTCTTGTTTTGAGTTCCGTCCCCTCCTGTGGAGTTACCTGACATTGGGCAATGTTTAGTCCATATCAAAAGAACTGTTAGCTTTTCCTTCCATATGATACTAAATATATATCTAGACATCTTTGGTCTGAGAAGAGGAATTCAATAGCATTCCATACAATTTGCCTGTTTTTTGAATATAAGATTTCCCCATTGCTGAGAGGCAAAGGAACTTCGTGTTTTAAGGCAAAGGGATAGAACTACATGCCCCCCAGAGCAGACTCTCACATAGTGTATGCAGGACTTTCAGTTGTAATTACTGTAAAGTCTTACAAAGCAAAATACACAATATTGAATTTATGTACAGGTACATGAAATACAAAAAACACTACTGCACAAGAATGTTGGGTTGTTCGGGTTTTTTTCAGAACTTGTGTAAGAACATCAGAATCTTAATGTCCTTAATTTTTTTTACTAGCATTAATTAGATAATCAAAATGTATTGGTTCACAATGTTAGTAATTGTTTCCTGCCTTTCAGACAAGTGCAGTTGCAGAAGCTCAGAAACTAATGACTCAGGCAGCTGACTTGCTTTCTGCCATACACAATTCACTGCATCATGGTATGCAGGCACAGAATGATACCACTAAAGGAGGTATGTATCAAATTACACCATTTTTTCCTTTCCTGGATATGCTCCCTTCATAAATGCAAATACCTTTGTGTATTTAAAAAAAGTTGAAATCACTATTTACTTTGAACTAAAATACTTCTTATGCAAGCCATTACAGACTTGCATTGTTTAATTTTATTTTACCAAGTGGTGGTTCTCCTGAAAGCAGTACTGTCATTTCAAAGCCAGAAATAATGTGAACTTTTGATTGATGCCATTTTGAAATAGGGAACAGGACTTCACTGTTTGTACAGGTGTATGCTGAGATGCTGAGGACTCAGGGTTTTTAAAATAGTAATCATTGCTGTTGTTGCGTTGTTGGAGTCTCAGGAAGTTAACTGTCACTTAAAGAATTCATTTTGGCTAATTGAATAATTTGTACTATACTTGCAAGTTTGAAGTGGGTCTGAAAACACAGATTATATGCAGTTTTTCTCTCTCTCCCCTCCTCCTTCTTTAGATCATCCTATTATGATGGGGTTTGAGCCACTTGTTAATCAGAGATTGCTGCCACCAACTTTCCCTCGATATGCAAAAATTATTAAAAGGGAAGAAATGGTCAATTATTTTTCCAAACTAATAGACCGAATAAAAACTGTATGTGAAGTAGTCAACTTAACTAATTTGCACTGTATACTGGTAAGCATGAATATTTCTTATTTATTGCCAAAAATAAGATCTGAAAATGCAACTTGCAAAAAATCATTCCATATATGCGTGCTCTTGCTCACTGGTGAGAAAACTGAGCACTATGTATGTATTTGGTGTTTCTCACTGTTATGTACAATTTCAACGTTTACTCTCCTTTCTTAATACTTTATACTTAATCCTTCCTTAATACTTTTGTTCTTTTGACGAAGACCTTCCTCCTCTCAAACCTCCCACTTTTCCCGTAATTTGTTAAATAATTACGCATCTTACTGGGAAAGGCCAAGCAACTTTCTTTGGTTGAAGAGCTGCATCTACAGAACATAATTCTTTGCTACATGCCTGATTTTTTTCAAATTTATTAAGCAGTATTCTGCACATGTGCCTATAACACAAGAGAGCACTAAATATGTGCTTAAACATGTAGTTCCCTAAATGGGCATCAAGTTAAGCACCTGCTTATATTCTTTCCTGAATAACTGATATTAATCTTAGTTACTGCCTACATTTATTAGAAGACACTTAAATGCTTGAAATATTTTTTAGTATCCATGCATTCACTGACTGATAAAAAGAGATACAGTTACATCAAATCTCTTGTCTTCCTATTTCCTGTTAATTAATAAAGAAGCGTTTGCATGAAGCATCTGGTACCAGTTAAACCTTACCTGGGTTTCAATCAATTTTCTTAAATCAATTCTCAGTTTTGTTCAATAGCTGGTGTAGTTACATCATGATCTTAACAATCTCATAGTATTTTTTTCTATACTGTCATCTTTCTAGTTGTTGCATTTGAAACTCAGAAACCTTTTTGTTAAGTACCAAGTAATAGCAGAAAATCTTCATAATACATTCTGTTCAAACAATTTGTGGTCACTTTCTTACAAGTTGTATAAGCTATGCTACGTTTGTGTATGCCTTTAAACAAAATATTGCTGTATTTACACAGTTGTATATGAGTGTTCAGGAAAGATGCAAGTGTGTAAAAATGATTTGGTGTATATTTACATATATATATAAATTGGCATATTAACCTGAATAGTCTTTTTTTTTTCTTTTCCTAAATATACATTAGGATTTTTTCTGTGAGTTTAGTGAGCAATCACCATGTGTTCTTTCAAGATCCCTGTTACAGGCAAGTCCTAATTATGTCTATGAATAAAGCACTTCTGCATTCATTATGAAATTCTGTTATTGTTTTAAATATTTCAGTAATTTGCATAGAACTTAATAATATTTAAGTGTTAAAAAACTTTCTGTCGATATTTAAGTATTAAGTATTATGGAAGAAATATTTTGCTGTGAGGATGATGAGGCATTGGAACAGGTTGCCCAGAGAAGCTGTGGATGCTCTACCAAGTCTCCAGGGCCAGGAAGGTGTCTGTTCCCATGGCAGGGGGATTTGGAACTAGGTGATCTTTGAGTCTGTTCCAATACAAACCATTCTGTGATTCTGTATGTGGAGGCTTATGTTCTGATCTAATTTTTAAAAAAATGTTTAAATACTGTTGCTTTGATCATTTTAGTACAGGCTAATTAAAACAGAAAGTGTTAATTTTTTTTTTTCTCTGCCATAAAGCTGTGCCTGTAAACACATTTTTTTGCTGCTCTCCACATGCTGTGCCATTTTGAGCTGGTGTTTGTATGCATCTCCTTGTTTGGACAGAATTTAATGTATAGACTGCTTCTATTGCTACAGCAGTAAAACTGATGGTTAGTGCAGAACAGGCAATTCTTTCTCACTGCTTCTCTTACCTTGAAAGTGCATTATACATACCTTGACTCTGACTAAGTAATTCTTTCTAGGAGTTTTTGATTATAATAGGATGCCCCTAGATGCCAGAAATTCTTTACATTTGATCCCTATTAAACCATGTGTAGAACCAATGGAATACAACTATGGGCAAGTAAAATGTTTTCATTGTGTGTTTTGGCCTACACATGTGTTTGTGTAATCCCTGTGGGTGCCTGACAGCACAGCTTTTTCTCTTAATTGCTGAAGAACCATGTAAGAAAGGGACACAGCACTCACGGAGGGAAGTTAAATGAGTATCAGACATGACTGATGTAAGCAGTAGAATCCATGGGGACTGAAAAACATCAGCAGTAGCCTGGCAGTATTTCTGACTCTTTAACCTTGGACCTAGTTGAACCATTTAATTCTTAAAGTAATCTTACAAGTTTCTTACATATAATAGGTACTGCCAGAGTTTTCTATTAGTAATTCTAGAGCATTACTTTTAACTTAAAACATGTTTCTACAAACACATCTTTACTTTCAGACAACTTTCCTAGTAGATAACAAGAAGGTGTTTGGCACTCACCTCATGCAAGACATGGTAAAAGATGCCTTAAGGTCTTTCGTCAGTCCTCCAGTACTTTCTCCAAAGTAAGTGGATCTTGAGTTTGTTTGCGTGTGTTTACATGTCTGATGAGAAATATTCCTGCTTACAAGAGCAACGTCAAATGTACAAAAAATGTACATTTTATACTTAGTACTTATATATGAAGGAGTCAGTTGCTGTTGCTGCACTCGTGTTTATTTTTTTTATTTTGTGCTACATAGACTGGTGACATTTATGAAAAATATGTATGTACATGGATATTTCCCTTTTAGGTGTTGTCTTTATAATAACCACCAGGCAAAAGACTACATTGATTCCTTTGTCACACACTGTGTTCGGGTAAGTGTTCACTCAATTACAGCATGTTTGTGTGTATGAACACACTTGGCAGATTTATATACATTTGAAAATGAGACCAGTTATTTTAGGCAAAAGGCAAAATTGAAGAAGTTGGCTATCTTAAATTGATACTGATTTTTAAAAATCCAGTGTAATTATTGCTGGTTTTTTCCTCCTTCCAGATTTTAATTTAAAATTTCACTTTATAAGAAATCTGCACCTACATGTCACAAAACAAATGCATAGCAATAATAAAAACAAAATTATTTCTGCATTCTGTCCAGTTTCATTTTTTTTTAAATTGTTTTAAAAGATTCTGTTTTGGAATGTGGTGCAATGAAAATATTAAGAAAATCACAGAATTATTTAGGTTGGAAAAGACCTCTAAGCTCATCGAGTCCAAATCAGCACTGCCAAGTCCATCACTAAGCCATGCCCCTAAGTGCCATGACTACACATCTTTTAAATACTTCCAGAGATGGTCACTCAACCACTTTCCTGGGAAGCTGATTCCAGTGCTGGACAAACTTCTTTGTGAAGAATTTTTTCTTAATATTCAACCTAAACCTTCGCTGGCACAGCTTGAGGCCATTGCCTCTTGTCCTGTCACTTGACAGAATAGATGACCCCCTCCTGGCTGCACCCTCCTGTCAGGCAGTTGAAGAGAGTGATAAGGTCTTTCCTGAGCCTCCTCTTCCCCATGCTAAACAACCCCAGCTCCCTCAGCTGCTCCTCACAGGACAACGCACTCCGCTCTGGACACGCTCCAGCCCCTCAATGTCTGTCTTGTTGTGAGAGCCCCAGAAATGAACACAAGATTTGAGGTGAGGCCTCACCACTGCTGATTACAGAGGGACAATTGCTGCCCTGGTCCTGCTGGACCAGTGTATCTGACACAAACCAGGATGCCACTGGCCACCTTAGCCACCTGGGCACCTGGATTTAACCTTAACAAATAATACTTTTGCTCCAAGCATTTTGTTCTGGTGACCTTCCTAAAGGATGCTCACTCAATCTCACATCGACTTAAGCTAACTTGCACTTTGAAGGGATTTAAGGAACCTGCCTCCTAATATGGATATATAAACCAGATGCCTAAATAGACATCACAGTACTTCTCCAACAGTTTCAAAGTTGCATTGGTAATTTAAAATTACTTTGCTTCTTTCAGCCATTCTGTAGTCTGATTCAAATCCATGGACACAACAGAGCTCGTCAGAGAGACAAATTGGGTCACATTCTTGAGGAATTTGCTACTCTACAGGATGAGGTAATGTCCTAGGCAGCAGGCCAGCAAAGTTTCTTTCCAGGTATATTACTGCCAAAGTAAAGCATGGTACTAAATTCTAAATGAATGATGCAAAATCCTTAAGACAAGGATTCCTAAAATTTAGCCCAAGAAATTGTTATGATGCATCCAAAACCTTTGTGTTAAATGTGTTGAACAAAAACATAGTACATTTTTTAAGATTAGCTTTGTCCAATAAGTAGACTTCAGGAAAAGCTGTTGCGATGTAATTTACTGGTAACTGCACAGCTTTTAGTCTCTATCCTGCATGTAACTGTCAGTCTGCAAGATGTAACCAGCGGGAGATAGACAAGGCACACTTACAAAACACCTTTGAAAATTTAGCCTTAAACCTGCGTAAGATGTGAACTGCAAAAGTTTATAATGATTAAAAAGGAAGTAAAAAATAACTCTTTAAAATATGTGCTCCAGCTGATTTTGGACATCTCTCAAGAATGGGGAGGGAGAGGTGAGAAGAAAAAGTATATTTTTTCTTGCTGGAAATATGTTTCTTCAGTAGTGAGAGCCATATAATAATAAAATATTTCCTAAGATGTACATTGCAAGGAAAACAATTGAGGAACTTGGAGTTGGAGGGAGATTTTGTGTGCTCCAGCTTTTTTCAAGATGGTTTGAATTGAGTTTGTTGCAGTATTATAGCTGAGGCACTGGGTTTTTTTCATTTTGTAGCATTTTATATGGATTGTTCTGTTCAGGATTACTGATGATATTCCAACTGTGAGAGACTTTGTCTTCCATACAATTTGCTTCTTAAGACAAAATCGGTCTTAGCAATATTTTAGTTACTCTGGTGGAACACACAGTGTGTTTCTTGCATGTTAAGCTTATAAATTTATTTTTTCAATGCAGCTAGGCTTAAAAAAAAAGAGTAATTATTGCCAGTATAGAGCAACGAACAACAGAGTGTAATGGGTTCTGAGTTTGTGCTCATGTGACTGCTAATGATCTATATACAAATATATACAAAAATTACAAATATTATCTATCTAATGTTCTTGCTATATTACTGTATAGAATATTTTTGTCCAGTGCAGCAGAATATACTTATGTGAGTATCTTTCCAGTTTTCTGACAGTTCTAGACTTATTTCTCTTGTAATCTGGAGTGTGAATTTACTGACCCAATTTGTTAAGATTTTGTTAAGATTTTATTTCTGGTTTGGGATGCTGTTTCAATCAAATGTTTTTCGTCCTCTGTCTGTTATTTTAAAGTCTTTTTTTTTTTTTTTTTTTTTCAACAGGCAGAGAAAGTAGATGCAGCGCTTCATAGTATGTTACTGAAGCAGGAACCACAAAGGCAACATTTGGCTTGCTTGGGCACCTGGGTCCTATATCATAACCTTCGTATTATGATACAGTATCTTCTCAGTGGCTTTGAGTTGGAACTTTACAGTATGCATGAATATTACTACATCTATTGGTAAGAGGACGCTTTATTGATGGCTCTTCAAGGAGGGATGCTCCCAGAGAACTATAATTACAAATATTTGAAGGGGGAATTTCAAATATGATTTTATGATCTCAAGCTTGCTCAACACTGTGTTTGGTTTACCTATTTATAATATTACACATGGGGAAAAAAAATCTGTTGTCTCTATTCTAGAGTTACTAAATAGGGTACTTTTTTTTCCTGAAATAGTAATACACACTGTTTAGCTTTTTGGCACAAGGTCTTCTATTGACAATGAATGAAAAATGTGCTGATTTTGGTAGACAAGAGCAAGCAGGAGAAAAGCAATTTCCTTTATTCTTTTCTGCCTTTGTAGTATCAGGATTGATAGTCTTATTGATCTCTAGTATTCTGGAAAAGTTCTGCAAAGTTGTAACTGTAATCTGAAAGTTGACTAGCTAAAATTCACTTCTTATTTCCAGTATATTTGAAGAGAAATCTTCTGCCTTTAGTGAAAAGGACTGCATTATATGGAGACAGAATACTTTTATTTTTCCACTTCCATTCACATTAATTATTTTTCATAGTTAATGGCTTGCGCCAAAAGATAATTTTTTTTTTAAATGCAAGGCTACCCAGAGATTCCTATGTAAGCCATAAGCCTTCTTACTGAGAGATTAGAACAGTTCAAATGACACAAACTTCAGTGCAATTCATTGTGCTTTTATGTTGTTTCAACAGTGGATTAAATATTAAGTGAGAAAATTAATATTCCAGAAGTTACCAGAAGGTGGCAATATTCTTTAAGTAGTACCTCAATACGTAATACCAACTTGTGTATGAGAGTATTTTTTTTACCTGCCCATATTGCCCTCTACCATTTTAATAAAATCACTCTTAGTTGGAATTGTCATGTCAACTGCTTTCTTACTTAAGTGAAGAAAAAAAAGGAGAAACAATTTCTGAGAGGTAACATGCAAATGAAACTCAAATATCTCAGTAACTATTACTACATTTTTATTGTGCTCCAAATCTGTAAATTTTTTTCTGTTCTCTTTTCCCTGTTCCTTTTGATTTGAAGTCAATTAAGATATTTATTGGACTCGATTCCACTTTCTCTTAAAGATGTCTCTTAACTCTGAAAGAACTGCATATGAATGTTGTGTGTCTGTGGGCTTGACCCCTTTATGTAATAATTCACAGCTTTTTAGTGCTTGAAAAAGCAAGTAGTGATCTTGTTTGTCAGAATAATTAAGTACAAATGTAGAAAAGGTATTAACATAGTATCTTTAAAAAAAGTGTTTCATTTGTTGGGGGAAGAAAGAGTTCTAGAAAAATTTGATCTTATAGAAGTTTTGAAATAAGAAGCTTAGACTTCACTTAGTAAATGTGTAAGAGACTCGCATACCTTGAGTTGTTTGTGGTTGAATCTGAACCAGAACAAGAACGTAGACTGATGTGTTGATTCCAGCCATGCAAAACAAAGAGTTTTCACAGCCCATAAACACTGTCCTTTGCTAGGACACGTCCTTTGCATCTTGGAGTCAGTGCCTTGGTGGTCGGCGGGGATGCATGCAGCATGAGTCCATGGTGCACTGCCGCCCGTAACAGCTCCATACTTGCTTCCGTGCAGGTATCTCTCAGAGTTCCTCTATGCCTGGCTGATGTCAACGCTGAGCCGTGCCGACAGCTCTCAAATGGCAGAGGAGAGGATAATGGAGGAACAACAGAAAGGCCGTAGTAGTAAGAAAACAAAGAAAAAGAAGAAAGGTACCTAGGTGTAGAGTGTTAACTCAAGACTTCTTTTTTTTCCCCTTTCATGCAGCTATGTAGAATTAAAATCCAAAATTTACAGAGCCAGCACCAATATGGGTAGGAAGAATATCCTAAAGTTTATGAAGGCTGAATGTAAGACTTTTTAAGAATTTCCTAGTTAGTTAGTTACTTGCAAATAGATCTTTCAGAAAAACACAAACTCATTTATATTGCCAGTTTCATCAGTTGTGTTACGTGTTGGACCTTCTCAGAGTTTATAATTCTTGCAGAATTGTGCTTTTAGTGACTGTAACTAAATTCAAACACCAGACTTTCAGCATATTTCTGTAATTTCTATTTGGCTTTAGAAGTTCTTAAAGCATGTTTCTTAATTTTGCCATGGTGAGCTTCTCTTTCTTTTCCTCGCCACCTTTTCAAGGGGAACAAACAATCGGATATGACTAGCTCAGGATCATACCAACTAAATTCCCCTGTCTCTAGAAGTTCAGAAAATTACTAATGTACTTAAGGTTCCATGTTTTGGGCAGTTTGGCATTAAGCACTGGAAACTAAAGGGAATCTTACAAGAATGCTGTCAGGATTATTAGGATAAAAAGTGCTTTAACATTTTAGCCCTAGAAGTTGGAAAGATCCCTGAACTAAGCAAACAGGCCTCTTGTGTACATATGTAAGTTTCAGGCTGTTGTTCAGTGGTTTATAGTGTCATGGGAATGCCACTGACCAGTTTATGCCGTTGAGAGTACTATGGTGTTCATGTGACTGGTAAGTGTGTCTTGAGGTATTTTATGTAACCAGGAGCCAGGTGAGCAGAAATGAATGTCTAGGCTTTGTATACTTCAGTTATTTTAAAATATAATTGAGAGTTATGGCACTTTTTGGAAATTTGGAAGAGCTCTTTTGATCTGAAATTAATACATGTACTTACATTGAATTAAAAATATATCTTTTTATGTAAAATTTGCAGTTCGCCCTCTTAGCAGAGAGATCACCATGAGTCAAGCATACCAAAATATGTGTGCTGGGATGTACAAGGTAACTCATTTGTGTTCTGTGTGTTTCCATTTTTTTTTGTAATGGGGATCCTGCATACATTGCATGTCTTCTTTTTCTGTAGTGGGGCTGGAAATCAAGTTCACGTTTATAATTTTATATGGTAAATTCTCTACAGTTTTTCTATCCTTCCAGTTATAGCTATAATGATCTTCCTTACAGCAAAATACGACATAAAACTAATACTTTTCCCTATATTTATCCTTTTCTTTTAGACAATGATTGCCTTTGACATGGATGGCAAAGTAAGAAAACCTAAGTTTGAACTGGATAGTGAACAAGTTCGATATGAGCACAGATTTGCTCCATTCAACAGTGTTATAACACCACCCCCAGTGCACTACCTGCAATTTAAAGTGAGTAATCTTCAAACGTGGTGCTGCCCATGCTTTTATAGAAGTCATTTACTTACCTGCTTTAGGTGTCGGTGTCACTGTAAAAAGAGCCTTTAATGTCTCAAAGTGTATCTTGAAACTAAGTCAAAATGGCAAGGACTTCTAGCTTTAGTTTTGTGCAAGGAAAATATTGCACTAAATTCTTTATGAACTTAGATGCTTAGATATTTAAAAATTGGTCTGATGTGGCAGTTCAAGATGCTTCTGTTGGTTTGCATGAAAATCTCTTGGAAGTCTATTTAAACAGACTTCTTTAACTTCTTCTATTAACAGGTTGTAGTTAATTATAGCAGCATGTTTTTATTAGTGCAGCAAGAAAATGGGAAAATAAAGTTAATTTTGAGTGGTGTTTGGGAGGGACCAGCGGAGGCTTGTCTTGCCCAGTCTCCTTCTTCAAGTAGCATTATAAATCACATTTAGCTGTGTCTTGGTCTAGCCACGTCTGAAAAAAAAATCAAGACTGGAGATTTTCCAACCTCTTTGGTTAAACCTGATCCAGTTACTTTTTTCTGGTCCTTTAAGTCTCAGGGTAACTGACTGAGGGCTGCACTACTCTTTTTTACTAATGTCCAGTCTGAATCACTAAGATACAACTGTGGCCTCTCATGTTACACTGTTTGCCATTATTAACAAGAGCCTTTATCTTCTGACAGCTTTGTAACTCTCTTTAGTTGTAGGCTGCTATTAAAATTACCAATTAGCATCCTTCCTGTCTGACTGAAAAAGTCCAGGTCCACTGACCTCTTCTTGTGGCATATCTGCTCTAGGCACCCAACCATCTCCACATCTCACCATCTTTCTTGAACTGAGTGGATCCAGCCCTGGATGCAGTTATTTCAGATAATACAACACAAATACTGAGTACAGGATGATAACCTTCCCTGATATGCTGGCTTGTATACTCCCATATGAGGCTTGTCTGATCTGTAGTAAGAGCACCTTGTTGGCTGGTATTCAGCTAGGTGTTTGCAGAACCCCTGCTGCTCACCCAGCTGGTTATTAATGTCTCTACTTAATTGCAGAGTTAATCTGAACTGAAACAGTGCTATATTCTATGCCAGTCATTCTCCCCAGTTTAATGTTAATGTGCACTGTTGTAGTGGAGATTGTGAAACTATCATGGTTTCCTCTTTGTCATTAAAGGTTTTTTTAATACCTAAACAAAAACAAAAAAGTTGGAAGAATCAAAATTATATAAAATTAAATTTTGTACAGTTTCAGCATCTGACCTGCTGGAACTTTGAGTAAACAATATATTTATATTTTCTCCTATTTTTTTTTCATATAACTTCATACCTTGTTGCATGCCATTATTAAAGCAAATGAATGGCAATTTGTTTGAGAGAGACTGTTTTATAAAGATTATGACAATTTCATTAGGTTTCGTGGCACTGTAATAGTTGAGCACTGTGTTGCTGCTTGGGTTTTGCCATTTTAAATAAGTGTTTTGACTTCAGTTTTGATTCTTAAAATAGTATTTAATTGACATAACTCTTTCCTTGAATATAGTAATGTGATAAAAAACAATTTCCTGGCAATTTTTAGTTTTATATATTTTAATATGTATTTATGTATTTCTGTAACACACTAGGAAATGTCTGACTTAAATAAGTATAGCCCACCTCCTCAGTCATCAGATCTCTACATGGCAGCTAGCAAGCACTACCAGCAAGCTAAAATGATTCTTGAGAATATTCCGAATCCAGACAATGAGGTAAGACTGAAATACTAGGAAAAGGAGTATTTGCTAGAAATAGAATAAGTGTTTGGTCTCAGCTGGATCTGCCTGACATCCGAAATATATTTCCATCAAAATGCTGAGCAAAGCTGAGTTCTTTGATTAAGGAGTAGACGGCAGAGAGTGGTGGCAATCTTGCACAGCAGTCTGTTTCAGTACATCAGCTAACATAAAGTTGTGCTCACTGTTAAAAAACCTCTCGCTGCTGAGGACCCAAGATGCTGGATAGCAGCTTATTTCCTTCTTGATTCTAGCCCATTTCTAAAAGCACAGCAGTTTTAACCAGACGGTGATAACGTGCCTGCTGTGCTTATTTGGAATCTAGTAATTCAGGTGGACTCCTGAGAGGTGGGAAAAATAGGTTTGAATATCATTAGGATGAAAAGAGGAATGAGTCTGGTACTTGTTCCCTGGAGCAGTTTCTCAGCACTGAGCTGTAAACATGGGTAGAGGTTTTTCTGTCTTTGTTCATAGTCTAAACCTTAAGTGTCTGTGACTGTCTTTTGGACCAAGGAGGATGCTTTTTCTGTCATATCTAAGCAGGTTGAGAATAGTTACAGGATTAGGTCCTCCTGAGAATTTAGGATTCACTTTCTCTTCTCTGGATCCTGGTGGTACTCATACATGAGCTATCAATTTGAGGATAACCAAGATAGTTCAGAGGTAGTTTTGAGCACATCAAGAGCACTTCCGTGCAAAAAGCCACCAGTTCATATATGAGTTCCCCTTTTACCACTGTGTTGCAATGTTGAAGATTAGATGCCTAGAGTCTTACCTATACCTTTATTTGTGGGAGTGCCACAGAACTTGCCATTGTTTCCATGGTTTTGTTCAAGAATTGTTAAACCTGTGGTTTCTGTGGTCTGTTGAATTTAAAAAGTTACTTAAAATAAATGCACCCTTCCTTAAATTTAATTAATCCAGCTGTTGTACTTAAAGCAAATCCAAAACTGTCTGATCTCTGTTAAACTGATCCTGTAAGAGAACTGCTGTATTGCTAATACTATGTCAACATTAGAGTATCGAAATAATTTTGAGGTCAAATGCTTTGACTTGAAGACATCTTGCTCTTTTGTGTTTAGGTCAATCGAATTCTAAAAGTTGCAAAACCCAATATTGTGGTCATGAAGCTGCTGGCAGGAGGCCACAAGAAAGACTCTAAGGTAAGGAGATGCCAGCTCAATTGAACGTAAAATGTAGTAGTACATACATTAAGGTTGTATTCAATGATCTGGAGATTTCTCAACCTAAATGGTCCTGTAATTCTATGTAAAGCCACTACAGAGCTCTTAAGAGCCAAATGAGCGCATTCAAGCTGTAGTTACTCTTAAGAACAAGGAAAGTGAATTTATTTTTCCCCTGGAAATAGTTTGTTGTAGTTATCTAAATATGGAAAACTCTGACCTATAAATCTTTTGAGAAAAAAATTGGGAAATACATGTGGGACAACACAGACTAATAATCTCACTTCAGTAGTGAGAACTGTTGAAGCAAGTGTAGCAGCAGCTTGTGTGAACAAACTCATGAGAGTACTGGCTGCCACAGGGACTATTTCTTTTCAATCTGTTGCTGTTTAATTTTTTTTTTTCTGTCTGCAGGTTGTTCTCATTATGGGTATTAAATGCAGTAGTACTGCTCTCTGACCTTTTAAATCTTTTCTATATAGGTTCCTCCAGAATTTGACTTTTCTCCTCATAAATACTTTCCAGTTGTGAAGCTTGTTTGAAGGACGGGATATTTTTTTTAGGATACCCGAAGAATATCTGTATAGCAGATACCAGCTCTAGGAGGGAATATCTAGTGCTGCACTTGGATTACGAGGGACCTCCAGGATAAAAGTACTGTTATGTGGAATATCTGTAGTCTGCTGCCTTTATGTGATTTGAATGACAACTGCTGTTTTAAAGTGGTTTGTATAAAGATTTAATGGATTTTTTGCGTGAAGCTGATTTTAATCAACTGTATTATTAAAGAATGTTGTATCTTAGTTGATTTTATTACAGATTTTGATCATAAATAATTTTTATTAGTGTGTTCTGACAAAGTCATGGGTTAGGAACTGAATAAAAATCATGCAGTAGAGCCTCATGTGCACAGCTGAGCTACTGTAATTCTGCACTGAACAAAGTTACATGGAGAGATTGTGAGTTTCCATATTTTTGCTTAATTGGATCAAATTGCTCAGTTTGCAAGTAGAGAAATGTTGGCTTTTTTCATATCCTCCAAGCTAAAACAATCTTTATTGAGATCAAGAGCACGTGAAAATTAGTCATTTAGCTATTGAGTGAGTGATTCCTAGTTGGAATTTGTTCCTTTGTTTTTGTTCTCAAAGTGCTCAAGAATCTTCTCAGCAAACACTGCAGTAGTCACTAGCAATAGCACCAGACACGGAAGACTCTATTTTATTACCTACTCTGCAACTTTGTTACAATCCTGGTATTTGCCCGTGCAGACAAGGGATTGCATGATCTTTATTCTCCATTTTTGACTGCAATGGGGCTGCTGGATCCTACTGTGTTCTGTAGTAATTGACAGGTAGATATCCAAAACAGGAGAAGCCCCAAACCTATCCTTGCCTTCCTGCAATAGTTCTGCCTCCCAGGCTTTCAGATGTGAAATAACAGAGGTAAGATGTGTTGTAGCAAAAGGTTGCAAAATGAAAAAATGTTCAAAAAGCAAACGTGGCTCTGCTAAAGGCCAAGTCATACCTAGGCCATATGTGCAAATCCTTTGTTGGACAAGACAATTCTTCACTTTGGTGTACAATGACTTCCTCCATAGGGATGAGCTTGTAACTCCATATTGACCGTACAAGACACTTTGGTGTTAATCCTAATTTTACTGTGGATTAATACCACTTCAGCTTCATCCCCTGAGCAGAGGCACTGCCGAGCTAGAGCTTGAAAACAATGAGTAACCTCTGAAGTGGAACTCCCACTTGTCTTCCAGCAATTTGCAGCTTCCTGAAATAATCAGAAGTATGGTCCTGAAGATACGTTTTTTCCAATTTCTCTGCTAAAGCGACGGCATATCACTTTACGTTTGCTTGTCATCATGATAAATATACTTGAGTGCTTCCATATAGCTGCCAAAGGAATAAAAAGCCTGGAATACGTGGATGAAAAATGGCACAGAGAATTCATCTGGCTTCTTGTAAATAGTCACAAAATCTTTCCCATCTTAAAAATCTTGAACTACATGACAATAGTTCAAGGATAGCCATGGTTATTTCTCCAAAGCAAGCAGCAAGTAAAAGAGAAAGCAAATTATATGTGATTTGTGGAACCAAGAAAATAGCAATAATATTATTTCCCCTTCTCATTAAAATTAGAACTGGATGAATTGTACAGATAATGTGAATACACTAGAGAAGATTACTTTTAAATGCTTACCTAAACCTAATCCATTTTAGTTTAAAAAAAACAAAAAAACAAAGTGCTAATATAACACCAAGATGATTAGAGCAAAGTAGTAATGCCTCACACAACTAAAAACTTTAGCGAGAGACGACACTATGTACACCATTGTTCCAAATTAATCTCTTGTTCCACTAAAGGTCCTTTAATTCTGAAATTCTATACAGTAGAGATACAGGCCTCTTGCCTACTAGAAATCTGCCACCTGAGTTAGATTGAAGCACTTGAAGCCATTGTGAATAAAACTGTAGTCCTTCATGCTTTTGAACATTGCTATTATGCAGGTTTTCAGACCCTTTGCCCTCAGATGTTTAAAAGTGTGCTTTGTACAGAGGTGGTCATATTTATGGAGGACAACATCCAGTTGGCTAGGAGAAGCCCAAAAATGTACAGAAGCACAGCTAAACCAATTACTTTTAAAATAATTCTCTGTCAATATATTAGTTACCCTAAAGTGTTTGATTCTTTGGAATTTTTAACTTGATACTGGTAAAGCTATTCATTCAACTTGAGTATAGTGTTTCACTGTCTGTTTTATACTGTTAGAATATATGCTTTTTAACAATCAATATTAAATTCCTGATCAACTTACATCTCAGCTCTATAATTGTTTGCAGTTTCAGTCCTAGGAAAATGCTCAGAAGACGGGTAAATATTTTTACCTAAATTTTGGGTAAACGCTTTGATGTTAAAACATGCCACTATTTGAAAAAAAAAAATCCTGATAACCCAAGTTTCCCAGTACTTGTCAGAACAGATGCTCATTCCTCTTCTCTCCTGCTTAAAAGCATTTTTTTCCCTGCTCTGTTGACTGTAGTAGCCCAGACCAGTTAAGTCTTAATTAAATGGTGAAAAACTGTTAGTGAACTGTTTGTGTTTAGGCTTAATAGGCATCATTTGACTTAAAACTCTTGACCTTCACTTGATGACAACTCCTACTCTTTTCATATACAAAAGAACCAGCCTTCCACTTGTGTATTTAGATATCTTAAGGTACAGCAGCTATAAACTAGTACACTGAAGAACGACACACCAGAAAAGGAGCTGAAAAGGGAAATGCTTTAAGGGAAAGCAAAGACATATCTCTCTTTTCTTAAATGGAATGCTGATTGGCAAGTTAGTTACAGCTGCCTACTGTTGCACGGTCTCGACAAAGGTTGGTTCATACGCACCAAGACTGCTCCAACCACAGGTGTCAGTCTTGGGAGCAGATGCAAATATAAAAATTTCTTCAAACAAGCTGGCTACACATGCTGGTTGGACCGCAGTTAAGGGTACCGTAGTTGTAAGTAGAGGGTGTTTCTATCTTACTGCAAGTAAACTAGTTTCTAATTTACATTGAACAAATTGCAGTAAAGAAAAAGACTGCAGAACATTAATAAGATGATACATTGTGATTAACATAGGACTTCACAACAACTAAAGCTTCACCTGTGGGAGACACTGCCATGCCTTCTAAATGCATAGTCTGGTTACCTCCTTCGGAAGTCCAGCAGAGAAGATTAGTCACATTGAACAGCTGAGACTGCTGTTGTACAAGGCAAGCATTTGCATTCCTTTTTCCTTTTCACAGAAGAGAGTGGCTGGGTGGAGTAAAGGGTACTTGTAGCACACCATTTCAGAGGGCTTCTGTCATGAAAAGTTTATGAGTTTCAATTTTTACACTAAACTTCTGCAAGAGAGTGGTAACTGGACCAAACTGTAGTACTGACCTTGTGGAGTCCAACAACGCTTTCAGAAAAATCTTCCTGGCTAATCTCTTAATAAGAAGCTCCTATTGGCAGAATCCTTTCTGGGTATTTTTTAAACTTTGAAACTAAGAACACATCCTAACACTGTAATCTAGGAATTTAATTTAGAAGGCCCAGGTAAATACATCATTCTGCACAGTATCTGAGGGCTACGGTTGCACTTTCTCAGTTTGTGTTGCAGTAAAAAGGTGCTAGAACAGGCACAAGGGTAGATTGCAGCATGGACTGGTTTCCATACTTCCCATGTTTTGTTACAGTTACATAGCTCCTTCTTAAGTTCTTAAAACTAAGCTGGGGATTTCTCTACTGTGTATTGCTCAGGGGAGAGATCCATCCTTGGTAGAGGACTGCTCCTCATTTACCACCAATCCACATGTACCGTTACTGTAGTATGACATGCTGTAGTATGACTAAGGTAGGCAACTTCAAAGTTACCACCTTTATTGCTACCTGATTTCAATTTTATAATTGATAGGAAGGAGAAAGTCATTGCAGAGGTCAAACTGCTTTGAAACAAGCCTCCAGAGATTTACCTTTTTCCCCACTGCAACAGTACTGAAACTTCACAAGAAAATACTACTTCATTTGGGCCCTTAGTCAAGCCTTTAGAAGACAATCAAAACTTTCTAAGATCACTTTGTTCAGATCATTGCAGCATTTAGATGATGAGGTGACTAAGCTGTATCATGAACTTCCTTTGTTCACAACTTCTGTCGTCCTTCACCATGGTCAGGTAAGTGGTTCTTTACATCTTCAGGGTTTTGAACTAATGAGGGGAAAAAAAGAAAAAAGTACAGAAATCTCTTTAAGAGGCTGAAGTTCTTCATATAGAAAGTTGTTCTATCTAGAAAACAACAGGAGAAATTTTGTAAGGACTGTTAAATACTGTGTAGTACAGTAAAGTACCATACTCCCCACTAAAGAGTAGGTTCAGTGGTGCTATACAGAAAATAGGTCACACTGTAAACATGAGGGAAAGTTCAAAAAACAAATTAGCTAAGTATAGCTTGCTACAGGATGCCATGCAAAATATGATCTTAATATTTTCAGCATGTGATACTTGGTTTAAAACTGTTTTCTTTTCTTTTTTACCATTTTCAATCCCTGCAAGTGCTGCTTGCTTGTCTGTTTCTGATTCAGCTTCATTCACATCTGAATTGTAATCAACATCCTTGTCCTGGTTCACTGCTTCCTGTTCCTGTTTGTCTGGAAGAAGATTAAAATGAAGTAGTTTCATGCTATACCATAAGGTCATCTGCACACAGAAAGAGTGACTGTAAACATCTTCCACAGAATTACTTTGCTGCTGAAAGAATTGCTGTTCAGAGTAGGTTTTTGTATTATTTTTCCTTTGAAGTGTTATATTTCAGAGCAACTTTGGCTGTAAATCCTGTTAAAAGAACTAGATAAAATACAGAATTGTTTGGGATTTGGAAAGCATAGCTAAATCAGCCAGCACTCAAATGGACATAAAGAAAGAGCATTAAACAATTTCAGAATACATTAAAGGACAGCCTAAGGAAGAGCAAAACCTGAAGCCATTGCTAAAAACTCAACTGTGATGTTCTGATGTTGCTTTTAAATGTATTACCACCACCACCAAAACACGTCAGCTTCCCCCCTTCTTGTTTTAGCTTGTCCAGCAAGCGGAATGCTATGACTTTAGTGTAAAGTGTTTTATGATGTGCTAAGTTGTCACAAAAGTACTTTACTCCAGAAGAGATTTTCTTCACACAGTCATTAACCCCTCTCAAGCAACATTTATTGACGATCATAAGATTTCATTAGATAGATGACTTGGACATGAATGGAAACATTGCTGATTGCCAAACTTATTTTTCAAATAATCAGAAAAAATCATAACAGCAGAGAGGTGTAAGCAAACCCCACTTAAGATGGATCACAGCCTCTGTTCTAAATATTCTTAAGCCTTCCAGTTAGTAAGTGGCTAAGAAACAGGCTTGAAAATTGTAAGCCTTATGTCATTCAGACCACCACATCAAATAGATTTTTATAGTTATAGACCTAAAGGTCTGAAAATTTCAGAAGCAGCTTCTCTTGAAAAAGAGGATGCCCAGGGAATACTGAAGAAGTCTTTCTATCTTAAGCTCCTCTGGCTACAAGGAACCTGTGCAGTAAAATATAACAAAAAAAAGCATAAAAAATATAAAAAATAACAATAAAGCCTGAAGAACATCCTCCTAGTCTTTTCAGCTCACAGAAACGCAGACCTTTGAAACTGACCTTTCATGGGCTGCATGGCAGAGATTTTCCTTGCACTAATTGTGGTATGATTTTTTCTGTTAAAATTGAAACAGTTTAGGCAACTTGTAACTACATCTCTTTGGGGTATAGCCTGGCCAGCATCTTTTTGGACAGGTTGGAAAAATACTGCTTTAGCAGTAATATAAAAATATTGTTTTAGCAATGCAGAGGAGATTACTTATTCCTGCCAAGTTAGCAGTGTTAACATTGATAACTTAAAATTCTAAGGATGTGTTTACTAGAAAAGCGTAAACAGCATTTTTTTGTGGGCATCAATTCCTGCTCTGACTGCCATAAGGCTTCCTTTTGATTATTTTGGGCTACTGAGACCAAACCCCTCAAGACAGAGGAATGTCTAGACATTGGTCAGGTTTAGACACAGCATCAATACTCGGCTGCTTGGTGCTGTTGAGATGTGTAATTCAGGGTCACTTGATAGATGCCAGAAACTGGCACCTCTACAATATCTGATCCATGTTCTTGAAGACTCACAATAATAAACTTCAGATACCTGAAGTCTAGTTATGAGTTTTACTCATGGTAGCTTATTTTGAAATAGGAATAGCTATTTATATATAAATATGTATTTATACTGTATACTATATTTATGTAAAAAGATTAACTGCAAAACATCCATGCATAAGTAACTCTACTCATCAGTGCTTTGCATGGTTAACATCTCACTCATCCTTTTTAGATGCATCATATTCTTTTAAAGCCCTAATACCAAAAAGTTTTGGGGCTAATTTCCCTAAATGCTCTGTAGAGCTAATAGAGAGACAGCAGGGCTGTTACGGTGATGCAGAGGAACTCAGTGTGGCAGCTTCATGTTGCACGATCAGCAGCCTCCATCTTTACTCCTGAACTGTAGGTGATTGCTGGGGACTGACACCTTCCACATCACACTGACCTTTATGAAAACTTGTACTAAGTCAGGCCAGCTTCCACCACTGTTGCAGAAATCATGCCCTATTCCACACTTTCATTTCTTTACTTTTCATTTTGTTACTGTTTTTAACAATATATGACATGCTACAAACCAGCCTTTCCAGGGGGCAAGTCATCCTGCTTAGCATCGAAATTTAGGAGCTGTTCCCTCTCAACTTCCTCACTGGCAGCCTGCTCTGCTGCCAGCTGTAACGTGTCTTGCCCAGCTACATGTTTCTCATCCTCAGGTGGATTTGGCTCCTTCTCTGACTCGGGCAGCATCTCCTTGTGACCTGCAGCAGCCTCGAGTGACTCTTGTGGTTTTTTCAACTGACTAGAAAGCTGCTCCTCTTCTGCCTTAGGCTCCTGTTTTCTGATGTCAGTTAGGCTGTCTGTTCTTTCTGAAAACAACAAAAATGATTCTGAATGAAAAAAACCAATGCCTTTCAGTGGTGGCACAAGTTAAAAATAAATAATGCTTTATATTTCTCATTAAATTCTTGGTTTTCCTCTGAAAGAGTATCTTCCAGTCACATCAGTTCCAGAGACAAGAGGAAAACAATTCATGTTTTTCCTACTGGGAACAGCTAAAGAAGGGAACTTTATTTACTGTCAACAGATTCATGCTTCTACATTGTTAAAATTTTGGTACATGTGGTTAATAAATTGCGCAAGTGAAACAGAGAAATTTAAATAAAATTGCGGTGTCCTATATAAGCATCAGGTTTCTGTGTGTTACATCTTGTTACCAACAATAAAATTGATTTGGTGTTCAAAAGTAGCTCAGGACAAAGCATCACATAGGCAGATTTGCACATATCCAAGTCTGTTCTTATTTTTAAACATGAAGAGGGAAGTGCAGGAGCGCTATAATATTTAGTTGACATTAACATATCTCTTTCTTCCCCATGTATCTGCATTTTTAATTAAAAAAAAAATTCCCAAATAAACTATATGTAGACATTGTCTTCGATTACTAGATCTCTGAGAGTTGCATGCTCACACCACTGTAATTTAAGATAGCATGTAAGAATAATTAAATTTAAGAACTGAATTTCTATCCCACACACTACTATGCAAGATTGACACACAAGGATACATCCATTCAAATTAATAGTTTCTGAAGTTTAGTGCCAAAAGGAGCCATTAGGATGGAACTAATATAAACGCATGTATCATTTTCCTTACTTGCAATTTGCTCAATGACAACACAACAACAATGGGAAGTGTGAATGTGTGTTTCTTGTAAGCCTAACTTTCAGCTATTCCACAAGGAGAAGAGTTACCAGCCTGAATATGTCAAACTTTTTAAGAAAGCAAATTTTAAGTATGCTTGAAAATGATTCCTTCCAAGAGTTGGGTATTTTCTTCATATTAAACGAGGAACGTGATTTCAGAACTGTAAATATTTCCATTTTCCTTTATGTGCAACATGCCAACTACAACAAAACTGAACCAACAGAAATCCTAGCAAGTTTTCCTTCAGCTTGATGTTCAAACTTTTGGTGTCACTTTTTTATCTTAATCTTGTGTATAAAAATGTTTCTAAATGTTCAATTAAATTACAACCATTCTTAACCAGTTGTTAGTGAGACAGGGATTTCCCTCTCACCTTTAGCCTGCATCAGGTCTGTCTTTCTTACTGTAGGTACTGCTTTAGGAACATCCTCACTGGTTTTCTGCTGTTCCAAGTCAGCCTGCTTGAACTCTGTCTCCTTCAAGGCTGGCAGTTGAGTATCGACCTATAAAGTGAATGTACGCAGATAAGCACTGTCTATGTGACTGCACCTGGATTTGGAAAGGTGGGAAAATATCGTAACACTCTTGGAAATATTTGGACTGAAATTTTTATTGGTGATGGAAGTACCATACAATTCTGAATATGCAGTAATGCTTCTATGTAACAGCATGGCACATCAGGAGAATTTTAACATACCTTATTTAACTGCAGCTAATGACGAGATTACTGGTCTTGGTTATTCTCGGAGTGTCACGGAACAGTAACATCACACATTTATCCACTGTTGCTCCAGAGCAAATAAACAGATGCCATTAACTATTAATAGTCTACAGGGCAGGAAAACTGAGTTTGGTCATCATTACACTTCAACTAAGTAAGGCTTGTATCGAACTGGTCTGTAACTATGTTAAATGCAGGATTAAGAAAAGAAAAACAAAAATTAACCAACTGGACAAAACACCTGTTTAACATGACAGCTTGCTTAAGAATGTATTAAATTCTGGTGCTAGACTGCTGTAAGCATCTGACCCACTTAGATATTAAACCTAAGATGTACACCATCTTGAAGATCTTCCAAATTGGCAACTGAAATTCTATGTATGACTTTCACTTACACTGGCATTGGCTCCCTCACGTGGCCACAGCCTCCCTGTATGTCAGTGTTGGCATGTTTGCCTACTTGAGGCCCCTTCCATCTCCTCCCCATCTCTGGATCTAGTGGTTGGCAGTCTGTGCTTGGTGCTGTGTCCTTCAGTGGATCCCCTCATCTCTAGCACGGGCAACAGGGAGCTCAGGAATGCCACGTAACCACCCCTCCATAAATGACTCCCAGACTATATGAATTAAGTATTTGGGGGTGTAGGTTTGTGTTACACCTTTTGAGAGACACAGAACTCAACTTAGGATTCACCATTAGTTTCAGGTGAAAATGAAAGATGGTCAATGAACTGAGGGATGTACCCAGGGGCTTTCAGACAGGTGACATTAAGAACACCCATCCTCTAGGAGGGGAATCTGGAGCTGCCTGTAGAGAATGGTGATTTTCCAGATACAGCATGTTTCTGCGGTTGAGTGGAGGTAGAAGAAGTTTGAAAAGATGGGGTGGCCATGCTTCACCTAACACAGCCCCATGGCTCATATGGTACCCCCTTGTGGCACCCAGGCTCTTCTCTTCATGGTCACTGCTCAAGCATTGCCTGCCCTGATATATGGAGTTACTCTTTCCCCAGTGTCATCTTAGAAACACTTAATGAGGGTGCAAAGCCAGGGCCAGTGGGGAAAGAGCAGAGCTGAGCTCGTTGTAGAGGAATTTATGAGAATGATCAAAGAGAAAGACTTGAGAAGAAAAAGAAAACTAGAAGTTAAGATCTGATATGAGGCTTGCTTGGGATTACCCGCCTGGCAGCCCTGCATCAGTGACTTCAGTGGGACAAAGAAGCTACAGTTGATTGCTCCAAACAAATGTCTGCTTACTTCCATGGTCACTGGAAACCAGGGAGCTCTCCCAGTCATCCTGCTGCATTACCATCACTGCTCTCTACAACTACCCCAAAGGAGGTAGTGGTATTGAGGTGCAGGTCAGCTGCTTCTCCCAGGTAACAACAGACAGGACAATGGAAAACAGCCCCAAGCTGCACCAGAAGAGGTTTAGATTGGATATTAGGAATTTTTTTTTCACTAAAAGAGTGGTCAGGCATTGGAACAGGTCCAAGTGGAGGAATCACCACTCCTGGAAGTTTTCAAAAGGTGTGCCACAAAAATTTGCCATTTGGAGACATGGCCGAGTGGTGAACACAGCAGTGCTGGGTTAACAGCTGGACTTGATGATCTTAGAGGTCTTTTCTGACCTTAATGATGTTATGAATTCTGTAATTGGCAGAGAGCTATGTCAATTGAATTCATGCAAACACTGAACATGAAATATGCATGGAGCCCATTTTGTTCCATACCAGTTTTGGTGAAAAAAACCCAGAATATTACAAACCCATTTGTTCTTTGGGGATTTTTTGTTGCATTTTTATTTTTGTTTCATTTACAAAAAGGAAAAAAAAAGCAAACTATGCAGAGAAAGAACAAGCGTATGCACATTTGGAGATATAAACCTCTTTATATCTGGTACCATATAAATGAGTGGGCAATCTTATGGTATAGGAAGTCTCACAACTGACAGGATTGTTTTCTGTTACCAATTGTCTTTAAGACTGTAGCTTCCCATTTATCTAAGGAGGGCAGTAAAACACTATGTTGTCAAATGTTCATTCAGTCATTTGGAAAAATGACTGCAGAAAGAAGTAGCTAAGTCACCAAGAAGGCAGAGTTGTAGCACAATTACTTGGCTGTTTTGAAAAGCATTTCATTTCCATCAAAGCCAGGCAGAACTAGACCTTTTCATGTCAACACCATGAAGTCCAGTATCAACAACTAATCTAGCATTGACTCTTATGAGAGCTTGATAAGCAAATGTTACTGCAGAATACTTGGTTATTGCAGTAATGATATTCAGGAGAACTCCATCTTCCTTCAATCAGTAAAATAAAAATGCTGTATTTAAAAATGGTTCTGTTTTATAAATAATTCAGCTCCTTGAGATCACTCTCTACAGTAGAAATAATCAGAAACTGAACATCAGACCATTTTTCACTTTATGTTGGACATGAATTCTTCTGCAAAAATACTGAGCCTGGACTTAATGGCAAGAAATTACCTCTTAATTACACATGCAGAATCCCTTTACTTATCTTAAATTTCTAGCTTAGTAATTTTTAATGTCAAATAAATTCAAAGAGTATATGCTGATTTTTTAAAAGTTGAAGTAGTTGGATAAAAAGATAGTAATTGAACATACTGTGTTTCCCTCAGCCAAGAAGTATATCTTGATATTTAGTATCATTCCTCAAATTAGAGAGCTCTACGTAAAGCTGTTTAGTTATTAACCGAACAACACTCCATTTTCTTTTTAAGTCAGACTTTTCTGTTACATAAGCACATACATCTTACAATCAGGAATTATTCCAGCTTAAAACACTGGATAAAAACATACATAGACTTTGTCAGGGTTCTCTTGCGCTAACTATAACTAAGTATGCTTTTATAAAAGCAAAAAGATTAAATTCTTGGGCAAGCAAACAACTGAGAAAGTTACAGCTTGGCCAAAGAAACACTGCCACAGATACTAGGGAATAGAAGCAGCCAGAAATTATTTAGGAATATATATATAAATATATAGTATCAGTTAGCTCATCTGAGATCATCCCATTTACATCTAAAAAGGAGAAGAGAAAACCTGCCCTTCCTTACAGATTGTCTGCTTTGAGTAAAAATTGCCTCCAGCTATGCGCCTTATTGCAGGAGACTGAAATTGTCCTGCAGAGGGGCTTCAGTCAAACTCCTCAGGTTCCTCTCCTAAGATGATTTATCTTCCAAACTGGAAATGTTAAAAGAAAAACAAAAATGCAACAAACACACAAACAAATAAACAAAGAAAAGGAATCTAGTCCAAGTAATTGTAATTAAAATCTGCTGCAAAGCCACGTTAAAAATTAAGTTGATCACCTCTATATTAGGGTCTTCCCTAGATCAAATTTCTTAAACAGGATGCATTTGACAAACTAATGTATCATCTCCAAATGATGAGGGTTTTATGTACTTACAATGATATATTTATTGTTACTTTTTATCTACTTATTTGATACTGTTTATAAAAACTACTGACAAGAGCTGTAACTTTTATTTTAAGGCATAGCTGGATAGCATTTCCAGTTTGTAATGCTTCATTCACATTGCAGCTCTCTCACAGCACACGTTCCCAGGATAAAAGGTCGCACACTTCAGTAGTTCTGTTTTCCCCTTTTTACATAAAGGACTGGACACAGACTGAAACATTACCTATGGGAATCTCTAGGCAGAGGTTTTAGCCATTTTTCTCACATCCTTTTTCAGCTCTTTGTAGAACCAATATTCATTCCTCAATGCTTTACCCTTTCCACTTCTAAAGTCATCAAATTTAGCCTTTTCCTAGACAAAGAGAAAAGGCTATATTCCACCAAATCCCCACTGCCTTTGTAATCAGAGTTGGCCACCCAGCTAGAGGAAAAGGCCCCACTGCAGTCACATGTAAAAAGTCTAACTTCTGAAACCTCTGTTTCTTTGGTAAGCCTGAAGAAATGGCTATTTTGGTACAGAAATTAATCAGGTGCTTTCTCATCCAAGAGCTTGATTGCATCTTTCCAGGGCCGTCCATGTCAAGCTTAACCAGTCAAATTCTATCCCTGACCAAATCCCACATTCATGAAGAAGCATCAATAAATCACGTGCCAAGACAACAGGATGAACTGAAATTTCTTTTTCTTGGGATTTTCTCCCACCCTCTGCACCCCAGGAGAAAAAGCCAGCTGACACACAGCCACCCTATTTGCCAAGCCTGCCCTACCCCAGTAAGCCTTCAATAGGTACAACGAATTTGTGGTTCTTTGTCTCAGAATATCCAACAGCAAGCAGTGCAGACACTTTATTATCCCTTAATTCCTACAGTAAAATGCTCACATAAAGGATTTCTGTGAAAATTCATAGCTGGTGAACCTTGGACTACAATATTCAGGGTGTGCTGCTTCTCTGAAGAGATTCACAATTTATCCTCATCTTTAACACACAAAGCAACCAAGTACTTGAACAAAGTCAAAAGGTGCTGTTACTGAAGTTCAGTCATGTAAATATTCCTTAATGGACCCCACATCACTCTCAGCATCACCTCTCAAATTCTGCCCATCTCAGAGACACAGTGATTTGGAGTCTCCTTCAGGACATCTCCTGTCCTTGAAATTGCCTTATTTCCCATAGATCAGAAACACTCAACAAATGCTGAAGTAGTGAAAAACTTAATGAGATGGGCTAATGCTAGTAGGAAATAGCAGAAAGGTGAAGAACTTAAGAAGAACTTAAAGAAGAACTTAAGAACTACACAGAAAAGCATTTTCAAGAAATTATCCAAACCATACCTGGCTGTCTTCTGTGAAGTCTTTTTTTTCTTTGATTTGTGGTACATCGGTACTCTTTTTTCTAAGCTCATCTATCCTTTCTTCACATTGTTCTTCTAATTCTTTCATCTGGTTGATGCACTGTGACCTGAAAAAACATGAACAAGACTGGTAACTCTCATCCACACTCTTCTAAAATGTATTTTTGCAGAATTACCTAATTCTTTTTTTCATATATCTATTTTTTTCTTTACGGTTTTTTATTTCCTTAATTCTACCACCTGGGCTTAAATTTTAGAAGTCACTAGGAAAAAATGAGGCATTCACGTAAGTCCTAAAGACAAATTCACAATGAGTGCAGGCAAGTTCTATTAGAATAAATTAATTTAAAGTACTTTTGTTTGACCAGCTCAACAAGCTACATGATTTTCTTCGTGTCTTTGCTAACCAGTCAAGTCAAGTTAAAAACAATTTTGATCCTTGAAACATTTCTAGTATGATTACAGAAATTCGTATTTTGATTTTAGCCAGAAAGAGGAAACAGAAAAGTATCAGCTGAAAAAGAAAACAGGTGTAATCTACTGTTAGCAAACTGAACACCCTTTCTCAATATTTCAAAAGCGCAGTGCTGCAAGATATAGCAAAACATATGTTACAGAAATGGAGTTCATTAGTAGCTACTATAAGTTCTGGAAGGAACATATCCTAAAATGCAAGCACTGTGCATCTTTTACATACTTTTAATAGTTACACAGCACTGTAACCTTTGTGACAGCAGGGGTCTTCTATCTGCATCTCTGCAGCCTGCTTTCCCTCACAGCTCTGTAACTCCTAGGCAAGGCCTGCTGTTTGCAGCAGTGCTTTTCCTAAAGCTGCCAGGGCAGTGCTTTCCCCTTCTGTGGATATGTTGGAGATCCTGCGCAAAGCCCAGGAGTTTTGTCAACCTCAGTTTCTCAGGGCAAGTGGCCACAGTCAGGGCAAGATCCTCCTTTCTCTCCTACTCTCTTCAGAAGTTGTTTTATAGCTTCCGGTTTACATCAGAGGAAAAATAAGACCTAGTGAATAACACAGCAAGATAAGCATTACCCCATAATACACATGCAGAAGTCTTAGAAACTAGCCATAATGTAACTCCAAGTATGCTCTGACCCCCCTATGAACAGGACCAGCAGTTTGTTTGTGACGATCCCAATGGGAAGAGCATCACACTAGGGGAAAATGTGATGAAAAATCACCATCACTGTGTGTACTGTACTGTCTGCCTTGGAGAGCCTGCCCAAGGAAGAGCAGGCTCTTGGCTGGGGACCCCATTTGCTTTTCCCTGCTGGTCTAGCAGCAAAGAAGTCTGGGATTTTGAAACCTTTTCTCCGTTCTCTCTCTCCTTTGTTTTTTCCACTCAAAGGTAACTTCCAGTTTTTACTTATACAATCAGCTATAGACCTTGCAAACACATCTTTCTGCATTCAAAATCTTTTTCAGCAGCCTTTGTAGAACAGCATGGTCAACATACTGCAAGTTTCTCCTCCCCCTCACTAAGACTAAGAAGGCAGGTAAATTTCCCCTGATTCTGGCTCTGACCAGTGTTACTAAGAGTGTCAGTACCTTCCGTGTAACAGCAGCTGGTTCAGACAGGCATGTTGCAGTTTCTCAAGCTGCAAATAAGCTACTACATAATCCAGAGGAGTTCTTGGGGTACGTGCACTCTACCACAGCAAGTAACTCATTTGTACTGCACTTTCACCTGTCTCCACCCCTACTTTTCAAAAGCAAAAAATCCCTTCTGTAGTTCGCACCCAGAAAGGAAGAACAGTAGCAGACAGATGGGCTATGAACTGACAAATTAATTACCTTCATTACAATTTCTTGTTGACTAGACATTATTCTAAAGCCTGATTTGATAATGCTAATACATGGAAGAGTAACCAAAACAAGCAGTGCTTCAAACTGGTGAACATCAGAGACAGTAAAACAGCATAGGCTTGAGTTATGCACACTTTCAGTATTTTCTAGGAAATAAAAGGACACATTAATTGTCTGCATCTCAGTTTGCAAGGTTGAGAAAGATGCAGAACACAGACAACCTGAAGTCAGAGATAGAGCATTTGTGAAAGGTTGCACTTTCATCTCACATTGCACATGAAAATAAAATTCATTTAACATTTGTGACAAATCCTCACCATTTAAAATTTATTATCTGTAACAGAATTCCTTTATACTCTACTCATGCATACAAGAACTTCTCAAGTACAGGGACAGCATTAGTTTCTCCACCTCATCCCAGCACCAGGACATTTCAAATGTGCAAACCTACTGCTCTTAAACTCAGTCTGTGTGGCATGTTTTCTCCTTCACTACATAGTTAATTCTGTGACACAGAGCTCACCTGCACACACACAAAGGAGCCCAAATAATACCCTCCACAGCTGCTTCCAGGCCCATCAAAGGAGCCACCAGCCCATCCAAGGATGATCTCCATGAGCCTAACCACAGAGGCACAAGCAAACTGAGAAGGAGGGACAGCCTGTCTAGACCACCCCCACAGCATGTTTTGCACTAGCAGACACTCACTCTCACAGGAGAGGGATGAGGCTATCAGTGTTGTCTGTGTTCATGCTTCCTGTGTTCTGTGTTAACCTGCATACCTGACAGCCTACAGATCTGCTCACAGGAACCGATGTGCAGCCTCTCCCCTCCTGGGCTGCTGGATTTGCCAATCCCCAGCATGAGAAACAGAGTATCTTTGTTCTCCAGGAGGATCTATCACCTCCTCCTTTCAACCCTACCAAAAAAGATTACTCCTGCACTCACACTCCTGCACTTTTAAGGTCTGCAAATATCAAACTAATTATCAGACCTTTTATACGCAGCAAGATTTCTAAAAAAGCAGCTATGTAACAACCAAAGGTCTTGGGAATAAAAATGTATTTGAATATTGGAATGTATTCAATAATGATTTCAAAAGATCAGTCCAGAGGCTTCTGTTTCATTCTGGCTGCTGCAGGAGAGAAGGGTCAGTGTGCCAGTGAACCTTTGCTGTAGAAGCTCTAACCATGACCAGACAGCGCTGGGCACAGTGTGCACCAAAGGTATGTTGTGAAGTCAACTGCTGAGGAATGCACACTCCTTTGGCACACAACAGCAGTAAGGTCAGATAATTCCTGCTGGCTTCTGCACTGAAAACACTAAGCTTGTTCAAAAAAATGATAAGATGAAACTTCAAGACTTGGGTACAAGACGAAACAAGGATTTTTTTTTTCCTACAGTCACAGATTCTGTTCTTATGCATTCCATATTCACAACTGCTCTTACCACTGTCTTCTACAGAGTAGTTACTGAACGTTTAAACGGAGCGATTTACAATGTGCTGTTTAAAAAAGGCATTTGACTTTTGTCATCTTTTTGCAACATTTTCAATTATACAAATAATATGGTCTCTCAATTTTTGCACTGGGCAGAGTGTACTTGCTACGTAAGGTACAAAACCTTCAACCATACAAATCCAGGTAAAAGGAAGAAGCACATAATCAGGTCTAATGCCTCCTCTGGCAAGGCAGATGATCAGAGAGGTAACACAGTGGCTTATTCCGAATGTGGAGGGGAGGAAGGAAGACAGATTAAAAATAACATTTCGAGTCTTTCTAATAATTCTTATTTTCCTAGGCCCACAATCATATTGGGAAAAGGTTGTTTGCAATCATTTAAAGTGACAGTATTAAGTGAGCATATAATAAAGAGGAACATATGTAGCCAAGTACTATCAAATATCCATTTCTGCAATTACCAGAACACCACAACAGAGAAATATTAACATTCCAACATCCTCCCTAAAGGTACACAACAAGCAACATTTTAAAAACACATTTATACATGTTCCTCCTAGAATTGTGTGAATGCTGCACAGTACCCAAGCTATAAATTATTTCATGAAAATCTGAATGCTATGCTTGTTTTCCTCACTTCAACTCTTAGGAAAAGAATCTACAAATAGAAAATGAACATTGAAGTATTATGCAGCAAAGTTAGTGAAGACAGCATAGCTCCTTGGCTGAGATAACTGCCTTTACAGACTCCCATAGAGACTCTCCAGGAACTGGTACAGCTGTCTCAGGACCAGCTGGAGACAGATCAGCTAACTGAGTCCCAGTTCAGCTACCACATGGTCATCTATCATGTCTCTATACTTACCCTGATAAAAGCAAACCCACCCTTACTATCAAGCTTAGCTTTTCACCTTGAGCCAGCCCAGACCTTGGAGTATGCTGTCTGAATACAACCTTCCTTTGTTAAATGAAGAGGGATTCTTTATGGTACACTACCACAAACAGGGGTGCTCTGTCAGTGATTTCCTCAACAGAGCCATGCTTGTAAACACCAGACAGGGGTGATAAACCTCAAAATTTTCAGAAGACTCACTACATTTTCCTTGTATTATTTCCCTGCATGTGTATATCAAGCCAGTGCTTCATGGGTGTACCTCTCATGTGGAGCACAACTGTCCAGCACACAGATATATTTGTGCTATATCCAGATCTATTTGTTTCTGCTGATCTTAGACTTAAAAGGAAGACACTGGCAAATAGGTTCACCGACTAACACAGAACTATCAACAGAGGTCCATGAGTCTCAGGTCTGTCACTTAACTAAACAGCAAACAGATGGTGCTTAACAACCATGGTACACAACAAACACAGAGTGGGAAAAAGCCCCTTAACAAACTAGCAACACAGCTTATTGAAAGGCAGGTACAAACTAAAGTTTCCAACTTCCTTCTACTTTTCTGTTAGAAGTCTTAAATTACAGCTCCACTAATATAACTTATCTTATTTACATGAGTAATAATTAAAAAAAAAAAAAAAGGTCACAACCAATTGGTAATCAGTATTACAGAAGCACTAACATTAATCCTTAATTCCAAGTAGGTGGAAAACCAGATGAAAATACTTCAAGATTAGCCTGCAGAATTCAAGTTCTTTGAGTTTCATGGTCCACTTTTAGTCATAATTTTTACAAAACCTGGCTAAACAATGGCTGCTGAAAAAATACCTATCACTACAACAATTACACTCTTGATGGAACATCATTATGAGAATATGCAAACAGCAAATTTTATTGCTTTTTTCTATCTATGCACAAGGGGGAAGATCCTACAGGATGTGAAGGCAGGTGGAGGAAACAAGGATATTACTGAGCAGAAAGGACTGAGGAGAAATTCCTAGAAATACCAGAAATGTGTATTTAGTGTAAGGATACGGATAAGTACTTTTGTTCAGCTATCCATGCTTTACAATTCAGTGGGAAATCTCAAGAAAAAGCCATGACTAGGTACGTCACATAAAGCAGAACACGAGTCTGATGGTACCAGAAATTCCCAAGACCTCTGGCAGCTCGATAAAGTACAGCTTCTCATCAGATGCTCCCCTATCTGAATGCAAACTTCTTCAGAGTTTAGGTTCTTCATGTTTCAATTTTCCTCCACAATTCTTAAGTGATAATATTGCTACCTTAATCCTCCTGCAATAGAAGGAACATCAAGAAGTGTGTGGACACAAAGATGAAAAATACTGCAAAGTTTATGCTCTTCTCCAAGATCAACTGTGAGCAATTTTAGAAGACGTGTCAGATGTTACTTTCTCCTTAATAATGTATTTTAACTAACAGTACTATAGCTAACACAAGAGTACTCTGGGTTATAACCAAGTCACCTACAATTTGGGAAGTCATCTTTCCTAAAGAACGTACTTACAGGTCATATGAGAACTTCCTCTGAAGGTTAGTCTGGTTCTTCTGAAACCAGAAAACATCCAGCTGTAGCTTTCCATATTCCGTCTGTAACTCTTTCAAGTGTTCTGATCAAAACAGAATTAAAATACATATTAAAATATACATACACCTATATATTCTACAACAGAAATATCAAACAACAAATCTATAGTAAGCATGCTAAATTAATCCATCTGTCATGCAAACTACACATCATACACAAATGCATAGATAATTGTTGAATTTATTCAACAAGGGTGCAGAGAATCTGGTAAGAATGACTTTTCAGCACAATATTTAGCAAGAACAGTACAATGTATATTTTTACCTACTTTTCCTCTTAAGGAATACACAGAACTGATTTGCAAACCCTGCTAAGTTGCAGCCTGGAAAATCTTTATGTCTATGAAATCATAATCAGAACACAGTATGAAACAGCATTCACATTTATCAACCATATAAAGACGAGCTTGCAATGCTTCCCTGAATAACATGCAATTTATAGCCATGATCCTCAGCAACAGAGGCATCTATGATTCAGAGTTTTCTTCCTGATAGAAAGCTTTGTGAGAGGGTACCAGAAGGCAATACCACAACACACTTACTTGTTTATAGGATTCATTTCCAAGAACCTCCAGAGGAATACATTGCTAACAACAATTTTTGAAGCACAACCATGAACAGAAATGAATTAGACTGAGTTTTCTTATTTAATAAAGGACTTGTGAATTCCTCTGGTGCTAAAATGCATGACCCCACACCTCAGGGAAGAATGCAAGAATATGTTGCCAAGGAGAATGAAGAATAAATATATTAACTTACTTCTGTTCTGTATTATATCAAAAGAGTCAGGAGTACTACATCAAGCACTACAAGGACTCTTGAGGCAGATTAGTCTGACACTTAACTGGAGTTATGCAGATGAAGTATCTAAGTCATGGCAGCTCCTGCACCACCCCCAGGACTTGAAGAAATGCAGCACTCTCAAAAGAAACATGCAAGTCTTAAAAAACAGGGAGCCTAAAAAACAATGAGAGATTCACAGGAGTACTACAACGTACCTCGTAGACTCTGAATCAATCGATCATTTAGTGTGATGTTACTCATCAGCATTGCCTGAAAGAAGCAGAACAAAACGCAGTGTTTTAATTGCAAAGGGCCTGCATTACCACTATAAACAACATCTATCAAAATACTTGTAACAAGATCTATTTTTTGTGTCATAGTTGTTACAGTTTGTGCATCACAGTTGAACAAAAACTTTTAGCTGCTTTAGAGATCTACAACTGCAAACAAGTATTCATTTTAACCCAGATTTTCCAGTAACGGGGAGTGGGAGAAGATATCACTGCACAAATAAAAAGAGGAAAAATTTAAAGGAATTTAAAGATACTACAATTGCTTGTCACTTTATTCTAGTTTAATATCATGGCTGGAGTCACAGTCAGACTTACTGTATTTATCTCCTGAAGGAAGAATACAACATATCACAGCTCACTATCAATTACCCTCTCACTCAGGAATCAATACACCTGCATTCAGGCACACAAAGATGAGCTATGAAAGTATTAATCATTCAGCATAAAGCAACTCCATGAAAGCAATGTGAAGCCCTTGCATTGAATCCCTTTTCTATCTAGCTTCTTGATCGCTTTCATGTTGGACCAGCCTTCTTCCACTCCCTCACTTTGTTCTCCCTCTCATTCTGAAGAGGTAGTAAACATACAAACATTTTTCGTCTATTCTTCCATTAGTCTCTGTCTACCATTTCATATACACACATACCCCAAAACATCTGAAAACTGAGTCAAGTCAAGCCTAAGTGAAATTATTCATATTCAACATTTAGCAAGTCTGATGCAGAAGAGTTCTTAACAATACAAAAAAGAGATCCACCAGCTCTTCAGAAAAAATCCAGTCCAGTCTTAGGAAGGTATTTCTTAGGCTTTATTGCCAGTTCTGCTATTATCCTTGTCCTGGGAAACTTCAGTGTTCTTCAAGGATCCCAGATGAGAATACATCAACTCCCCTGTTTCCCAAAGTTTCTGCTCTAGTATTGATGTGTGCATATGTCCACGTCTGAAAAGAAATAACAGCACCCATTCTGTCTGCCCGTCACCCTGAAACACTGACAACATTGTCAGTGCCTTTTTTCACAAAGGCTACAGTAAAAAAAGCCAGTTGATTAGGTGAAGTGCAGTGTTAAATAAACTTGAGTGGCTAGCACCCACCAGAGTAGGAGATTTGTCTTTGGTTGACCCTTTAAAGAGTCCCACCTCACAGAGGTGGTCATTCAGCTGTTGCTAAGTATTTCTACACCATTCTGTATGTACAGCTGTTCTGTGAACACCACCGTGAAACCTCAAGGAAAAACATTTTTCTCCTTTGTTAAAAAGCAAATAGAAAATCAAAAAACAGTAATAAAAACATATATGTGGGATTGTTTAATATCTCTCCCTCTCCTTTCTCATAGGACAGCTAAATAAAAAATAAATTTGTTTTCACTGGTTATTGGGGAAAGGAAGTTAATGTTTCAGTGGAAATTCCAAGTTTTGCTAATGTGTGAACAATGTAGTCAGGTTGTTCCAGACTATCACCTTCAGGATAATACAGCACTGGCCATTATCAGAAACTGTCAATGGACTAGAAAAATCAGTATGATAGAGCAATTTTATGTTCTTACAGTTTTTTGGGGGCACTGTTGGTTTTGGCTCTTTTTATTGGGGGGGCAATCTTTTTATCGAGGGGAGGAGGGGATGGTTGGGGGGTTTTTCTCCTTAAAATGAAATTTCTAAATGCCAGGATCATTTATGTGGCAGTACAACATACAAGTGTTACATGTTTTGTACATTAGGACAATAATAACTGCGATTAGCTGAAGTGAAAAAAATTATTTTCCACGTTAAAAAAAGTCTCTTTGAATTACAACAGGGAAAAAAAGAAGCGTGCCTTTGTCTTTCTGGATTGCATATAAAACTTTATTTTGGCAATACCATACCTACTTCCTTGAACAGGTGGGCAAAAGTCCAGGAAAAAACCTGTTAAAATCTAGTTAGCTGTTTAACTTGAGCAGGAAATACTGTTTAATAATTTACAGGACAGTACTGCAACTGCCAGCTTCCAATCTCACTATGTCAATAACATCAGGCCTTCCATTCTTCCTCCTGTCATTCAAGTGTTAACTAATTTTCATCTTGTGGCTGTAAATTAAGCAAACATACTTTTGGGGTTTTATGCAGGTCAAGAATGAAAACTCCTGGGAAGCACTCAGCAGACACATGCCAATAGTCAGTTATAGAAAGAAACTCCCATTTTAAACTTCAATCAGCCCATGAAACAATAGCTATAATCCCCAGCAGCAAAATATCCAGCTTTTGGAAAATCACTCTATCACCATATCAAAATCTGATGTTCTGTGACAGAGTAACTTGGTAACATAGAACCAGCTTGTTGTATTTGTAAACATGTTTGCACAGAAGTCCTTATGACTATCAAAGAGGAAAAATATCAGTCCTTTGATTGAAGACAATGCTGTGGACAGCAGGTCTTCAGAAACCAAAACTCAAAAGTCACACTTCCACCAGCAGTGAGGGAAAATACTTGCACCAGCTGTACAGCAAATTTTTTAATGACAGCTGCCAAAGATTCACCACAGAACATGTCCACATAAGTCTTATTCTACTTACGAAAGACAAAGCTAAAGTTACTGTTTTGAAACAAAAAACCATAACACAGAAATATGCATGAGGAAGCTTTGAGACAAATTATTTGAAATCTTTGTTTTGAGCACATGCTTTGAACTATGTAAATGCACTTGATCTGAATAACGCCCAACAGTATTCTCCATACACACATTCCCTGGACGAATTACTCCAATAACTCCTCCAGCATTTGCTACTCTCAAGAATCAAGCTAACCCAAGCACACTGAACTGACACATATGCTTTCTAACACTGACTGTACGTGGTGTATATAAAAGCATAATGAGCCACTGCAACAGAAAAAAGAAAGCAAAGAATTTGATGAGTGTAAACACTAAAACTTAAGAAAAAAGAGGCTTTGCATTCACAAATACAGCTCAAAGGAGACAAAGATAAGCCACAGGATCAGTAACTGAGCTGGTAAGAACAAATCCAACCGTGAATAAAGCAGGATGGGAAGCTAAGATTTATACATGCAGAAACAGCCATTTATAATTAATCAGGGAAAAGCAGGGCACTTATTTCATTATTAACTCAAACTGATTTAAGTCCTTACAGCAAAGAAAAAGCGTGGTTCTGTCTTGCACACTCCCACGGCTCCCCACCACTACGCTGGCATTAGCATGAAAATAATGCTGGCAACACACTGATATTTTAGTTGCTGCTCAGTAGTGCTTACCCTAAGACAAGGATTTTCCCATTTCCCATGCTCTGCCAGCCAGCAGTTGCACACAAAACCAGGAGAAAGCTCAGTCAGGTGTCCCAAACTGGCAAAAGGGACATTCCATACCATAGAACGTCGGGACATAAAATAGGGGAGCTTGCCGGGAGGCGGATCACTGCTGGGGGACAAGCTGGGCATCATTCAGCAGGTGCTGAGTAATTGTATTGTGCATGTCTTGTTTCTCTTGGGTTTTATTCCTCTCTCTCTCAGTTATCAAACTGTTCTTATCTCAACCCACAGAGTTTTCTTCAAAAATGTAGGGGGACATGTGGGAAGTGAGTAAGTGACTGCCTGGTATTTAGTTGCCAGCTGGGGTTAAAACATGACAACTAGCCATAAAAAGGCTTTTTGGTTCCAGGCTAAGAGACTAACAGCTAAAGTGCATATTAGTATGTGGGGGAAAAGTTCATAAATAAGATTCCTAAGGAAATATTTCTCTTAAGGTTAATTGTTGTGCTGCACACTCATGTATACTTCAGTGGAGGCACATCAGTTGAAGTAAGCCTGACAACAAATTTCAAGCTCAAAATGGAGAAGATACTGTTCATTTAAATCTGTTTCTCAATAAACTGAATTCCACTCAGAAATTCCACTTTTCCTCAATAAACGTAAAAAAACCCCACCCAACCAACAAAAGAACCCCAAACAAAAACCAACCAACCAAAACAACTCACACACCCAACAAAACCCAAACCCAAAAAAAACACCTCTATTTCTAAAGAGTGATTCTGTCAAAAATCTCAGACTCAGCCTTCTTTCAAAGTCTGTGCTAAAAGCAATCTAGATTCTCTGTTTTGTCATGGAAGACACAAAGACATGCACACCATGACATGGTGCAGTTCTGCCTTTAAAACCACCAAAACTGCAAAGTTAGTTTCTTAAAAATCTCAGCACAAGAGGGTGGAATTCGACACACATGAATCCAAAATTACTTTTACAGGTACAGGGCAACAGCAAGTAGATTGGAGAAAAAAGCCTAGTGAAACTACAGGACTTCACTGTACTGTTATGTTTAAATAAACCCCAAATAATAGGCAATGGAAGCAGAACAAAATCCTATGATATGAGAATATTAATATAAAACTTCCATAGGTATAGCTAATGCAAATTCTGACTTTCTGTCCATACATTTAGCTGTGAAGAGGTAATGCTTAAACTACATATACTCTAAATTCCTTCTTTCTAGTTCAGCTAGTCTCATCCTCTTTTTTCTTCCCACCATGTGAAGATATGTTTTGAACAGAAGTGATCTTTTAGACTTTTGCTGTACCAGTTACGAGTAAGCATACTGATTTCTCTTGCTAATTTAGTAATATCTTGCTATGGCAAACATGGGACATGAGGCAGTGCTTCCTTACCTCAAAGCTTTTCCAAAACTAGAAGATGCAATATTGTTTGGGTTGAAAAAAAAAGAATCAAAAGACAAAACACATATAGCCTTCAATGAAAAGGAAAAGGTACCTTTCTTCTCTTTCCCTGCAGACTACTGCAATTCCTTCTGAGTGGAGTTGACTCTGTGCATACCAATAGGTATTTTGTGTCAGAAGATTGTGCTGGGAATTGAAATTTTCCCAGAGGGAGGGGACCAGAGAGCAGCTGTGGCCAGTGTTAAAAGATATTCAGCAACAGGACAGTGACATGCTTCACATAGAACGTACAAACCTTGGCCTTTCTCCTCAGTAAAACCAGATTTAGGTTGGAGATTTATGTAAATCCAAAGAAAATTACCAACTGCAAAATCACGCTCTTGCAGTTAAGTGATATTAAACATATTGTTGTACTGTTATGCTCTTCAAAGAGACTTCTGTGGCTCTGTACATCCCAGAAGCTACGAGTCCTGAATAACAACCACAGAGAATATTATTCTTTACAAAATTGTTTACAGATTAGGAACAGCCCTTCTGCATTCCTGAATTGTGGTTATCAAGTGTTCAAGTAAGGTTACTTGATCTCTTCATTCTATTTCTGTATGGATTTCCAGAAGCCATTTCCTAAATCTACACTAATACTTAAAAATTAAAGCAGGTTTTTTAAAAGCAGACTAGTGACAGTAGTGTTTTATACATACTCAGACCTAAGAAAATAATTACATTAGCAATTTTTCAGAATTATATTGTCTTGGTGAATGGTGAGCCCACCTGGTATTACAGGCTCAGACCACCTACTTTCTATGCCCTCATACTTCAAGTAGCACAGAGACACTTCTACTACAAAAGAACACAGATTTAACTCAAAGAGATTAATACACTGCTAGTAACAATGACTAACTGGGCAAATACCTTACTGGTGTTTTAGTTTGGTATGAAAGTAAATCAGCACTGTAATTATTCTGTGTTTTATCAGCAGAGTAACAAAACACAGTGAGCAGAGATGAACTGCAATTATGATTGATCTCAAATGTTACTCGAGAGTTGCTTTTGGTTAGAAGACCAGATTGTGTAAGTATGCCTTGTATGTAAGTTTCTTCTATAGCCAGAAGAACCATAATTTCTTCCTGAAAAAGTGGGAGATTTGAGATGGACCAGTCTTACACATCTGCTGAAAGCATTTTAATTTTTAAGAACAGCAAGAAGAACTAAGCAAAATCTCATTTATGACTCAAGTATCTCTAGTTAGTTATAGAGGTTGTAAAATACTTGTAAAATGAGTTGAGAGTCTTGGGATTTGGATCTGCATTCATTCTTCCTGACTAGGTAAATACTTGCTGCTAATCCTCACAGAGTAAATGAACGTTCAGTTCAAGGAACAAGCATCCCAGAATCAGAAAGGGTGAATTCATTACTCGCCTCTCAGGAATCCCATATTCCACTGGAATCCATGGAGCCAAACAACAAGGTTATGTGTGTGTATACAAGACATGAATATACAAAACACACTTATACATGGGTATAGATACACACAAACAAAAAAGCACTCAGAAACAGTCTTATATTCCACATCCCTCTGTAGAATAGCCTCTGATCCTAGACAGCTTCTTCAGATAAAGGTCATTAGTGAGGAGAATTAACCTTTTTTCCTCTCTTCCCTGCCACCGTATCAGAGGCATTCCTGAATTACAGTGGATGAATCCATGCCAACTTGGCTGATGTCTTCTTTTGACAAATGCACAGCTTTCCAGCAATACCACTGTCTTACCACATGGCTGCATATCTCTACAAGCCATTGCAATTCCAGGTGTGAATGTGTTGTCTCCCTCACCTTTATCACTGACTCTTTCAGAAGAAAACAGCAACATACCTCAGAAAAAAAGACTTTCTTTTCCAGAAGCCACTTTGAGTCTTCCCCAGATGCCACATTCCACCCCATGTCCAACAGCAGTTCTAGTTCTGTAAAATACTTTTCACCGTTTCTCCTGGCATGGATGCCAGATTTAATGAACAGTTCCCATATGTCCTCTAGACTCAAAAACACTCCAAGGAAAGTGTATTGTGTGGTGCCACCTACCATTCATCTGATGCCAGAAATTTGAAGCAAAAAGGTGGCACACCATGCTTGGCAGAAGTAACGTTTCATTCACTAAACTTCCTTAAAACTCCTGGATGAGGTCTTGTCACCATCTCTCAACATCTGCCCATCTTGCTAGCCTGTGCTATAAACTCTGTGGCCAGCCCTTACAGTTTCAGTGCCTTTTAGTAACTCTGGCTATATCTACTTACAGAAAGGAAGCATAATATTGCATTACATTTGCCCTTTTCTTACCTTTGATTTTTATTTTTTTCCACTCATGCATTTTCACTCCCTGTAGGACTGAAGTAGAACGCAAGAAAATGCCACAGCATTCAGTAGCAACAAGCAATAATAGGAGGCAGAAGTAACAACAAGATTGATTACTCACTTGAATCCTGTCTGAATATTGAGGTATCATTTTAAAAAATACATAAATTAAAAAAATAAATAGACAAAACTATACCTCATATTTTTAAAGTATATGCAAAGACTGAACACAAAGAAGAGAGAAATTATCAAAGAAACATGTTTGTCTCAAATGAGGTAAAAAAGAATTAATTGGTTTATTACTTCCTTGAAGACGTGGGGTAAAGATTATTTCAAAATAAATTAATTGTATACGCCATTGATGAGCACATTCTACCTTCCACTTTTACTCAATTTTTGTTCCTCTATGTCCTTCAAATATTAAACTGGTGATATTTTGCTCACACATCACGTTTTGAACAGCAAACCATTCCCTCACAGTGAACCTGCTACCTGAAAAGCGCGTATTACCATCATGAGATGTGTCTGTTCAGCCGGCGGAACGTAATAGTCCTGGAAAGCTGATCTATAAATTTCAGCCAAGAGACTCTACAGGAGAAGCAATTGCTAACTAAATGCTTCTGCTAATAGGGAGAAAAGTGATATTACTGACTAACAACTGCAATCAAAGCAGTATCAGCAACACAAGGAAAATATACAGCAAAACAGTTTGTAAGACACTACACAGCAGGAATCATGCACACTGCTATTTAAGTAGCTTTTTTCACATTTTCACAATTCCTTCTTCACAAAGGAATTCCATTCCCCTGGAAAACTGCCAGGAGCAGTGCCACCTTCTCATGTCTTCCCAATACTACTGAGTTTTAGAGGCAGAAAGCCAAGGTGCCACAAAGTTTGTAATGCATTTAGAAATAAACATCAACCACTTACGCTTACAAATATTTGGGAATATATCTCTTGGAGTGTCTTCCTCTTTTTCTTCATTTTTAAAACATTAGTATACAGGAAAGAAAGCCAAGGGTCAATCCAAGTATGGTAACAATGATTTATAGAGGGGGTAAGAGTTTTATTCAGAACTGCTGTTACTTGCAGCTTCTAGTATTTCTAAGCTATACAGCAAATGTTAAAACATGCATTCAAGGTCCATTTTCTCAATACCATACAATCATAAAACATTTACACTGACTGTATGCCCATCAGCTGCACCATGTGAGCAACACTTCCCGTTGCAGAGTGTGTCTTGGTAAACCACAGTCCCACAGACCACCATGGCTAGAAAAAGCCCTACCTTCTCTTCCTGATGCACTCTGTTGGCATTCTCCATCTGAAAGCTGTGCAAGGACTGAATTTTGTCGATCTGCTGTCGTTGCTTCTCTAGCTCTCCTTGGAATTCATTCTTTTTTTGCTCCACAGCAACCCTCTCCGCTGCTGCCCTGCGGACTTTGCCTTCCAGATCCATGACTCGACCCTGAGGAAGAGCAGATTAGCCAAAGCAAACAGAAATGCTTCCCCCTTGCCAGAATCTTGTTCAATGTATTCAAGGAATAGCAAATTTCACAGCTCTAATAATGCTGGTATCATGAAAGTCCTGGGTCAGCCAGGGATACTTGTCATACACACAGAGACACAAACCTCCTTAGTTTTACATAAATTAACAGGAGTGCATATTTCGTAGGCACTGTCAAAATTTCACTTAAAGATAAGAAAAATGAAAAGCTCAGTACTTGAGCTTAAAAAAACCCAAAATCAAAACACAAACATAAAAAAGATAGAGTCTACAATCTTTCTGAAGTACAAGGTCAAACAATTTTTTAAATGCAACCCATACAATTCTGACAGCTCTACACTTCTGTGTTGGTCCTAAACTAACTCAGTGTGAAAACTCAGCTCTCAAATCAATCTGATTTCCTGTAAGAGCTAGAAGAAAGTAGAGGGAGGACAATATTGCCCAACTTTTATATTAACAACTCACCGATGGCTATTACACAAAGACATGTATAAGAAAAATTAATTCATAAACCGAAAATCATCATTCTTCTTGATTGCTCGAAGAACAGCTACAGTCAGAAGAAAATTCAACACCATCACATCCAGTACATACAAATACAGAGACAAGCTAAGGAATCAAGCCTGATATTTTCACATTCTTTTCCCTTCCGCTCCACTTCTTTTTTGTAAGTACTAAGTTAGTTTTGCAGGACATTGTTTCTAAACATGTTGGGTTAAAATTTTTCTTCAGCAGTGATTAGGAATACAAAAACATGGAGAGGGGTTGGAATATCAACAGAATCTACCCATATGAAAAAAGACCTGGCGATTCTAGGTGGATTAAAAATTAGATATAATAAAAAATGTGCATGTTCCAAGACTCCACGAACATGGACCAAACCTTCTTACACCACAGTTTGTAGCATATTATGTATTATGCAGCATATCATGACCCACCTACTCTGGTTCTCCACCACAGAAAGCAAGAAATGGGAGAGGAGGCAGAGAAAAAAAAAAAAAGAAAAGAAGACTTGCAGTTTAGCTGGAATAGCAAGGAAAAGCACTCATTCCATTTCAGTCGTAATAGCTGCAAAGTCTTGCCAACAAACAAATGGCTCTACAGAGTACCTTAGAAGCCCCATCCATGTCTTCAGCTACGCTTTTATTCCATTCAGAGTGCATGACTAAGCACAAGTGAAGTAATTTTCAGGCTAACTTTTGGAGAAATGTACAAGATGGTACAGTACATCAGTAATACCAGAAGACCTTGTGTCTCTAGGTTATTGAGACCAAGATAAACTAGGATGGTGGCGTATTTCTCACTATCAGCTGCTTCATGGAAGTGCAGCAAAACTTAGCAGTACTGATACAGTTACTACCCACTGGTAGCCACCATCCAGAGGCCACTGACTAAAGGGAAAGCAAGGGATGACCAGAGTCTCAGAAGTCATATGGGAAAACCAAGACGTACCCCTAACCACATGGCCAGACACAAGTGTCCTGTTTGAATAGTGCCCACTCTGAGGTGAAACAGGAGTTCAACTCCTTCAGCTGCCAACTCAGTACTAAAATTTGGCTCAAAGAGGATACAAATTCACTGGATAAACTGGGAAGGAGCTCTCATGAGCCACATTTAATCAACACGTTGTTAAGTTTTAGGTTAGCTTGTTAAAAACAATAACAAAAAAACAAACCAAACCAAAGCAAAACAACAACAACAAAAGAATTAAAAAAAAAAACAAAAAACAACAACCAAACAACAAAAACAACAAGAAAAACCCAAACCTGTCCTGCAGATTGTCACAAACCAGAAACTTGACTCACGTACCCTACTTCAGAACAAATGTTCCAGAAAGGATTAAAACCCAAGCTCAATAGCCATAAAAAATTTAGTTATCATCAGACAAGGTAATTATTCCATATGATTTGCATGTCCTTATTCAGAAAGGTCACTAAGAAACACAAATTTACATTTTTAGACACTGAACAACCTAGATTTCCTTGTACTGGGGGGGGAAAGTATGCAAACAATCTTATGGGTTACATACAAAGACAAATCTAGGGATATGAGTGCGCTAGTTTTGACTGGGGTAGAGTTAATTTTCTTCACAGTAGCTGGTGTGGGGCTCTGTTTTAAATTTGTGATGAACACAGGGTTCATGATATAAAGATGTTTTTGTTACTACTGAGTAGGGCTTCCAAAAGCCAAGGCCTTTTCTGCTTTGTCTACATCCATGATGGTGAGGAAACTGGGGGTGCTTGGGAGGGTGGGAGGGGACAAAAAACAGGGGATCGCATTTGTCACATGTTTAATGTGAAACAGCCCAAGACAGCTGAATACTTTGTGTGAGCAGAAGTAACAAGTATCACACATGCAGGCACGTTCAAGTTTTGGGTTCCTCTCATGTACTCCCATTCTCCCAGTCTCCAACTACTGGTAAGCAACGACTGCAAAAATTATGGAAGTTCCTACAATAAGCTGAAGTTCCTGACTTGCCACATGAAGGACAATCATCCTTCTTGTGAACTATGTTTACAACCTGCACAAGTACAAAGTGACATGCAGAGCAAAAGGAATGTTACCTGCAGATCCATGCTGCGAGAACTTGCAATCCAGTAATTGAAACCTAAAACAATTATGCACGCCACGAGTGCAGCCATGAGGAGTGGTGGAGACTTCATCCCGCGACAGCTGTTTCCTAATCCTACCATTGCAAGAAAAAAACAAATCCGAAGAACCACAGCAAGTATGGAAACCTGCAAATTAAAAAGGGCACATTATACTGCATCCCCAATCACAGTTATTTTATACACACAATAAAACTTTCTTTGCAATAATGCAACAGCTCTCAGCTGACAGGCCTACACCCAGCAAGGAAGGTAAATGTATTAGTGTTGACCTGTCCAGGTATTTCCATCTGAAAGACAAAAAAAGGTTATCGCACACTATTAGCTTGTACATAAAGCTTCACGTGGTCTTGAGGGCGATGTCTTGAATACTGATAAGAATACAATGAAAATCTGCAGTAAACAGAACCAGCCATCCTTTTATCATACATTCTACCCAAAAAGCTAAGTTGACAACACCAGGCTAGAGGATAGATTCCATTTACCTAATTTACTCAGAAAATTAACTTAGTCTTGCTGTTTGAGGAGGAATTTGGACTTTGCTTCCTAAAATTCCCCCAGTTTCAACTTATTCCAACTGATACTACTATTCTAACTTCTTGTTCCCAAGCTTGTAAATAAATAAGGAAACCAGATTGAATCAAATTATTTAAAGGATAATCTAAAAATGGAAATTAATATCAATATGAGCAGACACTCCATTGATTTCAATGCTAAATTGAATTAAGTGTTCTCCATTTTGATCCTCAGCTGCTTTCTCTGCTCTTACAGAAAATAAATAATGAATTAGCAGTACCAAGGATACTACTGGTTGTTATTGACACTTGGGTAATTTCTGTGAAACAGCCCATTTTAAAAGATTGGCAGGGCAAAGGGCAGTTGCAATTCTCTTTGAAATAGGCTACATTCATTTCATGACATGGTAAAATCTGGTCTTAATAAGCCTAATGGCACCCAGGCTTTATGAATCCTCAAACTCCACTGGGAATCTCAGCTGCAGTTTGTAGAAGATTGCTCCCTTGTAAAATGAGATTAACTTCTTTTCTTTCTGCACTCCTGTAGACAAAAGACAGCAAAAACAAGCACAGAAGAACAGGCAGACAGCAAATACATATGCAACACAAGGCCCTAGTTCAATCTAAAATGGATACACTTACTAGAAATATATTGTACAGTCTCTCAAGGTACATGCTCTTCAGCAAAGCAAACTCTTCCCTACAGCTGCAATGCACAGGTGGCAAGGTTTTAAAAGTGAATAAATGGTAGCAACTCTCAAAGGGTTTTCATGTGAACATACACTGTAAACACAAGGGAAGAATGTGGTGGCACCACTTTGCAGGTACCAGAAATGTGGATTTTACTGTACATCTAGCACTTAAGTCCTTCAACAGCTCACCTACACCTAAGAGTGCACATGCATCCTCTGCAAAATTCCGTCTTTGCAGCCAAGATAAAAATCGATCTTCTCCTCTTTTCTCAGCAGTCAGTGCACAATACTGCCAGACTCATGAAGGTTTCAAATCTGTGCGTTCATTTGAAAAGCTTGCTAATTTGTATTTGAGGGTGGAACACCCAGAATATGTAAGAGTAAAATGCAACTTTCTGAAAACGTTCACACACACAAAACAATCCAAAGAAAGAATGCAAAAAAGTCTAACACCTGAGACTTGAGTTTCTTGCCTAAAGGAAACCTCATCTAAGGAGCAAAGGGACACATGCAGCACAGCTCCAGTGAACATCCACAGGGCCACATACAGATGAAGTAAGGTCAACACTAAGAAGCAAAGGCATGGGGAGGAACCATGCTTTTTTTTTCTTGTAAAGCAAAAAATTAAGATGCAGTAGATTAAGACACACAGAGTCATGCACAAATTTCCAGTAGAAAACTATGAATTGCAGAAACACACACATCTTGCACAGACTATTTTCCTGTTGTGTCATCCTAAAAGGTGGACCTGAGAAGTACAGAGCCACCATGTCTTACATGTGGTCCCTGAAAAGAGCCACAGACCGCCATAGCAGCAAAAATGAGAGCACAAAGGGCATGACTAGCACTGCCACCTCAGGTAAGAACAAGAGAATTGAGGTAATTTTGCATACCAGAATGAAATACTGTATTTCAAAAAACATCTGTCAGAACCTGTCGTGAAGTCATCCCTATCCTGCTCTTTGCCATAAGAGTATTCTTAGTTGGTGCACTTGACACTTGAAAAAACTACAAACACAGCACTGCAAGATGCAATGATTCATTCCAAGTGTGACTTGAATAAAATAACTGATATTTTCCTCATAGCTGTCAGAATTACAGAAAATGGTTCACATTATCAGCAGTAACAGCTTGCACTGGAATTTATCTACTGGATAAATATATGGGACTAGCTGTTCAGATCAAAAATTTAAGGAGGTAAAGCAACTATCTTGTTCAAAGAAAGAATGATTAGTTCACCATGCAGCTTAAAGCACGGGCATAAAACCATGTTTAAAAAATGCCAATACACCTAGATAGTACACAAATCTGGCAGCATCAGCACCTTTTCTGCTGTTTTCAGCTGTTAAAAACAAACAGGCAAGAAAGTGCTGATTTCACTAAAGCATGTTTGACTTCAATACATTGCTCTTTCTAGAAAAGGCAGTGTTGTTTGTCCTTAAATAATTTATATTAATTAGGAATTTATACTGAACAGAGGAAAAGTAAAAGGAAGAGGAAAAATACGAAAGACACAGAAGGATCTTCCACTCGCATACAGAAGACCCAAAATTTTACCTCAGTTGCAATATTGATATTCTCTCTCTCAATAGTTTAAAAATAAAAACTGTTTAACATTCTGCCATGGATATACACACTCATATTTCAGAGGATAGATGAGCAAATCAGCTCAATAAGCACATTTACATGAAAATGTGTTTGTACATGCTGTTTTTCAGGAAACATCTGCTCTGGCACAGTTATCTGAGCTGAATTTAAAATAAGTTTCTGATTTTATGGGTAAGAAAATAGTTTTACTGAACATGAAAGACTCCATCTTTCACCAATGTCCACGGCAGATGTAAAAATAAGCGTATGCGTAAAATTCCTGACTTCTGAACAGCAGATTTCATCCTTCTGCTTTGCCAGACTAGTGGTACCACACGGAAAAGGAGATGTTTTCGACTCGGAGATGTTCAAGCAAATTACCATACAGCATACTTTTACTTCCCACAGTGAGCAAGTCTTTCTTTTACTGTACTCAGCTGAAGCAGGATAGCTGGTATAATAGGATAGCAGTCTTCCACTACAGATAAATAACAACCTTGCCAACCAAGCCTCAAGACCAACACACTAGGGGTAAACACATAACAAAATGGTGTATTTCAAACTCCCAGAGGAAAGCCAAGTCTCTCTGCTCACAGGATCCAGATCTCTGTACTTCTATAAGACCTGCTGAGCAGGAACAATCAAAAAAGATGAAAAAGTCAATAGACACCCAGCAGACAGAGTAGCAAAAAGGTTCCCTCATCTCCCACCAGCACACCTGCCTACCAATCACCTCCTCTGCCACCCAGACACTGCACTGGTACAAAGCCAGAATAAGGCAGAGCAGCATCTAAAGACCAAGCACAGCTGAAGCAGCCACTGAAAAGTGAAGGCACAGCTTCTTGGATGTCTGAGTAAGGACAAAGTCTTACTAAAACCCCTGTGGAAAGGTAGAGCCACAACCAGAGACAAGACCAAAAAAAAAAAAAATTCCCCAAACCAAAAAAATCCCCCCCACATAAAAAAAAAACAAAAACAGAAAGCAAACAACCAAAAAAAAGAAACCCACCCCAACAAGGACCAACTAACACACAGTAGAGAGGTCACAGGATCCCATCCCAACCAGACTGGACCAGAATGGGGAACCTCCTCCCACCAAGGGAGCCCCTCAGACAGACAGTGGTACTATCCCCACCTGTTGCAGATTCTTTTCCAACTTCCCAGTGAGCTTCTGGAAGAAATTGCTCGTTTTTTCAGATATTGTCACAAAATTCCTATGTCCGACTGCTTGAATTAAAGCATACTGGATTAACCAAGCAAGTTAATTCAAAATTTCTTCCATTGACAAGTTAGTTAGTTATACCCAGACACAAGTAAATCAGAATAAAAGGTACTAGAACTTTGGTTTTATTAAAAAAAAAAAAAAAAAAAAAAAGGAAAAACAAGTAATTCTTTAAAAAGTGAATTAGAGAGCAAACATTTGTGTGCCCAGTCTTCCAAAACAAAAGTGACCATTTGTGGGCGGGTGGAAATGGAGTGCAGAAAAAATGAGTCAAAACCTTTCAATTTTCATTTTGTTCATGGTTAATACACAGTAGTGATTATCCTTGAAAGATAAATCCAGTTGGTTCTTACTCACAGCAGGATCTTACTTACAAGCACCACTATTCACAGCCCCGTGGTGAGAACCAGCTACAGCCAGCAGCAACCTTTATGCTTTCAAGGTTGCACAAACTGTACATAGGGGTCAGGAACTGTACACTGTCAAAAAACACAGCACAGATTTCTTACCATCCTCTGCAGCCACACTGTCCAGGGGTGGTTTTTCTTTTCAAACTTGCAAGTCAAGAGGTCAAACAAACATTTTTCCACTAGAGATTTAAAGTTTGTGCACTGAACTCAAGCCTGCTGACCACAAACTTCCTATATGCCTTTCACAGGGATTTACAAAACGCAGGAAAAAAAGAAAAAAAAAAACCCACCCTGAAACATTCAGCAACAGCCACTACTCAAACTTCTATACTTTGGATGAATGTCCCTGAGTCACTATTTACCCAAATTATCAAGTTACAATTTCACAGGAAGGGAAGGGCATTTTCACCACAACACATTCAACAACTTCACACTCATCCTGCTCAGAAATAACCATGTGATAGTCAATTCAGGTCTCAGGTCCTCCTTTTCTAATGCATTTTAAACTAAAAGTAACAGATCAGAAGACTATGAAAACCCTAAAAATGCACTATCACTCCAAGCACAGGGTGACTGTTACCACTAATTATGTTTCAGCTCAAGAAGTCTCTCTTCTTTCAAACAACTACTTTACAAGAAGCTAATAACCAATCACCCTCAATGCCCTTTATCTGATTAAAGAGAATTCCCAAACAGGTATGTGGCAAAACAGATGCTAGAGGTTTAAGGTAGGTATCTATTCCAATGAGAGAAGCCAGCTAATCAAAAATAACTTGATAAAATGTTCTAGAATACCTGGACATGTTTCTGGATGTGCTGCCTAGGTGTACTTCTAGAAAATACTACTACCACCTGTAGTACTGTGTATGAAAATAAAATCAAACATGCAAACTTATACACTTGAACTATCTCAAGAGTTAGTAATACTGTTCATTTGTTTTTATGAATATATTTTGTTGCCAGTATTTTTTCCAAACAACATGAACTAGCTTGTTTAAGATCACAATTAATAGGACATCCACTTACATTAAACGAAGATTAGGAAACAGAGTACACTAAATTTAGATATGTGATGAGAAACCTACCTACTAAAGTGCTACCATTTCTCCACCACTGCAAAACTACACACATGGTTTGACTGTAAAACATGCAGACCTCCCACCAGGAGAAAAAAAATTCAACATTACAAGTAGTTCTTTAAGAGCCAAGTCCTGTTAAGATGCAAGATGAAAGGCCATTCAAAAAAGTTCAATTCAAGAGCAAGATTTTCTAAAAATCTGATCAACTCCTTCTATCTTCAAGTTGACAAGGGGAACCAATGAAGTAAAGCAAGGCAAACATCCTGGGCCCAGGCGATAAACACAGTGTTCTTTCTGTACCCAACAGCCGAATCAAAATTTCTGAAGTGGGGGTAGCACTTTTGCAAGCAGAGGGAAGGCCTCTGCAGGCATGAACTTTTGAAAAGTCATCAGTGCCCTGAGCAGAGGTAAGGCCCCTGCAGCCCTGCTCACGGAGAGGGAAAGCAAGGAGCAGACTGACGCGGGGCTAGCTCGGAAGGAGGAGGAGGATGGTGAACAGTCAGTCACAGGTCACCGCTCGGACTGGAAGAGACCTCGGAAGGCCACCTAGTCCGACCCTTCCCAAGACGAGTGGGCGGGAGGACGTATCTCACACCTGCATTGATTTCCAACATTATTATTTCTACCTCCGCTAGGAATACTCAAAGATGTTTCCGGCTCAAGACTTTTAAGAGGGAAGGCTGGCTGAAGGAACAAGGAAATGCGAAGTTAATTAAGTACTATCAGTGTCCGGCAAGCACGCCAGCTAAGCCCCAGCAAGCCGGCCCGGTACCTCTGCAAGCACTGCCGGCGGCGAGCGGGAAATTCCCGCGGGACGGAGCCCGCCCGGGGCCGCCCCTCGCCGGCCTCACCGCCGTCACGGCCGGCTGCCGCCCGCCGCGGACGTCCCATGCCGGGCCCGCCGCTCGTTCCCTACCGCCGCCAGCCAAGCCGACCCCGGCGGGACAGAGCCGGCAGAGCCGCGGCCCGGCGACCCTCCCACCCTGCCACCCACCCGGCCCCCCCGGCGGCCTCACCTCGCCGTGCCGCCAGCTGCGCCCCCACCGAGCAGAAGAGCGAGGGTCGGTACCGCGCCTCCCGCTACCCTCGTCGCCCGAGGCGAAGGAGGGCGGGCAGAGAGGGACGCGGGGAAGCTCTCGCCCCGCCCGGCCCGGCCCGGCCCCTCCCCGTCCCGCCGGCGCCTCAGCCCGAGCGGCGCCCTGGTTGAGCAGGGCCGAGCCTTCGCGCCCGTCCGCGAGGAAACCGCGGGACAGCCGCTGCGGCGGCACCTCCCGCCCCGCTTCGCCCCGCACCGCCCCGCCCCGCTTCGCCCCGCCCTGCCCTGCCCCGCCCCGCTTCGCCCCGCCCCGCCCCGCCCCGCCCCGCCCCGCCCCGCACCGCCCTGCACCGCCCTGCCCCGCCCCGCCCCGCCCCGCACCGCCCCGCACCGCCCCGCACCGCCCCGCCCCGCCCCGCCCCGCCCCGCCCCGCACCGCCCTGCACCGCCCTGCCCCGCCCCGCACCGCCCCGCCCCGCCCCGCCCCGCACCGCCCCGCCCCGCACCTCCCCGCACCGCCCTGCCCCGCACCGCCCCGCACCGCCCCGCCCCGCCCCGCCCCGCCCCGCACCGCCCCGCACCGCCCTGCACCGCCCTGCCCCCAAGCCTCTCAGGCGGAGTCTTTCCTTCACCAGCGCTTCTGCTGAGTTCCAGATTTCCGTTCTTGACCACAGGCCCTTCAGTTTCTGGAAGGAGGTAATGTGGGCGAAGCTGTGTGTCCAAAATCAGAGACAGAGTGACAGAAATCTCAGAAAGGCTGTTTTAATACTTATTTTTGACTGTCGAGCAGATGACACTGGTATTTTCTTTGTTTTAAAAAAAGGAAAGTTAGTCAACCTATTTATTCCATGGTTGTCATTAACTCAGCTGGACACTTTCCACCGTCTAGATGGAATCATAGAATCATTTTGTTTGGAAGGAGCCTTAAAGATGATCTAGTTCTAACCCATCTGCCACAGGCATCTTCCACTAGGCCAGGATGCGCAAAGCCATGTTCCAAACCAGCCTTGAACAGTGATGGGGGCGGGGCATCCACAACTTCTTTGGGCAACCTAACCTGTTCCAGTGCCTTCCGACTCTCACAGTAAAAAATTTCTTTCATAATTTCATAATTTGTAAGGATTTCCTTTCTAAATTTCCCCTTTCAGTTTGAAGCCACTCCTCTTTGTCACATCAATACAGTTTCTAATGACGAGTCTCTCTCCAGCTTCCCTATAGGCCTCCTTCAGACACTGGAAGGCTGCTATGACCAACACACACAATCTTCTCTTTTCCAGGCTGAACAGCCCCAGCTTCCTCAGACCAATCTGCATGTTGTTTCCACATTTTGCGTTTTGCAAGTGGAAGTTTAAAAGACAGAATGAAAGCGGAATAGAAGAACTAGTGAAGCAGCAATTGTAGGCTCTGAAAAAAAACCAAAATAATTTCTTTACATATACATATATATATATATGTAAATTTCTAACAGAACAAAGAGCACAAACTTAACAAGTGATCTTCCATGTCAGAAGATAATGCCAAATATGAGGCTTTCTTCCAGTCTTTGAAGACTATTTAAAAGTTGATCAGTGTAACACCTGCATTTTAGCCTTTTTACAGGAGCGAACAACTATGTATTACTATATATTTATTTTTTTTAAAAGTAATTCATACAATAGCTTCGTCTAGACCAGAAACAGAAAATTTTCCTACAAGTTCATGTCGGATCACATCCCACTAATTAAGGAATTAATTGATTTCCTAGTGGAATCTGCAACATTAATAAAAAAGGTATTATTTTAAAAAGTAAATAGCCATGTATTTTAACCAAGAACTAATAAAAACACAAGGGTACGTCTACTTATGTTACACTGCAGAAAAGTTAAGGATCTTAGCACGATCTCTTGGGACCACTACTAGAAGCAATGTACTACTGTGCCTGAAAAGTCTAGAAGAAAACCAATTTGCAGAAGTCAGCTGGAGGTGCATCTCCTGAATAATTTGTATCCAAAAGAGAAGGGGAAATCCGCAAAATTTTGTGGGAAAAATAGATTACCTTTAACTATTTTTTATTTAATAAATGCTGCTTTTTTTGCTAAATAGTTAGCTAAACAAATCCAATTCTCATTACTCTTTCACTGCAAAGCATATCTAACTAGAAAATCCAGTATACCTTTTTTTTCCTCAAAAAAAAAATTATCTTTCCAGTAGAATATAATTGTCAAAACAGTTCACAGAACCACAGAATAGTGGGACCTTTGGAGATCATCCAGTTCAACCCACCTGCCCAGGCACGGCCACCTAGAGCAGGTTACAAAGGAACTCATCCAGGTGAGTTTTGAATGTCTCCAGAGAGGGAGAATCCATGACATACCTGGGCAGCCTGTTCCACTGCTCTGGCACACTCAATGTGAAAGAAGTTGTTCCTCATGTTGAGGTAGAACTTCCTATGTTTTAGTTTATAGCCATTGCTCCTCATCCTGTTGCTGGGCACCATCCTCTTTGCACCTGCCTTTAAGATATCGGTATGCATTAATGAGATCCCCTCTCAGTCTTCTCTAGACTAAACAGGCCCAGTTCCTGTAGTGTTTCCTCATAAGAGAAATGCTCCAGACTCCTGATAATCCTAGTGGCCTTTCACTGGATCGTCTTCAGTAGCTACTTTTACTGAGGAGCTCAGAACTGGACACAGCACTCCAGATGTGGCCTCAGCAGGGCCGAGCAGAGGGGCAGGATCACACATCTTGACCTGCTGGCCACACTCCTCTTCCCAATGCACCCCAGAATGACATTGGCCCTCCTGGCCACAAGGGCACTGCCAGCTCATGGACAGCTTGTGATCCACCAAGAGTCCCAGGTCCTTCTCCACAGAGCCGCTCTGTAGGAGGTCAGCCCCAGCCTGTGCTGGCACTTGGGGCTGTTCCTCCCCAGGTGCAGGACCTGGCACCTGCCCCTGTTGAACTCATTAAGTTTCTCTCTGCCCAACTCTCCAGCCTATCAGGGTCCCACGGAATGGCAGCAGAACCTTCAGGTGGATCAGCCACTCCCCCAGTTTAGTGCCACCAGCACACTTGCTGAGGGTGCATCCTATCCCTTCCTCCAGGTCATTGATAAACAAGCTGAACAACACTGGTCCCAGTACTGATCCCTGGAGAACTGGCTGCAGGCCTCCAGCCAGATTCTGCTCTGCTGATCACGACCCTCTGAGCTCTGCCCTTCAGCCAGTTCCTGATCCACCTCGCTGTCCATTCCTCTAACCCCCATTTCCTGAGCTTACCTGCAAGTTAATGTTGTTGTGGCAGACAGTGTCAAAAGCCTTGCTGAAGTCAAGGCAGACAACATCCACTGCTCTCCCCTCACTGATCCATCCTGCCATGCCACCACAGAAGTGCATCGGATCGGTCAAGCATGAGTTTCCCCTGGTGAATCCATGCTGACTGCTCCCAGTGACCCTATTGTCTTCTACATGCCCGGGCAGAACGGGCTGTTCCTTTTCAGGTGTGGAGGTGAGGCTGACTGGACATATTTTCCTGGCTCCTCCTTGTTCTTCTTGAAGATGGCAGTAACACCAGCTTTCCCTCAGTCATTGGGCACCTCTCCTGTTCTCCTTGATTTTGCACAGATAATGGAGGTTGGTTTAGCAACATCTGCCAGCAACATCTCCCCTGGCACCCATGGGTGCATCCCATCAGAGCCCACAGATTTATGGGTGTTAAGTCTGTCTAGCTGATCTCTAGCCCAACCCTCTATGACCAGGGGAAGCCTGCATTTCTCCAGCCTTCCTCTCTTGCCTCCAAGGTCTGGGACTTCTCAGGGCTGGCCTCACCAGTAAAGACTGAGACAAAAGAAAGCATTCAGTAATTCTGCCTTCTCTGTATCTTCCATCACCAGGACACCCATCTGATTCAGCACTGGCCCCACATTTTCCCTAATCTTCCTTTTGCTGCTGCTGCTGAATCTATATAAGCTTTGAAATTCACTTTTGAAGAAAACTCTAGTATATACATTGCAAAAATGGACATCACTATTCACTCGGTCAAGCAGCACGCCTAGTATTGTGCAAGTTTTAATGCTCTTACTCTTTAGAACTGGATTTACATACTGTGGTTTGTTTTGAGATGTAATTTCATTGCAAGTTGGAAATTGGAGTAAGTATTTGCTTATATATGAAATAATATTAGGTGGTATTTTCTACTTCCATTTTAAAAGAAAAACCTTCTGAGAGTTTTATCTGGATTCCAACTCATCCGTGCATTTGTAGACATAGAAAATTCTTATTTAGGTAATCACTACATATTACATCACAACAAGCCATTTGCAAACAAAACAAGAAATAAGTAGGAAATGGAACAATTTGTTTGCATCTACAAGGATACTCAGAAGAACTGTCTAATGGAATCAGGCTGCTGTCTTCTGTTACTGAAGCACAGACAATGATAAGGAGTTTTCTTATCCTTTCCCAGATTTTGTGTGCTCTCTCTGAGGAATTCTGAATGTTGTCCGTGGGCTTAACTTCTGTAAATGGCAACATCATTCTGGCTTCTTCAGCTCTGCAGAAGTTGCCTCAAAGTGTCAGCTCTCTTGCTTAATTGCACTGTCTCATTCAGAGAAAATTCCCAGTGTGCTCTGATACGAGAACAAAGAGCTTCATGGAGAATCCAGATCAGCTGTAGGAATTACAGTTAGGCAGGCTGGTCTTGCTAGAACAAAAGCAACATCTACTGTAAAGGCAGTAAAAAACTCCACCTTAGAAAAGGACACGTTGACTTAGAGAGCTGGATCTTTACCAGATTAACTGTCAGCTTCGCTGCTTGACTTCTTTTTCTTCATGTTACCTCTGTGTCTTTGGTATATTGGGACATAGGTTTTTCATTCATGAGACACCTCTAAATGTTGCGTTAGGAGGTTTATTGCTTGATGTTAGTTCTTCTGCATTGGTTGATGCCATTTTCTTGGGAAAAGTATTACCTGCAGGCAGTGGCTGTAGTCACTCTTGATGGTTCACCTTGGACTCAGAATTAAGTCATTCTTTTCTCTTCAAAAATGATAAATAAAAGACTGAGACCCTTATCTCCAACCTTTTTTGTCTTCCATATATGTAAGCCAGTAAAAAGAATGGAACACATTATTTTCTGTGGTTGTTAGATCGATGGACAGCTTTCTGTGACACCAGTTGCATATGCAATGAAGGATGCCAGATTTGCAAGCATTTGCTACAACCTTGTGCATATGTGTACAGTCCCATGCACAGGTTTCAGGCTGAACCTGGTTTTCCTAGAACACGGGCTGATACTTGCAAAACTTAGGACTATTGGACTGAAATTCATAAAGTGAAGGATATAGCCTGACCTCTGCTGTGCAATTACAGAGCAAATGAGTCTTCTCAGTTCTTCAGTAGCTCAGAACAATAATGCTGTTTTCACCTAATGAGGGCACTGAGTAGCTTAACTTACTAGGGATAGCACATGGCCAGTCCAATACATAAAACAGGGCTTAAAAGGTTGAAAAAGTTCTCTCTGGGTCTTGAATGTCTACCTAGGAAACAGTGGTATTTTCTAGAAAAACTGTCAGTGATACAAAACTGCAGTTCTGCAGGGAAGGGCAGTGTTAACCGGCATGGTAACTGAGTTCAGTTTTGGCTAACTTGCCTCACTTCACTTATAGGAAGAAAGAACATACAAGGATCTTTTTTTTCACTTCTTACTGCCAGAGTTCACATTACATAAGAAGATATGGTAATGTCTGGTAGACAGTATGTGAAATTACCTGAGAGCCACAGGATTCTAGCTACAGTGGTGCACCTTGGTACAGGGCTCTGCTGTTGCTATGATCAAGGGAACAGCACTTAACTTCTACCTTAATTTATAATGTAACCGTAACAATTTAACAGAGGAATAACACTTGGCAGCATTTAACCTAATTTATAACTTCAGAGTTATACTTAGTAACTTAGCGAAAGAACAACACTTACCAGCATTTAAGTAGAGTTAAATTGTAAGTCACAAGCTTACTTACAGGCCTAACTTACTTTGATATCCAAGGTACTTAAACATCTAAGAAGGCAGCATTTTTCTCAGATTTGCTATAGCATATGCACATGTGCATGCACACAGACATAAAGAGTCAGTTCAAGAAAGGTACCTGTGAAAAATTCCCCTCGGAGGTCAGTGAAATACACACGTTGGATGCCTTTGCATTTCCCAATGGGTGAAGTGTCAGGCCTCGAGGAGTGAGGGCATCATCCCAAGACTCGTCACTGTTCAGTGATTCTCCAAGGATAGCACACTTGAGAGTTCACTGGCTCTGAGAGGCATCCCCCTCAGAGGGAGATGCTGGTCACAGCCCACTGCGGTCCAGGAGAGCTCAAAGGGTCTCATTTGGACCACTGTTTGTAAGGTCGCAAGAGAGTGGGTTTTAGTCATAGTGTTTCATACTGGCTGCAGTTTGGGTCGGCACTTTCTTTGAATGTACGAGAACAGGAATGTTGTGCCATTGAGTCAGGAAAGATACTTTCCAAGGCTGTTCATAGGTAAAACAGAACCTCACTAGACAACAGTTCCTGGGAGCAGACCATGTTTCTGATAAGCTCAGGAAGAGCTGAGCCCAGGTGTTGTTTCCAAGGCTGAGGCCTAATGAGCATTTCTTAGATCACAGTGCAGCCTGGAATGGGGGAGAGGGGGAATGCACCACCACAGGAGTCTATAAAGCACAGGCTGATTTACACCTCTTTACCTGAATTTTGCACTACCTTGTACACAATACGTGTGCTGCATATGCAGGTACAGGGCAAAAAGGAAACCTATTATAAAGGTTATGTGGGAATTACTAGAAGTACTTTGGAAATGCAGGTGGGAAACTGAAAAGTGTCCAGCAAGGCAGTCTACCTATAAATTCAGTAGCAGTAAGACAAAGGAAAAAGTATATTCTGTTGAATTTACAGAGGCTCAAAGCATAAGTTTCATACAGTGGTGTTTGTTTATGTGAAGGTAATGCTGTATTTGCTGGGACTGGTGCCTGAGAGGCACAAGTGTCAGTTTGTGAAGCAGATTTGTCACCTTATGGTCACGACAGAGAGCTAGTAGCGAGTGACAGCCTTACCAGTGATTTAGCACCAAGACAAAGCATTTCCAGTAGGGTTGATAGCTAATTGTCCACTCTTGGGCTGAGACTGCTGCCAGCATTAACTGACGGGATACATATCACGGTATCCCGCAGCCATAGGGAGGAGAAGAGAGATCCAGCAGGCAGGAATTATGCAGCAAGATTAATTCATTTAATTATTTTACAAACTCTTCTATAGACTTTTTTCTTCATAGTCTAATTGGTCAAAGGATCAGCCATCCCTTGGGGTGGTTGGCTAAAATCCTAAAACATCCATTGTCAAAATATTTTCTACTGTATTTTCTACTGTACTGTTCATAGCTTATAGAACTCTGCTAATATCTTCCATGAGAGAGAAAAGTATCTCACGGGAGTGGAAAGAAGCAAGAGAAATTCTTCCTAGCTGCATATTTGTATCCACAGATACATATGTCAAATCTCCTTTTGTCAGCAGTTCAAAGACGGTATGTACAGGATACCACTGAAATTGAACAAATGATGTTTCTACACTTCCAACATAGCAGCAGGAATAAGAATGCACCACCTTTGAAATACATCACATCAACAGCATTTGCACCTTTTGCACCACAAAAATATGGGTACTACAGCAAATCCTGAAGTTTCAGATTAGACACAGCCTCTGTGACAGTCTTCTGCTGATGCAAACCTGCAAGTATTATTACTGTACAACAGGCACATTAAAAATAAATTTTGCATCACTTACCTGAAGAGACAGAAATAGCAAATAAAAATACAGTGTGTAGAGATAGCCACCAGATGGTAGCAAACACGTAGTATAGGTCTGTCAAATCTTCTCAATTATACTGCATTTCTTGAAAGAGAGAACACTCATGTACATGTTTAAACATGTGATCAACAAGCTGATCTATAAAAATGCTACTGTAATTTTTAACAACCACTCAAAATTTTTACATCAAAAAACACCATTGAGTTATATCCTTCATGGTTACTTTGCTACAGAACACACAGTTACTTTGTTAGCAGAACACATCCTTCATGTTCCTTCTGACAAAGAGGTGAGACAAAATTAAGATGCTGGCAAAATTCAGCAAAATGATTGACATTTGTCTTCAGACAACTGGTTGTTGCATTGCCAAATTTTATCATCAGTCTAAAGTCAAGAAAACTCCAGTGCTTACTAAACTGCCTGACAGCTTCTGCATAAAGACTGTAGAAGTGAATAATGTACAGTGGAAAACTGCTTTTCAGGATGTTCAAACACAACTCTATGCTAACATCATCAGTTCACTAAAGCAAGAGTGAGACCGTGGGCTCTAGACTGTTCTAGACAAATATAAAAATTTACCCTTTCTCATAGAAAAATAAATACTGACGTAATAAATAGTTCAATTTGTTCAAATAGTTCAATTACTGACGAACTGAACGAATAGTTCATTACATTTCTGCTGACCCTGATTCACACAGCTACAGGGACTGCATGATACATCTGTGGTCACAATCTCCCTAGACATTAGAACAACATAGATTTAGGAAACAAGGCTTTCCAAAGTTGAGTGTATGTATAAGGGAAAGGGCATCACATCTTCTGGGAGCTTCCTTTGCCCTTTGTTTGTTGGGTGAAGTGCCAAAACTTACATTTGCAAGGGTTATCACCACCAGCTGAGAACAAACACACAAGCAAACCAAAGCAAAAAACCAAACCAACAAGCAAAAACCAAAACAAACAGGAAAACCCCAACTCAACCCAAAAAACAGCACTCCAATTCATGCCATCACTACCACAAAATTACTATTTTGTTTCTAGAACTCTCTGGTTCAAGAACTGAGATGTTGACAGGAAAAAAGATGATAGCTTTTGAAGAGTTCACAATGTCATTGCCACCTCTGCACAGTGGATGTTAATGCTACTTCGCTTTCCAAGTGACTCATACCTCTAAAAGACTGACATTTTGTATTAGAACCCTGAGATATGATTTTGGATCCTTTGCTTTTAAAACATGTGAAAACAACAGTTTGGGGTTCTATGTATATGGATAAATTGGTGTAAATTGGCTGTCTCCAAGTTCTTTTTGGTCCTCATGCTTTTTTGGACCTCTTTTGAACCTCTTCTCTTGATACTGTAGAGGCAGGCAGCAGAGCTGTTGTGCAAGTATTCATCCTCCATGACAAGGTCCCATCAAAGCCTCTGCATTAAATAATGTTTTGTCTGGATTGCTTTGTTGTTTTCTGAGAGCTGGAAAGGTATAGACTTTATTATAGATAATCCCTTGCCTCTGCTTCTACCACCTGCCTTGTGATGACAGAAATTAACATATATGTGCACCTGTCTTCTTCTCTCACCAGTGACTGCAGTTTTCCTTGAGAAGAGGTACTGTTTAATACTGTGTTCCATCATGTCTCTAGAGGATTAAATTATTTCATGGGAACTAATGATACAGACAGTAGCAGTAGTGAAAAGTGAAATGCTAGCAGTGCTAATCCTATTATTGAATTTGTGTAGGAAATAGACAGCAAAAGACTATTTGGAGCAGCAGTGATAAATGCATCACCTATGGCACAGTGATGCAATCCTGCTGCTGTATCTTGGAAGAGGAATCCATGCAATCTTTGAAACATAACTGTGCGCAGGATCTGTTACCTTTTGCCTGTTTATGGCATGCCAAGGCTAATTCCTGAAGTAAATTCACAGTCCTCTACACAGTCATGGTCTGCCTTAGGTCCAGCAATAAACAAGCACCTTTCATGAGCTAGCAGCTCTGCAGCACAGAAAAGCACAGCTGGCCCAAAATAGACTAGAGCTGCATTAGATCTGCATGTCACCCACTGCACTACCCTGAATAGCTCTTTGTGGATACCACTTTTAGAAGTGCAGTCAGACTTGGCTCTGATACAACATCCAAAGGCCTTTATAGACCTGAAGGCTCTAAAAATAATGTGTTTGAAATAATATACTTCAACTAAGAATGTGACAACCCACTGGAGCATAGCTTAGTACAGACCGTTTCTTTTGCTGCCTGAGGAGCAGAAAGCAGGAACTAATTGCCTTGATTGTTTCTCTTCCCTAATTGTGTGAATTTGATTTTTAAGACCCTGGTATTAGCTGCCGGTACAATCAATTACAGACCTGCAAACCATTTCCCAAGCTGTTGCTGCCAACAGAATTGTGCCTGTTCCAGTATACTCCAGGACATAGGGAGAGCACAAACAGCTGCTCACGTTTTTTTTCCCAATGGCTGCTCAGCAGTACTCCAAGCCTGCAGTCTTACTGCTGAGCATGATCTGTGTGCCCCTCATGCTGCTAATATTACACTGCCATCTCAGAAAGAAGGAAATTTTCAAAATCTTCCCTTATAGGCCAACCACTTTGTCAGGAAAAAAAAATCTCCTAAACTTTAAAGAAAAGAGAGATTTCCCAGCTAGACCTGTAGCACTTTCCTATGTCTGCTTTCTGAGAGATTGCCATTTCAGGTGGGAAAGAGAATCCAGACTGTCTTGAGGTGTCTCCATGCAAATGTCCCCTCTACATACGCAAGGCAACCCCACAAAGCAATTTGAAGCACAGCCTAGCAGCTGTGCTTTTGTAAACCTCAGTGTATCTGCTGTGGTTTATGCCACACCTCCAACTCTTGACTTGAGCTTAATGCTTTTACTCAACAGGCTGCAACCCTCTGAGTCTATTCTCTGCAGTGCCTTGGGAAACTACAGTCAAGGTCTTACACCTGCATTACATAGAATTTACAACTGTGAATTCTGACAGTCATTCAGATGTAGTTCTGTTCATGCTACTTTGGCAATGCACAGGGACTTCGCAATCAAGAATGCAGGAGAAGGAAAATTTATATTTGCTTTGGAACTATGCATTATTTACAGGGCACAAATAAAGAGACTACAGCCAATAGCTCCTGAATGTTATTTCCAGCTGTGTTACTTCATCTGTGTGATCTCGGGAGAGCAGTGTCTATATTTAAGCTTCCAGGCATGTATTTGTTCCTTACAATGGCTTTAATCTTTATAAGCAGCTAGCTGTCCAGTGCATGTATGTGCACCATACACATAACAAAACAGAAACATCAAGCTACATCACAGAAAAAGACCCAACCCCATCTACAAGCTAAAACTAACAGGACAGGAATATTGACTTGCACAGTGGAAAAACAACAACAGCAACAACACAATATTACCTCGTAAAAGTTTTTGAAACTTTCTCTGCCCTTTTTATGATCACAGCTAGAGTCACCAAGTGTCTGTTTTTGAGAGCGTGGGGGCAGCCAGTGAACCCTCCACTCAGATTTCTAAATCCATTCATGAATGTACTGTCAGGGAACACTGTCAGGCTTTGTCACAGCCAAGCCATGCCTTAGAACCAGACACACAAACTAACAAGCAGTAGAAATGTGCTATATGTTAGGACAAATTGTTGAGTACTGTGACTTGATAGACATTGTAGCAGATGTGTACTAGGCAAATAATTACTCCACCACATAACAAAATCACAGGATCTTTTAAGATGGAAAAGACGTCTGAGATTGTTGAGCCCAGCCTTTGACTGATCAACATCTTGTCAACTAGACCATGGCACTAAGTTCTGCGTCCAGTCATTTCTTGTACACCTCCAGAGATGGTGGCTCCACCACCTCCCTAGGCAGTCCATTCCAATGTTTAACAATCTCATTCACAAAGAAATTCCTCCTGATGTCCAGCCTGAACCTCTCCCGGTGCAGCTTGAGGCTATTTCCTCATGTCCTGTCACTTGCTGCTTGGGAGAAGAAGCCAATCCCCACTTGGCTACATCCTCCTTTCAGGTGGTTGCAAAAAGTCATAAAGTCACCCCCGAGCCTTCTTTTTTTCCGGGCTAAACAACCACAGCTCCCTCAGCTGCTCCTCATCAGACTTGTGCTCCAGACCCTTCACAGCTTCATTGCTCTGCTCTGTGCAGAGTGAAACTCAACCTGCATCACACCACTGCTGCACCTTACTCTTAAAACATAATGATAAAGAAAGGTGTCAGTGAGGATTATAAAGTCCTAGTGGGGATGGACCACTTCCTTCCAGTGTAAGAAATGTCCCTGATTGTTTGTGTTTCATAAATAATTCTCAAAAGAGCCTGGTTGTCTGTTCACTCCATGGTAATTGCACAGTGAATCTGTGCTTCAGATGAGAGAAAAAACAGCCCACTGAAACCCAGGCATTCCTAGTAACTCAAGCTGTTACAGTACTGATCATGGAGCAAATAAAACTGGTGTGACCACATTGTTGGATCAGAGGTAGTGGCAGCCATAAGAGGACAGAACCCTTTTTTTATGGATTCTATTTGTTTCACAAGGATCCACACTTATAAGTCTGTAATGTCAGAAAGCTAAAGAAAACTTGACTAGAGCTATTTGGGTGAGGAGAGGGAAGAGAGGGAAGAGAGGGAAGAGAGGGAAGAGAGGGAAGAGAGGGAAGAGAGGGAAGAGAGGGAAGAGAGGGAAGAGAGGGAAGGGGTTTAAGATATAATTTTTAATCATCTTGCTGTGTAGCAGAATTGCGACTCACATTAAACAGCAAGGTTTCCCCTGTAGTGGACAGGCAGAGTGCATTGAGCCAGCTCCAGCACCCTGTATGGAATAAAACACTTCAGAATTAAATATTGAACATCACAACCATCACTGAAAGGTAAAGTCTCAGATCTTTTAACAAAGGTATCTACAGGTGAGGGGTAATAGTTCCCATTGTTCCTCAGTAAAGTGTAGTAGATACTGAAAAATTGAAAAAATAGACTATGTATCTCCTACAAAACTTTTAGTTACTCAGCTTCAGCAAAGACGTTAGAATAATTTGTATTCAATTCTTTACTGTAAGAACTACTACATCAATGAAATAAATTCATATAAAACACAGGTTAGAGTGCATTCCTAATTCTCATTTTTTTCCCTCCAGGAACTTCTCCAAAGGCTCTTGAACAACTTTATTTGGTTTAGCCTGTCTGTGAATTTCAAACATAATTAATAAAGACATCTTAAGCTGATCTCCTGGAAGTGACACAGTCTCTGTTTTATACTAGGAAATCATTCCTACAAATTACAGACTGTGATCAAGTATTACAATGCTACCACTGAAATACAAACACTGGTTTTCTTAAGTGTTATAAGCACTTGCTCAATGATCTACACAAGCCTTAATTTGTGTTACGTATGTCTTTCCCGCAGTATGAACTCATCTAAAGAGATTTAAGATTCATGTTTTGACTGTGGCTTTATGTACAGAAGGAATCAGAGGATTTTTGCTTTGTGATTCTTTAGATCACTTTGCAAGGGAAGGACTCTCCAGTGTTAACACCAGTATCAGGGAGAGACACGAGTCTGCAGGAGCTTAGGCACAGCCTTGCCTTTGGGCAGCAATAAAACACCTCCTTCTTTAAAATAAATATTTTCTACAGCAAATGTATATAATTCTCTTGCAGCTAGAACTCTTTTGTACATTTTTTTTTTGGAAGAAGCTCCTTCTCATGCCTGGGGAGTGCACATGTCTGGGAAATCAAGCTATGTGTCCTTTCAAACTATCTCTAAATCAGGAACAGCTATTATCAGAAAATGGCCAGAATACTCACTGAATAGTTATCTTTCCTAGCTTGGAAGGGACCCATTTCACACTTTATGGACCTGATCAAAAAGTTCACTGAAGTCTGGGGGCTTTCATTAACTTTGAGGGGTTTCAGCTCTGATCATTAAAATGAAAAAGAAAAAAAAAGAAAACCAAAAAACCAACAAAGCAATACTTCATCACCTAGCTGCCAGTGTCTGTGTGGGGATACAGTTAAAATTGAACAAAGCAGAAACCCACTGAGGTTTTCACTCTGCTTTGTATCACACCGCTTATGCATCTGAGAAAAACACTTTATAGCTTTAGAGTAATTCTCTGAAGTACACAGCTCTCACCCATTGTGATTTCTGAGAGAACAGCTAGTGGTGGCAACTAAGGCAGCTCAGCATTCTTTTCTCCATAAACACCATCCCGTGCAGCAGGACCACACCCATGCTTGCTGAAGTAACTGTTTTCATCACTCTGCGGAACAGTCATATATGTGTCCACGGAATAATTTATTTGCATGGTGTAGAGAGACGAAGAGCACAGTTACGAGGAAGCTCCCAGCAATGGATCAACCTCCCAGGTGGCTGTAGTTGTTTCTGGGTACCTAGCAAGGAGAGAATCTCTGCTGAGGCAACACCATTGTACAAATTGATTAGCTGAGGTAACCAGGCAAACCAAAGGTGTTGCTAATACTTAGAGACACATTGTGGACCAGGCAGAAAGATCTCCTTTGTCATTGGGACTGAGAGAATTCTGTCATAAAACAGAAGAGTCTGATGGGTTAAAGGAGAATTGAAGAGAAAGGAGAAATACAACTGGGATATCTATTCCTGAATAAAAGAAAAGGGCTGTTCCTGGGCATTGGACACAAGGACTCCTTCATGACCAGTAAGAGTAGACTGACAGGAAACGTGATCGAAAAAATACTAAGATGTTACTTGGAAAGAGGGTAGAAGACAATGGATAAATACATAGAGAGGGATGAATATACAAAAAAAAGAAGAGAGAGAAATGAAAGGATGAGAGAGAAGGAAGGACAGACTTGAGTTCCTTAGCCTGGGCAGGGGTCAACCTGGTAAGTTAAGTGGGATGGTTAATGTAGAACATGCCTACTCTGAGGACCACATCTGACCCAGGGATATCTCAGACAGCAGTTAACTGAGCAAGTCTCTCTAGGCTAGGAATTACATTGAACAGAGAAATACAAACTACATTTTATACATACCATGTTCCTGCAGAGACAAAAAAATATAAGCACATTATTTTTCTGAAGGTTTATGCTTCCCTCCAGCTGCTCCATATCTGAGGAACACTAAAACACCTGTGAGAATCATATTGTTCTGCTGTGTTGGTACAGCATGAGAAAGTCATGCTCCAAACTCAATTTCCAGCTACTATTGCAGTCTGAAGAATAATTAAAAATAATAGTAACTTTTTAAATTGCCTACAGCATGTCAACTTTATTTGCTTTCTCTGCTGAACTGCAGGAATTTCCATTTAAATTCATGATGCAGACCAGGATATGAAAGATAAACAGAAAAAATTATTGAATACTCAAAAATCAAAGGGACAACATAGTGTGCTTTCTGAGTTGTTCCTTCTAGTATCTTGAAAGGTCTGTAAATTGTTTCTCTCAAAATTTTTTGAAATGTCTCTTTTATCTTCACCATTCCATTGAAATCTCCTCAGATTGTGGAAGATCACATAGGTATTTCTGACATGGGCAAAAAGATATCTATTATGTTAACGCATACATAAAATACAACATTTTCTCTAGAATAAGTGGGAGTACATTGTAACAAGCCAGAACACTGACCTCTGTATGTTGTAATTTAAACTGGTGCTCAGGACCCAACACTTTCAGTGAGATATCTACGTTTGCCAAATGCCTACATTGTTTGTTGTTGTTATTTCTTAGAAGGAAAAAAACAAGGAAAAAAACAAGAGAAAACGAAAAATAGGTCTACTTCTACTCTCACTGGGGTGAATATAGTGATTTTGACTGATTATAAAGTCATGAGGTAAAATAATTCATATATAATTACTGTTTGGCACTCATCTTGCCAGTCTCAGTCACAAAGCCAGTGGCTAGATGTCAACACTTGACAACTGCACACTCTTATAAGCGTGGGTTTGCTGGCAGATCCAAGAAGACAGGTTTGAACTGATGCTGCCTATGTTACATCTGCTATTTGAAGCAAGAAACAGATCTTATTTCAGCTTGTTTCAGTCTGTCCCCATGTTAAAACCTCCTTTGTCATCTAGGTATTGATTTTGTCCCTGTTGGCCTCTGAGGAATGTCTAGGCAGAGACAGTGTGAGAACCAACTGAAACCAGCTGCCTGAACAGTTGTCAGCTCCTTGAGGGAGATGACATGCAAGCATGTAAGGAGTTTATGCTACGGCAGTCTTCAGGTGATGACTCACCTACCCAAAAGTATTGCAACAGTGGAAAATATACAGCCTCTGACAAATCATTTCTTGAAGATTTGATGCTATATGTGAGATGCCAAGAGTTAAAGCAATTGGTTTAGTTTTTCCCAAGCTATGCAGAAAGGCCACTCAGAGCCATGGTGTTTTGCTTAGATGTGCATGCACACACGCACGCACACACAGAGGGTAATAGATGAAAAATGCATATGTAACCCTAAAGTACTTTGTAGTAATGAAGGTGGGGAGGAGGGAAGAAATATGGGAAGTATTGCTTTGGCACAGATTCTCCCTTTGTTTTTCAATTGGGACTAAAGATGCACTGGTATGGTAATCTCTCTGCACAGAGTGGCCACAGTATATCCAAGCCATTAGCTATAGAAGATTCATAAAAGCAGCCTCTTAATACATTTCAGAGCAGGTGTACTGCATTGTTAATTTGAGAGGATAAAACTGTATACGTGAATCCAGATCCCACCAAAATCCAAGGCAAGTTTTCCACTGAATTCAATGTTAGGAGCAACTAACAAGCTTGTAAGAATCGACTACCTCTATGCACACGGATCTGAAAGTGCTCCCAAATGCCTGTAGGACTTGTATAAGTTTTTAATATTTCTTGTCATGATTTTGTGGAAAAAATCATGTTTTGTGTAATAAATGCAGCAGATTGTTTGCCTACTTCTGCTTTGAAAACTATCTCTTGAGAAATGGTTAAAGGATCAGGGGCACGAATCATTGGAAAAGCTGTGGGAAACAGAACTTTAAAAGAACTGTACAAGCAAACACCTCTTTAGCTTGACATAAATAGGCCTCTTGCTAACTGCAGAAATCAGCAGGCCTTTGTGAGCCTCTTGCTAGCTAAGGAAAACAGTGAGAACAGAAATCATGAGAATAAAGGAAGAAGGCAAGGACACAAATTTCCTTTGAACTGATACGTAATATTATGCATATCTTTTATAATGTTTATAACAGAGTGCAGATGTCAACTGGTCTGTGAAAAAAAATCTGTAATTTTCTGCATTATGCCTTGATTAATAGAATTGTACAAAAGTAGTTTAAAAATGTAATTTTTCTGGAATACTGCTATGGTACATATATAAAACGGATCACTAAGAGGAAGAAGATGAACTTAAGGAAGCTGTTAATAGTGTGTATATCCCTTAGTTTATGTCCAGAATCCAGTGCCAGCCAAATGCCATCCTATCTCTTACTAAGAAGTTGTGAAGATGAGGAGGAATGTTGAAAAAACCCAACACTTCAAAAGCTATATCTGGTCAGAAAGCTCCGCTACTTCTCTTTCCATCAGGATCTTGGAAATGATTTGACCATTTGGATTTCTGTGATCATTTGCCAGGTGTCAGGGACAGATACAAAGCACAGAACAGAATACAAGAAAGACAAGCAGCAGAGCTGAACGATGCTTTTCACCACTATAGGCAAAAGTACTCTGGTATTTAGGAAATCCAGTAGGAAACTTGGAACATGAGCATGAGGAAAGAGGAGATCTGCCTTTTGAAGCGTGTGGGCTGGAAACTTGCTGCCACCCAGTGTCACCAGGTATCTGTTCCCACGAACTAGCCCTTGGAGTTCAGTCCGTGTGGGGTTGGACCCTGTCCCTACACAGACACGGTCTGGGACCGCTGGGTTCTCGTGTGAGGAGCTTGAGGCGCACTGCTGCCTACTAAGGCATGCACAGACTGAGGCACAGCCCAGTGAAAGGGAGCATAAAAGGTGAAGGTGAAGACCCTGCTAAAATTGAGTGGTTAATCTTCCCTTGCTGTACTTCTCTTTAAGAAAAATGCCAGATATTGCATACAAAAATTGCTATTCAAATGCTGTTCAAGCCCAAATGCATGTGGAATTGCCCTAAGTACATTTTCCTCACCATGTTGAAGCAGGATATTTCTTAGGTGTTAAAAGCAGCAGTAAAGTGCATGGCAGCCCAAAATGCTCACTGTTTGGCAGATCGCTTTACAGACACAAAGCTGTATTGGTCATGAGAAAAAGTAATTTCCAAGTATTCTTTCATTTTAAAATTTAAGTACTCTTTTGAGGGTTCTTTTGAGCTGAAGACACAGGTGCACACTCTGCCACATCTACAACTATGAAATTCTTCTGTAAGAAGAAACTGCAAAATTCTAGCATCATAAAAAATTTGTGTCATGAACAGTCAGGCAGCCAGTAGTATAATAATGGTATAGCTGGTATAGTGAAGGTGCTGATTTAAATAAACAGGGAGAATAATAATTACAGTAATTAAAAAAAAATCAAAACAACAAAAAAAAATCAACAAAATCAATAGAAGCAACCTTCAGCATACAGAAATTAAGTTTAAAAAAGAAGAGTTTCTTTTGCATGAAAAATTCAGTTTCTGAATCTTAATTTTTTATTCTGTAGTTCCTATTCATTTTGTCCCATCGCCTGTTGTCCAGTTGACTTACATATTGAGCTATTCAATGTTTTCCTAAACAAATTCTTCTTCCTGAGCCATCCAAAAAGAGCTATAAAACTGGGTGGAACAGGGATACCGACCTGGTCGAACAAGCATTTTTGTCAAGTTCTGTAAGATCTCCAACAGAAAGCCTTTCCAGGCTCCTGACTGTATGAAAGATTTCTCTCTCTCTCTCTCTCTCTCTCTCTCTCTCTCTCTAACATCATGAATATGCAATTGTATCAACCACCTCTTACATTTTTCTAGAATTCATTACTTCGCCTTCTATTGTTCAGAATCTTCACCTAACAGGAAAAGGAATCTTTATAGAGGTGGACAGACTGTGTCTAAGAGAAAACCCGAAATGTGTCATGGGCATAGTATACCATAGGGCATTAACGCCATGATACAGCACTGAAGTGCAATGGTGATGAATGCCCTTTGACTCTCATCCTGGAAATGCCTAACCAGTTTAAAAAAACAGATTTTAAATCAGCAGTTACTTTGATCAAAATTATTATCCTGCATTGAAACATACCACAATGATTTCTGGTATGTAAAAGCCTTCAAAATATATTTATCTTGTCTGCTAGAATTTTTACCCTGAGAATAGTGTGTCAAGAATTTTAATAGAAGGCTATGCATTAACAGCACAGTCCTCCAGTATGTGTAAATATCTTATGTACACAGTTTACTATATTTTTTTTGCCATGTTTCTATGCCATTTCAATGCTGTTAATACCTGGAAATATTTAAAATTTTGGGGAAATATGAAGTCAGGTAACAACAGCATTTGTAATCCTAGCACACAAACCTGTTCTTTCCCCCAGTGCTTTTTTATTACTTTAAAAAATCATTCAAGATAGGAATATTTCATGGTTACCAACAGGCTATGTTTATTATTATAATTGAGGACTCTACATACATTGTTGCACAAAATTATAGTGGACCAATCAACAAAACTATACAGCTTGTATGCAACTGTAAATAGCACTTAAGCAGAAGTTTAACACATTGTGCATTAGTTATCTTAGTAAGGTGACAACTTAAGATGATTACTTCATGGGGGTACAAAAGTGCAAACTTTCATTCAAGGCATACACACAAAACACACAAAAATGATTGCTGTACATGCCACAGGTCTAAAATAAACCTCAAACGAATCCCCTCCACTGCAAAGCAAGTTAAATGAGTAAGCACCAGCACTCTTAGCAACCATCAGTGTTACCACATTCAAAGTCTTCTCTCTAGCAAGAAGCAGAGAAATGCAATCTGAAGAAATGCCCTTAGCTTGGAGTTTTAGATGTAATGCAACTATGTCACATGAACTCCATGTTTTTGTTTGGCAAGCCTGAAAAGTGTTATATCACTATAGAAGCACTTCACCAGTGTATTACCACTAATTCCTGAATCACTATGTAAAGTAACTGTGTGCAACAGCTGACTGTTGAAGGAAATAGTGTCTTTACTTCAAAAGGTGATATACAACCAAAATTCAAGTATTTACTGTTAGACGGTAAGTAATTCTGACCTTCTGTTCCTGTGCACTACATAAAGCAGATGAAGCATAATTTTGTTTTTTCATTTTTATTCTTCCATCTGCCCTGGAAAAGGGTGCAGAGGGAAGAACCAAAATGCAGGTGCAATCCTGCACCTACAGCAGTTGGTGACCGGCATGTGGGTACAACTGTCTGCCTCAAGATGACCTCTGGATTTTCAACAAGCAGACCTAATGCTCTTAGATCACTTCCATCTCAACACCTGCAAGATTCCTGGTGTCCCCTACTTTTTATCTGCACCATTTTCACCAGCTGTTCAAATCTGTTGCTCAGGCAGATATCCTACTTTCTGCACAAGTGGGCACCTGAGCTGCACCATGTCATCTCCGGACAATCAGGAGTTAAAAGGGCAGAACAGTTCCTTTCCCATACCAGGTGTTGGAAAGGTCTAGAGAGATATTTACGCTTCTGCCTCAGCACCAGTGAAGAACTGCTGAAGACTGTATAAACTTGAAACATACTTGATTACAAAACCAAATTTCTGATTAAGTAAATTCCAAAGAAAAAATGGCCTCTTACAGTATTATAATTACTGTCTCTGTTAATTTAAAAGTAATATGAAATACTAAGGGTTTTTTTCTAATTAAAAATGCTTTTTCTCCTGTTATCAAGTTAACCTCAAAACAGGAGTTAAACACAAGTGACCATAAACTTTGGGGAAAAAATTCTACTACCTAAAGAGTTATGAAAAAGAGTTCAAACTCTTAACAAAATTAGTAGCATGCATGATTACTAAAAAAAAAAGTAATGAGAAATCTGACGTTTGTCTCTCAATAGAAGTGTTCATAGATTTTGGTACAAACAGAGCACATTCTGTGAACATGGGGAATGAGAAAGTGGAGGAAGTTTTACCAACTTTGCAAATTAATTGAGGCAAGAAAAGAAACTGAAATGTGAAAAACAAGGCCTGTGTATCACTTTTTAGCCCTCCAGTGCCAGATACTTCATGCTTTGAAAATGACCAAGTACAGCAGGGACTGTGCCTTCAACAAAGAAAGGAAAATAATTAAAATTAGGCTAGCCCTCTTAGAAGCATTTCTATAACAGTGCTACCATAGTCTACCACTATATTAATACATGAACAACGTTTTTATTTCCCTGAATTTAAGGGAAAATAAACCACCAGAAAATGCACTTGTAAAAAGATGAAAGCATTGGAAAACTACAAAATAAGCAAGGACTGTGTGCTTGTATATATAAATCTTTATAAATACTCACACAGAAATGGTTGAGATTTTTTGTTCATTAGTTTGTTTGTTTTCCCCAAATCAAAGCAGAACACAATATATTCTTTCAAATGGGTTTTGAATGGGGAGGTATGAGTAGGATTGACAAAGAAAATGACAGAGGAAAAGAACAGTGAGGTTTTATTTCCTTGGCAAGTGGAAGTACAGTGATGTTACTGCGGCACTTACTGTTCTTACCTTTTAAATCCCAACTCATCACAAATTACAGCATAACTACATCAGTGGTGGAATTTAACACACAGCTTACATTTTCAAATATTTAAATTTATTTTTCTTAATAGTATCCCCACTTTACGCAGCCTACAAACCTGAAGAAAATGCATTTGCTTCTCAAAGTCATAATAGTAAGTGTTTTGGGCTGCTCAAAGAAGTACTCCTGAGATTTCAGATGTTAAAGCTTTCTCCACAGCCACACGTTCCTTTGATGTTTGGATTATTGAAGACAAATTCACTGGACAGTTTGTCTTCTACATAGTCCATTTCAGTTCCTAGAAGTGTCAGCTGTGCCTTCTTTTCAATAAACACTCTCACGCCTTGAAAACAAGAGAAAAAGAAGAAATTACATCATTCACTTTGCAAACCATCATTCACTTTGAAATTCTCTTTTGACCAGTAATAAAAAAAGACAAAGCTAAATATGAAGACTACCAGTACAACTTGGTTTCCCTGGCCTCATGTGGGGCACTTTCATCACTGTTTTCAATCTGCCTATAGAAGTCTGGCAAAAGTCTGGAACTGTTACTTGTGTGTGCACATGAATGTCTGTAATTCTGAATGGGGACAAAAAAAAAAAATTATGCTGAGGAAAATAAGCTGTAGAACATGGCACCGAATCTCAGCTTCAGTACGCAATTCCCACGCATTACAGACAGTAACCCATTTCATACCTTTGTTAAAGTCTGTCAATCCAACAAGATGCACAAAACTTTGACAACACAGATTTCTTCTCTCAAAATCACCAGGTTTCATCCCCACCCCCCGAGAAGCTTGTGCTGCTGCACCAGAAACTCACCATCTTGAACTACTTCTTCATCAGAGTCTCCTTTCGATTTTGTATATTCTAATGTGTAAGAAAGTCCATTGCATCCCCTTGTACGAACACCTACTTTCACACCTACCTAAAAACCAATAAACAACAAAAAACACCACCACATGCATGACTTCCTTTTTAAAACCTATACAGAATAGCAAGTTAAAAAGTATGCAGAACAACAAAATGCTGACATTTATTTTTCTCCACTGCCTAAATGCAAAAGTGAATTACCTTAACAGATTAAGAGGTAACTTTTTCTTTTTTCTTTTATAAATTTGACTGCCACGGTAAAAAAACATCTGGTGCTTGCTGCTGTAGATCATGCCCTACAGTATGTTAAAGTTTTGAAGTAATGAACCATTGGGACTCTTGTAGGAACCTGGTCTCAAAAAGGTCAAATTTCAAAGGCAGATATTTTTGTGACTTCAAACTACAGTTTACTCAGATGCTAATTCAGGTACTACGACAAGATCATAGACAGTAACATAATTATGAAGCTGTGAGGTCAAAACAAGGGCAGTTACTGGATTAGAACTGTTGTAATGACACCATCAGAAAACTTACTTTAAACCAAAGTTCTGAAAAACATACTTTGATTTTTCACTACCTTTATTGCCAGTCTCACTCAAAAAGCAAACCCCTCCCTAAATCAAGTATGTGTATATGTGTACTGTTTTAACTGGCCTTAAAAGCCAACTTAGTCAATGTTTGTAACATTCACAGCGTTCAACAAGTCTGACAAAAAGAGCATCCACGTAAGGAAAAAAACTGAGAAAAACTGAGAAAAAGTTTTAACAAAGTAGAAAACCATTTGTGTGTAACAATCTTTAAGAAGTATCACCTTCCACACACCAGTGCTTCATAACTAAAGAGGCAATTTTATTATCTACGTCCGTATATTGTGATAAAAATGTATCAAAATGTAACAGTTGTCATCAAATGGGATCTCAAGACAAACTGCATCTAACCCTTTCACAACAATACATTTCTCTACAGGAACTGCTACAAATAATGGGCTGGAAAATGCAAACACCATCTACAGCCAGGAAATGACTGACTGTATCAATTGTAGGCCCAGGGCTTCCTCAGGATGGTTTAAAACATTGGCACAAGTAAGTCTACTTAGTTGCAGATGTGCAGGAAGCAAAAAAAACAATGGGCTTCGTTAATAAAAGAAATGTTCTTCTTGAAATAATACTCACTTGTAAAAAAAAAGCTAATGTTTGTTTTTACAACGGCTATAAAAGAAGCCTCTGTGTGTCTTTCCCCCAGGAAGAAAAGATGATAAACTCATTATTTGGTGAAACACTGATTACTTAAAAAAACAGACTGCCTGGCAAGCTTCCTAAGAATTAGAAGTTCTCCAATGCATATGAATATAACTTTATTATTGCATATTTCCAATGCATATGAATATAACTTTATTATTGCATACTTCACAATGAGAATTCCTACAAGAACTTAAATAATAATGTTTTAATATCAACAGCTGAAGAGCTCTCTCCCTATCAGAAGTCAGCACTACACCATACTAAAGGGTTCCATTAAAATGTATCTCAAAAATATTTGAAACTTAAAATTTTTCCAGCTTTATTAATCTCAACAGTAACAGTACAGTGAAATGTCATTACAGTCAGTTGTTTGCTGCAATTCATTTTGTAACAAAACAAAGCTGGATATACAAATAAGCGAATGCATTCCCCACCAAAAAAAGATGTCAACATCTGTAACAAACACTTCAGTGTTCATTTCAAACTTCTAAGTTAACCAGAAATGCTTTGCAATCATGAGCTGTGCTAATACCTTAGCACACCCTACACACTTATTATATTATACTTACATGGTCAGGTTTATCTTTCAGAAGCTCTTTTATCTTCTGGACAGCAGAAGGGGTCTGAAAGACAGAAGCATACATATAAATTGTAATTTTTTTTGTTTATTTGCAATGAGTATTTGCATGTATTAAAGTTGAGGCGTGTAAGATACACACTGCTGTAAAACAGATGTCTGCTCAACCTAATTGATACAGAAAACAACACCTCTTCACTCCTCTCCTCACCCACACTGCCAGCAAACAGATACTTCAAGAATTCAATCCTTAATCCCTAACACTGGGGGGGTTGGCTGTTAGAATGAGCATATCAGAATGGTTTGGGTTGGAAGAGAACCTTAAGGATCATCTACTTCCAACACCCCTGCCATGGCAGGGACAGGTTTGTAAGGCCTTATCCAAACTGGCCCTGAACACATCCAGAACTTCCCTGGGCAACAGGTTCCAGTGCCTCACCTCCCTCACACTTAATTAATTTTTTCCGAATACTTGTCTAAATTTCCCCCTTGTTTTATCACTACAGTTCCTGATGAAGAGTCTGTCTCCAGCTTCCCTGTGGGCCCCCTTCAAATACTGGAAGGTGCCATGAGGTCTCCAGACAACTTTCTCTTCTTCAAGCTGGACAGCCCCAACCTCCTCAGCCTGTGTTTGTAAGGGAGGTGGCTGCAGTCCTCTTATCAACTTTGTGGCCTCCTGTGGACTTGCTCCACATGCTTATGTTGGAGGCCCCAGAGCTGGATGCAGTGTTCCAGGTGGGGTCTCACCAGAGCAGAGCAGAGGGGCAGAATCCCCTCCCTCCCCTGCTGCCCACACTGCTTTGGATGCAGCCCAGGACACAACTGGCTTTCTGGGCTGCAAGTGCCCACTGCTAGGTCATGTCCAGCCTCTCAGCAACCATCAGACCCAAATCCTTCTCGATAGGGCTGCTCTCAATCTATTCTCCACCTAACCTGTTGGTGTGCCTGGGATTGCCCCAACCCAAGGTGCAGGACCTTGCACTTCACTTTGCTTAACTTCATGATGTTTGTATCAGCCCACCTCTCAAGCCTATCAAGATCCATGTTGTTTCTTTGGGGTTTTTTTCCCCCCAAAATAACTACCATAATTCAATCAAGTAGCTCTGCTCTTGTGAAAATTTTGTTACACACACATTGCAGAGAAAAATCAGTTAGATATAGAGGGCTCATGGTCTACTTCTCCCTCCCTGTTAACCTAAAGGGAACCTGTGACTTTACAGCAGATAAAATTCACCATTCACGCAGGTCTAGTTGATGCAGAAATGCAAGAACACAACGCAAATGTCAAAATTTCCGTTACATGCCTACAAATTTCTAAGACACGAAGAAATGCATTAGTTATGTGAAGTTCTTACTATGAGCCGGCTTAAACACACAAAGCAAACCGCAAGTAGACTTGCAGTAGAAAACCCTTTCGAATTACCGCTACCAGTCTTGTTGTTAGAGACCCACTGAGCAGGAATTACCTACTCTGACAAACGACTGAACTGTGTGCACTCGATCTGCCCCTGTTCCTCCACGGAACAACTGACTGTACTTTTTTCTGCAGTGATCTCTCTCAGAATCAGAGATTGGAAAAGACCTCTGAGATCATCGAGTCCAACCTATGACTGAACATCATGTTTTCAAGTTTGGCCTCTCCAGTACGGCGCTAGTACAGAATGCACGTCCTTTATTATTAACAACAGGATGTAAAGCCTTCTTGGAAACAACCTACGCGTCAGCCTCCATAGGTAACGCATCTCGCTTTAAAAAAAATATTTAATTAAATACTCTTTTTGGGGGTGTCTGTGCCACAAGGCCCCGCGCTCGCAGGGGCCGCACCGGTACTGCCCCGGAACTCCACGGTTCCGCAGACGGAGCGGCGCAGCGCGGGGCCTCCTCCCAGCGGGACTGGCGAGGAGCAGGAGCTCCCTCCGCCTCTCAACTCGGCAGGGGTAAGCAGACCCCTCTGCAGCCCGGCCGCCGCAGCCGCCCCGCTGGGGTTACCGACGCCGGCCGACCCCGGCCCGGCGCTGCCCGGCCGAGCGGGCACAGCCCGGCGGAGCGGTCCGTCCCCGTCCTCGTCCCCGTGCCCGCCCCGCTGTCGCCAGGGGCCGACTCACTGCCCGGGCCAGAGGGGGCCCGTGGCGCAGCTCCCGCACCCGTGAGGTGCCGCGGGCCCCCGGGTCCCGCTCGCTGCCCACCCGCGGCACTGACCAGCGTAAGGGCGGCACGGGTCGCCTGGATCCTGCGCTTGCTGACGGCGCGCACCGTGGCGCGCACCACGGACGAGGCCATGGCCCGGCGCCCTCGGCCATGGGCAGCGCCACCCGCACGCCGTGACGCCACCGCGCACGGGCCGCGGGCGGGGACGGGCTGCGCCGGCTCCGCCCCCTAGGCCCGGCCCCGGCCCCGGCCCCGGCCCCGCTGGGGGCGGGCGGGGCTCCGCAGGCAGCGGGGCTGCGCGCCGAGATAAGCAGCAGAGACGAGCAGGACGCCTGCCCTTCGCGGAGGCCGCGCCAAAACATCGGCCCAGGTGTCAGGTGGAAAGGAGAGGTTTTTCTGAAAGCCTTTAATAATTGATTAGTCTGTCGGCGCCCTTGAAGGGTCAAATCAACAGGTTACGGAATAACAATGTTTATTAATTTAGAGTGTTAAGGGATTGGAATGGAACTTAAAGATCGTCTAGTCCCAACCCCTTTGCCGTGGGCAGGGACATCTCCCACTAGACCAGGTTTGTAAAGGCCTTATCCAAACTGGCCCTGAACACATCCAGAACTTCCCTGGGCAACCTGTTCCAGTGCCTCACCTCCCTTGCAGTAACGAATTTCTTCTTAATACCTATCTAAATTTCCCCCTTGTTTTATCACTGCAGCTCATGATGAAGAGTCTGTCTCCAGCTTCCCTGTAGACCCCCTCCAGATACTGGAAGGTTGCCATGAGGTCTCCAGGCAACCTTCTCAGCCTGTCTTCATAAGGGTGGTGGCTGCAGTCCTATCAACTTAGTGCAGAGGAGGCCACACACTCCAGCAGTTCCATGACCTTCTCATGTTGGAGGCCCCAGAGCTGGATGCAGTGTTGAGGTCTCACCAGAGCAGAGGGACAGAATCCTCTCCCTGGCCCTGCTGCTGTGGATGCAGCCTAGAATTCTGACATGTTAAGGTTCAAGGATTGATGGTGATAGTAGCTGACTGCAAAAACATATTCAAAGCAATATATTAATTCAAAGCAATATACTAAAAAGCTCTAATCCCTAACGAAAGTGAGCTTGAGACAAGCATTTAGCACTCATACGACACAGTTCTTACCCAATAGTTGCCCCCATGGGACCGAAGAGAGGTTGAGCCTGTCAACTGATTCCAGAAGTTACAATGGAGTCTCTCCTAACTTCTCACCCTTCTGAATTCACTTTTGTACTATTTTCTTATGTTTAAATGGAGCTTGAGTGGCTCTAGTCATACAGCTTATTCAGTGAAGGGTGGCTGTACATGGGGGGGGATATCGCAGTATACATAGTGTCAGCCTAAGGAGAGTGATTTCACCACAGTTGCTGATTCTGATGCCTTAGGTTTTAACTTTTGTATTTTTCAAATTCTGTACTGCTTGGTGTGTGACTCTGAAGTTTCTTGTAGCCTGTTAATTTCTGCTCTCTCATACTACGTAGACATAACAAAGCCTCTCTCATCCTGCTTTCCAAGGACAGCAAGACTGCCCTAGGCCAAAAGTATAAACCAAAGAGCCACTAAGGGGGGGGGGGAGCAAGCTGAGGGGAAAACTGAAGCTTTAATTGGAGAATTAACCCTGCTATGCAAATGAACCAAACCTATAAAAGTGTGAAGAACTCGTGACCTGGGGTCCGTCTTGGGGTCCATTTTAAGAATGGCTTCAGGCTCCCTGGGGTGTACCTTTGAAGGCCTTTCAAATAAATACCTCTTTTATTCCCTCACGCCTGTCTAGTCTCTGTTTCTAGGAGGCCTCTTAAGGCATCAGTTCGACAACAGCACATCTTCCTTTATCTCCGTTGGTTTTCAGCTCCTGTGCAGCTTATCAGCCAGAAAGGAGCTCGCAGTTCCATCCTCGGCAAGAGCCTGGCTACAATGTACTCTACTCCACCCTTCTTCAGCATGTACAAGTGAGTGGGAAGTCAAGTATGCTGGCCCTGTTCCATGCAGGGGGTAGCAACCCTATTTTCCTCTATGATTTCCATACCGTTATCTTTTTATCCCCAAGCATTTTCCCACACTAGGGAACAACAGAGGCCCATGAGTACATAGTGTCCCACCTATAAAATACAGGCACGGAATGTGAATATTTATTGACTGTCACACAGGCAAGAATTTTAAAATAACAAAGCATATGGCTATTCCATAGGAAGCTTTGGCTCAGCAGGCAAAACCCATGTGCAGAGTGATCCAGTTTGGACAGATCCCTGAGTGAAGTGCACAGGACCTGGAACCAGTGACTGCTATGATCCATCCAATGCATTGTGTCTGCCCTCCTACTGACCAGGATCCTGCCCCTTCCTCCAGGCTTATGCCCCGCTGGGGCCAGGTGAGAGGATGGCTGTGCAGTGGTCAGGGCCCAGCTGCCCTTCTTGATCCCTGCAGAGGCATCATGGGAGGAGAGCTTGAAAGCTGCTGGGTGAACTGCACTGCCATTCCCCAGCTCCTGGTGGCTGCAGTGACTTCACGTGCAAGAAACTCCAATAGCCTTGGTACAGGGAGACTCATGCCATTACTTTGAATTATGGCTATGCCAGAAGGAAAACAAGTACCTGTTTTTCATTTCCACATTCCAGCATCCTTAAATATGCTAGATAATACTTTAAATCAGTGTTTATGAAGTCCAAGCACAAGAAACACATTTCAGTCTCATGACCTCACTTGCTTCAGCTCCCTGATTCTGGGCTTAGTAGTTCTGGAGAGCTTGGCAGAAAGTGTGCAGATGTGTTTTTTACATACATAATTATGCCACTACTCTTTACTGAAGCACTACTACCTCAAATATAAAGATAGCAGGTTAAACGAAAGCAGGTTATAAAGAAAGTTGCATTTTCTTTAGCTACAAAAAGTGTATCACATGCAATTCATGCAACTTGAGCATGCAATCTCAACTAAACACTCCTACTTGGGGGGGGATTTAAATGAACTACTGGGCTGAAGTCAGTACTCTTGAAGGGGGGGAAGTTCATGTACGAAGGCAACTAACGCCATCGTCATCAGTCACACTCTATCATGCAGGCACAAAGAGCTTTACTTTCTCTTTCCTCAGGATGCTTCCAATCATCACTCCTTAGTCCCCTGTCTGCTGAATCAATCTCAGCATGGAAGACTGAGCATGGGCTTGAACATTAGCCTTCCCTCAGAGCAGATAAATGGAAAAATCTGTTTTAAATCTAACTAGTTCAAGCAAGTAACAAGAAATATTGACAATTCATCAGTATGGAAGAAAAAGCCAACAACTTTCCATGCTAGGCAACTCCTATGCAGCTATTTCAAACGATGAAAACTTATTAGTGAAGGTAATTTTTTATGTGGCTTCTGTAGTTCTTATAAAAACATGATGATGTTTATAAAAGAAATTGCTGTGCAATAGATAAATTTAAGTAGAATTTTAACAGATGGGGAAACAGTTTTAAATACAGCTATGAAACAAACCTCACCAGAAAAATTACATTAGGGAAAATGGATATGTGTGATCTAGCAGTTAAATAGCTAAATGAGGTTGACTTACCTGTTTAAGACAGTTAACTGTGCTGCAAACCTGAAACAACTTCATCTTTCTCAATTTCTCAGCCCTGATAACTTACTATTCACAGCATAAAACATATTCCAACTTCGGAAACTCGGACATCAAAAGCATGTGAAATTCTTGTGAAATATTATGACAGCACTTTTTTCTAATAAAAAAGGCAGCATGAATGAACAACTGTGTCTCTCCGTATCATTAGGAGGACAGAGTATGCACCTGGTTCAGAAGAGGTTTATACACTTCATTCCCACCAGCAAAACTGGAAGTAACTCTGAACAGAAAGCTAAATAAAGCAAAAAGATAGTATGCTTGAAAATGTCTTTAGCAAAGGACACAGAAGAAATTATTTGTGAAAGCAACATATCTAGAAGTTCACAGATAACTGGCTTCAGATGGATGAAAACCAAAACAGGATCCTAGTTCCCTAAGACCACTTTGGCAATTCTAACTTTCAACTTCCATAAAAATAGATTGGGGAAAAAAATATTGAACATGATAGTCAAAATCCAGATAATTATAGTAAGTTATCATTAATTCTACATTTATGTCAGAAATATTGAAAACTACAACCTCAGGAAAAAATACAGAAACTTAAGTCTGATTTTCACTTTTTTTTAAAATTTATTTCAGATTCATAAATTAACAATGGTTTCCATTTTAACATGTAACTAATTCTTTTCTGAACAAGATAAGATGGTACATTACCACCTCTGGAAGGACTTCAAGTAAAGCTCAAGTGCCTACTACTAAAGAATGTAAATTCTTGACTGGTACAAGGATCCTCTTCACATTCTATGAAAACGGACATGTGTTTTTCCCCAATTGCCAAATATAATACCTCTATTTCTTAAAGCATTTTTGTCTGTATCCCCAAGGCCTTGAAAAAGATTCTTAGCAGCAACAAAACAGGACTGACCTGTTTCCTAGTCTTTCTTTCTTTCTTCTTGAACACAAGCACAGCAGCAAATGAACTCCCATAAAATCACAGAACAGAAAACAACCCCACAAAATCTCAGTGGCACTGCTTTTCCAGAGACTGTTTTTACATATGATGACTAGCGTCTATGTTTTCAGTTCTCTAGAGAAATAAAAAAGAACGTAGCAGTCTACAAACATTTCAAACACTTACATGAGGATTCAGTAAACAATCAACATTAATAAATATCATTTGCTCCTTCTAAAATTCATTTTTGAAGAAAATATAATTTATTTGGCTAGCACATAGTTTTAGTGCAGTTTAAAATGGTCAGGTGGAACAACAAAACCCTGAAAACAGTCCATTTTTAGTACCTGCTCTTTTCTAAATGATTTACCTAGTAAACAAATACAAAACATCATGGCTTTCTATTAAAATCCTCAAACAATCTATTAAAGAGCAGGGGTGCGTATTAAAATCCACAGTTGTTTGTACTAACAATTTAAAATAAAACATCCATATTTTCATTGAACTTAAGCTGAAGGTTGTCTATGCTGCTGTCCTGTGAATTCAGATGCTTTAGCCAACGACATTTCTTTTAAGTGGATGATGGGCCTGCGTTGCAATTTACCAGTGCTTAATATCCCTCATGATTCTTGCTGGGTCCTCTTCTGTGAGGCTTTTCCCTGAGTCATGTATTTATTGGAAAGGCTGCCTAAATTGGGAGGAAGAAAGCATCATGCTTTAAAGGTATTTGCATTTTTTTTTTCTCCAAAAAAGACATAAACCAACTGAAACAAAAAGACAGGAGAAAATTACTTTCAAATCAAACTAGAATGAAAGGACATACAGATCAACGTAAGAGCATTACCTGCTGAAGGACAGTAGAAAATAATAAAATACAAAATCAGAACGCAGCATTTTGTTCAACCAAACACCTAATGACAAATCACTTTGTGTTAAAAAATCCCCAAACTTAGACTTGCAAAAGCTTTGCAGTGAAGACAAAAAACCGAATATGTCTTCCCAACAAAACAAATAATTCAATTTGAGATACTTAATTGCAGTCAAGTCTTTACAAACTTCAGAAAACTAATTACGCCCCCCTCCAACTGCAGAGAGATTAGTGTATTATACACCCATGCTGCTGAAAGGTTTGAAGAGTTGGACTAGAAATTCTAATTTTAAAAAAAGCAGCCATTCTAAAAATATTCATTGTACTGTACTTCATTGTTAATAAGTGTGTGAAATTACTGAAAGGAAGCTACATTGTTAATCACACATTTAAAGCAAACCATCTCTGATTCAGAAGAAGTACATAAAGGCCTTTATAATACAATCTCACTGCTACTTTCAAATGTAATTTTAACTAGTTTGCATTTTGGCAGCTCACATTAAGGATGTGGTTTGATAATTTCTCTTAAGTTTATTATGTATAATTCTAGACAATTACTGCAAGGAACCCTCACAAGAAAGCATTCCATGTTCCTGAAGAATCAGAAAACCCCATGTAAGCTGAAACAGAAGAGATTGATACAACTCCACCATACCTTTCTGCAAAATAAATCAACCAGAGTCAATGATATAAAGGCACAGAATTGTTATGCCCAAGTTTTGCTTCCAAATAAAAACTCAAAAATTGTACACTTTTCCAGATTAAAAAAATAGGTGGCTTCAGCCTGTTCAAGCTGCCACTGTGTTCAGCAAATTAGGTAAAGTTCCTGTAAGGACTGATGAAGAATCATACAATTCTAGAATAATTTGTGTTAAGGATCATTTAGTCCAACCCTCCTGCCACGAGCAGGGACGTTTTCCACTAGATGAGGTTGCTCAGAGCCACATCCAACCTGACCCTGGATGTTTTCAGGGATGGGGCATCCACCACCTCTCTGGGCAACCTGTGCCCATGTTTCACCATTCTCATTGTAAAAAACTTTTTTCTTTAATCTAATGTAAACTGACCCTCTTTCAGTTTTAAACCATTACCCCAGGTTTTATCACAACAGTCCCTGCTAAGAAGTTTGCTCCCACTTTTCTTACAGGCCCTTTTTTAGAACTGAAAGGCCAACATAGTCTTCCTGAAGCCTTCTTTTCTCCAGGCTGAACGGCCCCAACCCTCTCAGCCTCTCCAGAGGAAAGGTGCTCCATCCCTCTAATCATCTTGGTAAGCCTCCTCTGGACTCACTCCAACAGGTCCATGTCCTCCCTGTGCTGGCACCCCAGAGCTGGATGCAGCACTGCAGGTGGGGTCTCAGCAAGAGCAGAGGGGCAGAATCCCCTCCCTTGCCCACCTGGCCAGGCTTTTACATATAGTTTATGAATTGAACTGAAGATACACAAACCTGACTGGGGACTCAAAAATACTTTTCCTTTTTGCTTCTTTTTTTCTTCATGCATAAGCACTCCCTATAAAAAACATACACACATCAATGAACCAAGAAAACTGACGTATTCCATTTCACAACATAAAAGGTTTTCCTTGAAAACTAAAGTAAAGCTTTTCTTAATTACTTTACATGGACTTTAAAACATATAAAGATGAAACAAAAGTGACACTTGGTGTTTACCTGATTTAATCTACCAGCATGTTTGACAGCACTGGGTAAAGAAGGGGACCCGCACAACACTTCTGGTTTTGAGCCACCTGAAAAAATCATAAAAAGGAGTTGCTAATTGGAAACTAATTTCTATTTCAGTTATCATAAGACAGAAAAATACCAAAATATTTGCTATCTAGAATCAGAAAATGTAGGATGTAGGACATTGTTATTTTCCTCAGTTTTATAACACTGAAAACTGGCATAATGTGGTGACATACATCTAAGCTAGGAAACTACAATAAAGTAAGCTTTGTATTCTCTTCCAGAATCAGCAGGCTACAGGGAACTTAGGATGAATGAAGATAAGGTGATAAGCGAAGTGTCCATAGTCTCACAATATGCAGCAAAGAGTGAAGTCTGAACTCTTTGATCCATTTGTTCATAGTACTTTATTCAACTAGAGAGAACACTTCAGGCACTAAGCAAGCAATAAAAGACAAAGCCCAACCTACAGTAAATCTTTCAAATTCAAACATACTAATAAAAACACCTACTTCAGAATTTATTAGTTTAGACGTATATACTGTGAAGCCTAAGTACAGTTCTCATACAATGAATTTAATATCATTGACTATGAAACAGTCAGGCATATTCCCCTCCACCTTAGCAAATGCAATACCACGGCAAACAGAATGGTTGGAAGAGAAGTTCCGTGAGAAAAGGTCAAATATAAACTCTAAAGTTAAATTTAGACTTGACATACACCTTCAAAAGGTCAGAAGCTGAATGAAGCATGGCTTCAATTTTTAATCAACTTCTCTGTCCATCCAATACTTCTAGTGGTCTGTCAAAGTAAGAATACTTCTAAATATATTCACAATTCTGAATATACTTGCACCATTTTCCTCCCTCTTCCAGTATTTTAACACAGTCTTATGCCCTCTTCCTCTAAATGCATCCGATTATGAAGAGTTTCCTCATCTAAGGCAGACAGGATATTTTTCCAAGTAGAGAAGAGCTGGTTTGTAAAATATGTTTATATAAAAGACTACTATCTGTTCCTTTAAGAGGTCGTAAAACAAATTTTTTCCAGCCTGAATTTAAACACACCCAGGGTTAACCTACAGGGAAACAGTGTTATTTTGGTCCTTTGGAAGCTAATTACAAGTACCACATATTGTCTTAAGTCTGAGTTTTATCTTAGAAAGATATTCCTTTGGAACACAAACTATGAGCAATCCATCTTATTTGAAGGATGACTTAGATAATTAAACTCTTTTGCTTAGAAGTATTTCATTCAGATCTGTCAATCAGGATCTGTGAGGTGAATTCCTGTATCCCTCCAACTGCTGACTTGTCAGAAGCGTTCTTTATTTTATTCACAAAATTCTATCTGAGCAAATCTGTACACTTTTCATATCGACTTTAGGGTTGTATACAATCATTCTGGTTTAGGTAATGTGAAGAGCTGTAACGTTAGCTTTTGTTGCAATTATGACGAACTGGAAGAGAAGCTGTACTTTGAAATGTTGGCAAGCTCATATACTGTGATGACAATGGAAGGAATTTCAATATATTTGATACTCATACCCTTTTAATTACAAGTATCTTATCTGCTAAGAGAAATCATGCCAAATCCCCCAGGATACAGCAAATTTCTGAAAGGAAGGTGAGGTTGAAGGGAAAATCATTAAATGTGACTACATTAAAAAAAACCAACCAAACATTTACATGGTGCAAAAACCTTATCTGTTAGTCAATCCTGTTAAAAATACTGAAGAACACCGTAAGTGCTGTTTAAACTACTCAGCTTGATCAGTTTCTTACCTGCAACTCCTTTATATTGTGGGCATTCCTTTCTAATATGACCTTCTCTTCCACAGATAAAACAACGTTTTTCTCTTAAGTCTCTGTCTTCCAGACGCTTCCATTTCTCTGCTGATTGCCTGGGAGTCTTCTCTCTTCCAGTTTCCACTATTACCCTTGCTAGTTTCCTCTTCTGAGGTGTACATAGGTGCAACTTTCCCTCCTTGATGGAGTTCTCCTTTTCTGTTGGTTTATTCTGCATTTCTTTGTCCTCTTTGCTTCTTTTCTCCTTGATTTCTCCATACCTTTGTGCACCTTCATAATCACGACGCCGTCTTAGCCTGCAGGAGCAGAAAAATGCTGCAGAATTCAGAGGCCTTACATTCATACACAGAATCAATAAAAAAACCAAACCGAAAACCCATGTGCTGTCCTCAGACAAAGTAATTCTTCAGTGGAATAAATGAAGTGAATTGCCATACCTTTCCTTTTGACTCTCCTACCAAACAGTGCTACACTGATGTAACACATATTTAATAATTTAACTTTACAATTAGATGACAATGCAGTCCTAAATCCTAATAATTGTAACTCAAAAAATGTAAGAACGACTGAAAATCTGGCTGCTCAAGTTACAGACAATGGAAGAGAAGAAACACCAAGCAAAATGCTAACAAAGTACAAAAAAAATAGGACTATAGTTCTGGGTTTTTTTTTTTTATTTGTACAATTCAACCAGAACTCAGTTCCTTCCTTCTGAAACTGTGCATATTCACTCTAGAAGTCTCTTCTACTGTGAGAAGCTTCTAAAATTCTATGTGACTTAAAGGTCTAGCAGTGAAGAAACACTACCACTGTCAGATTTATTTAACAGCTTTATACATGACTAGGGAAAGAGACAGGAGTGAAACCTCCAAGTCTGAAGACAATAGATATCAGGCTCCTTTGGCAAGTTGGATGCATTGCTAATGGCTAAAAACTTGGAAAATACTTCACAAAACTGAATGAAGGGCAAAAGAATGGCATGAGCTTCAAGGTCAGCTTCTTTTTTTAAAAAAAAGGCATAAAAGGAAGACCTGGGGAACTATAGGCTGGTCAGTCTCACCTCTGCCTGGTAAGATTATGAAGCAGACTCTCCTGGAAACTATGCTAAGGCACATGGAAAACAGAGAGGCAACTGGTGACAGCCAACATGCCTTCAGTAAGAGCAAATCATGCCTGAAAAATCTGGTAGCTTTCTATAAGACGGTTATAGAAATGGTTGGTAAGGAAAGAGTGACTGACATCGTGTACCTGGACTTCTGCAAAGCATCTGACACTGTCTTACACAACATCCTTGTCTCTAAAATGGAACGACATGGATTTGATAGGGGGACCCCTCAGCGGATAAGGAACTGGATGGATAGTTGCACTTCAAGCATTGTGGTCAATGTCTTGATGTCCATGTGAACACCAGTGATGAATGGTGTTCCTCAGGGGTCTGTATTGGGACCAATATTATTTAACATCTTTGTTAGGGACATTGACAAATGGATTAAGTGCACACTCAGCAAGTTATTAGATGACTAAGATTAGCTTTAAACAGATACAGGAAAGTACTATTTTACACATCAGTCAGAACACTTATGGAACTGATTGCCATCAAAGACTGTTACAGAAACCAGGAGAATCAGATTCAGGAAAAAAAAACCTAAAAGGACAAAATCGTAAGTCTAGTCCATAAATGAGCATTACCAGAGCAGGGCAGGTATGTGCTTCAGGATGCAAGATTAAAAATCCATAGAGGTAAGACAGCAGTTTAGACCTTGAGTAGACTTTCACACCATCTTCAGCACTCTTTAATTTCAAACTATCGTCAGCTACTGCATTTTTTAAAGTTGAGTAAATGTCTAAATTAGCAGAATCAACAATGTAAGTTCACAAATGTCTAATGTGTAGTGGAACAGCCACTTCATCCAACATGATGTCAGCTTTTTTTTTTACTTAGTTACAGGCAAGTGCAAATGATTTTTAATGACAGCTTTTAACATAAATAGATTCTAAACAATAGTTAGGTTTTTCCATCCCCCTTACAAGTGAGCATAATTCATGATTTCACTACTTTATAGACATGAAGTCTTTAAAGAGCTTTGTCTTAAATAGAAAACAAAATTAAAGGATGAGTTTTAAGTTTAGACATTTCATAAGAGGAAGAGCAGCAAAAGCCATTTAGCCATTCATTTGCTGCAAGAAGAGAGTCATTGAATGTTGGATGTGGCTATTCAGGTAGAGGAGTATTCTCTTGGATGTTAAACAGGACATTGTCCTCATACATGTGTGCTTACAAAAAATAATGCTATGACATTCTTGCCTTGCTTTTGATAGGAATTGTACGATTCTGTGAACTTGACAAAATTGCGTCTTGCTAGGAGAAACGCAATTCTGGTAGTAGAAGCTATTAAATAAATAAAAATTAAAAATGTATCCATGAGTGCTTTTCACAGCACACAGTTAATTCAGCTCTGCTGAGTATTTAGATTTGCGTTGACTACTCCCTTCCTGTAAAATGAAGTGGAGAGTCAACACTGATACCTTAAGTTAACAGTTCTACAACAACACCATCCACCAACACCAAAACAGGTACTGATACATTTTAATTTAAGTTCAGGAAATAATCTGCAGCACGTAGACGTTTTGTTTCAGCATTACTATCCTAATCTTTCCTAAACAAACCTAAGGAAAAAGATTACACACAGATGCCAATACTATACTCACTTTCGTCTCATGGGACAATCTTTCATGAAATGGCCAATTTTACCACAAGTTCTGCAGCATCTATCATTTGGTGCCAATTCTCCTTCGGTTAGTACCTCAGGATCAAAAAAGTACTCCTATAGAAGAAATCACATTAATAATTTAAAAATCATTTAAATAATTTAAAAATGAAAATACAAACACTTGGAAATCAAGACAGATAGAAAAGTGTTAAAATAGCAGTAAGAGTTACAGAAAAGAATAAACTTGGGGTCTGTAGCTGAACCCTGAAAGACCTAATGAATTAACTGGCCACTGACCTCTTTTTTGACAGGCAGCCTACTAACCACCACGTGTGCATACTCTTTAATAAAAAACTGCAGTTTTAAGAAATGCTAAGCTGGTTTTGATTCAGATTAAAATACATAAATCTGTACAATGAAACTCTGACTTGACTAGTGTTCTGTATACCAACATATTCTATTATGACATTAAAATGGTACTCAGCAGTAACTCCCATGAAGACTTTTAGAGTAGTGTGGCAATTTAAGAGAAAGAGCTTAAAGTGAGTGTAACCATACTCCTGCAAAGGCTAAGTTTTATGCCAAAGAGCACACACATACTCCTCTTAGAAGGAACTCACCATTTTTGATGTGTATTCTTTAGGAAATATTTTTACAGGGGTACCAAATACCCTTCTGCCATTGATAAAAGCCTTCATTATAAAATTTGTCACTGTGGAAGAAAAAAAAACTCAAACTGAAATCATCATCTAAATATCAAACCAGAATGTAAAATAAGATCCAAGACAAGGTCTTCACTTTGTAACTGAAATTGTTAACAGATGACTTACTTTTTCTTGACAATCCAGCTCCAAGATTGTGGTTCAAATCAAAGGGATCTGTAGAAAAAAACATGACAGGCATTCCTCAGTGTGCAGGCAAGAGAGAATTCTTTCCATGAAAATGAAATGGCCAGAAAACAGTTTACAGAACATTTCTAAAATATGTCACTGAATTTTCTCTGTCAGCGATCACAGTGATACTTAACAGCATAATCATAGACAAAGTTAAATTTATTAAGTAAATATGGGCTCAGCTAAACTTAGTATTTTTGAAAAACCTCAATGGCATTATAGTTTATTTCTTCGCCAAATATTACCGCAGTCCTAGGCCCTATCACCGTGTCCCACAGCCATAGGGAGGAGGAGAGAAGATCCAGCAGGCAGGAATTGTGCAGCAAGATTGATTTATTTAATTATTTTACAAACTCTTCTATAGACTTTTTTCTTCATAATCTAATTGGGCAAAGGATCAGCCACCCCTTGGGGTGATTGGCTAAAATCCTAAAACAACCACGGTCAAAATATTTTTCTACTATACCATAAACAAGACTTTTCAAGTTTGCAGGTGGCTTGGTTGTTTACATACTCTGCTACCTCTTCTGTGAGAGAGAAAAGTCTCTCACGGGCTTAGAAAATAGCAAGAAAATCCTTACTAGCAGCATTTTTGTATCTACAGCCAAAAGATTTTGTTAAATTTGTTTTTCTGCCTTTTACTTCATAATAAAAAATATGAGGTTTGCTGTGCAAAAAAAAAAAAACCTTATGAATAATTTTTAGCACTACTGAAACTCAATGACAATTTTGTGATGATTTCAAAACATAAGCAAGTAACAACTTATAATCTAGTAATAGAAAATAAATAAGCCTAGTGAAAAAGCAAAATTTTCATGCTAAAGAAGTTCTGTATATTCCTGTACTTCATATGCTTTTACCTTCAATTACAATATATTTGGAGGTCCACTGCTTCTTGAAAGTTGTAAGCAGACTTTTTCTCCTAATGCAGATGACATGCTCTTTAAAATCAAATTCTTCTGTGTAGAATCGGAGAAGTCCCAGCCACAGTTGCCCAACAGACTCAGTGTTTTTCCCATAGTCTGGCCAAACAACTGACTAAAATGACAAAAATATTGTTACATCCAGTATTACATTAAGCAGAATGATTTTCATAATTTCCGTAATATATTTTCATAATTTATTTTATACAGAAAAGCAATGAAGTTACACTAGAATACTTCCTTTCATAACTGGTATCGATAATACAATATTGGTTTTAAATGGTATATTTTTTATTCTATTAACAACAAAAGCAGACAATTAATAGAACTTCTGGCATTAGGTTTTGCCTCTTAAAAAAAAATTATTACTTCACTTTATGGGTTGTATAAAACAAAATTATTCAATGGAATTAACCAGATATGACCAGATATACAAGTGATAAGAGTTATCTTCACCCAGAGTGACATAAAGAACAATTAATCATCCTTAATACCTTAAAATAATTTTCTGATCTATTTTGTCAGATTTTGGAGTTTATTTTTTCACAGATGAATTACAACCACCCATATTCTAAAAGCTTTCCAACACAGGAATGGGATTTTCAAAACAGCAGCTACTCCACTTCCATTCCTCTATTTGCTCTGGGATAGAGTTAATTTTGTTCTTAGTAGCTGGTATAGTCTGTGTTGTGGATTTAGTCTAAGAATAATGTTGGTAACATTGATAAACCACTGATATTTTAGTTGCTGTTCAGCAACTAAAGCTCCCTAAGTCAAGGACTTTCCAGTTTCCCATGCTCTGGCAGGTGCACAAGAAGATGGGAGGGAGCAGTACCTGAACTGGCCAAAGGGATGTTCCATACCACAGAACATCATGCCCAGTATATAAACTGGGGGGAACTGGCCAGGAGGTACTGCCTGCTGCTGAGGGATGGGCTGGGCATCAGCCAGCAGCTGCTGAGCAGTTGTATTGGGCATTTCTTGTTTCTCTTGGCTTTTAGTCCTCTCTCTCTCTCTCTTTTAATTACCACCATTACTACTTAATGCTACTACTATTATTATCATCATTGTAATAACTGGAAATATGAGGATTATTGTTTTAGTTTGTTTCAATTAATACAGTGTTTTTATTTCAACCCACGAATGTTACTTTTGTTTTTCTTTTTTTTTTTTTATTCACCTTCCTACCAGGGAGGGGGCAGGGGAATGAGAGAGTGGCTGTGTGGTGCTAAGTTGCCAGCTGGGGTTAAACCACAATATTCAACCTTCATATTTGGGAACAATGTCTTTAGAAGGAATTTCTATTTATTTGCCAAGCTACAGGTAACACCTTTTCCAATTAGCCTGATTTACTCACCAACTCCTCTATCTTATCAAAGAAATATACGTTCCAGCCATCAACTAAAATTTCAGGCTTTTTTGGTTCTTTGTAGATCTGAAAGAATAGAACTCATTAGAAGAGCCTTTCATATTCAGCACTGACATTCTTCTGATCAATACTGCATACCGTTACTTGTTTCTTTCTGATATACTTTACCTCTTGAAGAACAGGGATGACTGGTGGATTTCTCTGTTGAAGAAAATAAAGCACCATAAGAGTATATGCATAAGATGACAGGCTACCTCGAGATGCATCTCCAATGTCACACACCTAGAAAAAGAAACATGATTTTTATCTTTCATGGTGATCATTCCTTGCTGCAGGAGCTACTGCTTCTAGAACGTGTGAAACACACTTACCTTTGTAAAGACTTTCATTGTGTAACACAGATATTTTACCCTAGGATCAATAGCTGCATATGATGACAGAAGTCTGGTGTTATGCAAGGCCTGCAGAAATAAGGAAGTAATGTAGAAAATAAAGGAACTCTGAAGTTACGAAGGAAATAAGCTGAAAACATGAAAAACAAAAACTCAAGAAATGCATATGTGAAGCCCTACATAGTAGGAATATATATTGAGAAAGGAAGCATTCAACAATGAGGTTATCACCTCTCTGTTAAAAGCCGATCAACTTCCTTAATCTGTGTGGAAGTGGTACAAAGCAGCATTCACAGAACAATACTTCAAAACAAGAAGCATTAATCTCCTACCACAATTTCAAAATATTTGTTAGAAGGTAATTACTTGAACCAAGAGATTTCAGTCTGGATCTGTAAGAGCTACCAACGGACATACAGAGATGCGCAACTTGAAGGAGAGAACTTTCACACTTAGTGGTTGAGGTATCTTCCTCAAGACTCCCTGTGAGCTCACAAAAAAATCTTCAGAAAGTTTAAAAATTGTCTCTAAGACTTAACATTTCTTTGCTGTTTCAAGCAACAGGGTTTTGAAGTTTAGAGACATTGAAATAAACAAAACCTGTTTTTAAAATGTTTGGCCAAGAACATGTGAATTGTTTGGGGTTTTTTTTGTTAACTCTAGTATGTTACAGTTCAGGCAAGCTGGGTTCAAAACCACTATTTTCAGGTCTCAAGGCTAGGCAAGAGCCATGATGCTAAGTGGAGTCTGAAAAAGCTGAAGTTACATTATTTTGTTTCTCATTTAAGAAAGACTTAAAACACTTAAACACTATTTCTTACTATTACTGAGAACTAATAAATTTTCTTAGGAAAATGACAACTCTAAAGTCACAACTGTGCAGCTGACTCCACTCATAGTCAAACAAGCAAAACCAAAAAGGTGTCTTTGAAATACAAAACTGTAAATATAAAACTGTAATTGGAAACAGTTGATTATTGAACCTCATCCAAACAATCAGTTCAGTCTCAAGAAACAGATCCTCAGTTTTTTGTTACACAACATAAAATAAAAAAGGAGATAACCTTACCAGAGTATTATATAAACTGATGTCTACTTCAAGACCACTTCTGACATGGAAAAATTTGACAATTGGGACTTTAGCAGTTGTTATAGGCAAGACATTTCTTAAACCTAGGATGAAATGTTTTATTACTGAATGGCTACAATACAGTCCTACACAGTATCAAATAATTTCCAATTGTAGCAAAAAGGCTACAAATTAAATCTTAGTTGACACCAAGTTTGTATTTCAGTTATGGTTTATCAGGGATTTTAGCAATTTGTCAAACATGATCAGTCTGCTAAATATAATTTATATAAATGTATGTTTAGCCCCCTCAAAAAATAAAGATCAGTCTAAATAAGAGTATAGAATTTCTTTATAGAGAAATAAGCTTAAGAGAAAAATGATAGTTCATTACAATTCATTGGAGATACACCAAAACAAGCACTATAAAATTCATGATTTCTTGTAGAAAAAACAGGATTCACATTGCAGACTCGTATCAGAATATCTTTTACTATCAACTTGCTGTGCACTGAACATACAAATACATAATTACTAAATTGAAGCCTCAAGTCTTAGATTGTTGTCCTTATGCATGTAGGTTATAAATATACTATCTGTCCAGTTCAGATGTGGTCCTATAACATTATAACCTTGAAGATCTACATATACAAACAAAAATGAATCCAAATGTTCACAATATTTAACCTCACTCTTACCAACATAAGCTCTTTGATATAGTTGTATCTTAATGACTTTCATCTACAGTGCCCCAGAACGTTGTCACTACAGCAAATGAAGTAACAAAACCAGAATCACTTATTTTAATTTTCCAGAAAGTTACCTGACTGTTTCTTGAGAACTTTTGCTAAATCTTCAATAATTCTGATGCAATCAAGTCCCTAAGACATTAAGAAAAAAAGCTGAAAGACGTATCTGCTGCAAGTACTTTAGGCAAACCTTTTATCATGTGCCATTAAGCTTAAAACTGTATAACTGAATGTTTCATACAAAATTATGTGAATACAAGAAATTGTTTCAAAATAGCATATCAACAGTTGATAATATAATGAAAATTTTTAAAAAGCTGATATTAGGCATGAAAGGAGACTGATGTGCTCTGCCATTTTTTCCCATTCCTAGTTGTTTATGCAATAAAAAAAGTTACTTATCTGCACAAATAAAGCTAGAAATGCAGAATTCAGGAGAAAACTGGCTACTTTATTCTTAGACTCATGCCTAAGCCAACAGAAAACACCCCAAAATAATCTGCCTTAGTGGTACCTTAGTATTTTCTTCTGATATTAAAAGCTTTTATAAAATAATTAATTCGTTACACTAGATACACAATATAAGAAAATTTTGCATTTATTCAACCATAAAACCACAGTATTCTCAACCTACCTCAGCAGTTTCCAGACCATCTATTGTCATACAGATATCAAGATCACTTTGTTTGAAGCCAAAGCCATTTTTTGAGGAGCCAAACAAATCCAGCTTGGTTCCTGTAAGGCATGTGTTGTATTACAGCCATATACCAACAAAGAATCTCAAATTATATATATACACAGAATCTCGAATTTTATGTAGCTTCAAACCTCTGCATGTCTTCTAATACAGGCATGAAAACATTATTACATTTCTGTGGTACATGAAAATTTTCTGATCAACTCTGCTTACGAGAAAAGAATCTCTACTACTATTGGTTCAAGTAAGCAGTCTGACAAATCCAGAAACAAGTTACTTTCCAGTAGTGAAAGCATCAGCAGTTAGGTTCAAGCTGACATCTCATTAAAAAAATGCTTTGTACAGAGATTCTCATGGTAAGGGATATACATAGCTTCAGCCAAAAAAATCTTTTTCTAAATTTAAAAGATCATGAACTGAAATCCAGGTGTTACAGGTAAGAACTCCAGAAACAAACAAAGGAAAAAAATCAAATACCTAGGTTCTGCAAATAGGCCAGATGTTCTGCCTACACTTTAAAACATTCCAAGCTCAGTAAGTTTCAGTAGGAAGAACTACAAAAAACTTGTTGCTTGCAAGAGCAGTTACAAAAATAAGTCTAATTAATAAATACACTTAAAATAACAAATATAAAACTATTCCACTTCTGCTTTGTTTTTTTCTTAACTTGCCATTGTTCCTTCCTGCTAATATGTACTATATATGAATAAATAAAAAATCACAGATTTAAAAAAGGCTTAAAAGACTTAGAACAAAAAATAATGAAGTATTGGAATGCTGAGCAACAATATGGGCTAAACATTCAAAACAAGTGTTTATTATACTGAAATGATGTTTTCTTGGAAAACATTCAAGTATGAACAATGAAAAGTATAAATATGAAGTTAGAATGGCTTAATTACCTGGGAAATCCTGTCTAATGAAGATTTCCAAGCTTTGTCTTATATATTCCCGAGCCTGATCCTCTACTATATTTGGAGCAAAATCATCTTTAAAAAAAAAGAAAAAAAGACAAGAATTTAGGCAACTGTTGTGTAGAAAGAGCAAACAGCAAAGATTCTAGTGAAAATAGAGAGGGGTTTACAGTGGGGCAGGGGAAGGGAGAGAGAAAAAGAAAGAGAAAATTCACATGTGAAGGAAAGAAAGCAAGGATGAAGTAGAAGAGAAATACCTGTTCAAAGAAAAACATTAATTAGACAAATAATGCATTTTGTCTGGTCAGAAATGGCGAGAGAGAAAGGAGGAAAGTTGGGTCACTCTGAAAAGAACAAAAGTGGAGAAGTGTTACAAAACAGTATTTTGACAGTATTTTTCCTAGAACACTGAAGTCTTTGTTTACAAAAAACCACAAGTTAAGGAACAGTTAACATAATTCAAATCAGCCAAATATAAAAGGATCAGTCAAAAACTCCACCCAAAATTAGACTCTCAGAAAATATATTTTCCTGTATGAGTAATCAACCAGCCAGTTGGAAGACAAATCTGAACACTTTCTGGTTCTCTAGATACAAATTATTCAGCAGTTCTATTAAAGCCATTACCATTAAGCCAAATCTAAGAGTTGGAGGCAATGTAGCAAATAAACTGTCACCTTATAACACCATTAGTCTGTCATTATTTTTTTCTGATTCTTTTTCTACGGCACAACAATATTCAAAGGAAAAACTTACGGTAACATTGGACACAAACTTGATCTAGAATATCTGAAAACTTGGGTGTCAGTGGTGGCAGTGGGTCAAGCTCAATTTTCTTGAAGTCTTCTGGACAATCATTCTTTAAATGACCTTCCCGTTTGCACAAGCTACATACTACTGTAGGAGACTGCATAAACAAAAAGCAAGATCGGTTTTAAAAACTTAATGAATTTGAGCAACACTTTCATACAACTTCTAACAGAACATAAGCAATATGTTTATGTTCTGATACAGCTTGCTTACCTTGCCCTTTGTAAAAGCTTGTTTACTGAACTGATAAAAAAGTTCAGATTCTAAGCACTGTTCTACTGCTGTGTTCTCTTCAGAATGGCTTCCCTTCTCAGTAAGATATTCTTGACTCAAATTGTTCCTCAGAGGTCCAGCTACATTTTCTTTGAAGTGTTTGTTCTCATATTTACTGGGGATGGAAAAATCATCTTCTTCCTCTGACAGTGCATCATCATCTCCAGATCCAGTATATGTGTTATCTAGTTCACCTCCAGCTCTAATGGTAACACTGCATTCTCTCTGATTGAGAAGACTTGGTGCTTCCTCCTCTTCCTCTTCATCATCTGAGTTAATCATTTGGGATATCTGACTCTGTGCTGAACACAGGAATTTTTGTGGGGATTCATCCAGTTCATCAGTACCTTCAGTGCTACTATCATCATCAATGTCAATCTTATCATCTGTTATACCGCTGCACTCCAACCCAAATTCATCACTCTCTGTAAGTGCAGTGTTTCGAAAACCTTCTAAGTCTGAAGTACATGTCTCTAAATCATGCTCATTCACTGCAACAGGGAGATCTCCACTGTCACTGTCTTCATCAACTGTCTGCTCAGCAGCCAAAATACTATCCCATCGTCTTTTTCTTTGTTCATGTTCTTCCTCTTCTTCCTCTTCATCTTCATTTTCACTCTCTGTCTCTTCACAACTAGGTTTAAAATCCTCATTATCTCCAGAAATAATCTCCTCAATTATACAGTCTGAGTCTTCATGGGTAATTCCCAGATGACTTATATCATCAGCCAATTCTTCTTCTGTGAAACTTTCTGAGCCATCACACAGTCTTGAAGGATCAATTTTATGTTCTTTGCGCATACATGTAGCCTCTGTTATGCAATCTTCTACTATGGCTATGTTTGTTCTACTGTCTAAGTTTTGCAAGTCAGAATCTTCATGCTTTATAGCATCTTTTCCATGGTCCAGCATTTGGGATTTCTCCTCACTTGCATTTGAAGAGGGTATTTTGTTCCATTTTGCACTTTTTTTGTGAGGCAAGGCGAAATACTTGTAAGTTGATCTCAGGCAGTGAAGAATATACTCATACACCAGCTGGCTGTTTAGAGTTCTTGCCACATTCCTTTTGACTGAATATGGGTCTAGAAGAAAGAAGAAGTGAGCCAGCAGTGAAAGAGTTAACTTTTTAAAAAAAGAACACACTTACATCCTTACAGAGTTTGAATTGCTAGTTACTCTTAAACATTGTGTAAGGACACAAGATGTATGAATTGTGCTGAAGACACAATTCTGCTCAAATTTCAAGTTCACTTAATTATTTCTGATAATGTTGAAAATAATACCCAATAGAAATATTAAACTGATTTTTTAAAAAAAATATTCTACTATAATCAGTCCAATACTCAAAATTTCTAAGTTGTAACACAGTACCAATAGCCAAGTCAGCACCTTATAAAAATTAAAGTATAGCTCTTTGAGGTTTGTTGAGACTTATTTATATACCTTCCACAGCAATGCGCTTTTTAGGCCAGTCCTTTGATTCACGAGACACTGGTTCTTTGAGTCGTATGCTAATAACCAAATCAGCCATATTGAACTCCAAAGCATAGAAACGAAGCAGTTCAAGCCAGAGCTGACCAACGGGTGCTGAACACTGCTGACTTAAATCAAATACTAAGGGAACCTGTCAATTACAGAAGAAAACATTAAATAGCATTTAGTTGACAGGCGTTTAACTGTTACACTTCCTTCATTTTATCTGTAACCTAGTATGACAGAACTTATCATTGCTTCTCTACTCCTGCAATTGCAATAAAAACTGCAATTAAAAAGGTGGAAGAGATTGTATAAAACTTGAAAATGAAAGGCTGCAGCAATGGTAAAGACTAGCATCAATAATTAATAACAATTGCTTCTTTAAGTGTTTATGCCGTAATTTATAAATTTCAAAGAAACGTATCTCATCTAACAGGACAGAATGGATTATACAGACTATTTTTTAGCAAAGTCTAGGCTGAATTGTTAACTGGCACAACATGCAATCACATACTGATAACTGTTTCTTACAAAGTTGTTATAACAGAAATAATTTATAAGAACAGTTCAAAGCAAAGAGGAAATATTTTTCATATGCTTAATCTCATTCCAAGAGAAAACTGCTCCAACTCTGTAAACTACATTATCCCTGGTAGATTAAAATTCAGGGTCTTATCAAAGAGTTTGAAATTGTATCTATTTTCCTGCCAGCTCCTTAGTGCCAAGAGCTAAGCACAACAGACCTTGAAGCAAGCAGTCATGCAATCTCTTAGTTCAGCTCATGGTTTTGAAACAAACACAAAACTGAAATTTTGTTCTTCTAAGAACAGCAATGACTGCTAGACTACTACAGAAATAAATATATAAAAGTTCAGACCTTGCCCCTTCTAGGGGAAGTTTCTTGTGGCAAATCAGAATCATCAGCGGGGTTATGCTCCCAAACCACAGCATCATTCTTGACTTCTCTCAGATGAAAATTAGTTAATTTGTTTAATGAGAATCCTCCAATCTAGAGGAAATAAAAAAAAAAAACCCACCATAGAACATCATGTGAACTTTAAATTTTAGTCCTCACATCACAGTAGAACAAAGTTTAAAAACACCTGTTCCAGGTCTAGAATATGTCCCAACCTTTTTCTCTCTCTTCTCCCCAACCTTCTCTACAAACAATTCTCAATGGTCTTGGAAGGGTGTGCTTGTGTCCACACTCAGGAAATATGGACAGTGAGGTGGACTGAAAACTGGATGAATGGCAGATCCCAGAGGGCTGTAATCAGTGGCACAGGGTCTAAACATGGGCCTGTCCCAAGTGGCATTCCCCAAGGGTCAATACTGGGTCAAGTGTTGTTAAATTTGTTCAGCAGTGACTCAGAGGGACAGATGCCTCCTCAGCAGGTCACAGATGACACAAAGCTGGAAGCAGTGGCCAATACCCCAGGATGCAGCCTTGACAGGGTAAGGGAGATGGGCAGAGAAGAACCGTCTGAAGTTCAACAAAAGGAAAAGCAGGGTCCTTCATTCCACTGGGGAGGAATAACCCAAAGCGCCAGCACAGGCTTGGGCTGATCTGCTGGGAAGCAGCTCTGTGGAGAAGGACCTGGGGGCTCCTGGCGGACAACAAGCTGTCCCATGAGCCAGCAGTGTGCCCTGGGGGCCAAGAAGGCCAATGGTGTCCTGGGGTGCATTAGGAAGAGCATTGCCAGCAGGATAAGGGAGGTGATCCTGTCCCTCTACTGTGCCCTGGTGAGGCACATCTGGAGTGCTGTGTCCAGTTCTGGGCGCCTCAGTGCAAGGGAGACATGGAGCTCCTGGAGTGGGTCCAGCAAAGGGCTACAAAGATAATTAAAGGACTAGAGCACTTCTCTTACGAGGAAAGGCTGAGGGAGCTGGGCTTGTTCAGCCTTGAAAAGTGGCAACTCAGAGAGGACCTCATCCATATCTGAGTATCTGAAGGGAGGGTGTCAAGAGGATGGATCCAGGTGGTGCCAAGCAACAGGACAAGAGGCAACGGGCCTCAATTTGGGTCTGACTGAGGTAAAGCTTGCAGCTCTCCCAGTGCTGTGCTTTGGATCAGTAGCTGGAAGGGTGCTGATAACAGACCAGTGTTTTGGCTACTGCTGAGCAGCTTTGCCCCTCTGACATTCCTTCCCCCCACCAAAGGGGATGGGAGTGGGCAAGAGCCTGGGAGGAGATACAACCAGGCCAGCTGACCCAAATCAATCAAATTCCATACCATATGACATCAGCTCAGATATATAAGCTGAGAGAGAGAGAGGAAGGGGGGGGCATTAATGAGGTTCCAATGTTTGCCTTCCAGAGCAACTGTTATGTGTGCTGAAGCCCTGCTTCCTGGGAAGTGCCTGAACATCGCTGCTGATGGGAAACAGAGATTGACGTTTTTTTCCCCTTCAGCTTTAGCACACACAAATCTCTGCTTATTCTTTTTCTTTTACTGTAGTAAAACTGCTTTATCTCACCCTGCTGGCTGCTCTCCATCTTTCTCTTTCCCTGGTCTCAAAGGGAAAGGGAGTGATAGTGACTTAGTGGCACCTGGCACCCAGCCAGGGTCAACCCACTACAGCAGCTTTCCCTGGGAGGGGAAACGGATGCACAGAAAGTTCTCCCTAAATATGAAGAAGACCTTCTTTACTGTGTGGCTGACCAAGCACTGGTACAGAAAATTGTGTGACTCTATGTCATGCAACCTTTTCTTTGCACATTAGACAAGCATAAATATGTATCTTTTAATTACAAGGCCATACACAACAGGACATTTTTCTAATCCAGTTCAGAGAGTGGAGATACTTCCAAATGAGTCAGTAACTTACTACAGAAAATTGTTAACTGCAAGGTTCATGTTATTAATTAGAGGAACTGCAACATGCATGCTAAACATAACAAGAGACTGTAAGTACAAAAATGGGTGCCATGAATGTAACACATAAACGGTGTCCTGGAGAATTGGATTCTGGATCGGCATCCATAATACAATTCCTGACATCAAGATGCATTTCAGTTTCTAAATCCAAGAAATACATGCTCTGAACTCCTAATGCGATCCCTTCAGCAGGTACCACATCAGTGTGCTCCCCGACCATGGTCTATGTTTTGGAGAATTAGATGTCAAATTCCAAGACATTGTTTTGGGATGTAGCTAATGTGGATTGAGTTCTCAAGAGTCGGGAAGAAAGGCTCAAAAAAATGAGGAAGTAAATTGTTGCAAAATGCATTATTCAATGCCCAGCTCTCCTTACTTACAGAAGAGGCAACAGAGCACTTACTTCAATGACTAGGACTGTGAAATGCAGCCTCACAGCTAGGCATACTAAAGTTAAGTGTAGTCATTGAATGATGATGAATTCACAGATGAATTCATATTCTTAATTCCTGCAGGAATGGCTTGCTTACAGCTTGCTCAGAGTAGCATAGAGCTGACAGGTTATATACTACCACAAGTGACTGGTCCTCTCATTCATACTATTCAGCATATTAACACACATACCCACGATCCCAAATAGACAGGTAGAAAAGGCTCTTTCCTCTGTTGTAGAAAGAAAATAACCATTAAAGCGAACACATAAGGTGACAAGCCTCCCTCTTCAGGACGATCAACACAGCACAACTGTAAAAACAAATTGTGCAGTCATTAAAGTTTCAAGTGATACTATGAAAAATGTTGTTTAATTACTGTTCAGAAATCAGTCATATTGAACACTGGCAGGAACTCAGATATCTTTGAGCTCTTATCAGATGGAATTTGTTCTCAAGGCCTGCATATTTACTCCAGTTACTATCATACTACCACAACATTTTCAGTTTAAGAGCCATAGGACACAGACTAGCAAAACAGACAGTATATATATACATATTTTCAAAAATGATAGCTCCTTTTGCATAGATACAGTACAGGTGAAAAGTTGTTCCATTTTTTAAATTAATATTTTAATTGCAGACAAATTTTAGAACAAGTTATGTTAATTCACAAGACTGTTTTCATTGACAATAGAGACAGCTTTTAATTTTTTTGTTTTCATGATGGATTAAGTATATGAGAAACTAGCAATTCCATTTCACATACATTCCTCTGACTAGTTTGGTAACAGAGCAGGATACTTACAGTCTGCATGCCACTGAATGAAGCTTAAAATTCTGCTTTTGAAATTTAGTGGAACATTATCACACACAAATGATAATTATATAATTTATAAAATTTACAATTTATAAAAACTTACATCCTCATTCCAACTCTTTTTTTAAAGGACTGTTTCAACAACTGTTTTCTAAACTATAACTACAGGCATAATATCAAAGTTCATTCAATATTTATTGACAGATAAGGGAATATAAATGACTCTCACCTTTGCCCAGTACCTGAAGGCAATCACTAAAGGTACGATAGTAGGTTCCAGCTTTCCAAGTGTAGCCAAATGGTTTGTTGTCAGACAAGCGTTCTCATTCCCTGCACTCACTTTACAAATAAGGCCACTAAAATCCAAAAAGAAACAAAAGATCTTGGAGGTTTTGTAAGAACACCCATAGGTCAGATAACATCTCACAGAACAGTGTTAGCAGAAGGCTGTGAGGAAAGACTTGACAGCCTCTCAAAGACAGCATCTCTGCATGAAAAGCAGCATGCAATACTAATTTGATTTATGGTTAGGTTGAGAATATATGCATTATAATTTTCTGTACAAGTGTTTTAAGATACAATTCAAATTTAAGTATTTTTTCTAATGATAAGAATTTACTGAGTTGAAAAAGTTATACTATTAATTTACTTCATGAAACAAAAATGTCTTCCCATACGACACCCACCATCAGTTTCTACGCTCTTTTCACAAAACATGAAATATTTTTAAACACTGAAAAATCAAGATAGCAGCAAATAACTGGTAATATTGTTATCAGTAGCTGTTTATAGACTGTTTCATGAATCTTAATTGATATTCATCAAATGGGCAAAATAAAATATTTTTCACTTGTTCTCAAAATGCTAGCAAAGCTAAGCAAACTGTTCTTATCCTTACAGAAATCTATAATTTAATGCGGTATGTACACTACCTATAAGAAAGGAAAGTTTCTGCTTAAGCAATAATCCCAAATGGAAGGGTAAGGGTACATGCTGGAAGCCATAATGGTTGAAGGGGTTGGGAAATACACAGCTGAGGACAGAACAACCCTTACCCTCTTATTCTAGGCTAGGAATGACTTGCCCATGAGTGTTAGTTTGTGTTTCAAGATCCATGGAACTGTAATAATTTAGTACAGAAACGTCATTTATCAGGTGTTGGTAATATAATTTACATTGCTATATACTATTAGAACACACAAAGTGACAACTGAGACCTTTGCTTTTCTCTGCACACCACCACTGGTACTCTAGCATGGAAATCTGCATCAACTTCCGTAAAAGATTCTAAGTGGGAGAGAGAAAAGGAAGAAGCCACATTAAGCATGGTGTTGACAAAAAATATGTTGAACAGGTTGCAACTAGAGGAGTACAGGTAGAATTTCAGCTTCTAATACAATGACTAGTGTTGAGAAAAATAAAGTACATATGATAATTTACAAGAGTGATGGGATTAATTTAAGTGTTTCACATGTGATGGGAAGAATATGGTTTATACAATAAGCACTATTAGGAAAATACTGAGGAAAACCAGAACTTTCAAAATTCATATATACACAGTAGGTACAATTAAGGAAGTATATTTTGGTAAAGAGCTGGGTTCAGCAATTCAGGCATATAGACAGACCAACAACACCTGTGGAACAACGTTAGTGTGAAAAATAAAAAACCAGAGTGTTACATCACTACTATACAAAAAGAAATTTGTTCTCCCTGGTTATCTGACAGTGCTTTATGTAAATGTAGAACAGGTTTGCCTACATGATGTAATGTCCTTTTGCTATGCTTTTTCTATTTTTTTTCTTCTCATTCTTTATATAATTTTTCCAAATATGATTCAACTGCCAGCCACTCTGGTCCTTCCTCTAAGTGGAGTTTATTGATCCAAACTGAATTTATTTTTTGATGCCTCACTGTTTCACTGGCCATGAAGAGAGGAAACTATGAAACCATTTTAGATTCTTAAAAATTCTGAAATGACAAGATTTTTGTGATGTTACTTAGCCAACTGTACACCTAATTTCATTGAAAATTATCTTGCTCTTGCCACTGGAGTACCTCAAACACCTAATGCTTTATCGCTGTATCTTCTCACTCACAGAGAAGACTTTGTACAACATGTTAATGCAAATATTACTTGCTTTTGAGATACACTGGAAATCCTAACTTCTTACAAGATCTGGGTATTCATTCCTCTAATATGACTGAAAAATAACCCCATTCTCAAAGACCATAGGGCTTCAGACGATAATATACACATACAACGATGGTGGGGGTGCCACTGAGAAAATCTAGGTCAGTAAATATACATGTTTTGAACCATATTGTCTAGTTCCCCAACTGAGGGCATAAAGCAAGGCAAGAAAGCAGTGAAGCCACTTTTTGCAATCTGCATTTTAAAAGAACAGATTTTTCAAACCCTCAGCCAATATTTTCATTTTTTTCTTGCCTGCATATGCTTGAATTGGTTTGAGTAAGTGCATTTTTAAAGGATCTTAAACTTTACTTCACTGTATCAATGCACACAGTTACATTTGTTACCTGAAAAAAACCCCATGTGTCTGTAAGCAGTCATCTGTACATGGTCATCACATGCAGTAACAGACACGTGCACATAATTACAGGAGAGAGACCACAATGTTCAAGTATATTACTGGGTTTCTGTTACATGTTAAGGAACTTAGGCTACTTTCTGTACTATGCATGGCTAATAGAGCAGGCTGGGAAGGGAGCAGAGAGTCTCTCTCATGTGTAATGACATCTTCACTTACAATGTAGAAGAAAGCTTCCCACTAGGAATTTCTCACATCATCAAAAACAACAGAACTTTAGCCCTCATAACACTGAACATTAAACCAAAAGTAGTTCTGTCAATGTATTCTTTCCTGCAGTATTTTTCAACCTCATATCTTTCTAAAAAAGAATAGCATGTGGTGTACCTATTCAGCAGAGGTGAAATTCAACAACACTACACAGCAATAGTTTAATGAAATCGAGAAGGCAGCAATTTTTTCTTACCACTGTTCTGCAGACTTTCTTGCACAAGTAAGAGAACGTCTGGTTGAGTCATCTGTCAATAAAAGGAATAAAGCTGGTTTTGTATCAATCACTTGTCAAAAAGGTGATTTTCTACAACTCAGATTTAAAACTGCCTCTAGGTCTACTGGAGTATTATTAAGTTGGATCAAAAGGAACAGGAACTCTGCTTCCTTTGAAGGGAAAAAAATAATCCCGGAGTAATTTTTACTGAAGTTACTTTTACCTCTATCAAAGACTTTGTTATGGTAAGAAAACCCCCACCAACAGAACTACTGTTTCAGTGTGCTTAAATACATCTTCATTCTGACACAGTGGACTTACATCATGTTAAAGACTGGAATGATAGCTTTTTAAAATTATATGCACTTTATGAACTTAGATCACTCTTTGTTTCCTAAAGGAAATGCTAACTCTAACAATGGGACTGCCAAATCAACTATAGCAGGAGTAAGTTTATGTATGGAATCAAGTACTTAATTCCTTTTCAATGTTCAAGCACAAAGACACACAGAAACAACATGACAAATCAAGGCTCCACAAAAAAATAATAACATGGTTTCATGGCTCAAATATAACCTAGTAGTCAAAACGTGCGTGTGTAAATATATCAGTAAAAAACCAGGATCAGTACAGAAACAAGATCACAGAAGTATCATTTATTCCAGCTGTTAGAGAATATAAATAATCATCTGTCTCATAGGACTGCTAGAGTACAGATGTTTTAAGTGTTTTCAGAAGAAGTTTCAATAAAACACAAAGCTGTATTATGCTGCCTAATCACTACTCTTCGGTGAAGAAAGGAATGTTATTTTAAGACCAGACCAGCTCTGTTTTACCCAATGGGCTTTTAGAGAAAGTGTTACTACCACACTAGAAAATACATTTAAAATATAATCTACATGAAGATGCAAACATTCAAAACCATTTACACATACTTAATAAAATGGCCTTACTTACATTGGCAGGAAACTGGGTATCTATGTTTATGTCTGAAGTTTTGAAACCAAATCTGCTACAGGAAGAGCCATACAATCTTAATGAACACTCTGCAACAAAAAGAATTATACTTCATTTACACTATGCCTAACTCTAAGTCTGTAGCTACTTTACAGCATTGTTAATAAATCTTAAACCTACACCTGGTTTTGATAAGCACAAGAAAACCAGAAGGGTCTTCCAATAGCCCAGAACTGTTACTAAATCCTGCCTTCCATGCTGTTGTTGGTAAAGGCTTATCAAGAAGGTCAAATCCTTCCCACATCCTTCTCATCTTCATTGTTTACTTGAGGCTTGTTTGGGTCATGAGCACCATTGTAATTTAATTCTGAAACAGCGTTATATTACTGCATCATGTTGTTCAACAGACTAGTAACTAAACATGCTGTTTTAGAATTTAGAGAGACAAGGTTTTTAATTCAGTTTTCATTTCATAAGCTGTTGGGGATTTTTTTTTGTTTGTTTTCTTTTTTGTTTGTTCAGTTTTTGTTGTTGTTATTTTGTTTTTAAGCTGGCATATCTAACACTTAAAACAAACTGTAAGTAATACCTGGCAATTTTTGACGCAGCAAGTTCTCCATCGTTGTTTTAATGTTAAGCCTTTCTTCTAGATCTTCATTATTTAAGCCAAACTCCTGCACTACATTTTCAATAGCAACACCAATAGCTTGTATCTGGGAAGGCGTTGGAGGAGGAAGAGCAGTCAGCAGTTGTTCTTCTTGCTTTTCCTTTCAAGAAAAAAAGACCAATGTTCAAATGTGTTTCTTGAGTTGCTTAACATGCTAGAATGAATGCCAACAACTCATCCCAAGTAATACCACCACCACCACAGATTTTCCAGCTAATGTAGGTAACTGGAAGCAATAAAGAACTGATACTCCAGGAGGCCTCAGTAACATTCAGAGGTGTATATATACTTGTACTTGGCACGTGAAAAAAAAGTGTCACAAATTCTTTCATCATCTGTGAGGTGTGAAAAGTTAGGAGATAAAGAGGAAGAAACAGGAAATCTGCATATAACATATTTTGTCCACTTCAAGCAGAGAACGTAGAAGATATTAAAAAAAAAAGGTAAAATTGATGTTATGCTGAAAGTTATTTTGATACTTATGCTCAAAACAAATCTATTTCCTTTACATATAAACAAGTCTGTAATACTCCACAAGTGCTTAATTTTTACAGTATTTCTGAACTGAAATATTCACTCTGACATGCAAGTTATCATTGCTAATTCTGCCATACCAACTGTATTTGCATATTGCTACTCCTCATTGCAAAGTTCATGTCCCAAGTTTACTGTTTTTATCAGTATCACTATGTAACAGTTTTTAAAAAAGATTGAAACATGGTAAAAATTAAATGCAGAATGATTTTAAAAGCAGTGCAGTTTCATAATCGTTAGCAGGGTAAGGAAGGCTTAATTAAGCTACAGATTATACTTTTTCTTGTGCTTAACTCACCTTTACGATTTTCTTGTGTCTTTTGTCTTTAATATGCTTATGAGCAAAAGCCACTGACTCAATCAAAACATCACACAGTTTGCAGGTATATTTTGCTGATGGGTAGTTTCGAGGTTGCTAAAATAAAGACAGTAAAAAACTCCCTAAAATATATAAAGATATTACTTTCACTTCACTCAATACCCTTGCTAAGTTGAATGACTAACTTTAAAATCTACACCCACTCAGTTCAGCTTCCCTAACTCCCTATGTGCCATCAAAAAGTTTGCACATCAAATGTAATGTCAGAAGAATGATACCATGTCAATCACACCCAACACCCTATCTTTTACAGGCGAAAATACCCAATGCCCATGGAAGAGTCTATTAATTGAACAAACAACTATTCCAGCATTTTAACTAAGATTTGTTATTATTTCATGAACTAAAGAAGCCATTTTTTGAGCTTGAACTGTTATACTGTAGAAAAAAATGCCCAAAAGATAACCCATCTTCTTTTTATAATTCATTAACAGCAATACCGTTATTTAAATTCTGTAACTAAACTTTCTAGCTACAATCAGAGATACTGCTCAAGGTCTACCCTCTACAATGTATTTACAGGAAAAAAATAAATAGGAGAGGTCTATCTATACATGTAAAGACAGTGGCACCTTCTTCAGTCTATAAATGTAGTCTCGCTTCAATCGTTCTTCAGCTTGCTGCAGCCCCAGAAGTTCTTTTGCTGACAGCACAGATTCATCTATGACTGGACCATCCACTTCATCATGATCATACTCATCTTTCCTAGTTCTTCTCGATCTTCTTGGTTTTCTAAGCTTCTTCATTTCTTATAAAGAGTTATGAGAGCAAATGTGTCAATGTGTCAAGTAACTTCAGAGTGCCCCACAGCCTTTTAAAATTTTTTTTCCTTAATTAACATTCTACTTATATAAGAGTCAAAGAATTCACCTACCTGGTATGGTTTCACAATCTGTTCTGTGCAAGTCTGATAATAGTAAGTGTGTATTAGTATCATTACCTAGTACCTTTGTCCCAAACTACTAATAAATCAACTAATTTGTTCCTCTGAAGACAATGACCTTATTTAGATACCTTTGTTAAAACTAGCAAAAAAAAAAAATAGAACTAAATAGAATTTATATACCTGTATGCCATTATAATGAAAAGACAGAATATACTGAAAGGTTTCAGGATTCCTGGTCAGGCTTTTTTAGGCTACTAAGTTAGACTACAAGTATGACAGAATTAAAAAGTGTAGGCCAATTTGAATGACTTATAAGAGCTAGCAGCACTATGATATGGCACTGTCATGGCATAGCTCACATTTGACATTTTATTAACAAGGGATGATTACCAGTAATAATCTAATTTGCGTCTCAGTTAAGCCAGTACGTGGATCAGTACTAACTCCACAACATTAAATAAGCAAGTGAAAAAAAGTAAGCACCACTGCTGACTACACAGACTAAAGAATGGACTTGCTAAGTATGTGCATATTGCGTAATAAACTGTCATAATAACTGTAACACTGTCATAATAATAATGCTTAAAAAACTTCTTGTGTTTACAGAAAAACTTCTGGAACAAATTAATGTAGATGCCACTTCTACTTTAAAGCAAATTTTGTCATCATTCTGAAGCAGAAGTTGCTATTGGCCCAAAGCCAATACCTGTAAAAACCATCTCAGGAATAAATATACACAGGTCAGATTTTCACACATGACTTCAGATCACATCTTGCCTTTCACTTGTACAGCTATGCAGGATGTACAGCATGGAATTTCTAAAGTTCCCTTCTTCTAAGAAAGTTTATGCAACTTCCCTAGACTCCCAAACTTTTATCATAGCATGAGGCTGTAATTTGTAATAAAAAGACCAAAAAAAAAAAACCCAGATAAACTGCTCTGCCAAACACATTTATGGAGTTTCTTTCCAATTGGCAAAAGGGAAACAACACAGTTGCGTATTTGTAACCAGTTATTTGATTCAGTTCACTAAGCAGCACACACGTGTTAGTGGTGTAAACAGTATCAGGACAAAAATGGTAATGTAATAATTTCTTTCTTTCAGCAACAGCACAAGTTTAAGCTGGAATAAAGAGAATTTAGGCTTAACAGGTTGCAAAAGCAGTACTCCCAAGGAATCAAGGAAACAAAAACAAAAGTCTGAGCTTCTGAACCTTCCCCATACCCTCCATTTTTGCTCTGACACTTCTGCTCAAATTCCTAAGATGTGCCACATCTATTTGACTACATTTTTAACTAATCAGTGTAGACAGAACCTGAAGGTGCATTAATGTCTTCACAGAAAAGCCTCTGACAACTACCTACTTATCAATTATTTCTGTAGCCAACAAATAACTTTAAAAAAAAGTTATAAATTAAAAGAAGACTTCCTAAAAAAAAATCACAAATTTAAAAAGTACTTCTGGTAGGTACAGGAGTGACAATCTAATTATAAGTTCATGATTAAATGAAGAACTAAAGACAAGTTAAAGCTCTTGCAGACAAAACAGTGTCTCAGATATTTGGTAAACTCCATATAAGCTACAATAAAAAAGACATGAAGGTAATGAAAAGGACAACTGCACAAAGTATTTCAAGTAAATCCTAAAAGAAACAATTTCAGTGATTTTGCTACTTGACACAGAACTTCTGAAGGAACCTCAAGATGTGAGCTATGCCATGCCAGTGCTTCACAGCAGGATGAAATGAACTCTGTCAGATCTGAGCAATGCTCAGCTAACCTGCTCTTAAAGGCCTTCAGGTACCTTTTCCATGAGCTGCCCAGACAACGTCTCCAGAACTTCCCTACCTTTATCTTTAGAAACTCTAAACGTTGCCCTTCATTCCTCATCTGAACCTTTCTTGCTCAATTTTAGTCCCATTGCTTTGTGTTCCATCTACTGGAAAAAAATAAGATAGTTTACTACATCAGTTTTTTATGGCCATCCTAGACAGAGGAAGATTGTAACTATGCCTCCCTATGCTTTTCATTTTGCAGAAAGATTGGGGATTGTTCACAGTTTGAACAGCTTCTGTTTCCTATGTGTCTTCACAATCTTCTTGCTTTTGTTTGGACAGCTTCCCTTTTATTCAAACAAGTGGGGTACCAAAACTGGATGGAGAACTGCAACTGAGTTTAAAGACTGAGAAAAAGGGGTACTTCAGGCTGTGAGTCTTTTCTCATGCCTCACAACCCCATGATAATAACTACTCATTATCATCTTCTGATTCACTATCATTTCAGATTCTTCTCTGAAAAGAATATTATGTTATACTAAGTTTTCCTCCTTTATTTTCACAGTTGATATTCCTACTTAAACAATGGCATTTACACATCCTTTGTATTCCATTCTATATGTAGGTCATTCCTCCAATTGTGCAAAGTTACTTCAATTGACCTTCCTGCTTTTCTGCATTCCATTCCTACCAGCTCCACAGCATATTCAATTTTCAGAGCACACAATGAATAAGTGTGGTGTCTTCATTCATCGTTAGAGTTGTATAATAAACATTGAATGGAATTGAATCCTCACTCACTAGATGTTCGCTCACTACTTTCTTTAACTGACAAAATCTTTAGTAGTTTCTGAGTATAGTTACCTAATCAGTTCTGCAGGTCTCTTACATTAATTTAATCCAGATAATTTTCCACTAGTTTACTTACAGAACTGTCATATAAGAGTATCTAAAGTAGTACAGTACTAGTACCAGCAATATCTACCAGCTGCCTTTCCCATGTCCACAGGGGACTGATAACTATTTTAAAGAAATAAATTAGGGCTTGGCATATCTTTTCCTTAACAAATCCATACTTAACTACTACTTATCTTTGTTACCTTTCAGTATATTACATTATGTGCTCCAAAATTGGCTCCCAAGATTAAAGTTGCACACCAATTATTTTAATTCCACTTGCAGTTTCCTGTAATCAGTAGCTCACTTTCCCAAAGTTCTCAAGTATGATTGCCAATTGTTACAAGTATCTATTTCAGTGAGTTACTGAAGTTGAAGAAAAAAGTTCATTACATCAAGTAAACTGAAGAAAAACCTTATGAAAACACTCTGCTCTCTCCTCATGTGAGGTTGAGCCGTGTGCAACTTACTTCTAACAATGAGAGACACTGGGCACCTGTTCACAGTTTATCTTTCCAGTTACAGCTACTATCAAAGGAAAGGACATTTAATTCCTGGGCTTCCAGGTACCAACCAGCAGTAGCTTTTTTTCTCAGCAGAGAGTCTGATCACTACTGTCTTTGGCTCCCACTCTTAACCAAAACAATACAGGTTTCTTGTCAACCGGTGTTCCACGTTAGCAGCACCACATCCATGCTTTAGTCTTTCTTATTTTATGTAGTTATATTCTCTTTATTCTTTGAAGTTCCCTTTTTCTGCTTTACTTGCATTAAATGAAAATATTATGGTATCGATCACTTAACCATCTCTAAGCCAGTCCTTCCTCACATTTCAATGCTTTGGGTTTGTATGCTCATTATTAGTACTAACTGCCCACAGGGAAGTTCCATATGTATGGGAACTAGATTTGTGTTATTGCTGTACTAAGTTCTCAAAATACTTACATGGCATTGTTTTCAATCTTCATTAAGACACATCTTTAAAGACCTCATTGGTAGCTCCAAAAATCTTACCCTATTATCAGCTTAATTGAAAGATCCCCTACCAGCCATGACAGATTACATCAAACTGTACAGGGAAAACTGCAAACAGGGACACTACACAGATGCTGCAACCTACCTACTTCTACCACTTACAAACCAAACTACAAAGACAACACAGTCTGTAAAACAATTGCTGTAACAATTTGTCTAAAGTGCTACAAGTACAGTGCAGTCAATAGTTTGCAATACAGGCGAGAACAAAAATGCTTTTTTGCTTTAATAGTGAATCTTGAAATTTTACTTTTCAGTAGCACGTGTAGGAAGCTACTTTACTGGATAGCTATGTAAAAACAAACACACGTGATTACCAGAACTTCCTTTCTGCATGTCTGGCACATCTTTGCTCATTAAATCTTCCTGAAGTTGTCGTCTTACATTTCTGTTTCCACCACCTTCCACCTCATGAAAAGAGTCCTTTCTTGTCCTGCCATGCCCAGGAATCCAGGCAACAGATCGGTAATCTCTCCAGGTGTCAGAAGCACTACGGTGGTCATCGGATACCCACTTCTTCATTTGGTCTCTTTGGATATCATTTAACTTTGAGCCTTGACTGTAAGTTGTGTTTTTAAGTGAATTTGGGCTACTCAAAACACTACGTGGCCCCCGCCTGGGACTGCTTCCATAATGACCTGGAGCTCCCTTTTTCTTTTGCAGGCTGGTATCTATTTTATTGCTATAGCCACTGCCATATTCATCCATGACTTCGTAGCCTTTCTGTAAGGGACTTTCTTTTAATTGTTCTTGACGCGAAATTTCCTGTTCCTTATTTTGTTTGGCAAAGCAAGGTTTTGCAGCATCTCCCATGGTTATTGCTGTTCAATTTAGTGACTCCCACCTAGAAATCAAAAAGTTAAAAGCTGTATTTTAAAATCAATCAAGCAATAAACATTAGGTATTAATTGCCATGGAAATCTCAACAATCTTGAACCAAGGCAAGAAAAGGCACTCCAAAACTTAGCTAGATCTCTTCTCATAGAACGTCTAACACCTATGGGTGGTTCATAAAATGCAGAGACAGCCTATGGCTTTTCCAGGCACTAAGGTCTAGATGCCTTTAGGACAGATAGGAAATTTTAAGACTCCACATCAGTCGCAGCTCAGTACAGGCAAGCTGTGAAAGAAATGCTGAAGGAATTTCATGGCATGCAGATTATGTAGGAGGCAAAAACAAGGATGGCCCCTAGACCATTCTGGATATCAAAATATTTCTCCTTGCCCACAGTAGACACTGTTCACCTTGTTAAGAATGAAAATCGTGTCACCAAAGAGATGCAGAAGCTAAGCTGCAATCCAGCTATAAGGCAAATATGATATAATGATTTAGAAACAATGAGCACTCTGCACATTTTAACCAGACCACCATTGTGACATCTCACATTACTCAGAATTAAACACTCCCATTTCATATTATTTTAGCACTGTCTGAAACATCCGGACCACTGAACTGCTTGCATACCCACCCCCCTTTCCTTGGTTACATCCATGTCCTTACTGCAAAACACTTCCACAGAGCTCTAACGCCAATGTTGCCAGTAAACCATGTGGACTGTGAAAGGGGGAACTACGAGAAGAGACTGTGTAAAACATGCTGAGGCAGTGGTTTCATCAACACTGAATATTTTATGATTTAAATATAGACACATACAACCAAACAAAAAAGATTTTCAGAATATGTGCAGGTGCTTAAGGATGCAGATGAAGATGTAAAGTGATGTAAAGAGCAGTTTCAAGCATCTAAACATCAGAAAATATCCTTCTGTTGCCTTTAATATGGGAGCAGAGTACCTGATTTTTTTACCTTTTTTTAAGTTCTGCAGGCCACAAAGGCACTCTGAAGCATCTCAGTGTCTGCTTTTCATAGGCCCGAGACTTTTAGTGTTTATATCCCTCTTAAGAAGAAGATAGTTTTTTGCTCCTACACAAGCAACAAAACAAATAGGATTCCTGTTCTAAAGACCGGAATTCTTACCCAATTATATACATCTCTGGAAACGCAGCTGCTCCAGCTAAGAGTGGAAAGAAAGGTTTCAAACACACAAAGTGTACTTGCTTCCTATTTTAGGCAAGAAACTGCTGTCAAACCCGAATTTCAGAGTGACCTAAACCCAGCCTGTTTTTGAGTTATCCCCAGAAGCAACGCCCACAGCCTGCCGCCAGGCTGGATGACGACACCTCCCTGCACTGGAAGGAAGCAGAAAAGTCAAAGTTTACATTAGCCTGCGTCTCCCAACCACGACTGCAGGTGCGAGCCTGGCGTGGGCAGGGGGCTGCCCTGGGGGTCAGCGGTGTCGCTGATGGCCACAACACGGTTGCCTTCGGGGCCAGAAGCACCAGACAGCGCCGGCCAAGCTGCCAGCAGGACCCAGGCGAAGGCGTTACGATACCGGCGCAAGAAACACACTGTGTGGGCCAGGACTCCCTTGCCACCACGCCGCAGCTCCCGGCTCGCTCCTCGTCCTCCCACAGGCTGACGAAGGTCCCCAGCCCCCTCCTGTCGACCCCCGACCCCAGTGCAGGGATTGTGGCGCAGCATCCCCCAGACCGACCGCCTCAGCCAGACACAGCCCGCGACCAGGGGGCCGCGGCGGGGCCCGGCAGGGAGGGAGCGAGAGATGTAGGGAGGGAGAGAGGAAGGCAGAGGGGCGGGCGAGGGGGTCAGGACACCGGCGGATACCGCCCGCCGCCGGGAAAGGCCTCGCCCTGCCGCCGGCCGCCGAGAGAAGGGCACTCACCGCCCGCTACCGCCGGCCCGCCCGTCGCCATTGTGCCGCGACGGAAGCGGCGCCGGTCCCTCGGCGCGCCCGATCCGCGCGGGTCTTCCGGCAGCGCGGGCCCGCCCTCCCGGCGGGGTGGGACAGGGCCGGACGCGGAGGTGGGGACAGTCCGGCGCGGGGTGGGCGGGGAAAGCTTGACTGACCGAATACGTGTGTGTGGAGTAGACCGTGGCGTTAAGTGCTGGGTCCAGTATTGCTCTGTATCTCCAGGCATGGTGACTCCACCACTTCCCTGGGCAGGCCGTTGCCACTTCTGATCACCCTTTCTGTGAAGAAATTCCTCTGATGTACAACCTGAGCCTCCCCTAGCGCAGCTTGAGACTCTGCCCTCTTGTCCTGTCACTGCTGCCTGTGAAAAGAGGCCAACCCCCACTTGGCTGCACCCTCCTTTTAGGCAGTCGTAGAAAGCCATAAGGTCTCCCCTGAGCCTCCCCCAGCTCCCTCAGCTACTCCTCACAGGACTTGTGCTCCAGACCCTTCCCAGCTCCACTGCCCTTCTCTGGATATGCTCCAGCACCTCCATGTCTTTGTTGCAGTGAGGAGGCCAAATATGATCACAAGATACGAGGTGCGGCCTCACCAGTGCTGAGTACAGGGGGACAATCACTACCCTGTTCCTGCTGGCCACACTATCGCTGATACAGGCCAGGATGCCATTGGTCTTCTTGGTCATTGAAGATGTGAATCATGTGCATTGCAGTCATCTCCCAGAAAATGCAATGGAAAATAAATGGATTGGCACAGCAGTCACAAAACCAGTACAATATAAGCAAGACCTGCATAATAGTTCCTGAGTGTAATGTTATTGGCTCTTCTGGGGGAAAACTGAAGACATTGCTGCCCCACTGCGCTAACCAAACCCAACCCAGTCATACAGCCTGTGTGTCTCATCAAACCAGCCCCCTGTTGAAGTAACTAACATTTGGAGCAAATTACTTAAAAGAAACAAAACCACAAATTACTGGAAGTGGGAAAACCTGGGGCAGGTGGGGAAATGGACACATACCTGGTTTCAGGTAGGAAAAACCCTTGTACTTCCCACCTCATTAAGTTGCCCTTCTCATTGGATTAAGTGACCTGTGTATTTTGTCAATATTGCTTGCACTTGCTCAGCCTCTTGTTCTTACAGCTTCATCCTGTTTCTGTATGCCCTCTTCTTTACCTAATTTACTGGCTTGTTCAGAAGGGTCTCTACCTACCATGCTTTTGCATTCATATTTATGGAAAAGAGGGACTCTTAATAAACCTCATGACGTGGTCCTCAGAAGAATTCACCTTCCGATTCCAGTTCAGATTTCCTTAGCAAAATGTGTACAAGTATAGAGGTTTTGAAGACAGGTAAATAGCAGAGACTTCCCAGAATAATTTATGGTTCCAAGACAGGAATTTATAGCCTAGTGCTGTGCATTAACAGTTGGTAGATACTTTTGCCTTCCCCTCTATTACCCTTTTCTGGTAAAATGCTTTCTGGAAAGGGCCTGGCATGGAAGGATAGCGTAACTTAACAAAACAATTGGAGTAAGCAAGTGTGGCTAGGGTCCCAAACATGAAAACGTTTCTGAACCTTGTCTTGCCTCCTTCTTCCATAAAATTGTTGAGTGGCTGCAGGCTCAGCATGTTTCATGTTGTATTGACTGTGGTGGGTCAAACAGTTTTTGGTCTGATGAAAGCTTCTCACTAGTGCACCCATGCAAGACTGTCTAAAGTTTCTGCCATTTTTATGAAACTAAAATTCCTGTGGTTTTTATAAAGCTCAGTAATTCTGGTTTAAATTTCGATTTGATGGATTATTGTATACTCAAATACTAGCATTTTCTGTGATCAGACAAAAATAAGAGGAAATGAACTAAAACTGTCATACATCCTAAATACACAGGCTGCTTGCTTGGAAAGCCTAAATTTTGATCAGCTGAGATTTTTTCCTAAATTGATAGCATGAAGATGCAATTAGACAGTTTTTGTGAGAAAAAGTAAACTTAGCATGCCAAATACAAATATACTGAAATGGGAAAGATAACTAGCTGATCTTGTTAAATTTACCTGTAATAAAATAAGAGAGAGAAACTGAAAAATAGTAAAAGAGTACAACTCACTAAATCAAGTCAGATCAGGCAGGTGCACATAAATTATAAGACTGAGCGTAAAGAACAAATCACAGTATTGGGCATCACAAAATCATATTTTATTTTTGAAGAAATGTAGTCTTTGGAATTTTTTGAGTACTGATCTTGAATCTGCTGCAGACATTTTGTTCCAGATTAAAGCGAGTCACTACATTACCAGTTTCTCCAGCTTGAGCAAACAAGTATTTTATATATCTTTTAAATAGCTTTTGTCTTGTTTTGCTGGTGTACAAAAGATACTGTTTTCCTTTAAGAAAGCTTGTTTACCAAAGAATAAAGGATTGCATTTTTCTGTGGTTGTGAGACAAACTGGGCCAGTTTGGGATTATCCTTTGCCATACTTGTGCTAATGGGGATGGGATTGCCCAGGCACAGAAGTAGTAGGAAGCAGAGGCAGAATCCTGTTTTGACTGTGACTCAGACATCTCTTGGAGCCTCACCCCATACCTGCTTTGTCACCACAGCATTTTACTGTTGGAACACTCTCCATCTTGAAAAGCTGCTAAACTACTAGAAGCACTGACAATGTTGCTGTTTATCTTCACCAGTGAAAGACTGCATCACTTGCAGAAAAATCATAAAACCTGTCTGCTGGATATTTTATGGTGACTTTTTCTGGAAGATAGTGGATCTGACCATTTACACCCAAAAAGAACTTGGTCAAATGTGGTGTCCTTTTCCAACTTGTTGTGCATCTCCAGACTACTTTCTGGTGGGAAGCAGAAAAGGCCTTGGTGCTGTGTAAGTGCTATTCACCACTAACTAAAACATCTCTGTATTATCAAAACTTTTTCCAGTATACATCCAAAACATTGCCCCCATACCAGCTACCATGAAGAAATCTAACTCTACCCCAGCCCAAACCAGTACATTCTCCACCAGTTATTCCATATCACTTACGTCATGTTAAGATCCCACCTTATCTCAGTACATCCCACTTGGCCATAAAATGTCTGTGAAATGTCCATAATTACCCACAAAATGCTCACTGTGTTTATTTGGTGAATGACTTTGGGCTCCATCTGCTATGGTGGTCACTCAAGATGGGAGAAGTAGTGTGTTTCATCAAGTCATTTGGCACCAAAAGCAGCTCTGATCAAATCACTGTTGCACTTGCTCTGTGTGCAGAAAATCACACTATGAGAAGCCAGTGTCCCCAAAAGAGACAGAGGAGTCCTGCAGCTTTATTTGAATAAAGGGAAAGAGTCCACTGGGGCATATCCCCATGGCGTTCCTCTCTCTCAGTTTTTGAGGATGCAGCCTCCTTTTACCCTAAACTCCCAGCCACATGTTGCCCTCTTCCTAATTGGCAGAGGAACTAGGAAGGTACAGCCTTCCAGAACAGCCTTCCACATATTCCCCCCTTGAACCTGTCATTTTCCTCCAAACGTCAGAAGTTCAGGCTGTCTGGGTTCTGTAGTAGACTTTGTGCAGATTCATTTGTCTATTACCCTAAAGTTCAGGAGTCAATCTGTCTGGGTTATGTAACAAACCTGTGCCTTGAGGTTGGTAGAGACATTAAGAACCATTCAAAGACATTAACACCCATACCCTCAGCTATCAAATTGTTTGTAAAGACATTAACACACATCTTTTCCTGTCAATTGCTTCTTATGATGTTCATCCTTCTTTGGTACAGGTAGTTTCTGCTGTAGGTCTTTCTATAATATCCAACTCAAATCATGGTTTACAACAATTTAAAAGTACATCCATTACATTCTCCAGCCCTGGTCCCTTTGGACTAGGCTGTAAATTTTAATGTGATAATGAATTCCTCCTCTTGTCTCTAGCTTTGCTAACAGCAAGAGGTTTCTGCTATAATGCCTTCAGTACATGGCAGTTACAGCTGTGGTGATATACAGTGTTGTGTAACACTGCCATCTTACAACTCAAATAGTGAATTATTTTCACTCAGGATTAAATCACTTTGAGGTACATATTGCACTTCCCCATCCTTCTGCGCTAACCAAGTGCAGCCAGGTTCTTGAGCAAAAAACATCCCATGAACAGGTTTACCGTTTCCTGAAGAAGGAGTAACTGGTTTTTTAGTCAGTTTCTCCTATGTACTGTTTGGATCTTTTCTTCTTCCACAGTGCAGAGAGACCTTGATTAGACAAGGCCAGGTCAACTGGCAGATGCTCTAATGTTAACTAGCCAAGTGGCTTCTGCTGAATGCTGTATTTCACAATGTTTGAATGTCTGTCCTTGTACAGGAGAAGAATGCCAGTTTAGCACTATGTGGGTGTAACCAAACTGAGTATACTACTACCCTCCATGCCATTTCTGACAAACTGTTAATGGTGGGTCATTTGCAGTAGGTGCCCAGTGCATGTCTTGAATCTCAGGCTGCAAGCTGGGTGTTAAATGACATAAGGAAAAAGAGGAGGGGAGTATTTCTTTGTCTTCACAAATGGGTCTGCAGTGATAACTCCCTCTGCGGAAGCCACAGTCCCACCCACCCTTTTATTATAGGGAAACAGCTTGTTGTATTATAGTCCTCACCACAGCTTGCAGGAGAATCATAATGGCTAGTGGGCCATTATGGACTCAATGGCACTAGCAGAATAGGCAGCTGCAATGATTCAAAGTATTACATCATTCCACTGTGAAACTGCCTGCCCTAGGGGAGGTACTGAGCATTCCCACCCGAACCTGACTGTATATAATCTTGGTATTTGAGGACTTGGGACCCCCACCACCCCTGGATGGATCCAGAGGAGGACCAGAACTTCTGCAGGACCACCACTTTTGATTGCAGCCATCACTTCAACAGGACTGCAATCACCACTTGATAGGACCGCAACCACCACCTTGGCCAACAGGGTGTCAGCTTTAGTCTGACTTTATGGGTCTAAACCAGTTTTAATGTGTATCATTGCATTTATTGTAACCTTTTTATTAAATTGTAACTCTCACCTGAAATCTCTCTTAAGGTAATTGAGCGGGCTTCATTTCTCCTACATGGTTTACTTTCAAACCAGCCTGACGTCCCAGCACCTATTACTCTCAGTGCAGTTTTTAACAGCCATTCAGCATTCCTGGAGGCTGGTGCATAACAGGGAATGTGATCACCTGGTTGATGTCATGTCCCTTGGCCAGGCTATGAGTTTGCTTCAGAAATGAGTCCTGTTGTCTGATTGAATCCTTTCAGTAATCACCAAACTGGCTCTTTAAGGCCCAAAACAGTAATCCAGGCAGTGGCATGGGCCACTAATCATTCAGTAGTCACTTCCATCACTGTAAGCAGATGGTGCTTGCCATGGCAAGTTCATGGTAGTCTGATATAATCAATCTGCCAGGCTTCCCTGTATTGATATTTCAGCCATCATCTTCAATACTAAAAAGGCTTTAGCTCTTGGCTTATTTAATTATGGCACACTCTTTGCATTCATGGATAACTTGTGCAATGGCATCAGTGATCAAGTCCATGCCTTGATCATGAGCCCATTTGTATGTTTCTTCTCTTTCTACATGTTCTGATATATGTGACAGCTCACCCTTATATTCCCAGTCCAGATCCATCTGAGTCACTTCCAGCAGCCTGGTCCACCTGCTCGTTGTTTTGAACTTCTTCAGTGGCAGACTCTTTGGTATGTTCACACTTATGTGAAGTATATTTACAACCAGGTTCACCACATGAGCAACAATACCTCACTGCAATTCAACAGCCCAGATGGATTTCCTTCTGCTCTGTCACCTGCTCTGCTTTCATTGCTGTAGCCACCCGTGGAGCATTTGGCACAATCCCTGAGTCAGTGCAGAGATAAAGTACTGGTCATTTTCTCTTTCAGCAATGTCTAAAGACAGTTGGAGGGCTTTCTCTTCTGCAAACTGACTCAATTTACTCAATTTTGGTCTGTCAGCAGTTTCTGCAACTTGTCATATAGGACTCCACACAGCAGCTTTCCACCTTTAAACAGGATCTGTCTGTAAACAAGGCATATTGGTCCATTTTCTGGTAACTTATTATACAGTGGGATCTCTTACATGAGTCACCTCTAGTGACACTCCAAAGTTTCAGCCCTCTGTCCCGTCCATGATCACTTCCAGGATTCCTGTGTGGTTAAGGATCTAACTCCATTCATGAACACTCTGTGGGCCCAGCCAGTTTTTATCGCAGTGAACAGTACACCTATCTAAGACATCAGCCAGAATGCTTTAGGAAGTAGTGTCAAAGCCTTTACTAAAGTCCATAGACAACCACTGTTAGAAGCTTAACAGGACAAGGAGCCCGGGCCCCTGGCGGGGGGAGAGAGAAACAGTCCAAACCAATATGGTTGATAAAGCAAACTCCATAAAACTCTGTTTATTAGCAGTCCAAAGGCAGTTATATAGTATACCAGCTTGTTAACTCCTAAGTGGCTTAAAGCTTATCAAAACACATTTCTATTTCTACATAATTGGACTTACATTGGCAAGCTTCCATGTCTTGTTATGATCAAAAGAATTCAGTGCTCATCTCCCTCGTTCACTCCCGGATAGCACAGCTGCAAGTTTTCACTCCCTTTCTGTTTCTCAGGCCTGCTTGTTATCTTTCACACAGGGACTTTCCCATGGAAAGTTTTCTCACACACAAGCCTAAAATTTCCAGGCCTATTGCTTGCACAGTTCTTTTATTGATCCCAATAATTCTATTTCCCAACAAGCCACAGCTCTTCTCTCATTCTAAGTGCATCACCTCTTCATAGAAGGCAATCAGGTTGGTCAAGCTACATCTTAATATGGAGGGAGAGCAGAACAAAATCCTGCATGTCTTAGTTAAAACCACTGCTGGCTGCAAAACCCATGCATTTCAGATTGATATCTGCTCACCAGATGGCAGCAGATTCAAAAAAAATTGCTGAAAAATGACAGCTCAAACCACCCATGAATACATAGTGTAAAGACATGCTTTTGCAGTGAAATAAAGGTGCAATAATAAAACATGATAAAAAATTTAGCTGGTCTGGATAAGAACAGTGCATGGTTGGGGGAGAAATGGGAGCACAGACTTCAGATTGGTCCGATAAGTAGAATCTTCTGCCACAATTTCTGTACAGTCTCTGCTTTGCCTGCCCTCCTAGACTGAGATTTCTGCCATTCCTCTGCCTCATTAGATGAAAGCTAGCATGTCTGTGCTTTCCTGGGCCACATCCAAGAGCTCTGTGTCAGTAGAATCTAAGCAAATATATTAGAATAGTGTCATGGTTTGATGCTGGCTAAGCACCAGGCACCCACAAAAAAACCATCTACTTATTTTCCTCTGCTATAGTTGAGCAGAGGAGGGGGAATTGAAAACTTCATTTTCATGAGCTGAGATAAGGATTATTGAAAAAAAAATACTTTAAGGCAAAACAGGATTAAAATTTAAACAGTATAAAGAAGATTTATTATTAACATAATTAAAAGTAAAAAGGGTAATGACAACCAAAGCAAACCTTCAGAACACCTTTTTTCCCTGTCCCTCCCTCTTTCCACCGACCGCACAAGGAAACAAAACATGGGGTTTTGGACAGTATTTCACTTCTTTAAAATCTTTCTTCAGTATGCTTAAGGAAAAGAGTTTCTTCTGCTGTGCTGTGGGATCCTTCCCACGGGAGATAGTTCTCTGCGAACTTTTCTAGTGTGGTTTTAACTTTCACAAGCAGCAGTCTTGCCTGAACGTGCTGCAACGTGAATCCCTCCCACAGGCCAAGCAGTCTTCCCACAGCTGCCTAGCGTGGGCCATTTTAGTTCATGGGGTTTAGTCTTTTAGGGATGAGCTGTTCTAGTTTGGAAGTGAAGGCTCTCTTCCTCTGTCTCTAAAAGCAAGGGTCATCTCTCTCTGTCCAGGTTCCTCACTAGATTACAGCTTTTCAGCATCCACATGCTCCAGTGTGAGTACTCTTCTTCACAGGCTGTGCATGGATCTCGGCACCCCCCCATGCACCTCATGAATTATAGGGAAACAGTTTGTTGTATTATAGTCCTCACCACAGCTTGCAGGAAAATCGCAGCTCCAGCGCTTGTTGTGGTGGCCCAGCCCAATTCTGGGCTGTGGCACTCAAACACTCATCAAACCAAGGTGATCCAGTGGTTGGATTTCCCTGTCCTGGACAGTGGATCTGAGGGCGGGTCAATGGGTGGCATGGAGGTATAGGCCGCATCCCCCTGGGTGGCACCTAGACTCAAGCCACCTGCCCCTCTTCCAGAAAGTTCTCTGTGACTTACTTTTCTATTGGCTCCTTGTTGTGACTCCCGCCTCCCTGCTTTCCTTATTGGTTTTTGTTCAGTTGTATCCTCCCCCTTGTTTGTATCTTATTGACCCCTTCCCTTTTCTCCACCCCTAATTGTTCCCCTATAAAATGTCTTGCACAGCTGTCCTGGGCTAGCAAGCATAGCCCTGGATATGAGTCTTTTCAAAGAGGTGCTTACAGCTTCCTCTGTGACCTGACAGAACTTATCAGCTGGCTAGTTTGAATATTGACAAATTTTTAAGCCACTTAGAATTTTGACTGCCTCTGTGGTCCATATTTAAGAATGGACAAACCCTGGGAAGCTGGCCCTCTTGCTTCCAGCTGTGGGACAGGTAACTGGGCTGGGCTGGTACAGGGTGAAGCAAGGCCTGCTGGGTCTGGGCCGGGACACAGCCATCCTGGAGCCGTGTGGCCCTGTTCCACCCGTGGCCCCCCCCAGCCCTGCTATGTGCTGACGGCGTGGCCCGTCTTCCTCCTCTCCAGTGTGGCCGAAGATTCAGCTGAAGCCGCCCCGCTGTCTGGCAGAGATCATGTGACCAACAGCAATAAGCTAAATTCCAGCTGCAAGGCCTGGGTGAGATTAACCCTTTTAGTGTTGTAAGTGCTGCAGACATTAAGTAAAGAAAGAAGAGCTGAAATCTTGAGGGAGGAGAAAGAGGAGATGCTTAAAGCTGAAATTCTGTTGTAAAGCTATGGTGGTGATGGACTGTGATATATCAGAGTATCCGCTGTAATTTCATGAAGCATGGGGGGTGGAGCATTCAACTTGTACTTGTGAGCAAAAGTACCTGTGCTGGAATAAGCAAATGCTGAAGCAGCTGTAATTTGATGAGAAATTTGAACAGGGAGAGATGGAAGTGATGGACTCTTGCTCCAATCGGAAGGAGAAGACCTCTGTTCTTTGAGATACTCCCAGAGATAGTCTTAGAGATGAAGATGCTTTTTTCTCCCAGGGAAGGAGGAGGGCCTCTATTCTTAGAGATGAAGATGCTCCCAGAGATGGGTGAAGAGAACCTTTGTTTCTGAACAGCTCAACCTTAAAATGGTACCCCAGTAGCTCAAGACTGAACCCTCGAAAGCAGTTGTGGGACAAGCTGTTAAGTCGGGGGAAGGAACTCTCACATGCGAGCAGAGAGCCAACACAGGCGGCTGTCTCGTGATACTGAGGCCATGAGAGAACCTCTTGTGGAGATGTCTCCACAGCATGAGCAAGAGAGACTCCTCTCCCTAAATGAACTGAACAAGGTTATTATGGAAGTGGTAAACAGACTGAACATCTCAAGGTTGTCTTTTTACAGTTAGGAGAAGGGAGAAAGGTGGGGGTAGGAGAAGTGTTCTGAAGGTGTGGTATGATTTTATTTTCTTTTTTTTTTTCTTTTTTCCCTTCTTTTAGGTCTGTTAATAAACTTCTTTATATTCTTTCAAGTTTTGTGCCTGCTTTGCTTTCTCCTGGTTCTTATCTCACAGCAGGTAAATAGTAATGAGTATTTTGGACCAAACCACTACAACAGCTCTCCTCCGGGCTCTTCTGGTCCCTGGACCCTCTGACAATAAATCTGTTGGAACCCATACCAGAGGCCCCTGTCACTTCTTTGCTTCCAGGCTGACGTGAGCAACTGGCACCGGCAACAGGCGTGACTCCTCTGAAGAGGAGCCAGCACAAGAGCTTCGCCAGCGCTTATCCACACACTAAAGATGCTCTAACAAGGATGTGTGTGGGAAGTGACGCTGCGTTCCCTCAGACCGAGGACACGCCTGGCTCAGACGAATGAGCTGAGGAAGCGTCACCTCCTCCTTCTTTTTTCACTGACCTTGTTGTCACCATGCTGGTTCTCCTCATACGTCTTCACTTTTCCTTTTTTTCTGACTTGGAAGAAAGTACGTGTCTGTAAGTTGCAGTTGAGCGGTTGATCTTGTCTGCGCTCTGCATTGGGGAATTGTTCATCATGTCTCTCGCTGCTGGCCGTGTGTTCTCTGCTGGAACTACATGGCTGGCCCCAGCCGTGTGGTGCTTGCCGGCACTGCATATGTGGCTCTGGCCTCGGGAGAGCCCTGGTTGTGCAGTCCTGGCCTCGGGAGAACCCCAGTTGTGCAGTCCTGGCCTCAGGAGAGCCCTAGTTGTGCCGTCCCAGCCTCAGGAAGACCCTGGCCACGTGGTCCCCAGCAGTACTGGCCTCAGAAAGACCCCAGCCATGCGGTCCCCAGAGGCCCCCGCCAGGATAGGTCCCGGCAGCTGCCTCACCACCCCTCAGGAGAAGAAGAGAGAGAACTTCCTGCAGTTTTTACTTTCCTAAATATGTCATCACAGAGGTATTACCAATTTCTCTAATTGGGCCAGTAACATGCCCATTTTCAGAGCCTTCAGTGATTGACTCTGTGCTGCACATAAAAGTTTTGAGCAGCTTTTCTCCAACCCCCACCAAAAACCAGGCTGTGTTAAACCAATACAAATAGTTTCCCATTCTGTGAAAGATTTTCTTATTTGAATGGTGTTTCACCTGAATGTTTTCTTTACTTTGAAGTACAGAGACTGTAAAAGAGAGGCAGGTGAAACATATTTAGCTAACTATCATAATCTTAAAAAGCTCTAGAAAACCTCTATATCTAATCTTTTCCTCAGAACTGATTCAGTTCCCTCAGACAGAAAACATGGCTATATCTGTTATTAATTGAGAGTTTGAGAAATAAAAGTCCTAATGAAAAACCTCATAAATTGAAAGGGTTGTTGGTGTAGATAGAATGAGAAGACATGTCTGTCCAGGGACATGGATCTATAACCTTCACTGTAGTTCCAAAGGTTTGTAAATACTACTGTCACAGAATTGCAGAAGGGCTGAGCTTGGAAGGGACATCTTGAGATTCCCTAGTCTATAAATCTCTGTCAAGTAAAGTAAGCTGGAGCAAGTTACATAGGATCCCATCCAGTTGGGTTTTGAGTATCTCAAAGGATTGAGATGCTATGGCCTCTCTGGGCAACCTGTGTCAGACTTTAACTACCTTCACAGTAAAAAATATTTTCCAATGGAATTTAGTATTTTAATTTGTGCTCATGATCACTTGTCCTGTCAGTGGGAATCACTGAGTAGAGCTTGGCTCTGTCATCTCTGCACTCTCACATTGTGTACTTACGTACACTGATGAGATACCCTTGAGATTTCTATAGCTGAAGAGGCCAAGTCTCTCACCCTCTTCTTGTAGGAAAGATGCTGCAGTCCCTTCATCATCTTTTTGTCCCTCTGTAGAACTGGCTTCAATCTGCTCATGCTTCTTTTTTTGGGGGGAGCCCAGAACTGGGCTGAGCCTCAACATGTCTCATCAGTGCTGAGTAGAGCACTGATGTCCCTTGACCTGCATGCAATGTTCTTCCCAGAAGTTTTACAGCATTTTTTGCTTCAAGTTGTTGGTTCATAGCCAGTTTGGTGCGCACAAGACCACTAGTCCCTTCTCTGCAGAGCTGGTTTTCAGCCCGTTGAGCACCCAGCATGTACCTGCCCCTGATGTTTTTTCTCCCCAGGGTTAGGACTTTGCACTTTGTTTGTTGAACTTCATGAGGTTCTTGTGACCGAGTATCTCCAGCCTGTCCAGGATCTTCTGGCATCTCATCCTCTCCTCACAGTTTCGTACTGTCTGCAGACTTGGTGAGGGTGTACTGTGTACCAGTGTCCCAGTCATTCGTGACCATATCCAACAGTAGTGGCTTCAGTATGAACCCCTAGGGTCCACCACTAGGAAATGACCTACAAGTGGACTCTGTACCACCGATCACAGCCCTCAAGCTAGAATGGGAGAGACAGCTACACAGGCAAATCCTCCTGATGGAAGTTACATGTCAAACCTGTGGTGCAGTGGAAAAGGCACACTGGTTCATGTGCTGGTACAGCCTGCAATTTTTTACTGCATGAACTAAAGGATGCTGGCAAGGGGACTTTGTAATCTGTGGGACTGTGTTTACAACAGAGCTTCTGCTGGCATAAGTAGACTATGTGATTTTTCCATGCCACTGTGAAGTGTAAACCAGGCTTAACATGTAAAGGGGTAATGAAGCCTGTTTGTGAATGTCTGATGGCAGACATTCCAGCATTTGTGCTCACCCCATGTGACAGATGTCTCCTACTCTCAGAGCAACCAGGGGATTTTGACAAGATGGTTGATGTTACAGAAAATAATAAATAAATCTTTCCATCAACCTAAATCCCAGTTCCTCAGTTATCTAGAAACATTGTAAGTTGTTTATTAAGTGGATAGTTTTACAATTCTCACATGTTTTTTAGTTCTCGGGTTAATGGATTTTTTGAACATTATAATAAACTAGAGGTACAGAACATGACAGGTTGCTCATTGTGAGAATTTCTTGTTGTAAAAAGAGATAGATAGTATTGACTTCCCTAATTTACTGTTTATTTGAAACATTACTTTTTAAAAATAATTAAATACTTTCAGTAAACACGGCGTACGTACATGTACTTACATATGTGTGTACCTATATGAATGTGTAAACATAAGGCATCAGATACTTGGTTCTTTTGAACTGATGTGTTTCTATTGACTTTAAAAATAGAGAACAACCAAAATTAAGGAAACAGCATGGTCCAAAGACCCTTTTACACCAAGATTTTCTCAAGTTGCTTGCCTGTAACAACTGGGCTGAAAAATCCAAAGTTGTGCACTCTGTGCAGTCAGAAATACTGATTTTCATTCAATTCGGTACTTCTGGGATTCAATGATGGTGCTTAGTATCTCTAAAAATCACGCTGGATATGTGTTATCTTTAAGTATTTAAACTGAAAATGTTTGCTTAAGTTTTAAGGTAAACTTGTTACAGTTGTGCTTTTGTAATATAAGTTGTTATAAGTGAAAAGCTACATGCAGATGAGAGAGAATATGGTTTTGTAATATTGTTCTTTCTGGGGGGAAGTTTCCCATGTTTTGCCTCCAAAAGTCACTTTTGAAGCACTAACAATAGCAGTTACACGGTAGGACAAGACCCAGAAAATTACTCTGTTCTGGACAGTATCTTGTCTCGTGTAGCAGCACAGCACAGGTGTACATGAACAGAGCTGTGTTGGAATTGGTCCCCCTGGGATCACGGAAGTATGTGTGCTTTGTCCTGTTGCACCCAGCCCCTGTGGTGGGACAGCCCACTCCCTGTGCCCCTATAGCTGTAGCTTCTGTCTCTGGCCACTCTGGAAAAACAGGAAAAGACAGGATATCTGCTGCAGACCTGTTGGAGGCTGGATGCTCTCCTTGTGCCAGAGTGGAATGTGGACAGTTTTCATTAGCGTCCAGTGTGAATAGGCACTGCCTCTCTGCTGAGGCTGTTGGATGCCTGAAAATCTCATGTAAATATCCGAAGTCCCCCAACTCTTCCCAGAAAAGATTTCAGATTGGACAAGAGGACATAGCTAAGAAAATCAAAGAAAGCTTGGTTTGGAGGTCACAAGATCACAGAATAAGCTGAATTGGAAGGGACCCACAAGAATCATCAAGTCCAATTCCTGGCCCTGCACAGCACCATCCCCAAGAGTCACACCATGTGCCTAAAAACATTGTCTAAATGCTCTTGAACTCTGTCAGGCTGGTGCTGTGACCACTGCCCTGGGGAGCCTGTTCCAGTGCCCCACCACCCTCTGGGTGAAGAACCTTTTTCTAATACCCAACCTAAACCTCCCCTGACACAACTTCAGGCCTTTCCCTTGCGTTCTGTCACACAGAGAAGAGATCAGTGTCTGCTCCTCCTCCTTCCCTTATGAGGAAGTTGTAACTGCAATGAGGTCTGTCCTCAGTCTCCTTCAGGCTGAACAGATCAAGTGACCTTGGCTTCCCCTCAAGGCCCTTCATGACCTTTGTTGCCCTCTTTTGGACACTCTCCAATAGTTTAATGTCTTTCTTACATTGTGGCACCCAAAGCTGCCCCCAGCACTCGAGGTGAGGCTGCCCCAGTGCAGAGCAGAGTGGGACAATCCCCTCCCTTGCCCGGCTGGCGATGCTGTGCCTGATGCACCCCAGGACAGGGTTGGCCCTCCTGGCTGCCAGGGCACTGCTGACTCAGGTTCAGCTTGCCAGGACCCCCAGGTGCCTTTCCATGGCACTGCTTGCCAGCATCTTGTTCCCCAGTCTGTCCATACATCCAGGGTTGCCCCGTCCCAGGTGCAGAATCCGGCACTTTCCCTTGAACTTCTTATGGTGGGTGATTGCCAGGTGCTTTAATTTGTGGAGGTCTCTCTGCAAGGCCTCCCTGCCCTCAAAGGAGTCAACAGCTCCTTCCAGTTTTGTATCATCTGCAAACTGGCTCAGTATCCCTTCCAGTCCTGTGTCCAAGTCATTTGTGAAGATGTCAAAGAGCAGAGGGTGGAGGATGGGGCCCTGTGGAACCCCAGCAGTGACAGGTCCCCAGTCTGATGTCACCCCATTCGCTGTAACCCTTTGTGCCTGACCTGTGAGCCAGTTGCTTGCCCATCCCACAACGTGTTTATCCAGCTGTGGGCTGGACATTAGGTCCAGGAGGCTCCGGTGAGAGACAGTATCAAAAACTTTACAGGCTTCCCTTCATCAGCTGGGTTACCTTGTCAGAAAAGGAAACCAGCTTTGATAAGCAGGACTTTCCTCTCATGAAGCCCTGGTGGCTGTAACCGATGACTGTTTCAGGTGTTTTTCAGTACCCACAGAATAATCTACATAACTTTACCAGGCACTGGAGTGAGACTGACAAGCCTGTAGTTTCCAGCGTCCTCCTTCTTGCCCTTCTTGAAAATCAGGGCATTGTTTGCCAGCTTCCAGTCAGCTGGGACCTCTGGATTCCCAAGACCAGTCAAAAATAATTGGAAGAGGTTTTACAATTACATCAGCCAGTTCTTTGAGGACTGTTGGATTAATTTCATCAGGCCCCATACATTTATAAGGCTCCTGCTGGAGCAGGACATCCTGCACAATTTTGGGGTCGACTGGGAGTTCATCATTCTTGCAGTTATGATCCTGCATCTCAGGGCACTGAGACCCCTTTGGTCCGTGTCTTGGTTTAAAAGACGTCAGCCAAGGAAGGCAGGAAACTTCCTGGAATGGAAAAATGATCCCCTCCCTCCAAATTATTATAATTTCAGAATTATGGGGCTTCCAGGCAAAAATATGGGAAAGGGAATAACAGTTCTTTACTAGAAAAAATATATATGTATGTAACAAGACAGGGCAAACAGCAGCGACGAAGCAGTGACCAATTCCCACCCGCGGAGCCGATTCCCCTTTGGTGTAGTGGACCACAACCGGCAGGGGGCGCTGGCGGCTCGGGCAAGGCGGTGGCTGCAGTGACGCGCTTGCAGCCGGCAGGGGGCGCTCCGATGCGAGCCCTGAGCGCCTCAGGGGTAATGGCGGCCTCGGGAAGAGACAGAAAGGGTCTGGGGCGGGGGGGCTTTCCTGGGCGCTCACGTGTACAGTGCGGGTATCCTGGCAACGGCAGCCACCGAGGTTCCAGTCAACCAGCAGCAGGGACCCTCTGTCCGGAGAGGGAGGAGGTGGGGGCCCGGTTTCTCCTGAAACACTCAAGGCATATGGCGAGGGTCTGCCGGCAATGGCAGGTGCTGTAAAGTCCCAGTCAATCGGCAGCTCCTGCAAGCAGCAGGCTCACCAACAGGCAGCAAGGAGAATTCTGCAGCAGCACCACCGAGCCCCTGAGCAGGAGCAGTCCAGCACCCAGAACCTCAACCATCTCCCCTCCAAGCGAGGCAAAGACTGCCCACCCCCAGTGAAGAACTGCCATTCCCTCCTCACCCCTCCACCCAGAGCCATTTCAGCCATAAGTCAAGGCACTTGGCCAGTCGTTTTGTCTCTTCACCACTGTCCATTCACCATCTCTCTGACAACAAATGGGAAGAAATTCCCTGAGAAACCTAACCCAGAACAGACCATCTGTGTTGAAAACGGGAGGCACAGAATGCATCACATACCCCTCTGCATTGTCCGTGTCCGTGTTTGTGAGGTGACCATCCTCATCTGTAATGGGCTGATGTTATTTTACACTGCCTATTGCCACTAATATATTTGAAAAAACTGTTTTTACTGTTCCCCACAGTTCAGTCAGCTTCAACTCCAGCTGAGCTTTGGCCACATGAATTTTCTCCCTACAGTGGCAAGCAGCATCTCTCTGTTCTTCACGTGTCACTTGACCTTCCTTCCACAGGGCATACACCTTCCTTTTTTGCCTTATTTCCAAGAGAAGATTCTTGCTCAGCCAAGCTGGTTTTCTGCCTCTCCAGCTTCATTGGTGACATTTGGGTATGGCTCTTAGGAGGTGATGTGTAAGAAGTGACCAGTACTGATGGATGCCAACGCCTGCAAAAACATTTTCCCCCAGGGACCTGATTACTAATTCCTTGAGCAGCCTGAAGTCTGCTCTCCTCATGTCCAGAGTTGAGGGTTTGCTGGCACTTTTCCTCCTGTCAATAGAGATTTTAAACTTGGTCACTTTGTGGTGGCCAAGGTGTCTGCCAATCTTCACTCCACTTGTGAGAGCCACTCTCTTGACAGGCAGCACATCAAGGAATAAAGAGAACTACTGAATAAGGTAACATTTTTTGACTAGTTTCCCCTTGCAAGCCTGTGTATTCTTAGCAGGGCAGTTAACATAAGGAAATGCGGGTTTAGTTCCAGTCAGCCTTAACTACATAATTCTGGCATTTAAGGAATTGTTAGCATTGTTATGGGGTGGCTTTCCAAGCAGCAGAGGCACGTTATCTTTATGTGAGGAAGGTCTGCCTTTCCTCTAAAAGGAAGCAGGACAACAATAATTCATAAAAGACTGATTCTACTGTTGTTTTGTTTGTTTTTTTTTTTTTTTTTTTTTTTTTTTTTTTTTTTTTTTGTATTCTATCAAAATATGCATTGTCCAGTGTTACGGATTGTCCAGTATTAGAAATATATTGTATTATCTTTTCACATGTATCAGGTTATTTGTATTTAGGCAAGTTCAAAAAGCCCCTTGAGTATACGAGGAATGTAGGAAGATGTAAATATTTCTGAAATGGGGAAGCTAGGAAAGTGGACAATCTTAAGCCAAAAGCTTTAAGATTGTCTTTCTAATGTTGGGTCACTAGATATGTGGATTAGAGGATTATTTGGAAAGAAACAATGAGGTTTTGTCTGAACATATTGGTATACATTGCTATTTATAGTTTCCAAGAAAGTGTGTAGTTTGGTTGGCAAAATCAGACATGCAAGTTGTTCCACGCTGCACAGATGGATGTTTGATATATGTTCTAGTACATTTGCCCTTAGTCTGGAGAAAATTGGTTCTTCCTTTAATGGCTCCTTTATGACAAGTAACAGTGAGCCAACATTATAAATAAACCCCGAGTAGTTTGAGGCTTCTCTGTAGCACAGGCAAAATTGAATTTTACTTCCCTATGGGTGAAAGCAAGGTAACTTTTTGGGGGCAGAAAGTGTGGTTTTCTGGTAGTGTTAGATCTCATGCTGGGCAGGATGGTGCAGGTAGGTGAAGAAATTTGAGAGGGATCAGTTGGAGGTAGGAGAAAGGGGCTCAGAGGAGTCTCTGGCAGTTTTGGGGAGCTGTTCAGAGGGCCAGGAAGGATGACAGGCATATCAGGAAATTTTTTTAGGAACATGGTCAAAGCTGCACACTTATATCTGGGAGAGGTGGGAGACCTCTGGGGCCCTGAGGTGACAGGTACTTGGGCAGTAAAAAGGATGTGAAGTTGTCATATTTCCCACTAGTTAGCAAAGCTGAACATGGACATGGCCAGTGCAAGCTGCTGGATGATGGTGAAAGCAGGGCTGCAATAAGGAGCCTTTTTTTCTGGGATGAGCCTCGTTCATTAGCGCACGTTCCTCCGATCCCATGTGCTGCTGTTCTTCATGACTTCAGATGTTGCACTGGTTTCTTTGCCCAGCTGTTGCTTCATATCTCTTCAACCCTTTTATGCCTTCTGAGGGTCTGCAGTAGTAGTGAGAGCACCTGGAGGGAGAAGACACCACTACTTAGGCTCCTCTGGAACACCTTGTCTACAGGACCCAATGGCATATGCTTTCTTGTGTTGCCTCTTGGTGCTTGGATGGAGACAGGTACCAAAAGAGCTTGCTGCTTTGGCCAGGGCCACCCACTTAAAAGAAAATTTTCTCCCTCTGTCTTTCTCTTGTCTTCCCCAAGTTCATGATTTCAAGCTACAGCCTAGATGTCTGAAGTTGTTTCTGAGGTTGTTATCCTATCAACAGGCTGGAGCTCAGGCAGAGTGGATAAGGTTAGTTATCACATACTAATAATTTAAAAGATGCTCCCCAAACTAAATTATATTACCCCCAAACAAAATTTTCTTTGTAGTAATCCCAAAATCTATGCTTCAGAAGAAGAGTGCCTTCAAAATCTTGATTATAGAAATATACCATATGCAAATCTTGAATGCACAAAATCTTGAGTATACATGTATTCAAAATCACAAATATACGATCTTGGATGTATATCTGGAAATTATCTGAAACACAGTCATGTCCTGATACCCTTTATGCATGTTGTGTTGTAATCTACAGTAGTTTCATAAATAATAAGTATTATTTATGAATAAAGAAGGTTCAACAAGAAAATGGAGTAGCACTGTACTACATAGTATTTCCCTCGGATTTCAATAGTTTTGGTAAGGATAAGAAATGGACATGGACCATGGATTACTGGCTCCTTTCCTCTTCCTTTGTCTCTGCTGGATCTGGCCATGTGTCTGGGAGCATGCGTGTCTCTGCATGTTGGTGTGTTTGGGATCATGCAAGGGTATGTTGATGGTGGCAGCTCGTTGCTGCCAGACCACAAGAGGGACCCAAAGACACGCGTTGCTGTCTGGTATCCCTTGAAAACTGGAAAGATCGTTAGCTTCCAGCTTGGGCTTTCAGAAAAGTAGCTTATTTTCTTTCACTTTTAGCTTTCAGGAATTTTACTTTGACTCACCTATAAGCTTTCTGAAGGAGAGTCTGAGAAAGGCTCTAGAAAAAAGGCTGCTAGAGATAACATGATTTTAAACAACTCTGTCATGGCTGCCAAGTGCGCTGGGAAAGGCAGTGTGTCATCTAGACTGATAGTGATGAATCATCTGAAGACATTAGAAGGACTTATGTATTATACTGCGGGTATAATATTAAGAAAATCATCATCTGGAATTTTCCCTTTATTAGTATTTTGAACATTATTAGTATTTTGAACATTCAGCCAAGCAGACAACTGCAGACGATGCAGACCTTTCCATAAATTAGAGGAAAAACTTACCAAAAGTAAAGTTGCTCCAAAAAAAAAAAAAAAAAAATTCTGTATGATGCAGCTTTGCTGCTGCAGTAACTCACTGTTCCTCTGAAAGATGACTATAAATTGTGCACTGCGTGTGCAAACAGGGCACGTCTTTTGTAGCAGTGGAAAACATCTTTGATGTGGACTGGTTTGGTCTGGAAAGAGCAGCACTACTTGGATTTAGCTGCCTCAGTGGCCTCATTAAGTAGGCCTGAGAAATGTCTTCCTCTGTGAAGAGATCTCAGATGCCTTCTTCACTGGGACTGCTACGCTTTTCTTTCATCCTTTGGGCAGAGCTGATTCCTGGTACTCATATACCCTATTTTATTCAAGGTAAATAGCAGCCATGTTTTTCTGTGTACAAGAATAATTTCCAACAGAAGAGTGGGAGGAATGACTAGAGATTATTTTATTTCAGTGACAGGTCCTTATTCGTCAACTAAAAATCTAATGCAATTGAGTGGTGATGTGGTAATTTAACATCACTGAAAATGACAGAATATTGTTGTACTGTATTGCATCTGTGTACCACCCTCACTCTGAGAGCAAGTTGAATCACTGTCATTAACAAATTCTGTTGATATGTTCTTGGAGGAGGTAATACAAAGTTATCCATGATTTACTGGTAGGGCAGTTGGGCCCAGAGAGTGATTTCCTTGGCGTCAGGGAGTAAGTCAAGAGTATGACTGATAGCAGTGTCCTTCTTGGCCAAGAAGGTGATGAAGTGGTCTTCTCCACAGCCTCTCTCTTCTCCTTCTGCTATCAGCCTCCCGATCACCTCGCTAGGCTGAGAGGCACTACAGAACAACATACAGGCTCCAGATATGCACCCATCCACTGTGGAAGTACTGCAGGGGATTTTCTCTGTCTCATACTCAGGACAGGCCATGCCAAATTCTGCCCCACAAGAAGGGGCTGCAAGAAGTCAGTTTGTATTTTCACCTCTATGCTGCATAGAGGGAACATACAGTATGAAGTGTAATGATAGACTGACATGAAAGGCTGTTCCCTTCTCTTTCTGCTTTTTCTGGCAGCAGCTGAACATGCAGTGACAACACACCTTCCATTACTAATATTTTGAAACCTAGAGCAGGAGAGTGCCTCAAACCGCAGCCTTATAACGTAATGAAGAATACACACAGCTGCAGTAACAACCACATAATTATTTAATTAGTTTTTGACAGCTTCAAATTGCACAGGCGAAGGAATGCATGAACCGCACATGGAAACCTGCCAGCAAAGGTTTTACACGTACACACATGGTTTTAGCTATTGTAAGTGCAAAGCCAGGTTGCTGCACTTTTATTGCAAAACCTAATAGCACATCATGCACTGGAGAAGTTATATCAGGGGAATAAAAATGGCATATATAATTATTTCTTTTCCTTTATGTCACAGCATTACTTTTGTTATATTTAACTTCCCATAAATGAGCTCTGTGAGACCAAAGATGGGAATATTTTAGCATTAATTTAAGTAATCTGTAAAATAACAGCTTTGGGCTTTTGGAATAAGCAATTATGATCCCACTAATTAACATTACATATCAATTTATATTTTAAGATCCTGTTATGGAGATTAATTAATATCTCTGTTGGGAAGCTAAGTATTTGTATTTTTATTTTGAAAAAGAAAGGCTCACAGAAGTGTAAGTTTGTCAGAAGCCACAGTGTGATTCAGGGACAAAAGAGATAACAGATTAAGAATGTCCTCAGTTTTCATTTGACTCTGCAGAGAGCTAGGGCAAGAAATTTCAATATATAAATGTGGGAAAAATAATTGTCTGCAAACAAAATGGATGAAGAGGGCACTAACATTAGTAGAAATCTGTCTTTGGCAAATAGATTATTCCAAAGGGGAAGATAATAATTTAGAAGTGAAGCGAAGCATAATGTACTGTAAATATTTGCTCTTCGGCTGCTGCAAAGCCAACACCCATCTCCCAAGTTACTCCAAAGTGCTTATAATTTCCATGTGTCACAAGCTCCGTGATTTTATGTTAGAGGGGAAGTGATTTCTCCTGAATGCACCTAATTAAGGCTAACAGCTAAAATAAAACATGAATTAATTCAAAACTTCACTCTGCACTCTAAATGAACACAAACGTTGTCTGAGGTTTAAAAAGTTAAGTCCTTCTTTTTTTCCACATAATTGAAGTTTTCATATTTTCCAGCCTTTGCTTTTTATGGTTCTGGCTGGGATAGGAAATGTGAAAAGCCCACAAGAAAAGGCTATTCCCATAGAGCTGTGTAAGATATTCACAACAAAAACCTAAACCATGCGGAACACATGTGGTTTCAAGTTTCACAAGAAAGTCAAAACCCAGACTCTGTTTGTTGAAGTCTGTAACACATTTTGAATGAAACTGGGCCTGTTTTCAAGAAAATCTGGTCAGATTCCTGGTTTTGAGTTGAAACCATCTGAAATTTGGCATTTGGCAAGTTCTGGGAAGAAGTTTTGAGGCCTGATCTCGCTGATGCTTCAAGGGGGACTTGCTGTAGATGGGAGGTGAGTGGAGGGGATGTCAAGTCTCAGCTGGAGGATTGGGGCAAGGGCATGGTCAGGGGCTTTGGGGCTGAGGAAACCAACACCGTATTGGTGGGTCTCCTGAGGTAGGGAACTGTAGTCAAGAATGGTTGTCTGAAAGTCATGTGGGTCCCATCCAGGACCAGGAGATCCTGGAGATCTTGTGCACACCCCTCAAAGGGCACCTTGCTGTGCCTTCTCATGTACTGCTGTACAGAATAAAGATTAGGAGATCCTGAATACTTCGGGACTGTGTTCATCACTACACTGCATTTTGTAGGATTAATGTGGATATCACTGCATCTACATGGAAAACCCACCTTTATTTTACCCACAGAAGTCTCTCTGACTAAGCTAATGAAAGACTGTGAAGACATACTTGGCACCTATGATGATGCCATGCCCTTTTTTTAAGAGCTCTGTATAGGAATGAATCATTAGCTGATGCTGCCACCTCAGTCTCTAAAATCCTATCAAGGTAAAAGTTATAAGCTAAATTCCGGTATTTCAAGGATGGAGCAGATTTTTTTCTTGTGCATTCCTAGAAACATCTTTATCTGATACTAATACTATTGTAAATTATTTAAACTGTAAGGCTTTTAAATCAACCTTACCTTTAACTTTCTCTTCTACTAATCACTTCTAAAATATCTGTCCCTGCAAGCAGTGAAAATAGGCTAGGAAATTTTTAATCAAGGTTTTAATAATATTATTAGAATGCAGTATTATCTGTACAGACAAGTTTATTTCTTGATCTCATAAACAAATACCATACACAGCTACCAATACATTCTCCCACTTATATTGCTGTGTTTGGGAATATTCAACTGTGAAAATAAAAGCTGTTCTGTGCTGAGGCCAAAATGTAAGCAAAGAACAGAGCAAATGGTTTATGAGTATGTGGAAAAACAGCATATGTCTGTGTATAAGGAAAGAGCTCTATTTCATACTAATGAGTATAGAGTATAGTTTCCCTGTTTTCTCTAATGGTATTTTATATGTCCAGGTCTGTAAGTCCAGCACTGTGAGGACAATAGTTACACACGCAAATGAAATACAGCTCATTAAATCTCCATCCACAGTCACTTTCATTAAGCATAGGTCAGTCCTGTGTGAGATAATTATTTATTACCCTGACACTACTTTTTTTTTTCTCCAGATATCTGTGTTTTTGCTTTATATAACATGATAAAGTCCCTTTTGCTAACAAGTCTTTTAAAGCAGTATAGTTCTGCTCTGAATCTCAACAAATGTCCCTAGTAGCTTCTTCTAGTAGAAGCTGCAGCTTCTCATAATTCATGCCTGCTGTTGGTCCTCTTAATAAGAATACTAAAGGAAGCAGACACTGTCATCCACCAACCTGCTTCCCTAAGACCCAGTTGCCCTTATATTCATCTTGTCCAGAACTAGCTGAAAATCTCCCAGATGACTGGTTTTTCATCACTTCCCTAAGTGGCAAACAAGTGCCTTTGTGGTTTTTGTCATGATGCTCTTCTCTTGTTAAAAAAGAACTTGTGCGAAACACCCCCAAAACAGACTTCTTTTCTTTAAAACCATCTTCTTCTGTAGTTCTTCCAGGAAGCAGACAGCAGTTGAGCTTTAGGGATATTGAGACTAGAAGTGAGTTTTTGCTGCACTACACTCACAGACTGACTGCATCCGCTTCTAACCTCTTTCCTTGGCTGCAAACTCAGAGGCTGCTTTTCCCACTGCAGTGGGAAGTCAAGGAGATCTACTGCCTCATGAATGTCTGCTCCACTGTCTCGCTTGTCTCCATGGGGCTGGTTCTATACTTGGCACCCACCAGGTGCACATCTGGTTATGCCATCCTTTATCTGGGTCTCAGATACAATGTGGGCACAGATAGCAAGTGCTGCAGGGGTGTCCTGGGGCTTTCACAGGGTGGAGGTGACTGGTGGGATTGAGAGTTGTACATTATGTTCTGCTACCAGGGACAGTAGCCTGAGAAATATGTGGAGTGTAAAAACTCTTTCTGTTCATAGGACAATAATAATCTTAAATGTCTTTAGAAACAGAAAATGTAAGAGAGTCAAATTTAGTTCACCATGACAGAATGGAAATGGAAAATTCCATCTGTTTCATAATCAAAATATATTTTATACCTATGCTGGAATATTTGTCAACATAACTACAACAAATAAGGAGAGTAATTCAACAGATGATTACAAAAACCCAGAAGGGACATACTGGTTTTAAAAATCACGTTAATTTGTAATGATTGCATTGCAGAATGACAATTTTTCTCTTTAGAAACTTTCTTACTCAATTCTAAGGCTCAGTTATGCCAAATTGTTAGCATTTAACAATAAGATCAGTAGACCTTAAAAACAGAGAGAAGAAGAAAGCAAACAAGCAAGCAGAAGCTACTATGGATACTGCCAAACCACTTCTCAGCTTTGTAAAATCAAGCACATGGGCAAGTCTCCCACCACAAAATCAGCATAAATTGATTTCCAGATTGCCTTTTTTTTTAATTTTGCAGTTTCCACCCCAGTATTCTGATGGCAATTTGATAAGTGATCAGAAAATCTTATAATAAATTTTCTTTCAAAAGGAGATTTACAAGTATTTTGCTGCTTATTTGTGCAACACATCTTTTGTATTTCTTAATACTGTATCGAAGGTCCTTGCACAGCACTGGCACTCTCAGGAATTCTGTTTCTGTCTCTTTTCCTCAGGTTGACTGGCTTCTTACTTGACAAAGATCTTCACTCATTTCAGCAGCTTACTGGAATTAATCATAGTACAGTCTTACCATTAACAATTAGTGCTTATTATGGTGCCTTTTTTTTTCCCAACACAAATGAAATATTACTATTTCACAGACATTTCCAGTGGGAATGATTGTGGGGAGTTCCACATTTAATGTCACTCCATGCTTGAAAGCTATATGCATTGCTTACTTTGGATTACAGCTAAAAACCAAGTTTTGATTGAAAGAATGGCTGTGACCCAATCGTTAACTACCATACATGTCAATTTGAAATGATGGAAATAATTGCCACTGACAGTTTTACTTTGTAGAAACCTATTTTCTTCCCTTCAGAATCTTTTTTATCTTGGTTTACTGGAAAAAGTGGACAAACACAAGGAAATGCTTTCAAAATTATCAGCTTCTAAAGAACACCAGTAATCACTTTGCATAATCCACATCTGGGCTCAATCCAGTTTTCCTTAATTAGCTACAAATGCCATGTCTGCTGCTATGTCTGAAATTTTCACTGCATCTACCTATTAAAGTAAAATGAATTGGATTTTCAAGTTAAAGAATATTACTTAGGTAGTTAAGTGGATTTAGACACAATGGCATTTTTTGTACTAAAAATAGTACAAATGTGGCTATTTTTCAGATTTTTAGAACCAGGGCACTTCTGTTTTTTGAAGATCACACTGGCTACTTACCCTAGCAAACAGGTATTTAACAGGTGTTATTCAAGCAGTAGATTACACAAAGACACTCAGGCCTTTTGTTCATCCTGTAAATAGAAATAGTTTTGTAAATTGTGAATGACTATAGCTTCTCTGAGTCTGGTGTCCATATGACTACCTGTCATGTTTCCTTTCAAGACTGGATGTGGTATTCACATCCATCTAAAGGCCTGTGCTGCCTTTACACCACTGTCCAAGAAATGGGAAGCTCAAGCAGCTAACTTGCTCCATCTCACTGCTCTGAGGTCTGGGATAAAGGATACACAAAGTTATATATTTTGCCTGTACTGGGAAAAGAAAACAGTTCCTCCTCAAATTTCTGTTAAACTTGTTATCAATGGAGAATGTGCCCTACTAAACGCGAGTGGTGTAGGAATAGTGTAGACAGGTGAACGCCATCTTCCAGCCCTTTACCATTACAAGTTTTCAGTTGTCATTGGGAGTTGAAATTGTGTATGTGTATATGAAGAGCTTCAAGTTGCACCAAGGGAGGTTTAGGTCAAATGTTAGGGAAAACGTATTCACTGAAAGGGTTATGGAACATTGGAACATACTGTCCAGGGAAGTGGTTGATTCATCATCCCTGCAGGTGTTTAAAAGATGTATAGATATGGCACTTGGGGACAGGGTTTATTGTGCACTTGGCAGTGTTAGATTAACAGTTGGACTCAATGACCTTAAGGGTGTTTTCTAGTCTAGATGGTTCTGTGAATGACTGTCCAGTCACAATACCCTGTTTTTATCAACAGCTGCCCACACAAGAAATACAGGAGTGTTCCTTGGTGTCCTGTCATCTGGAGAAGGATTCTGAAATGCAGCACCACCTGTGTAGGGCCTTTGGCATCACCATTGTGATTGCCATCCCTCAGTGCTCCCTTCTCCAAGCTTGTGCCAAGCCCTCTTTGAAAAAAGAATCTCCTGGAAAGTTACCTACACTTGAAGATAGTTTTTTTTTCTTAAATTCAAAACTCAACCAAGTTTGAAATCACTTCCTCTGTGTGTCTGCTTTCTTTTTCCCCTGAATTTTTCCTCGCTGATGCATTTTTAAAGGCATGATCTAACCTTTAGTTAAGCCAAGAGAAGTCTTTCCAGTGCCTTGAGAATACGATAGATCAATATCTAAATGAAAATGTAAAAATGGCTCAAGAACTGATTTGGCTAAAGGAGGACAGTGAAAAAGCTTTTGGCGCTTACAACAAGAAATAAAGTTGCAAGGTTTCACCTTCAGTTTTAAATCCCTGAGAGCAAATCTGGAAGGTCACTGTGCTCCTTTAGCTTCTGGCTGCAGTGTGCAGGAGAAAAACACAGTCCTCAGGTTTAGATCTGTGTGCATGGGTCTGAGGATATTTCCCTTTGGAAGGTGTTTCTTTTGTTTCCCCCCTTGCTTCCAACCTGCACGTCCTATGCATCTCTTCCTGAAGACAGACTTGATAATGTCTGAAGATACTTTATCCTGGAGCACTGTCTCAGTACAGAAAAGGATGGATTTAAATAAACCATTCATTGAATCTTTCCCTCCCTGCCACCACAGGGCTGTGTATACCTGATGTAGCTCTTTGAAAGTCAGTGGATTTATGTTGCTATTGCTACAGAACAGTGCTGTGGGGAATAGCAAGCCTATTTCTATAATTCATCGTGCTGAGGCAGTCAAGTGGCCCCAGAAGGTTTCTAAGGAAGGAGTACCAACAGTTGCCTTTGCTGCATTTGCATGGGACAGACTCAAGAGGTGGAAATCTAAGCTGAAGGAAGGACTATTGAATCTGAGAATTTGGAAGATGTTGCTATTCTATTTTACAATCACTTTTTCCTTCTGTCATCCCCCAAAATACTCCTCCCTGTGCTTCAGAACTCAGAGCACACAATAATCTCACACTTGACATACATGGTTACGAGATACCGAGGTTCCAGACCTCTTCTTGTGTGTCATGGGGCAGTTCTGGTGATTTGTCCGGAACTAGGCTGATTTGTAGGAATGGAGGATCTGGTCGCCTGTGTCTGCTCAGAGCTTGGCCCATGGCTGCAAAAGTTGCAGAAAAATATGTCTCAAAATACACTGTTCAGCTGTTTCATACCCCTTTCAGTAGTGATAGCAATTTGGGGCTTATGCTTTTTGCTTTCCAAAATGTGCTATTAAGGAACTAAAGACTGAAATGACTTCTCCTTCTGTTCACATTTTTGGTTGGTTGTCTTAGGTAAGATGTTCTCTTGGAAACGGTGTTTAGTACTATCCACAACTATTTCCAAAATGACTACGTTTGTTTTTTAAAGAAGGATAAAAAAAATAATGACAAATTGGAACCTTATGGACTATTAAAACTCTCTGGTAGAAAGAACTGTCAGCATGATTGATATCTAGAAATTCTCTTTTCAAAGTCGTTAAAAAGCTGTGTTCCAGTCTTTGAGCTCTTGGGAGAAACCTGGCTAAATTTCTTCCTGTTGTCTAATTTCTGAACATATCCTGCCTAGAAGAGACACAACAATAGAATCATGTCAGAAATGCAAATACCAGGTGAGCCACATGCATGAGCAATAGTGGGGAGAATGGCTTAGTTTATTTGTTATTCAAACATTTTTTAAGTAAGAATAAAAAAAAAGCTGCAATCTCTAGATGCTCCAAGTAAATCGCTCACTTTGGAAACATGACTGTCTCAAGGGCACTAAATCCCATGTAATCTTGGCAACCCAAAACATACCTGGCTGAACTAAAAGTAGAAAAGAAAAATACATAAAAATTTTATTTTGTAAAGAGGGAGGTCATCCCACTTAGTGATATTTCAGTTTTAATGAAATTATTTTATCCTGAAATACGTACACATTTCATTCTAAGTTGATGCTCTTTCTACAAATGTATTTCTAATTCAGCAAATAAACAAAAGGCTGTATGGGAATTTTGCTGAAAGCCTCAGAACTGCTGAGCTCAATTTGTTCTTGAGGCATAAATGTGAATTATGTTTGCCTGTTGCTACCTGTGAGCTGGTTGGAGCTGATGGCAGGCTGCAAGTGCTGTAGTGCCAGCCTGGCAAACTTACAGCAGCAGCAGGGCAGCTGCCTCATTTTCTGGCTTCCAGCAGTATGTGGGCGAAGCAAAATAATGTTAGCATTTGGCTAACATCACATGATGGCTTCCAAAGTATCAGTTCAGAAGGCTTCTCTCATCCAAAAAAAATGGGCTCTCACTGAGTATTTGCAGTAACACACACGCACCCACACCCACAATCAGTGGGTGTAAAATGTGAAAAGGATGCTTGCCAGGGAGCTTTCAGATCCAGAGCTGTGAATGGGAACTGCATGCTTGGAATGGAGGCATGAGAATGCTCTTGCTGTTTGTGTCCTTTTGTTCCTCTGACATTTTGGGATTTTATGTGGGTGTGATGACATATTCCCGTAAAGCCTGCAGCACCAAGTCACGGGTTTCAATACATGCTACCAGAGAAGGATAACTCCTCAGAAACACGACTGCAGTGAAACAGAGAGCAAGCCCTCATGTGTACTGGAAGGATTAAATTGTGCCTAGGCTCCCCTAGCTGTTTGCACTGAAAGTGAAGGCAGAGGGAGAAGCACATCAGTCCCCTCCCACTGCTGCCTTCCCTGCCTGCATCTGATTGCTGTTGCCATTGCTGGCTGCTGCCCAGCTGAGTCCCCCACGGGATGTGCGAGGCCCACACAGATAAGCACGTTAGCACAGCTTGTATCTGCACAACTGCATTACTGTTTGCACAAAAGCACATTGCTTCTGGCTTACACTTTCGTAGCATAAACGAAAATCAGCTCCAAACCACTTAGGGGTGCTGATCCAGGAGGATTTGTTTTGAACAAGCCCTACTGACAGCAGAATTAGGCTACACATGTGGATTCATGGAAGACTTACTTGAGAGGTGGAGACAGCAGGGAGATTGTAAGGCTAGATGGACATGTGATAGTTCAGCTGAGAAGAAAGCAAGCCAGGAATCTGGGTGAGACTTAGGGATTGCAAGTCTGAGAATTCAGCTTGGAATGTTGTCCTGGGAAACATCGTGCAGCAGAGAGCAGGGAAGGGTGGAGCATGATGCCACAGACCACTACCCAAGTGATGTTTGTGCTGAAGCACTTCATGTGTTCAGGGAAAGACAGTGAGAGTGGGATGTTTTATCTATTATCTGTTCATTACCGTACCAGACTCTGCAAAGAGGAAAGAAAGACATTTCTCAGTTATGGAAAGAGGCTGGAAGGGGAGAGAAAGAAAGGCAAAAGGAGGGAAGTGGAAACACTGGGATCAAAAAATTGAAAATAAACCACCAAGTAAATAGTAAAGGACTAGATGTAAAGAAGAACTAGTAGTGAGAGGAGAGAAAAAACTTAATACAGAAGTAATGGAATCCAAATCTGTATGAGACTCTCTTTTACAAGTTTTCTCTCTCTGGCAGTTTTAAGGTAGAATGCCTTTTCTTTCAGTAGGAAGAAAAGTAGTCTCAAAGGTTGGGCCTCCATCAATGTCCCAAAGAGGATGATGGGCTCTAGGAACATTCAGCCTGAAAAGGGTTTTTCTCACCTCTGTAAAGTCATCACATCATGCTCATAAATCAAGATCATTCTTGCATTGAGAAGGAATTTAGACTCAGACTTCTAAATGCATGCAAAAAGAAGCAAACTATTTCTAGCTGTGCTAGCAGTGATATAATGTAAGTGGTTATGGCTAGGATAAGCATATTTTATTATTTATAGCCTACATACAGATACATTATACACTCTTCAACCTACTGGACTGTAACTGCTATTTTTGTTACCTGTCTGACCTTTTTTGTTACCTTCATTCCTGATCGCTGTCATAAAACTCAGATCTATGCCACCTAGAACTGTTCAGATGACAAATTTAATTCCACTTTTTATTCTGACACCTCCATCTTAGTAGATATTTCATTGACATTATTGAAGCAGTAAAGATTATTGCAAAGAAGTTGCACATCTCCTCATTAATAGGCATCAGACATCTCCCATTTCTTTCACGGGTTTGCTGAGTCAGGTACACCTGAATGATCTGCTGGTGTTTCTTTTTAAGCTTTATGCTATTTGCCATGGAAAATCCAGTTTAACAATTTTCTTTCATAATTCCTCCTTTAATTTATATTCTTGTTTGTTGACTTCATCTGTGTCAGGTTTCTAAATCCTGAAGACTTTTTCTTGTCTTCAAAGAACCCTACTGCTTTCATTACACTAGAAGGCTTTTGCCTCTCTGGTTTCCTTTAATACTTGGTTGTACATACATTTTCTGAGTCTCAGTAGTCATCTTTCATATCTAAACTACTTTGGGGGTTTTAGTCTCTTTAAGCTCTCAGTTTTTTGTAATTACCCTTGAGTTTTAGTGAAGTCTTCCCTTTATAAAGTATTACATCTTTCTAATTAATTTCCTAGGTGTCAAACCTAAATGTAACAGCTGCTGCTAGTTGGTGACCTGAGTCCTCTTCTTAGGTGAAATAGCTCCTCTATGTTGCTTAAGACTAATGCGAAATTAGCCTCACGTTCTGCTTCAAAACTTGAAATGTACTTTGGGTGTTGAGAAGTCAGATGCTTTGCAGACATTTGGGACAACTATAACAGCAGACCATGGCACTCTGTAATGAAGCTGACCAGCTCCTTCTAGTTAAAAAGCTTGTCTCCCTAAGTGCTTGAAAACCACTGCCAATTTTGCTAATGAAGTAACTGATGGCAGTTGCAGATTGTTCTTCCTGTGCGGAGCCCATGCTGAAGTAAGAAGAGAAGAGGAATGATGGGACAAGATGTGGGGAATTCTGTGCTGTCTGAAGCAAACATGCACCCCCTCTTACAGCTGTGAGTTTCCCTTTGGTTCACACTGCTCATCCTCTCCCTCAGCAGGCTTGCCAGCAATGAAGGTTCAGCAGCAGATGCTGCAATTCCCCAGTCTTCTGGAGGTTGGAGTGGCCAGTGGAATGAGCTGTTGAGGGAAGGGAGGCTCCCTGAGAAGGGCTTTCTCTCATCCTGTCCATGAGTTAGTTTTTTGCTCTGTTTTCCTTAGTCTTCTTCCACTGCCCTCTGTTATATCTCAACCCTGCCCCAGCCCCCACCCCACTAGATCACTGGCTTCCCTAAATCCTCATTCCCAGTCTCCATGCCTGCATAGCTCTAGCTCCAGACCCCCATCGCCTTCCTGAGTTCACTCACTGTTTGAGGCCTGTGATTGTGTCCTGTCACAGCCCACACAGCCAAACGCCACCCACTTCCCACTCTGGCTTGCAGCATTATTGCCAGGTGGCACCTGGGTGTCCATTTGAACCACCCCTGCACTTGACATGCCAGGTGTCAGCTGGCATTTTAACCACATGCAGCAATGATTTACAGCTGACCATTGTAATTGCAGATGAGCACACCCATTCTTTAGAGGTTCTGCTTTCTGCAAGCAGTGATAGATGGTTTTAAATCCTTCTTGTCACCACTTTCTAACTAGGAGGGAGGAGGCCCTGATATGCTTTCCACCATGACAGATTTACATGTAGATCTGGGTGCATGTCAGGAAAATACTGTAGAGCCCCTCAAGCTTATGGCCCTATTAACTAATGGGAAATATACACCCCAGTTCCTCTGTCCAGCTTTTTGTGTCACTCCTGCCAAACATGAGCCATGAGCCGGGGTTCCTTCCCAGAAACCTGTCTAGGTACCTTGGGAAAACAATTATGTTTTTCTTATATTTTGTGCACAGCCAGTTTAGTCTCGTGGGGCACAGAAAAATGGCAGGTGCATTCAACCTGGTGTTCAGATTTAGAAGGTATAGAGCTCATTTTGCATTGTGGATCTCTCAGGGACTGGGGCAAGGAGGAGCATTAACCAATCTCCACACAAAACTTGCTGGCCACACTTAAACATCCCCCCATGGGCTGCGTATTTCTTGTAAACTTAATTGCCTGGGATTAGAGTCTATTTCCTGGCACCTCTGTTGACGTTAGAAATTCTTTTGTGCCTGGAAAGTTTCTGCTCAGCAGTTCACAGTCCCCTGGCAGTCTGAGGCTGGCAGTGGCAGAAGAGGCCGCTCTTTTTACCAGTTGCTGAGGTGCCCTTTGGGGGGAAGAAATTCCAGCACCATGGATTTTCCAGCCATCGGGAACCTTCTGGGATTCCTTTAGGTGGCAGGATGCACACTCCAACTAGTGGGGCACTGCAGCTCTCCAGCGGCAGGAGTTTATGAGCTTTTAAGGGTATAAGCGAGGGTTATTCTGACGTCTGGATTACATTTTAAGAGTTGCTTGTCCACCAGCTATCTGACTGACAGGCCCTAACTTTTGAGCTTGTTTGCTCTGTACCACAGGCTTAGTGGTAAGGTTAGCCACTAAGTCGTTCCTTTCCCATCACCCTGGGTAGTGCCATCCAGGGTTTGCTTACCTATGTAGCAAGAAGAGGCTTACATGCTTTTGAAGCAATAAAATGAGGCAGTAGGAGGCAGATACAATGAGCACCACATAAGGCCATTGAAATCTGTGTGCCTGCTCCACTGACATGCTAAAAGGATGTTGGTATGAGCTTGGGTGGATTTGATTTTAAGTCATAAGTCATTACTGGATCTTTTCCCTGGTTGTGAATTCTATATTTCTCTTTATCTCAGTTTATGTTACTGACAAACACAAGAACATGTCCTTCAAACAGCCTGAACATTAGTTTGGAGAGTGTTGAAATGCATAAGTAACTGTACTGAGTGTGTACCAGTGTGATCTGGTTCAGCCACCTAGGCCAGAGGGGAAGAAGACAAGGCTGCGCTTTTACCCCCACTAACCCTTCACCTGGGTAGGAGTTTACACAAATCCTTTGCCCTCACAGGGCCTTTTTCTGCCCTCTCTGTTTTACATCCACTAGAAGACTGTCTTTTCCAGGATAGCTCTCTTCCCTGGCTGCTCTGCATGGAGTCTCAACCTGAGCTGCCACAAAAACATCCTGCCCTTTAAGACAATAACAAGCAGATGATGGAGAAGTATGCATTGCTGAGGAGCTCCACTTTATCGGCTTTATTTTTCTGCAGGAAAGCTTAAAGCTCTCTTTTCTCTCTGGAGTATGATGAAGAGGGCTGTGGCTCTGGCTCTGGATATTTGGTGTGGACCAAGTTATGCAATGTACTGCTGTGACATCTGGAGATTAACTTTTGGCCCATTTCATGGGACCATAGTTAACATCCACATGGGAATTTTTTGTTTCTAAGAACAAGAAGTACTATTCTAATTTCAAGTTTTTCTGTGATCTCATTCAATCTGAATCATGTCCAATATACCTCTAGCTGCATCACTTATGAGGAGGAAGGAATGGTTTTTTTTGTTGGTGACACAGGTTGCTTTGGTGAGCTATGTATTGATAACAAAATATCTTCCTGATGAGTTAAATATCACAGAAACTTAAGAACAATAGATACTACTTATTCTGCTTAGCTAGGAAATGACTGTTCTCATTGCACTTCCAATTTAAATCCTATGATTATTCTTCAAAGTTATATGATAGAGATTTGTAGTTATTAAAATAATTCCAGATGATCAATGGTAGTATTATGCACCAGCAGTGATCATCAATATAAAGAGCTCAAAAAGCTTTGCCAGCATTATTTTGGCACCCCTGTCCCAAGCAACATCTAGATGAGCTAATCCCAGTTTTTAAGTTGTTCTCAAGTCTGCAAATAACTGAATGCTAATGATCCTGCTCAGTTTACCTGCACTCTTGATCCATGAGGCAATCACCTATTCATCTCAAAAAGCCTGAAAAAAGGTGCTGGTTTTGAGTCAGAGGGGAAAGTAATGCTTGTGTTTGCACAATGCACATCAGTGTGTAACTGGTGAATTCACACCTAATGCAGTATCAGGTTGGATATGTAACTCAGTAGCAGTCAGACATTCATGCTGCAAGAATCAAGGCCCCAAACCACATGCAACTTGCTCTATCCTGTCACCTTTATTCTTTGTCCATCTCTGTCATTGCTCAAGATGTCCCTCTGATAGGTCATTAGCTTGTAAATAACAAAAAGATGTTGCAAGTTGTATTATTTATTAATGACATTGTTAGTATTCTCAGGGATAAGTCCTTACATTTTGAAGGAAAACCCAAGAGCTTGAATAGCAGTCTTAAAGCACAGATAACATGGTCTGTAACTTTGTCTTGATTAACAAGTACACCACGCAATACAAGTCAGCTGCACTGCAAGCTCTTTACCATCTCTTCTCTCACATTTCATTGGAGCATTTAGTTTACAGTAGATTAATGTCCTAACCTCTTAGTTTATTAGTGTGAAACACAATCAGCCCTATGTAATAAGATTAGGCAATAGGAGCTTAACCCAGTGCTAATTTTTAAGAAATTTTCCCCAGGTTAGAAAATGGGATAAGAGCTAGGAGACTGGAAACTGATTACATACGTGTTTGTGCACAGTAGAAAACTCACCATTGTCTTTCAGAAAAGTGACCAGTTACAAATAAATATTTCTTACGCTTTACATTTTTGTGCTGCTCCACCCAGATCTAGGCTCTTTAGTTTAAGAGGATAAATGGATGTCAAATAGTTGGACAACGTTAGTGAACAAGACTCAGTAAAGTCCTGGGATTGGAGAGGTTTGATCTGATTACCCTGCATACAGGATTAAGAAATGATGGGCAGGTAACTTCAGTTTCAACTTGGAGACAGTGTTCCGTGTTGCCAGTTGTTCTTATCTGTATCCTTTTGTAATTAACAACAAAAAAAAATCAAACAAAAACCCCCAAAAAGTCAATCAAACAAAAACCCACCAACCAAAAAAAAAAAAAAAAAAAAAAAAGAAGGACCTCAGGGAGCTATTCCTGAAACCCCAGAGCACGATTTCAGCAGGTTGAATGCCATGGTGTCTGTTATGTGCTTTCCAGCCATTGATCCTCAGGGGGACCTATTCCTCTGTTTAAAGCCCTTTATAATCTTACTATCATGATAAAGAACACAATTTTCAAAGAGGTTGACTAGGGACAAGAAGCCAAATTCCTTCAATGTCATTGAAAATTCCCCATTTCATTGACTGAAAATCCCCAACTCTGATAGCAGAGCTTGCTTACCATGAGGCTTTATGGTTCTGGGAAGGGAGGATGTTAGCTATACATAGTGGGAAACCACTGTGGCTACATAATAATCTCCTTAAAAATATTGCATGTTTCTTTGAATTTTTATATAAAAATCATGTCAGTAGGAAATCTATATTTTTTCCCATTGCCATGTTTTATCAAAAGCTGTCAGTATAACAAGGAGATTTTCAACTACAGGAAAGTAATTTTGTCAGTTGAACATGCTATATAATTAAAGGATTAACATTTTCTCTGAAATGGAATTAAGAAACAGAAATGGGTCTAGAGTTAACTCCTTCATGTTTAGATGACTGGCCAAGGAAGTTAAAGGTGTAGAATTTCCTTGGGGAGTGTGCATTTTGGCTAGAGCTGTGCAAAATACTGCTGTGAAGACATTCTGGTCTGAAATATTTGGAAAATTTTCTGGCAGAATTTTGGTGGAAGGAGACTATTAGATGAAGAATGATGTGAAAAACTGGAAGGAAGACAAAGAAACATGTATTTTCCAACCCAGCAAGTTTTCAGTCTTACTTCAGACGATGATCTCAAATCCATACACATACTCGCTGGCATACACTTTTACCTAAGTTTGAAAATATGCAAATACAAACTTTGAGAAAATACGCCTTTTCAGTTTTTACATATTCAACATGGCAAATTTCCAGGACTTTGTAATAATTCTGTGTAACTTGTTACTGGGGTAACGCACGTGTCTGACCACTACCCACTTGCATGTGGATTTCTAGGCCTGCCTGGAATAGCCAGACACCCAACAGTTCTGGCAAGGCTGCGTGTCTATTTTCTTACTGCCTTAGTGATGGGCTGTAAATGCTAAGACTAATTGGATCTTTCTTTTACAGGAAGTTAAATCTCTTGAAAATATCACTATTGTTTCAGATAAAAGAAGGGCATGGAAATGGATGTATTTTTAAGGTGAGGATTTTCTCATGTAGATTTCAAGAGCACATTTTATACCCAGGAAACTAGCATCTTCTCAGTTTTGTGGGCCCCATACTAAATTGAAGGATTAACTGATAGGCAGCTATTAGGAGAAGACTGCATGCTTGTTCCTGCCCAGATTACTGTGCACAGTTTATGTTTCCTCTGGCTTTTGACTGTTAGGGCAGAGCAGTTTCCCTGTCACTGGACAAAGGACAGTGACGGGTAATACCATCTGTACAGAGATCTCATGCTATCACTTTTCCTATCTCCTCTGCCATTACTGATGTCACCACCATTTCTTTGCCACAGCAGTTCATGACTTGAATAATATCTTGGTTCCATCTTCTGCTTCGCTTGTAGTCTTACTTTTATCTTTACTTGTAACCCCTGGAATTGTCCCTCAGCCCCTGCAGCTTCCTTGACACTGGAAGAGGCACCTTTCTCTTTATTCTTTTCTCTGGCAAAAGCAGTTGTCAGGGCCTTCCCTTGCTCCTGCTGTGCTCCCTGCTCTGTATGTCCCCACACATGCAGAGATCCCTAGGCACAGGCTTCTACAGATGCTATGTCTCTCCTCCTTTCCTGCCACTCTCATGACATAACATGTGTCTTTGAGTGTCTTTGCTAACATCCCCTAAATCACCATGGATCCTCTCCTCATGTTACCATGGGTCTGACATGGGTTTTTGTACATCTCTGTGTCCAAGCTGGCTCTTAATGGACTTGTTTGGGTATTGGGAGAAGTATACTCATAACAGCTCAGGGCTGTCTTGTAATCCATCCCTCCTCTACTTACCCCAGCCCTACTTCACTTACCCTTTATGCTCCCTTCACAACAACCCTGGGTGTCTTTGCATGGTACTTTTTTATGCCACACTGACACCCTTTTCACTCAAAATGTGCCCTCAAGACCTAAAAAAATTGTCCTTACTGCTTGTCTAGTGGTGCCTTTTACTGATGCATATCTTGCACTAAGTTTGCTGTGGGATTTGTGAAACTGGAACACATCTGAATATGAGAAGAACTTCTTTACTCTGAGGGTGAGTGAGCACTGGAACAGATTTCCCAGAGAAGCTGTGGAGGCTTCTTCACTGCAGATATTCAAAAGCCATCTGAACACAACTGTAAGTAGCAGTCTTTAGGATGACCCTGACTGAACAGAGATGTACTATGTGACCAGCTGTGGTCCCTGCCAATGTTACCCATTCTGTGATTGTGACTGATATGCAGCAGTAGAAACAGGAAAAATACTCTCTGTCAACACCAAAGATTGTCATGAAGCTGGGCAGGTGAAAAAATATATATGCTTTGTTTGTGGAATGAGATTCTACACTCAATCCTTCTTTTAAAAATTTTGATGTTATTAAATAAAGCTAAAACTGAAGTAAAATTTAAAGCCTTAATTTTGGAATTATCAAAATGCTCTAACTACACCTGCTGTTCTTGCACTAAAAATTGTTCAGAGCATAAAATTCCAATCAGCTCTGTCCAGTAGAAGAGCTTGCACACTGATTCATGTATCCACTTGTCACAGAGGTGTCTCTCTGCTTTCTTCTGTACTCATCATTAAGCATGAGACACTTGCAGCACTGTTTCAAATGGTCTTGACTGTCATGCAAAACTTCACCTTTTACCAGCTCCTATCACAGTGTCTTACTTAAAAAATTATAATTTGAAAACCAGTGATTTTAGGAATATTTTGTTTATAGTGTTTTATCTTAACACAATGCACTTTGTATTCTCCATCAATCCTTTGTATATGTCTTGTTCCAAACAAGCACTTAGCAGTAGTGAAGGAGTGTTTGCATAGATCTTATTGGCACTATACTGTCATTTAAATAGAAATGTAAGATTAATTTATTTATCTGTCAGATCCTTATCACAAAGTCAGACATGAATGGAAATCAGCAGTACACAGTGTGGTGCCCTGCAGGACAGGCCATGTGTCAGGACAGGTGTGCACAGACACTCAAGAGACACACAAGCACACTGCAACACTGTAGACTTACCCCAGGTTTTTGGAAGGAAGGAGAAAGGGGGTCTTACATAAACTGTCCATGCTCCCACAGCAGACATTTCATTGCTTTATAGAATTACACTAAAAGAAGTAACATTGTTGGGGGGAAGATTAAGGCCCTTGTTGGTCTCCTTTTTTGTAAACTTAGGCCTGCTTACTTTAACAGAGAAAAGCCCAGCTGTGTATTTTTTTTCTGCTTTTATATGAGTAAAAATAATGGCCCTTTACAAGGAATTTATAAGCTTCTGCAGCCTTCTTTCTTGTCAATAAGGAATTCTTGTTGTTTTAAAATCTTAAAGGAGACTAAATATACCTCACATTTCCCATTTACTTATTTGGAAGAATCAATTTAGCATAAGAAATCTTTGTGTACTGAAGGGAATGTAAAAAACAATGGACAAAATTTGTGAATGGCTAGCTGATGATTCTGTCTTGATTCTAATTTTGGTGCAGAATGATGTAGGTGCTCACTTCTAAATCTGAGTGAACTTATGGGTTGAGAGGATAAATAGCAGTTCTGCTTGACTGTGTTGAGACAGCTACAGACAAGAAGATTTACCTGCAGTATTAATGCCCTCTAGATGGGTGATTAACGTGGTGCAAGATGATCACTTCTGACACATCTCATTTTTGCTTTAAAAAAAAAAAAGAGCGATGATGGTCTGGTGCAGTTCTGTATAGATCATGATCATGTGGCTCCTGACAGTACTGCAATGTTCCCTTTGCTCTGATTTAGCTCACGTTAAAGCCAGTTGGAAGTTCTCTGCTGGCTCTAGAGGCAGTCAGCTGAGACCCTGCTGTAGAAAACTCCTAGAGAGGAGTTGTGAGATAGACGGAACAAACCTGATCCAGCACCCTTGATTTTAATGCATTTAGTTCTCGGTGATTGCTACAGCAGAAAGTTTCCCCCTGTACTTCATGCACTTTATTGACAGACGTGATTTTGCAGTGTATTTCTCTACTGTTCTGAGCTTCTTCAAAGAATGGATATTTTAACATTTTGGCAAAGCGACTTCAGGATCTGCTTCTGGCATAATCATTCTTGTTATGTTTCAAGCCAGCAAACAGCACCAGGTCAGGCTTAGCAAACTGAAACCCAGCTATATTGACCAAGTCAGCCTAGCATATATTCCCTGCAGGAATTTACATGGCTGCTTGCTATAGTGAGACATGAAATAAAATACTCAAGAATTCAAAAGAGCTCCCCATTTCAGCTATGCACAGTGTAACCATACTGCCAAAAATTGGATGAAGCCTCTCTTGACCAGTGAAGGTGCCTTGTGAGCGGAGGTCATTCAGGGCTTGAACATGTCCGATCTCTAGACTGAGGCTCTTTGGCTGGGGAAAGGCATTGAGGGAGGAGGCAAGGGCTGCTCCCCCATCCCTGGGGAGATGCATATCATCAGGAATGGTATGGCTATGGACCAATACCCTTTGATGCAGACCCTGATCCAGACCAGGTCTGGAGATGCTGTGGCAGAAGAAGACTCTTTCTCCCTTCCCAGCAGATCTTAAGAAAATCCCATATGGATGCCTTGCAACAAAATCTTCTAGTGTGGCTAGTGTGGAACCATTTCAGTGATTCTCACATCTTCATGAGGATTGGAAAAATGAAGGTTTTTTTGTAGTTTTTTTACATTAAAGGGAGAGATTATGCATTTTTAATGTCAGCATTCCACTGGTATGTATATTTAGCATAGCTTTGGGCTTTTACATCACCACACAACTATTAACCTATATCCTTATTGGGTGAAAACCTATATTACTGAAGGTATTCAAATGCACTGTAATTTAGCACTAATTCAGAATAAAACAGTTTCAAACTGACTGCTGAACTGGACAGCATTAATGGGGCCAAAACATTAGTCCACACTGACCAGTAAACTATATTGACACATTTTAACTTAATTTTTAAAAAATATATAGATTGAGTGTTGGGAGGTGAGTTCTAACCTAGAACTAGGATTTTCAGCCTTTGAACCATTTTTAATAAAGAAGCTGTTACTTGATGAAGTTATTTAAAACATGTAAAGAGTTAGCTTTCTGCAAACATTTTGTCCCAAAAGTGAAAATTTGAACCTGGGAGGTTGGGATGAAGGCTGGCTCAGTTCTTTCAATTTGGAAATATTGAAACACTTTTAATCAAAAGGAATTTTTTCTACATTCCCTATGGGAAACATAACATTTTTGCTCCATGCAACATTAAAAACATTCTGCATTGCTGTGATGCTTCATGGAAATTGTGGGTCAGCTGCCACATACCCTCTCCCATCTGCCAGGACACTTTGGTGGGATGCATAATGGATACAATCCCTCTGTGATACAACATGAGGGACCAGTCAGATGACAACATGCAATAGGTAATGTAACACAACCATGTAGTTGTTGTGTGGGAGCAGATGGGTCATATAACTAAAACAGTTTTCTAAAAGCCACAGAGTTTGGCCACAGTGTGTTGTTGAACTGCTTCCAAATGAAATGCTTCTCCCTGCTTCAACACACTAAAATTTTTCATGTAAGTTTTCCCAAGAGAAAGTTCAGATTTTCAGTTCTGTTCAAAGTTTGCAAAATCCTGTAATCAGGTTGGTATTTGGAAAGAAAAGGAAGTTATTGCCTTAAAAAAAGGCAGCTTGGTCTGTTTAATAAAACGGCAACCATTTATTTTGCTTTATTCTCCCGGATTCTTATGAGAAACCCTTCTTTAATTTGGTAAGTTACACTCATAGTTCAGAGCATATTCTCCTTCCAAAATGCATCATATATGAAAACATGATACCTCACAACCCAGGGTAATGTGCAGAGAGAGTTACCATGAATTCACACTCTCTACCTGAACTATCCCAGGGTATTAGCTTGAGATGGAAAAAATATAGTCACTAGCCTCAAGAAATCACATGCTCTACAAAACTTAAAACTTAATGGATTCTTAACAGTAACTATCATTTTGTCAGTGTAGAAGAGCTAGATTACATATGTGTGATTTTAATCAACTGTACTATAGAGTTGAAACAGTGGACTCAGTTATTTTACATCTTAAAATTAATCTGGTGCCTCTAGTTGAAAAAAATAGTCTTAAACATCGCTCTGGATTATTAATATAATGTACATAACCTAATGACACAAAACTATTTTGTACCTTCTCAAATATTTATACTGTCTTTACAATAATTTATCTTTGTATTTTTAATTGAGTTTATGTAAAATAATCTCCTCTAGAAAATCTAAACAAAGCAACTAATGTATTATTGAAGCATTTTAGAGGTGTGGTTAACCTTCACTTTGCTGAACCCTCCATCTCTTCGATCTACCATCCATCTTTGATGGGATTTGACAGTGTCTGTGGCTAAATGATCAGCATATTGACTAATAAAATTGTGCACTTTTCCAACATGGTTCTCTAGAACTGCACATCAGATATGTTACATAGCTCTTACTTTGAAGGTTATTCAAGACAATGACTCAGAGGAATGAACTGAAGCTGTGGTTTAAATTCACAGCTTGTCCTTAATTCTCAACGGGATTAAGTAAAACACTGAAAGAATAGATTCAGGTAGAAATAAGCGAAGTGGCTTGTACAGAATTAATTTATGTCACATAGGACCTGTACTTATGCCTTCCGTTGTTTTTTGGGATTCTCCTGTTACTGCTGACATTTTCTCCCCAGTCACAGGAACAGCAGGTCTGGCATCTCTTTCTGATGGCTTTTTTCACATGGCTAGAGAATGTATAGGTCTGTGGTCCTTTGTGCCTTCAGTGCAGTGCAGGGGTACTGTTTCATGTGAACTGGGTTAGCTAAGCACCTGGATCACAAGGTGTTCACCCAAATCAGGTGAAGCCCTGAAGTTTAGATTATGACAGGTAAGAGATCTAAGAGATAAATCAGGTGATGCCACTGGAGCTTGCAGGAGGAGACATGAGTGAGTGAGTGAGTGAGTGAATGAGTGAGTGAAAGATGCACCCACAGCTCTGTGCCAGGGCCTCCACCCTCTCTGGTGCAGAAGCACTGTGACATACCAAACATTGCTAAAAGTATTGGTTTAAAAAATTTCTGATGAAAATGGTAGGGGTAAAGGGAGGAATTCTAAAAAAATTTCACAGTGAAATGATCACATAGGACATACAAAATGGAAGAAATTAATACCACACTCTGTAGCTGAAAGAAGCTTTTCTACCCTGCTAATGCTGATTTTCTTATAAACCAACCCTGAGAGAGTAGAAGAGGACTGAACATTCTAATTTGATGCCAATATTTGTAAATTTAGATAGGATAATCACTATATATATATAACTGGGTACCTGGTGTAAGGTGTTGAGTGAAGCTGCAGAAGGGTTGTTACACCAAATCATTTATGATCATTTTGATAACAGGCCTCATAACCTTGGAGTTCTGATGAAATTTGATCTTTGAGAGAGATAAGGGTACTGCTAGCTTATCATCATCATCATCATCGTCATCGTCATCGTCATCGTCATCGTCATCGTCATCATCATCATCATCATCATGATAGTTTTTCACCAGCATTGCCCAAAACAGTCCTAGGGTTTGCTCTGTGCTACCATGACATCCATAAGTGAAATGTGTGGGAACTGGCGATAGCCATTTAAGCCGTTTGGTAGCACATCAGCCAGTTTAAGATCTACTATTTTTTAATGCAGAAAACAGTGGCTCCCTGCAGGCTGGCTAAAGTCCTGTGAAGCTGGATCTGGTACATTTGTGTCCTGTAGTCAATAAGCACACTTAGGATACTGCAGAATCTACATGAGCTTTTCATTTTTATGGTTACATGGGTAATAAAGAGGAAAAACTGAGTATTGACTGGGTCCGATTTGGTGTGCAGATAAAAGGAACACATTCCAGACTTAGGACTGTATTAAAAACAGAGATTGTAATAGGCATTTATTAAAAGTTGTTTGAAAATAATTGAAAATGTCAATCTAGTATGCTAGAAGATTATTCCCAGTATGCTGCTTAGAGATCTAACTTTAAGCAAACAATGCTCAGTGACTTTTGAAGTGTATGGGAAGGACTTATGAAACCAGTGCTAGTGAAAGTAGGAAAGAATACAAGAAGAGGACTTTGTAAATAATTGTGTTGGTTACATCATCCATATGTACTGATAAGAGTCAGATAGTAAATAGAGCAATACATTATACTGGTTCATAATGCTAGCAAAACAGTAGAGATAGGATCTTCTCATAAAATATGGAAATATACCATGTGGGTCAATCTGAAAAACACATACAAATCATTTTAGGCAGCCCACAAAGCATGTGGTCTTATGACAACATAGCAGTTAAGCTTGTGAATGCTATCCTTTATTGGAGAAGCAAGAGGCAATCAAAATAGGAAAAGGGCTATTATCTCTGTCTCCAACATGAGTAAGAGCATCACCAAAGTAGAGACCTTGTGTCCCCTCTTCAAAAAAGACACTGAGAAACTGGCGTGTTTTCAGAAAAAGTTTGTAAGCACAACTCAGTCTATAAAACATAACTGACACATTAAGACTTAAGAAAATTAGTCTATTTTATTTATCCAAGAGAAAATTTAGAAGTGAATTAATTCCAGACTAGAAATTCTTACATGGAAAAATACTTCTGATAATGACAGATGTGGTTTAACAGAAAAAAAATCATATTGAGATCAAGTGGCTGAAAGCTGGAATGAGACAAGCAGATGAAAAAAGAAAATAGAAATCTTTGATAGAGAACCTACCTAAGTTTTGGAGTGATTTAGGCATGTAGTATTTTTTCATGCACCTGAAGTTTTAAGAGTCATAATTGGATAGTTATTCTAAAAGATATGCATAAAGCTCCAACAGTAACTATAATCTTAGTGTAGAAGTTATTGAGCAAGGTTTTCCTAGCTTGTAAAAGGTAAGACTATATGACTTTAATGCTCTGTTTTGATGTCTGGCTCTTTCTTGCTGGCCATGTGAATGTGGAAGTAAGATAGCTAAAGAGGATCTATGGTGAATTGTGAAGCATAAAGGACCTTCTAGGTAAAGTTATTCTAGAATTCCATCTATGTTGGCTATACAGTATTCTGTGAAACTCGGAAAAGCAGCTGCTCTCTATTTCCAGAACAGGACCAGCTGAAACACATCAGAAGCAAGATATGACCCTAACATCATTTATGTAGACTACTCTAACCTCATGTGATAATGTTTCAAATGACTCAGCATGCATGACAAGCCCTTTGTCCTGTTGCTGTCCTCAGAATAAACTGGAGAGGATTCACATGCTTCATGCATGAACTATGAACTTTAACATCCTTGACTCACAGGAGTCCCCAACCAAAATCTCTAACATCCTTGAATTCACGACACCTCAGTATAACTCACGGCTAATCCTGAGAAGCTAAATGCACATCTGAAGTGCTCTGAGCACTTTCAGGGCACAGATGAGAAAGTGCTCTGCAAAGCTGTATACTCATGTGTGTATACATTAGGTACAAACACATGGAGCAATAGAGTAGAAGTTATATGGTTGTGGATTCAAAGCTCTGATTTAATGGCCAAAATACAGTAAATCTGTAGTTCTCTGCAAATCCCTAATTTTTCTGCCATTTTGCTCTACCTGGTGATCTACAGAAATCCTTTATCACTAAAACACCCACAAAGCTACCTGTGAATGACTCAGATCCAGCTAATTCTGCATGCAGTTAGTTACCACCTGAAGATGCCACTGGCAATGCCTTGTCCTTCTCACCAGACACCATAGCTGTCCCCAGCAGCCCCTCACAGACTCGCTTTTTTTCTGGTAGGAGAGATGTATTTAAGTCAATCCAACCTCCTGCCTGGAAGGATTGGGAGATAGATGGTTTGGACTAGTCAGAGGTCACACAAATGCTACCTGGAGCAGCTACTGAAGGTCAAGTAACTTAGGGTGAAGAGGCAGGAGAGAACTGCTGGGGTCCAAGGTAGTTCAGTGCAGCTCTGCCAATCACCATTCTGTTGCCTCCTCTGGAAAGACTGACATTTTTGCCACAAAAGCAGCAAGCTTGCCTTGCTTTTTGACCCTTCAGGGTGCTGTGTATTTTTTTACCCTTTAGTGTGTTGTTGGTCCTTGCTGCAGTGTGACATGTCCCAGTGTCTGATCAGCACATGCCAACCTGCACTGCAGTGCCAGCCATCTCCGAGGAAAGCTTTCACAGGGAAGCCACAATCCTTCAGTTGTCACCCACTGCAATTTCAGATTTCTAAACAGAGCATTCTTCATCATTCTTTGTGGGGTATGCCCAGCCCCTGCCCTGGAGGGATCTCTGCTGAGATAAGAGATTTTGCAATCGCCCAGCAGGACTCCCTGGAAAGGCAACCACTTCTTTGGTCACGAGAGAAAAGACAGACCCACAATCCTTTAGGAGACACTATGCAGATCCTTTGTAACCCATTGGCTTTCACCCATCCCCTGTATCCCTGTAAAAGCAAGCCCTCTGGCCCTTGTGGGACTCAGAGAGAGTTCTCCTCCCTGGCTTTCCCCTTCACCGGAGGGGACCAACAATAAAGCTGCCTTCCGTGTGGAACCAGCCACGCGAGCCTCTCGTCTCTCTCTCTGGTCTGGCTTGGCCTGGAGGCTGCCCTGCAGAGCTGAGCTGGAATCACGAGCTGACAATCACTAAAGAGCTGACAGCCTCTGCAAGGGCCCTCCTGCCAGCAGCTGAGGGAAGACACCGGGCCTCGGGAAGGCGATTCCTTTCGGGACCATCTCCCCAGGCCGGTCACCTCTTCCTGGGTCAGAGCCACTGACCCCATCACCAGCTGTAATAATTCTCCAGCATTCCCTAATCAGATGAAACTGATTATTTGAAGGAAAAAGGATCTAGGGTGTTCTCTACTATTTTTCATTCCAAGTATTTCTACCAAGGTTTGTGGGCAATGACTTGTTCACTCTTGCTGTCATGTGCTGGGTTAGGTAATTTCTTCCAAAAGAGCAGTAAATTATTCATGCAGGATATAAATCTTTGAGGAGGCCTGTTTTTCTGCTGACCCAGTAACTGCAGCTTATTACATACATTAACTTGGTTTTATTTTCATTTTTGCACTCCAGAGTGGATGCTTACCACTGTTCTCTCAGCAGCCTCCTGAAGCACATTTGACACGCCCATTCCCTAATTGCTTTTCACTGAACACAGGGGCCTTTGGATGAGAGAGAAGAAGAAATCCTTTAAAATCAAGACCAGAGTAGTCCCCAACTGCCTTTAGATTTTTTTCAGTAAGTCTTTCCCTCTTTTTCTGTTTTATCTTGTGGCTGCAAGATACCATCATGGGATAACTGACTTTCAAAAAATAACAGCAAAGTAGAGAGGGGGTTGACATGGTCTAGTGCTGGTAATAATCCTGCTTTAGGGTGGAGGCTGGACTCAATGACCTCCAAACATCCATTCCAATCAGCATTTCTAGAAGTCTTCTAACTCAGGCTAGAATTTATCAGTAGAAAAATTCAAGCAGTTTTACTGAGGGATGAGAATTCTGATTAAAGCTAGCCTAAAATAAATCTAAGTTTTCAGTCAACTTTCAGAATGCAGAATAGACAAAGGAAATTTTATTTTACTACATTGAAGAAACAAGGTGGTATGACAGAGCTGTGTGAGACATCCTTATTTTTATCCAGAACAGGTTTACCTACTTTGTGTCAGAAAATTTCCATGGATTTGCAGGTCATCCTAAAGTGTGGAAATATATGGATTTGAACAAATGTAGCTTCCCCTCACCCAAATCCTGTTGTGAAATCAAGGCAAGGTTCAGAATCAGTATAGATGTGTTGGTTCAACTTACATAAGGATACAGCCAATAAATGAATAGTGTAATTTGAAGCAGAAGGATTATGGAAGATCATGGTGGGAAAGACTTTAGAGAACCACTGATTTAACCTAAAAATTCATGTTCATTATTTTCATAAAGTTAAGTTGCTTATACCATGTTTGGGTGACTGGTATGGTGAAAACTGTTGGTAACTCACCAGTTGTACATCATTAACACCTTCTCAAGAGTCTTATGTTACATGGCTTGGAACTTTTGCATTTATTGATAGCAGTAAGGCAACCTAAATATGTACCTTTTTCATCCACTTAAAGTGCTCTATGGGGTCAAAGCCTACTAACATATCAAGGGCACAACAAAGTATAAGGATAACCTTTGCAATACTTCTACTTCTCCTGAAAAATTATTTTAAAGGTGTGGTACTGAGAGTTAGTGCTCCCTCAATAGCAGATGCATTAAATGGTAGTGGTTAATGCATTGAGTTTCTAGTATCTATGCAAAACATTTAGCAGGAAAATAAATAATTTCTGATTTTTAACAGGATAGCTTTGTGACAGAAAATGTGGTGAGAATCAGGACCATACAACTTTCTCTTTGGATTAATTTGGATGAAATCTCAAATGCCCACACACTTAGGCATGTTTATCCTCATTTTGCTCTTCTGTGCAACCTTATTGGGCCAACACCATATTTAGCAAAAATCAGAGATGTTCCACTGAAGTCCTGTGGAGAAAGCCAGATGATCAGAGCCTCATAACACAAAAGAACACTCAGAATGTATCAAGAGAAATCTCCCATCCCTCCCAAAACTCACATTATAATCTGGAAACTGTGCTAAGGATTTGATTTAATAAGTTTCTGTCACAATAGCCCACTCCACGTGAAGACAATGGTGTCTTTCTACTATCATTTCATTCAAAACCCACTTTTTTCCCTCCATGAAACAATAACAGCTATGTAAATTTGTTTTCTAGCACAGGCCCGGAGTAAAATCCCAGCTTTATGGAGAATTTTGCTACTGACATAAAAAGCAGAATTTAATGGACTATGCTTGCACTCTTGCATAATGAATGCAATCTTCCTCCCTCCCTCCCTTCCGCCCTTCCTTCCTTCTTTCCTTCCTTCCTTCCGCCCTTCCTTCCTTCCATCCTTCCTTCCTTCTTTCCCTATTCCACCCTATCATATAATTTCCTATCCTTCCTGTCTTTTCTTCTGCTCTGACAGAGCACATAGCTGCTGATAGAAATTCAGTTATCCTTTGGTGTTTGCTTATCCTTTGAAATTGCTTATCAGACTGTAAATTCCAAATTCCTTAAGAAAAGTTTGTAAAACAAGACTTGCAAAGATATATGAAATACATCCCCAGCTCTCTACGTACACATGTTGTATGGCATACCATTATATCATTTTCCCTATATCTGCCATAAAAGGCAAGAACTTGAGTATAGAAGTCAAGGGGGTGATGAATGTGTGCAATTTACTGAAACTGTTAGGATAATCCCCTTCCCCCACCCTCTTAGCTGAGCTGTGGGAGCTATAAACCAGCTGGATGAACTCTCCGAAAGGAGGAACAGATACCAGTACTCTGATAAGAAACAGAGCATTCACTTGTCCTTGTTACAGTTAGAGAACAAGCAGCATGAGGAGGATGAATTTCTTGCATAAGACATGACCAGTATTGTATTTAGCAGCAGGGCTGGTTACTTTGAAACATATGGAAGGACCTCTAGCAGCATTACCTTTTGTTTCAAGAACAAGGCTTTGCATGTTGTGACTGTAGTTTTTAAAACTGTCATTTGGACTCTGCATTACCCATGTGAGAAAAAAAGGCTTTTGGTAAATGAAATGCAGAAGCACAGCCTATTCAAGTTCATATTTACATCCCAGTGGGTCTCCAAGATGGTGGCAATATATCCAAATGGATTCTGGTGCCTAGATTAGAACTAAGGTGCTCCTTCCAAACCCAAGACTCTGAAACCTCCTCCATCTACAGCATACTTACAGATGTCTAGAAATCCTCTGCCCTTGATGCTGTTGTAATGCCTATATTTCATATCAACATGTATTGGTGAATGTTCGTGGACACTTTAGATATGATAGAGATAGATAACTTGTAGCCTAAACAGCAAAGGCTACGCATACACTGTTAAACCAAAGGCATGTGAAGGCACCTGAAATTTTTTCAGGCATTTGCAGAAAATATCTGTCCTTCCAGAATGGAGATTGGGACAACAAGAGTGACAGAAATTATTTTATATTAAAATAGTTATGTAACTGTTAAATTGGGAGATGAAGGATGGTGCTCATTGCCTTCTATATAACAGCCTATCTGGATCACTTCCTCAGGAGTTAAAAGACTTGGAACCAAATTCCATTTTCTGAGGAAGGGTTTTGAAGATGAATTAGTAAAGACGCATTTCTTCTCATACCACCCTGCAGGCTGAAATACTGTAGGAATACTCTTCAGTCTTCTAGTTGCAGTTGAACAATTAGATGTATTCAGCCAGAAGAGGAAGTCCATGAGAAGCACAGAGAATGGAGGCAAGAATAAAACGCATGATCAACTATCGAAAATGAATTGAAATTGCTGTATAATATTGACTTGACATACCATGTAGTAAAAATCATGAGGCACAGGAAATAGTTCTTTGACACTGTTGATTTCTCACGTTTCTGGTTAATTTTCAGTTATAGTCAGATATCTAACTACTAACTGATGTCTGGGAGTAGTCAGCATAGACTTAGGAAGGGAAGTCATTCCTGACCAACTAGATAGACTTCTGTGATGAAATGACTGGTTCAGTGGACAAGGGGAGACTAGGGGTTGTTGTTTATCTTGATGTCAAACAGGCTTTTAATGCTTTCTCCCGTAGCATTCTAATAGACTAGCTGTTGAAATGTGTTTTAGATAAGTGAATGCTGAGGGGGATTGAAATCTGACTGAACGCCTGAGTTAAAAAGGTTTTGATCGGTGGCATAAAGTCCACCAGTAGGCCAGTTCCTAGTGATGTACATCAGGCATCAATACTGGAACCAATGCTGATTAAAACCTTTGCTAAATTACTGGTACAGATTGTACCCTCACCAAGTTTGTGAATGAAACACAACAGGAAGAAGTGATTGACAAACTGGAAGGCTATGCTGCCATTCAGAGAGACCTGGACAGGCTAGAGAAATGGTCTCAAAAGAATCTCACGAAGTTCAGTAAAGGGAAAGGCAAGGTCCTTCCCCTGAGGAGAAACAACTCCAGACACACACTGGGAGCCTACCACCTGGAAAGCAATTCTGCAGAGAAGGGCTCAGGGATAGACACCAAACTGATCATAAGCAATGTACCCTTCCAGCAAACAGCTTCCTGGGAGGAATGTTTGCAGCAGGTCAAGGGAGAAGATCCTTCGCCTCTAATCAGCCCTGGCAAGGCCTCATCTGGAGGCCAGCTCTGGGCTCCTCAGTACTGGAGAGACATGGAGCTACTGGAGAAAGTCCAGTAAAGGGCAATGGAGATGGTTAAAGAACTGGAGTACCTCTAATACAAGGAGAGGCTGAGGGAGTTGAGACTGTTCAGCCTGGGGAAAAGACAGCTCCACAGTGGGATAAAAAAATCTTGGTTTTAAACTGTTAGTAGTAAATACTTTTTTGGTCACACAAAACAATCCACACATCTTGTCCTTAGCATCTTAAAGCAGCAGACTTTGCTGATCCAGTACTGCACCATTTCCACATGGCAAAAAACTACACCAGAATTTGAAATGCCTTGAATATGTTATCTGAATTATGGGGTTTAACATACCTTTTTGATCCTTACCTCTTTCCAAGTTTCACAGAACATCAAGACTGATCATAAGGTTTTAACAGTAGCTTGTGAGTGTGCAGGGATCTCCCCTCCATCTCAAGAAAACAAAACAAGTTTCTTTAGCCACCGAATTCCAAGTTTGCCTCTTTGTTCTGGAGCTTTTTACCTTGTACCCACAGGGGTGTGAGACCAACCTGGAAGTGATGAGCTGCCCATGTGCACTCAGCTGAGACATTAGCCTCTTCTAACACAGAGGAGCATCTCACCACCCCAGCATGGAGCTGGAGACCTGGGCTGGAAAGGCAGTTTCCGTTTCACAGCAGGTCTCAAGTTTTGCTAAATTTTGCTGTCACTCACCAATCCTATAGTTACTCACTCTAGAAATTTAGTAGAAAATTTCTGTCTCAAGATTTTGACAATGAAAGTGATTTTAAAAAGACAAATAGGGTAAACCACCAATATTAAAACCAGCCTTCTACCAGCCAGAAACTGTAAGTATAATTCTTTCTCCCGCCTTCTGTAATCCAAGTGACAGACAGGTGTTGTTGCACAATGAATCTTTTTTTTTCCTGTATAGGCTGTTTTAACTTCTGTTTTCATGTGTAAGAGCTGAGAAGAAATGGAAAGCTCAACTTTGAAGACAATTTCTTCTTTTGATCAGGACAAGGGGCCATGGAAGGCTGGTTAGTGGCTGTGTGAATCAGTCCCTGCAACTGTTCAGGCTGATCATGTAACTCTTGCTTGGAGATGGAGAGGATATACTTTAGAAAGATGAGTACATCCATGTAAAATAAAATGTTCGTACTGCAATACCTCCTAGCACCTTGGAGGTCTTGGTTGTACTTTGGACAAGAAAACTGTTGCAGGTATTCTGAACCAGCAGAAGGGCTAAAATAATCTCCTCAAATTGAAGGGTATCAGTACTTCTCTGAGTTGCTCTAGATTTAAGAAAATACATTTCTTCACCCAGGGAAGAGTCTCAGTAATTTTCTGCTCTATGTCCTGAGTCTCCTGACAGGTCTTCTCCAGCATGGCAAGACATCCACATTCGCCGAGGCAGACATTGAAATTGTACTAGCAGATATTTTCTTTCATTGCTTAAACTGACTTCCAACAGGGAGAAAGCTATCTTATTGAAAGCTGTTTATATTGATTTTACATTTGGGTTGGGTTTTTAGACCAATATTGACAGTATTTTTGCAGGCACTGTAGTATCTGCCAGAACTGAGGAAGTATTGCACCCTTGAGACAGTAAAGTAACAGAGAGGCAAGTCTTGATGCAAAGTTGATTGTTTAGTGTAAATTACAACAATATAACTTACCTTCAGGTAATACTTGAGGCTACTGTTGGGGTCTCTCTGGCATTAAATGGTTCTGTGCCACTGGAGCTATTTGAGAGAGCTGAAGGGCATCATAGAAAACTCGGAGGGATGCAATATCTGCTTTGTGGGGAGAAAGGTGAAAGACATGTCCTGATATGAGCAGTGAGGAGCTGAAACAGAAATGAAAACCCATTCCCATAAGCATCTGCCTTTCAAGTTTCCTTTTTGGTAGATCATAAGACTTTTGGCATAGGGGAATAGGATTGAGACTGCATCTGGCACTCTATGCAATGGGATGAGGAAGCAGGACAGTCTTGCTAGGGGATTGAGCTCCTGCTAGGCAGCACATGTGAGGTCAAGGGTTGTGTTTCAATTGCCTGAAAGTGCCTGTGTTGGGTTAAAAAGGAGTCTGAAGCAGAGGCTGGCTCTATCTACCTTGTGTTTATTGTGCCAGGTATGAGCAGGCCATAGTCCAGGACTAAGTCCCTGTGAATTGTGGTCGTGGTAACACTGTGACCATAAGAAGAAATGTGAAGTTGAATCTAAATCTGATTTGTTTGTCAAAATAGGACAGCACCTCTAGTCAGTAGGGCTGATGGAGAAAAATAATTGCATATATTTACATAGATGAGAGCTGCTGTAGCTGCTCCAATAAGAAATATGTTTTAAATTAGGAATTGTCTGTTTTTTTCATTAGAGGGTGGTGTGGTGCAAATAATAAATGTATTGAAGACTTAAAATGCTACTTAACAAGTACTTGGAGTCCTGACTGGTTTTGGTATTCTCGTCCTGCTGCTGCTTTGGAATCCACTCATAAAATAGTTTCATAGGAGCCTCTTTTCATTTTATTTGCCTTTTGAGGTGCAATTAGTTCTTAGAAGAAAGTGTTCTGTATTCAGATGTAAATTTACAAATCCAAATTTATTTCTGCCCCTTTGACAGATTAAATCATCTGTGTGTCTGTGTATAGTGAGACAGTGCAAACCATTTTGAAGTAATGCAAAATATGTTTTAATGGACCTAATTTGCTGGAAAGCTGCCAGAACTTCTTCTCTGGTTTGAATATAATGTTGTGGAAAACAAACATGAGGAAGAGAAGCTGTGAAAGTTGAGATACCCCTAGAGCTGCTAGGAGGTTGTGGGTAAAACTATACTGATTTGCAGAACATTCTAGACACATATTTAGGATATAACATGTCTCTACGAATACAAGGTTACACAGCACACAATGAAAAATATTTTCCTGACTAGAAGGTTTCATTTCTATCTGTGCCAAAAATAAAATAGTCTCTGATTTACTCTGATTTGCTGGCTGAACAAATTGTTTGGTATGGAGACTTTGACAAGCTTTTCTGGCCTTACTTTTTTCATTAGGCATCTTTCTCTGTCCCCTGAAAATATACTCCATGCTGAATTCAGCTCTCTTTATTCCTCCTTTCCTTTTGCTGCTGCTGAGTTTGATCTTTTCAACATGGTGAGTTAAATTTCAGCCATTATATCTGCTTTTGCTGCCAAAGTATTTTCTTCTTTCCAAGAGTAAGGCTTTTCCTACTGTGCTCTAAATCATTTGCCTTTATTTAGCACAGCTCTTGGAACTCTTTTTCTTTTGGGGACCTCCATCTGTTTAAGGTCCTTGCATTGTAGTTCCTGCTTAATGTCATCTACTTTTTGGGACTACATTATTCCTGATTGTATCTGCCTCAGGACCATTTAATGCTCCAGTTGAGATTTCAAAGGGTCTCAGGTTTTCAGTCCATGTGTAATAATTACTCTTTTCTTTCTGTGCTCTAACATGGACATCCTTGGTTAGGACATGCTCATTCACACTGCTGTGACTGTCATCTACTTGACCCAAACCATCACACCACCCAGTGCAGAGTCACAGTACAGATCTGTGAATCTCTTCCAAATGAGCTTGAATTTTGTACTTTTTTTTGCAGACAGTACTGCTATATTAGCACAGTTGGACATCCACCCTAAATAGTCTGGCATTGTAGCAAGGCTATGACACGCAAGAATGGCTCCATACTGCCACAACTATTCTATTCCTGTGTCTGGGATGTATTGCCATCAGTGGTACTACAGGGACCTCTGTGCTGATCTCTGATGTGCAATGTGAACATGGTCCTGAACTCCCAGGGCCCTTGTCATACCAAGACAAACATGCAGATGCACACATTTTACACTTTTCTTCATTCACAAAGAGATTTACATTGTCATTAAAATTTGAATCTATGTTTTTCAAAATCCTGACCTGGCAAGATGGTTAAGAACATGCTTAAAATTCACCAAATTGCAATTTATAGCACTTGTGGCATCCACAGCAGGCAAATCTTTCTCTTTTAATGGAGAATAATGAACACCTGAATAAATACAATAATGACAAGTAACATAACTCTCCAAAGAATATAAAATGAAATTAATACATTATTTCATCTTTCATGGTGTGTAACATATTGTTGGGTGTATTCTTAAATATCTGCTGTATTGCAGATCTGATAGGTATGTACAGTGAATCCTAAAAATTTACATCCCATCACATACATGTGGCACTGTGGGAGCCATATAACCTACATTTGTTCATCTCTTGCAGCAAAGAACATTTGTGGATGTCCCAGAAGGCAGCAGTAAGACCCATGTGTTGGTGTTAATGAGAGCCTTCTTTTTATTTCCAGTGGCTGAAATACTGGCAGCGGAAGGGTGCTGCCCAGAATATATCCCTCAGCTACAACAGGGTCCTGTGGGCACTGTTGCTTCTGTGTTGATTTCTGCAATGGTTAGTCCCAAGTCAGACTAGTTTTAGTAAAATTCCTCTTCTTGAAATTTGATTTACTAAGCTTTTACAAATACAGTAATGGTTGGGGAATGTGAAAATGCTGTGGTAGAAAAACATTTGGTTACTCTCTATTTACTTTGGTGCATCAAGAATGAAGTAAATCAACTTTTGCCTAAAGAGAAGGATGTTTTACTGTTTTAATTTGTTCTTGTGTTACCAATGTGTTTTAGTATTCTGCCTATAAGACACTCTGAAAGGGTCTCTCTTTTTCTGGATTTCTGGATGGAAGTATGACACACCAATTTTAATAACAACCCATCTTAGCTGACAAGTCATAGTCCTCTCCTACTATCAGCCAACACCACTTAGTGAAAGGGTTATGCTCCTAAGTATTTAATTGCAGTCAGGAGACAGTTTTTACCATTCTGCAAGATGTAGCTCACAGATATCCCCACTTTTATTTTGGTGTCAAAACTATCAACATCTGGCCAACCCTGAGAGCATCTTCACGGTGGTAGGACAAGTGCTATCTTCAGTTCATGTGTCATAATGAACACATCTGATAATAAATAAAGCAAAACAAAGAATCTGGAAAAAAAATTTGACACTTAAATTCCATGGCAAGAAATGCCCTTTGCCATTGCTTATCTTTTGCGTGGTCTCAGTAATGAGGACAAGGTAATTGTGGAATGCATTCGGCGTACTTTTGTCAATGGTGGTTGTACATGTCTCGCTCCTCTAGCCCCTCTAGCCCCTCTAGCATCACACTAAATGCACAAAGACAGGACCCTTCAGTGCTTCTACTTGCTTCAAAACAGCAGTAAGTGCTCCGTTTTGCTTTCTGTGGCAGGTCACTGTGGAACTGTCCAGCAAATGACTGCCTTCTAAAATTAGGATGGCTTGGAGATTTCTTTTGTACCATTGCATCCAAGGCCTGTCAGGGAGAGAAGAGAAATACTTGCAATTTTCAGGCTAGGACAAAGCTCACTAATTCAGGACTAAACAGTAATGAAAAAAGAGAGGAATTCACAAAAGAGAAAGTTGGCCACAATCACTATTACAGCCCCTGCAGCTGTTCATACCCTGCTCAGTACCAGAGATAAAGAAAATGTCCCAAAGAACATGGTATTAGCACAGGGTACAGACTTTAAACACGTTTTTACTTGGTGGCAAAAGTTCTCAGAATCTAAATGTGGTCGACACAATATGCTTGCAATCATGGCATGACTATTAAGACAACCAAGGAATTCTTAAGTCTTTAATTTAGGAATTCTTAATTCCTGTCTTCTTCCTGCCTTTGACAGCACAGGTAGTTCAGTGCTGGCAAAATGAGTGTAAAGTCAACTGTCTCCATCTAATCTACCAAAGGACTTTGGTTGAAGCACCGCTTTCTTGATTTCAGTGTTTTATGCTGGTTTTTGCATGGCAACTGCCTCAGGAGGGTTGCTACAAAGCACTATGGCATATCAACTCTTGTCTAGACCTTGGAGCAAATTGTTAAAAAGATTGAGGACAAGATCAACTCTTGTTCTCAAGAGCATCTGTTTGAATTCTAGGTGAATGGCATCTTCTAAAGGGACTGTGGTTTGGGAGATGTCACCAGCTGGAACCACTGGGGATTATTACACATATTTTAGGCAAGCACATGTTAGTGTTCAGCCAGACTGCCTAGGCTTAGATAATTTTATGCAGAATTGGGGTGTTAATACACATTGTGCTTAGGGACAGCTTTTTACCCTGCTAATGTCCACAAGCAATTCCTTCATTCTGCCTTCTTGAAAATTGCAATATTAAACATGTTCTCTGTAAAGCTGAATATGTGGGCCATATTTTCACAAGCTCCTTCTTTTCCACTGGCTCAAGAAAGTGCAAGTTACTCTTGAAAAGTTCATGTTAAATTATGAAGATAGACTGTAATTTTATGCAGAAAAACTTATTTTCTGTTACAACAAAATCAGTGATGATTAATTATGCCTCAGAGTGGTCGAGTTTCTGGTCTTGCCAGAAACAACTTCTCAGATTGGAGGGAAATATAAGCATCTTTTCCAAAAAAGTGTGAGAGTGCATGTGTGTGTATGCCTGCTTTTCTGATGCATTTGTTGATTGATAGTATTTTAATCAAGAAATATTTCTCACTTCATTTTCATATAAATTAGTCAAAAATAACTAGCATGTCACTCACACTTGACTTGGGGATGCTGTTCTGCCCCTTTGCAAAGCACCGGTGTGTTTGTGCACCCGAGGTTGTTGGGCTGGATCAGCACCAGCTAAGACCACCATGTGTGGCTGTACCCAACATACACTACAGCGCTGGTTCTATTTAAAACAAGACACAGGCACATGCTACATGGATGCATTATGTCATCATTGGATGGTTCATATTATTCCCTGAAAAAATAATGCATCATTATTTATTATGAAAACTAACAGATTTGGTTATGTGTCAATTTTATTTGCCATCAATACTGTTTTAGTTTTTGGTGGAACCCTGCCAACTTTTCCTGTTCTCCTTACTTTAACCAAGGCCCTGAAAGCTGACTTTCACAGGCTGTCTGTGATTAGACAGTGGGGTCTCTGTAAGTGTGGTCTCATATGAGCAGCTGTATGTTTTTTCTGTAGAGGGAACTTGTCATTAAAGAACTGAGAAGATGAGTGGGTGGTACCTTGGGCTGTTTTTCTTTTAATTTGGCCCTCATTTACTTTAGACACTATGAAGGAGTCCACATTAGCTGATGGTGCCCACAATTCACTTGTACTGATGAAGGCAGCTTGACAGCTGCATAAATCACTGCTAGATACCACTGATAAATTGCTGCATACGAATTTGTAGAGGACCACCCAAGCACAACTTGGGGGCGGCCTGCAGTCACACTAGGCTTGCACATGAGTACAGTAATGCAAATTTGCTTAACTCTTTATTAGCACTTTGTAAAGTTTTCCTTTCAAGAAAGGTATCATCATTTCTCCACTTGCTTATTTGCTAGACTGGTGAAGTAAATCGCCAGGATCCAGCACCTTCCATCATCTGTAGTTGTGGTATTAAGATTTATTTGTTTGTTCATACAGGGATACCAGCTTGCTTCCTCGTTTTGAACTGCACAAAACTGGTGGGAGGGAGGAAGAGAGGAAGGGGATGGGAAAAGAGAAATTAGCTTCTAGCTCAGTATAGGTACTTACTGTATGCTAGAGAGAAAAGCTTGGGCAGGGCAAAGTGATCATTAAAAAGCTGCAGTATGCTGCCTGTCTAACAACAAGGAATTGTATCCTGCCATTTCTGATTGAAGACATAGTGGAGGCCAGGACTTGGTAACACACCCATCAAAAGGAGTAACACAAGAGCACAGGAGCAGGAACTTATTTCTAGTGGCTGTATGTGCAAATCTCAATGGGGAGCTTGGCTGCCTTATTAAAAGCTAGAAAGCTATTGATCCATTGCCACCTGACATGAGTCAAGCCCTGGGAAACATTAATCAATAGCAAGGTTGTGTTCCTATAATGAGATAAGGGATTAGAATTTGCAAAGCCTGATTCTTATCATATGTCCTGTGTCACTGCAGGGCTCTGTAGGTCTGCTGTGTCACTCAGCTACTGGTCTTAACAGCTTTCTCAGCAGTGGCAGCTGCTAATGGATTCTTGACTTTTTGTCTAATCACTATGGTATCAGCAGCTTTATGGTTTATTAGGGAGTACTTTCCTCACTTTAAAGAAATTACGGGCTTGTGCTAACAGAGTTCATTACTCTGGCATTCCCATCTCATTCTGCTGCAGTGCTATCATGGAAAAGATTCCCTGTCTTTCTTTCCACTATAACATTAATCAAAACACAATTATAACACCACCTGAAACATTTCTTCTTTATCTGCTACTTATTACTAGAGACAGTAGCATTTTAAAAAGAGATTTCCATATTCCACTCTCGGAGTCTGATCTCTAACCTGAATAGATGTACAGAGAGCCAAAACTTAGAAAACATGCATTTCTAAAATTTGCAGGTAATTACATAATCGTGTGCAAAATTACAATTCACAGCTGGCTTTTTAGTACCAACGGTCATTTATAGGGGCAATTGTATATGGTCATGGTAACATTAACAGAGTGTGTGCACACTTGTGTGTGCGCATATCTGCATCGAGACATGTATGTCTCAATTCCCATGACCTATCTTGTAAGAAGGAAAGCAAAATCACAGAAAAGTATTGTGTAACTCTTATGAGGGAGCCATAAAGGGAATTAATCTGGATTTCCTTTTCTTTTCCTTTGGTAGCCTTTCATTTCTTGACATACCTGTTTCCATAGTATTGTTTGGAAATTCCCTCTATGTGTCATGTGGTTTGATTTGACCACATGCCAAATGTTGACATTTGAAAGTAAATTAAAATCTCCTCTGGGATGAGAGCCTTCAGCATCACAGTACCCTACCCCCGAAGTTTCAGTCTCAAGGAAGTGAGTAGCAATAAAGAAGACAACCTTCAAGAACTGACATGCTTGTTCACACCTGTGAAAAAAAAAGGAATTTAACCAAACATTAACACTTACCTAAAGCCTTTTCCTGTTTAAAAGAAGTCTTTGTGTTTCAGTCAGTCACCACCAATACTACTTTCTGACTTAGAGTCACTCATGTCTCTATACTAGATATGGTAGATGACTATTTAAAATGACATTGACCATTCATAAATGGAAGATCTGTCAATCAGTAGCTTTAATTGCAGGTAAAAACACTCCAGCAGTGTCTTGCTAGCAGTGAACTGAACTGACAGAGGGTCTCCAATGCAATGATCATTTAGTGTATGTTTCTTGGCAACAGTCTAATGAGTTTCATATACCGTCAGCTATTTTTCATAATGTGCCAAAGCTCGACATCACACCTTTCACAAACATAAAAGCACAAGTGGTTTTGATAAGTCCAAAATGCCTTCATCAGTTTTAAGTATTTGCTGCATTCCCACACTCATTTACATGTTCTGAGAAACTGGCAAATGGGTGCAGTTTTAAAGGATAGCAGGGGTGCTAAATAGGGTGGTAACGAATACCATATCAGCTCTCATGTTACATTTATTGACTTGGTAACTCTGAAGTAAGTAAAAACCTTTATTAAGAAAAAAAGCCTAAAGCATACTCTTGTGCACATCTGGTTTGGTTTTGTTTCTTTAAAATTAGATTTGTTTTCCTCTTTCACTCACAGGAAATATATTTAGAAACAATGTTCATCTTGGAATGGCATGCAGTGGTATGGCAGGCTGACACTTTTTGAAATCTGTTTACTTTCTACCAGTCAACAGTTGCTGAATTGTTCCTGGAATGAAGAGGGTTTTTTATCTGTTGAGTGTTTGGATCTTTTTATATCTATCTAATTATAGTACTTTTCTACACTCAAAATTAACTTGCAAGCTTCCTTGATGGCTAGGAGATCCATTAGCAGGCACGGGGGAAGAAAAATCTTAAATAAGCTTGTGAAGTGAAATGCCGTGTTCTTCAAGGTTACCTCGGTGTTTTCCTGCCTGTGACTTCTGGGAACTGAGCTCAGAGCAGTGGCTAGTTGGCTCCTGTAAGCAGTGCTACCAGGCTGTCCCTGTGAGACACTAGGCTCCCATGCTGGTCCCCTTCCTGCTGTTGGCTCCCAGAGCTCTCACACCATCACAAGGAGGCAGTTCTTGGCTTAAGCAGCAAAGTTGTTATGGCTTCAGGTATGTACCAAGATGGGCCAGAAGATACTTTCACATTGTTTTGTTTCTGGCATCCCTTGCCTAATAGCAAAAGACCCAGAAAAACAGCAGTAAATTTTGGGTCTTCTCTGCCACAGCATCTGTAAAGAAAATTTTGGGTCTCAGCTCCAAAGCAGCCATTCCCTGGGTTCAGAAGTTTGGTCACAACATTCCTTGCCAGATTTGGTGGCCTCAGTTACAAGCCAGACTCTTGGCTATGCTCAGGTCAAAGATCCCTGTCCTTCAAATGTCACAACAAAGCCTCAGTGGGATAGTGCCATTGGAAGAGACCATGAGCTGCACTTTCAGGGGACCATTAATCCAGCCAATTCACAGGGCTGGTTTCTACATCTCTTGGGGTGGGAATTTAGCTGTTTTGAGCTTATGGCCTTGGGGTTTCACCAGTGACCATGCTGAGACCCTTGCCTCTCCATGGGTACTCTTCCAGTCTCTTCAGATGGATAGCAGGGAGAACATAACTTCAAAGGATAATTGGTGCAGTGGCACAGGTGTGCACTGGTGAGAACAGGACAGGCACTAAGCCTTTTTGCTCCATGTTACTGAAGCTGCCTATTCAAAGAAGCTTTAGCAGTTAACCCTCCCCATTAGTCATCCCTAAAATGGGTTATGCAGGCAAATCTGTGCTTTGCCAGACACAAAAGGGAATCAGTTCTATTAATGACAAAAGGATGTTTTCATCATGACTTGTATGAGTGCAAGCTTGCCTTGGGGCTGTGGAAATGCTCCCAAAACTCTGGGTGCTAGATGTGTGCTGTTGAAAGCCTTGAGGAGTGTGGGAAAGCTACTATTCAGTCTAGAAAGGCTGTTTCAAGGCTATCCTCAGCTGTATGTTCCTGTATAGGGCATATGGCCTCTCAGCCCTTTATGAACTGGGTGATGACTGGGAAAGAATTTTTTTTGTCAGGAAGAATGGTGTAAGCAACAGTCATTTAATACTAAGTAGACTTACGAATTCTTAAACCAATTATATGCATTTTCAGTGTTTAAAATTCTTTATTATTTCATAATACTTGCCCAGTAACTCCTGTGGGTAATTCTTTGTCTTCTTGTGATTTAAAAGCTGCTGGTAATGATTCTTCAATGTTCAAAATCTAAGCTATGTTTGTCAGCATTTTTTGGGGTTTTTTTGGAAAGAGATCATGTTGTACAATATGTCTCTGTTTCATGGTTGGACAATGGTATTTAAATTGATGGAGTCAGTTGTGTTTACCAGCTCAAGTATCAGAGTCCACAAGCATTTCCTAATTTCCACAGAGAAGTTGCTGGCATCACCAGAATTTCCTCAGAACAACTCAGTAGCATATCTGAGAAAATCAAAGAACAATGCACTCATTGCAAATCTAGGGTGAATTATTATTCTTAATTTGAGATAATGTTTCTGGAAGGGTTTTGAGCTCAAGTCCTATGGCTATGCAGAGCTCTCATTCCCTACCAGGATGAGTGTTAGGATCCTTCTGGCCCCCTTCTGTCAAGTGTCTGTTTAATGAGGCAGCCCAGCAGCTGCTCTGATGCATTTCCAGATGCTTTGTTTTAAGGTGTTCCACTGATTTAAATCATGGATTAGTCAGAAACACTGCCTCACGACAGTACTAAAGCAGTGGCCTGATTAATGGAGCAATAATTCAAAATTCTAACACACAGCATCTTTACAAAATAACCTATAAAGAACTTGCTGCAGTCCTCAGTTGCTGCCTCATGGATTATGCTTGAAAAAATGGAAGGGGAAAACAGCAACACATCTCTGACATCTTGTTTTAGCTATGAAGAAACCAGGTAGTTTTTATATATCTTTTGAGAAGCTATTGAGAAGGTAACAAATATTGCAAAGGAATTACAAAGCTGTACAGCAGGTTAGATTCATTTAACAGCCTCTTTAATGTGGGTTTTAAAAAGATTTGTTTGTAACGAAATTGAAGAAACTAGAAAATTACCATCAATGTGATCTGGACAAAGACTCCTGTTTTCTTTTAAGTAATTTTGGTTTGTCTTACTTTGTCATTAAGGCTCAGCTAATCTCCTGTATCTTGGAGCCAATTTCTACTGACAGAGTAGAAAGAATAAAAAACTCCCACTGTCTTGGTGATAAGTTATTTTATAAAAGATCACCCATTACACATAACTTCTCTGTTCATCCTTCTCAGATGTTTTGAGCTTTGGTAAGGATTAAAAGGGAAAAAAGACAAATAAGGATATATACTAAAACTTAAAATTGTCATTTGGGAAGGTATGTAGCTAAGTAAAGCCTTATTCTCCTATCACTTAAACTAATGCAACCCCAAAAGAATTACACGGGATTTAAGAGAACAGCATCAATGTAAAACCAGAATGAAAGAGAGAAAAATAATTCCCAGAATGCTTTTAAATACATTGGGGTTGCAGCCAAATGGATCAAGATCTTCACAGATTTTTTTTTATATGACTGCTGCTCACCATGCAACCTGAGCACACAGAAACATCAAAACTGAAAGATGGAGCCAAATTCTAGAGCTACAACTTGTGAATGCAGCAGAAGTACAGATGTGAGGTTGGCTGCTGGAGCACAGTTATATCATGGCTTTGGCCTTGTTTCAAAGTACAAACACATTATATTTTAAGGAGGCTGCAACAATAGGAGACATCAAACTTTATGGTTTGGATTTATTTCTATTTAATATGTAGTTTTATCAGTGAACTCTCCAAAGCCTGTGTTGGCATTTCAAGTGGAGCACATCAGTATAATGCTACAGAAATTACTGGAAGTTCATCAGTTGACCCAGCCACAAATACACAAATTGTAACTGCTTCCCAAATCAGGATTTTACTTGAGCAAATGGATAGCTTTGAAATACTTTATAAGGAAATCACTAGAAATGTCCAAAAGCTGAGAATTGACAGGTTTTTTTATTATTTTTTTAAAGCTTTTGTGTCATGGAAATTCCTATCAATTTTAACTGAAAGTCTGTTGAAAATACATTTCAGCTGGATATGATCATACCTGTCTTTGCACGATCCAAATTTCAGTCGTACCAGTGACCAAAAAGCAGTGCAAATCTTAGAAAGGCTTCCACCAAGTCCAGAACTTTGTAACAGAAAATATGACATCTTAAATGTGTTGATTGCAGTCTCTCATTCTGCTAGGGAAAGAAAGTCTAGGATTCACAATAGTTCTAAGATACGAGTGCTGGTGAATAAACATCAGCAAGGTGAATTATAAGTCAGTATGCCTAACTGTAGATAGGTATTTCTGATGAAAGGTGAACCTTTGAGAGATACTACAGAAAAGCAGTTTGAATTTCTACACAAGTCCTGGAATCCTCTCAGAACTCCCTGTATGGATTGTCTGTTACTAAGAACTGTACAGGAAGGTTTTCTTGGACACAGTTTTCCTTTAGCGCTGCATAGAGTGGTGTCTAATATCTTCCAGATTCAATACAAGTTTGGTGTCCAAATATTAGGTCCAAAACCTTTGTCCAATGCAGTCTAGAGGAAGCTGGATCATCTTCAGAAGTGGTAAAAGGTATGAGGCCAAAGCTGCAACATCAAAGGCATGCTTAAATTCTGTTACTTATCTAGGTGAATGGATGACATCTTATCGTGTGAAGTCTGTTTTCCTTGAGAATACATTCTCATGCCCCCCTGAAAAGATCTGATTCTTAGCCGAGGAGCACATCCACTGCAAGAAGTCAGATAGCCACCAAGGAGTTCATTATAAAGTTGGAGTTTTCTGCCTTGTGGTAAGAAAGGAACATATTGTTATCATTAGATTATTTTAACAAAGGGAATATCTGACTCATTCTCATACTGGTGTTACTTGTATTTACAGATTCCTTGTCCTTACTGACCTCTGAATTTCAGAAAGCAGCATGGAAAGTAAAATGACTCATTACAGAATAAATGGTTTAACTTAACATTTTAAGTAAATTAAATTCAGAAAGCAAGAACTTGCAATGAGGGCAATGATGGGGCTGAAGGAGCCCTGGATATCTGAAATCTTGGAATTTGAATGTCAAAAAGGATACTCAGTAAGAATGACTACACACAATGATAATAATAAAAAAAAACCTCAAGAGATACCTGATACTGCTGGAAAGATGCTTTCCAGCAATTTCTGGACATGAATGGTAAAAACAGAGAAGAAAGAAGTATTACCTAAGTTATGCCACTGATCCTTGGCCACACAGAGGCTGCCAGTTACAGACAGTAATTCAGGAAAACACTTCTGGTGCCAAACCTCTTGGAAATCTGGGCCACAAATTTCTCATCAAAAAGGAATATAACCTGAACTTTCTGTTGAGAAAACAACCTCCTTCCATGCTGTCATGAGACATACAGTGTTAAGGTGGTATATTTGGTCATTTTCTCATTACACATTGGAGGGCATCCTTTCCCCCAGGAGATGTGGAGATTTCAGCCTTGTGCACTGAGAAGACTATCAACATATGGACTGCTGTGATATGACAAAGGAGTTGCCACCTGAATTACGGCAACACTGTAAAGAGAAAGGATTTCTTTTGTCAGATGATATCTTATCCATTCTCAGCATATATCAGTCATTAGAAAATAGAAAACCTCTTTTATCCTGACTGGACAACCATCCCTGTCTGGTACATAGAAGGAGAAATAATATGACTTGTTGCAGTGGGGATACTGCAACACGATGCACCAAACAAGGAGGCCGTGGAAAAGAATTATATATAGACAGATTCTTGATAGATGTTTCAGAGATGTTTATTTCTCCAGCCGCATGGCCGGGATCTGCCGAGGAACTGCTACAATCACGAGACCCCCCAGTCCTTCCCTGCACAAGGGAACACAAAACAACCAATGGGGAATGAGGCTGACCAGGGGTTCGGGAAACCCTGTCTCTGTCCCCTCAGGCCCCTCTCCCCGGACTACATGGCAGGGGGAGGAGACCCCAACAATGACTGGTCCTGGCATATCCAAATCTGCCTCCCTGACTGGCCCCAGTGGTGAAGTACAGAAACACCTGAGCTTCATCACTCTCCTGCCCTGTTCAGGCTCTCAGATATCACTAGTGGAGCTTTTACAATGCTTGGACTTCATCCTGTTACATCTTTCACTCCACGGTGTCTTAAAAAGCAACTCAGACCAAACTCATCCTGGTCCTTGAATTTCTTGACACCTTACTCCATGCATGTGACTGATCATGTGACTGATTATGCCCAGCTGCTCCCTGTGACTTGGTGAGTGAGTAATAAAACTAAATCACCTGCATCACCAAACTTACTGTTATCACCAGTATCAGTAACTTCAGACAGATTTAACAGACATCATTTTTCAGGGGTTTTATCAAGCATAATATTTACTAGGAACAATTTGTGATTGTATTTTAGTAGCATTTTAACTGCAATGAATAGCCTAGACCTAAACAGTTGCTTGAGAAATGCCCCCAGCTGTACCATTCTTCTTCACAGAAATAATGCCATTCTGGGATACCAGTTCAGTGTTGATTGAGAGGGATGGGTGTTGAATCATGCTCTCAAATCATATTCTATTTCTGATCCAAAAGATAACGTATTACAGCTTAGTAAAAAATATTTCATATGCTTAAATAGTGAATTTCTCATTCAATTCCCCAGCCCATGTGCCAGAAGAAAAGAAGGACACAGAATCGATCCTTTTTCTGAAAGGCTGAGCCATCCTGTAATTAAAACCAGATTTATGAGCAAAGGTGTACACTATCTTCTTTGTCTTCACACCAGATTTCATTGTTTCTCAGTGAACTCTCTACCAGAGTTACATACCTACTTCCTGTGCCAAGCTGCTTATGTACGTTTAACACTTGTAAGCCTAAAGAAGGAAAATATTTTGGGAGCTTCATGTTTTTATCATGCCCAGCTCCTGACAACAGAACAGAATGATCCTCCTGAAGCCAGAGAGTATAGGTGAAATGAAACTACAGTTGGAAACTGCTGATTGAGGAATACATTATAAAAGCAGAGTAATGCAACAAGAATCATCTTATCTAGTGACAAAAACATATAAAGCTCCAATATACAAATTCCGAGCAAAGCCTGAGATATTCTAGGATTCAAAAGGCCTGGGTTAGTGTACTTTAGTTTGAAAGCAAACCAGTGACAGACTTAAAATCAGAACTACAATTTAATAGGAAAATTAAAAATAAATTCAATAGTACAGAAACACTGAAAGAGTCAGGATACAACCTGACACCCTATCAGTCAGGGTGGTGGTAGCAGTCTGATTAAATGGTGGCTGCAGTCCTCCTGAAGTGATGGATGTTGAAGCGGTGCTCGTGTAGAAGGGTCTGGTCTTCCTCTGAAAGTCCACTGATGGTTATGTAGCTCTTCTCCTCTGGGAATCCAGTAGGTAAGGACTGAGTTTATATCCAGGTAGGAATGCTTGGTTCCTCCCCCTGAGCAGAGCATCTCATAATGGGATGATATAATTTTATGATATAATTTTATGAATCATGCAGCTTGATAGCCCATTAACAGAAAAAATGTCTCTCTAGAGGGAATTATCAGGGATGTGTCATTGAAGAGACAAAGAACACTGCCCCACCTGGTTTTAACAGCTGGCTCGTTAACAGACGATACCTCCTGGAGGGAGTTACCAGGGACGCGTCACAGAAGAGGTAAAGAATACTGCCCCACCTGGTTTTAACAGGTGGTGATAGAAAACATACTTTTGGTTACATCTTACATTGCAACCTAATACAGTTAGCTCTGAGGGCATCACTGTCATTTGGTCACACTGAGATTGAGACTTAGGGTTAATGGGTGGCCTGCCTTCTCTCAGGGTACAGGTTAGGGTGCTGGTCTGAAAACTCTCAGCATGTTGCCTTCACAGTTCTGTAATCAGACTTATACTGACATTTGTTATGGATGTAAGATATGTCTCTGTCTTTCAGCCATACAAGTACTTCATTTTTTACTGTATGTGGAGAAAAAAGAAGAGAAGAAAGCTCCTAGGTAAGCAGGTAGGGAACATAGCTTTCAGAGATTGTTGAAATTAAAAAAGACTAAATTATCCTATGTTGAAATTAAAAAAGACTAAATTATCCTAATCAGATTTAAGAAAATTACATGCAACAAGAAGCTTACATAAGTAACCCAACTCACTTCCATTGGCAAAAATGAAAAGCAGCAGCACAAGACTTCACTTCCTCTCCTCTTTTGTTTAGGAAATCTGCATTGTTGTGAGAAAGGTTTCTTTAGGCCCATCAGAGTAAAACTGCTTTTCAGAATGATTCCACATGTTTGATACAGTGGATGAGAGTAAGAGCTGCCAAGTGAGAGACTGGTGTGTTACAGGGTCAGGCATTTTCATAAGGTTTTTTCCTTCATGATTGCATTGTGATACTCAGCATCTGCTTGAGTTTCAGTACCGTGCAAAAAGAAGACTTCTGTAGTCCTTTAGCACATGAACCAGAGAGTTAATTGATCTATTTTATAGAAAGTTTAAAAAATGTAGCTAAACATTTTATTTTTGTTGTTGGCAAGTAATCAGGGAAAGAGAACTAGGGTCACAAAATTAAGGATGCTTGTAGATGCAAAAGTGTGCTGTGATGGTATAGCTGATTCTCTTTATGCATACTATAATGAGATACATACTAAGACTGAAATTTTTTCCTATCACATTCCTCTTTTTCAAACAAGGTGTAATACTTCCTTGACAGTTATTTATTTTAAAACCACTCCTTTGAACAAGTGATCACTTTAAACCATACCTGTCATCTGCTAATGGGTATTTAACACCACCTGTGCAATCATTCCAGGAATCTTCTTCTGTCACTCTTGACACCAGAAAGTACAAAACAATAAGGTCATAAAACTTCCTCAGATGTGGGTCCCACTCTGCTCACAGTCCGACCTTTCAAATTCAGACTGAGATCATTGATAACAATGGGACTGTTACAAGCTGACATTAGCTTAATTGAGAGCAGGGTCTGTACGGCATAATAAATTTTCTCCATATTTCACATCAGGATAGAGATGCAGGGAGGTTGATAAGCTGAAAAAGCAGCATTATTTTGAATTCCCTCTTGGGAGGACTATGCAGGTGCAGCTAGCTTGGCTTCAGTTCATATTTGTAGGGCTAAATTAACTGGCTTTCTTTGGAAAAGTTAGTACCAGTAATTCCTTATTTTCTACACCAGTTTCAGATCCTATTCAAAGCAGAGGGAACTTTCCATTTTAATTTCTGGGGATCAAGACTGGATTTCTGTTGCTTGCTCCTGTGAGATGTTGAACACCTCTTTTGAATTGTGCCAATGTTATTGAACATCTGTCAGAAGGTATTTAGCACCTTGGGGATACTGGGCCAGTGTGCATCTCTTACCCCTGTTAATAAGCTGCTGGTTCAGGTAACTGTACCCCACACTTATGGGTGGACAAAGGTTCCAGTGTTTGGTGCACTTCATCTAGGTGACCAGCTCTTTAGAAATAGCAACTGATTTAAAGGGTACAATTCTCTCCAGCTAGTAAATGGCTCAAGATGCATGCAGACCTGCAGAAATTTCAGCATGTTTCACTTAGAGGTTTTTTTTTTTGTTGAAAGAGGAGATCCATAATCATAAGGGGTTTGTTACAGGGCACATTCCTGACTCCTCCCTGCAAAAAGCCTGATGGCCTAATGTCAAGAATGTTCCTGTAAACAACTAATATCTCACTACTTTTCCCTTTGCCATACAGGTTCAGTTTTAAAAGGTCATGAAAAGTGCACACAACTGATATTTCCAGGATTACTTCAACAGTTTGCTGACCAACCTTTCATGCCAATATAGATCACAAATATATGGTAACCTCTACAGATTAATATGAAACACATGAAACTAAATAAGGGACCAATGTTTTCTAACTCATGTTCCCATTTCAGATTATATTTGGATCACTGTGTCAGCTCTTAAAATTACAATGCCAAATACCAACAAATGTTGTTATTTACATTGACAATTCAAATTAAATACTGAAATTATTTTTTTTATAGATATGTTTACATGGTTTCAAGTTTTCCATATTGAGGTCTTTCCTGGATGAGGTTTCTCAGGAACAATTTTTCCCCCCAAACATTTTGTTTCATTAAACAAATTGATGTTTGACTTTATTTGGTGTTGTTTCAGAAGAAATACAGCCTAAAATACTTTGGGCTTTTTCTCAAGGTGAAAATTGGGTTTTCTAGGCCAAGAGAACCTATTATTTAGGCAGATTGGGATACAACAGTACTTTGGTGGACAATGCACCTGTTATGTAGGATCCTGCTTAAGTGCACACAAGGCACAAGAAACAAGAGAATTACGAGGTAGAAATATGAAGTATTCTGAGCCATTCTGTACAGATGGTTTTCCCTATGATTTTCCTTATACCCTTTCCAATTTCTATGTTAACTATATCACTTGTCTGACTTTCCCCTCCCTCTTCCAAAGTCCCTACCAAGTTTATATTTGTTTAGCAATGCAAGTGGAGTCCTTCTGTCTTCCAACCCCCTGTCACAGTATCCTTTATCATAACACATTTTTCAGTTCTCTGTAATAAACCTTTTTGTCTCCTTTGCGTTCATCCAACTCTGCCCATGTTACACAGGCCACCTGTTCAAGAAACATCACCATGCTTTCTTTTGTGTGGCTCTTCTGCATCAGACAATCTTCCCAATTCTTGTCCTTCCTTAGACATAGTTGCCACTCATTAATTTTTTGATGTCTCTTAAAGCTCTTTGATGATTGTTGAAAACTTCATTAATTTGTACAGACCATTACTTTACTGCTCACTGATGACCACTGTCTATCACTGAACTGTGTCTTCCTGAGGTGAGAGCTAAATTTTCTTCAGTGAAGATTATAACACCTTGAATCACAAAAGAAAAATAAAAAAAGCGAAACCCCCCAACACAATGTTTTAGCTCAAACTCTGAGTTTGTGGTAACAAAGTCTACACTGATCAATTTCCATGGATGAAACTCAATTTCAGGAGACACAGATTTCTCACTTCTCAGTTTTTATTGGATTTTTATTATATTTTCTTGACTGGGAGCTGCGTGCTAGCTTAAAGGGGCCCGGAGGTCTAGCCACGGTCTAATAGACACTACGGCAGTAGACCCTCAAGCAATAGCAGGTAGACAGAACTGAGCTCCTCACCTGAGAGGGCTTCTCTCTAAGCTGTTTGAGAAGGCACACACTGGCAGAGGCAAAGAAGTAAAGAGAGTAGACTCTCCGTATGGTTTCCACACAGGTTTATTCCATGAAAGGGACAGGCACAGAGCCAAATCAGAGGAGGGTCCAGGGATTTTATAGGCACAAGATTGGAGGAGGGGGGGGAGCCGGGGGGGAAGGAGGGGGAAGCCATCTCTGCCAATGGGACAGGAACAAGTGAGGGGGTAAACAGTAAGGGAACCAATGGGGACAACACATAGGAGGGACTTGGGGTGTCGAGGAACATAGACGTTTCTAGAACATATACATATTGATGAAGGGAAATGAATATACATAAATCATACATAGAACTGGGAGGGGAAACAATAACCAATGGGAGAGAATATGCAAATGACAGAACCAGGGGATTATGGGTTCTCACCGTACCTGAAAGTTATATACTAAACTTAGGTTGCTGACCAGCACTCCTCGTTGTCTGAATTCTTTTGGTGAACTCAACTGAGTTCTTCTGGCTGGAGTCACTTTCATTGCCACGTTTTCTCACCATTCCTCCCCCTCTCTCTCCAAAATGACAATGTTCTCCTGAAAGTTATTTCTTCCTATATTCTTCAGTGCATCATGCCTTGTGGAGGTGAGAGAAAGCAGGCTCATGTGGTTCCATCAGCTGAGAGACTCAATTTCAAGAGCAAACTTGAGGTTTAGTGATGCTGAAGGTTGTTGAATTGTTGTGTATTTTGACTTTGATATGTTATACTTATAGCTTACATAAACAGCTGCAGTGTGTTGGATTAATGAATTTTTCCTCTGAGGCAGACTGTCTCTGTTAGATGGGTTTTTACTTTGCCATATTGATCTGTGCCAGAGGAAGGACAGGTGCTTATAACAGGATCCCACAGCAACACAAAAGGAAGAATACACAACAAACACCCGTTCTTACATGCCATTGCTAATTTTGAACATTTCCTTCTATTTGAAATAGAGCTTTTTTTATGAAAAAAACTCAGTCTGTGTATATCGTAGTTTTCTCTTTCAGGGATTTCATGGCAATCTTGGTGTTTTGAAGTTTGTAGATCTCCAGATTGTACCTGAACATCAACTGAACTTCAGTGGGGTAGAGGCTATTTGCAGATGCAGTGTGTTCAGCCACTCCATGGTCTTTTACTAAGTGTTTTTTTGTGTCTGTGCTGTGAATTCCTCACAGAGTGAGTAGTCCAGATACACCTCTGGGTTTAACTGAGATGCCGAAAAAATACATACACAGAACAGTATGGGAGCAGTAACACTCCCACACACAATAGGTCTGTGCTTCTGTCTGTTAGATGTTTTATGAGAAGCAGTATAATCAGGCAAACAGGCAAACCATCAACCCAATAAGTAAATTAAACTGTGTTAAAATATTAAGGGTAAGATAAATGTAAAAAAAGGCAGAAAATGCAGAGTTAATGCGCCATACCTTCTTATGGTAGTACTGCTCTGTATAGTGGCACTTCACCTGGGAAGTGACCGCTGTGAAAGGATCTTCAAGACAGAGTTTCACCTTTAACTCCTGCTTTCGTCTCTCAAGCCTGTGTATGTGACATTTCAGAATCCTTTTTTCCCCCCAGTTTCCAAATGTGAGTAGAAAATTATTTATGCAGCTTTTCTTTACAAATCCTGACAGATGCAAACTGTGCCATACACTGAGCATCTAAATCAAGCTCAGTACACACTAGCCCAACAGTGTTTATGCTGCCAATTAAAGACATCACTTTTTTGAATTATACAGGGAGTGAAATGATCTCTGACAGCTGTGAATTGCAGAAAAAGGGCTCTATTGTTCAAAGAACTGCCTTTAATATAGAGAACCCCTTGCTAAACTTTTGATTCCCAAGTATGGCAAACATTAATTGGCCATAAACTTAACAAGAATCAGTTCACTCATTCCACAACTTTTGCTCCACTCCCCCACTTTCCTTCTCATTACTTCCCATTAGCCTCTCCTAGCAAGTGCTTAACTCAGAAACACCCCGCCCCCAACATTCCCATATCTCCATTCTTAACGCCTTCAGCGTTCTCACTATTTTATTTAGCTCTTTCAGCCATGTTTGCTCTGCCAGATGACTTCTACAAAAAAAAAAAAAAAAAAACCAAACTAAAAACAGGCTGAGTACAGACAACCTGGAAAACTCTCATGGATTTGTCCTAAGTCTTGTGCTGTACTGCTGTGTTTCTTAGAATCCAAATCCCAGAGATATTTTAAGAGGCAAGAAGGTCGTATTTCACACCTTGGAGTGTAGCTTTCTAGTCTTTAGTTTCAGAGAAAAGATTAAAAATGTTACCTGAGCACTTCCTAGAAGAAAGAAAATGTGACAGAGCACCAAAAGGTATTGCTTTCTTTAAACCTCATATTCTTTATGCAAATCGCATGATTTTTGGATTCCAGTTTCTTAAAGGAGTACAATTTTGCACACGCCTGAAGCTACACATGTAAATCCTTTTCACCTATTATTTACCTGGTGTCCTACACAGAAGATAATAATAGATTATCACAAACAATCACAGACAAATCCACTTCAGCATTCTCATAATAAACTTTGAATTTTACAGACAAAAAGGGGCTTATAAAGAGGAGGAGATATTTTTAATGAACAGCTTCAAAAAGTAACAACACTCCTTTTCTGACTTTTCTGTAAAGACTCAATTTTTTTGGCTTGTAAAGGTCTAGTAAGTATATACAGAAATTTAGAGTGAAAAATTTGAAACAGAAGAGAACAAATGTCAGAAAATGTTATGTACTCTGATTTTGAGTAGAAGTGAGCATTATGCTAATTTTATAAATTATAAAACATATCTCAAGTGCATTTTGGGTATATATTGGTAGGAAAAGCTGCAACATGCTCTGGGCTTGCATGTGTGCAATAGGGCTCTTCATGTGGAAGCATAATTTAGATGGGTTTTAGGATCATAAAGTGAAGTCAAGGCCATTTGTGATAGCTGCTCTGCAGACCTGTGCTATTTCCTGGGCCCCTTCTGGATGAACTATCCAACTGTGCAGTAGGAGGAGGGATTAAATTAGATGCTGGGGGCCACAGAGATGGGGACAGTTCACCATATCTGGTTTCTCAGCATCTCCTGTAACAGCTGAATGAAGTTGCCCACTCTGTTTCTCTGCCATTCTTGTCATATTTTCCTGTGTCATCGTTCTGTCTTGTAGATAGGCTGCAATGCTGCATTTTTAAGAATTTAGTACCTCCTGTGGCTAGGACTAAGCTTCTAAAATACTCTGTTTTTGCTGATCTTGGCAATAGTATCTGCCATGCACACAGAAGAAGTGCTGCTCATAACATCTTCATGTTGATCAGAAAAGTGTATATATCCTGTCTAAATCTTTCCTTTTCATATTTCTTCAGGAACTGAAGCATCTATCAGCAAGTGATTTTTAACAGAAAAAAAAAAAAAGAAGAAAAATAGTCAATGGGGCAGATATGGACAAATGACAGATGACACTAACCAGTATTGCATGTCTTTTTTGTTAGATCAGAATTATTATTTTGACCTACTGCCAAGTGGTTGTGACTCATTATCAGGTTGTCTGTGAAGAGTTCATGAGGTGTTACATCTGCCCAGAACACAAATCTGTCAAACTAATCTCAAATTACTTATAACTAATAATTAAGTGCCAGAATCTATTGCTGTGATCCATAGCTCTTCAGCATATCAACAAGAACAGTGCAAGTGTGGCAGTTGAAATGATGATGTGGGTTAGAATTTACCTGAGGTAACAAAATAAACAGTTTCTATTTGTACTTTCCTTGTACAAAGATTGACATAAGTTTAACTTGAAGGTCTTTACTAATAGCTATTATTCTCAGACGCATAAATGCTTGGATTTGTGTTTTATTTATGAAAATATTGCAAAGGGATTACTATGATCTAGCAACCAAACATTAAATAATGGTATACTTGCATATCTATCATGCTGAATGAGAAATTAATGTGCAAATGGCAGACTTAAAAGGTAGAAAAAATTTTCATTTTCCATTCTAAACATAAGGAATTAAATTACGCAGGAATTAATGTAATAACATTACTTTATAATAGTTTTTAACAAAGATTGCTACTTGATGAAGTAAATGACCTCATGATGAAGTAGTGGTTATAGAGAACTTGTCATGTTTGGAAATCAAAGTTATTTTATGTGTTCTGCACATACCAACTATGTCAGGCTTGTGGACTAGTGCATTCTTATTTTCCGCCCCCTCCCCCCTCAAAAAAAATTTTCTCTTTCATAATGTTATGAAATGTTATTGTTAAGAAAAATAGGAAACACCCGTCTTCCTTGACCCACGCCTATTAACATGTGGAATGTGAACTGCTGTCTCTTTGGGCTAGAAAATAACAAAAATATAAGAAGAAAACCCTGATAAAATACAGACATTTTTCTATCAGGAACCACATGATTTGCAGTTTGAACTGCGGCAGATAGTTGTGGATCTGCAGCATGTCTTTTGTCTCATTGTTCAATGGATTGCATAGCAGTAAATAAATCCTTTATTAAATGTGATACTTCTCACACCATCTTAAATCACATTAGTAAAAAGGGAATACCTTGTTAGGAGTGAAAGTCCACGAGCATAAATTCTTTCTCTAATGCCAGTGAAGTACGTAATAAAATCCCTTCCTCTGCCAGAGCAAGTACAGACATACGTGCAAGGGGCTCCTCCAGTGAGAGCCATGGAGTGCCTGCACCTTGCACTCAGCAGAGAGCTAACCAGAGTGGGAGGAGCTAACTGCTCCCTCTTTCCCTTCAGTACGCTCCAGGGCTATACTACTGGCTATAGGTAGACATCACCCAGAGGTGCTTGTCTTTGGTCAGTATGAGATGACACTGGACTTTCCATCCACCTGCAAAGCAACATCTGTGAGAGTTTTTTTGCACTTACTTACTTGCTGAGGCTGCTGAGGTGGAAGGGGAAAGAGGGAAGGCCTATTCTTTCCTCCCCAATTGTTTAAACACACTGCACTAAGAAAAGGCCATAACCTAGCAAGGCTGCTGAAGTTACAGAAGTGTTGCTTGGTTGGCACTGGAAGCTTTCCCAGAACCAAGGAACATCTTCCTGCTTAAGTTATTTTTGCTCAGTCTCACTCCAGAGAATACCCAGATCCTTATGGACTTTGCAGAATTTGCACACTTGATCCAAGGCTGCTAGTTGCTGGGACCCATGCCTACATCAGAGATGACAGCTATTGAGTCTGTGACAGGAGGACTTCCAACAAAGCTAATGACAATGCACGAAGAGGGCAGAAGGAAAAGAAGGAGAAGCTCTGGGAGGACCTAAACCCCCTTAAAATTCCTGATTTGATCATGGAATTGAATTTCCAACCAGAGTTATCTTATGATCCTGTAAAGAGCTACACGTAAAGCCCTACCACTTTCCCTGGAAGTGTTGAAGGCTGGATTGGAAGGGGGCCCAGGCAACTTGGTCTAATGGAAAGTGTCCCTGTCCATGGCATGGGGTTTGGAACTAGATCATATTTAAGATGCTTTCCAACCCAAGCCATTCTATGATTCCATGATAAATGAAAGGCATAAGGTGACCAGAAAGTTCAGAACACTCTGGTACTGTGTCCCAGAAGTCATTCTTCTTTCTCATTAAGTTACTCTTGTGCAGTCATGGAGAGAAAGATAAAAAGACTTCATAACTGGCACTGTGAGGTTAATGGTTGGAGTTAGTGATCTTAAGGGTCTTTTCAGCCTAAATGATTCTGTGACTCCATGATTCTATATAATTCAGGTTCCCATTTGCATGAATGCTAGTCCATGATTTGATAGTTATACTTAGTGTCTGATAATGCTTCTATTTCTTTCCCCTTGAATGAAGAAGCAAGCCCCAGAAATCCATAAATTTACCTCCAAGTGAAAGACAGCGCCTAGTAATCAATTTTATTGCATCCTTTGTGGATTTCATTCAGTGTTGTAAAGGAGGATAATAACTTGGCATTTCCTGCTGCACATTGTCACAGGGACTTGCAGGATAAAGTCTGTGTCTGGGAGAGATGCTGACCTGGATTAGTGGAAGAACCTGAGTTACCAGATCCTTTCACACAGTGCCCTGAGGCTGCATATTTGGGTCATGGGGCCTGACTTTTCTCCAAAAAAGCTTGCAAATGGAAAGGAAAAAATAAAACAACACACATCTGGTAACCAAAGTTTTCCATCAGGACACCACCATCTTCTGCATGGCTGAATCTATTAGTGAAAATAAAATTCTTGAACTGAGGTATGCATATGTGACTGTGCATATTACAAGTTTGGGATTGGGGTTTTTTTTAAAGCCTTAGTAGTATAATTCTGGTAATTTTCCAATAGAACAATATATTAAATTCTCTGTAATACCTTTGACAAATGTTGACTTGAGACATTGATTTTGTAATATAAGAAATCCAGGGCAAGTAGCAGCAAAAGAAACTCTGATAATTCATTTGAGAGTTTCCAAGAAAACAATTTCTTTGCCCAAAATTCCCATACAATTTCTGTGCACAACAGAAAGGTTATCTCAAAAGAGTTCACAGAGGGAGCTGCTCATAAATCTAAATACTCACCATTTGATGCAGATTAATATAAGAAAGACTAAATAATAAGCATAATTTCTTGTGATTGTTGTGTCTGATCCACCTATAATAAATTTAATGCTTACTGAGGGAAAATACATGTCAGATACGGAACTGCAATTTATGCCTACACTTTCATGGACTTCAGTGGAGCTACCCTGGCTCTCCTTAGCTGATTATGAAACCCCTTGAAGTTCTGTGAGGAAGTACATTTTTCAGCTGGAAAAGTGAATCCAAATCTTTCAGTCCTGGGCTCCGAGCCAAGCAGCATAGCTTTAGCTTTTCCCACATTCAGCATCTACTTGCATTTCAATAGCAAAGCCTGGAAACTGTCAGAAAACGCTCTGGAGGTGGATCTGGTCCTTGTCTATAGCTACATTACTGACACGTATATCAGTGCTTTCTATACACTTACAGTCAAAAGGCTTTAAAGACTATGGAAAGTTGTATATACATCTTTTAACAAGAGAAAAACAGATGTTCTTACAGTCAGTATTATGGGGGTCAGTGTGCTCTCTCTGTGTCACCTTTTGAAAATTGGTCTGAAAGAAAGGACTTTTTTTTTAATGTATATGTTTCATAAATGAAGAGCATCAGCAAAGTTAAAATTCTCTGTGTCTTCATGAGCTGAAAAAATCCTGCCTTCAGAGGGAATTCAGACACATTGGCCTCAGATGCTGCTCAGGCCCATATTTGAGCCTTTTGTGAGTTAAGATTTCCTGCTATGTGGATGGTACAGAGCAGCGAATAAGGGCAGAATGTTCTTACTGAGGAAGAAGTGGACACTTACTGTTAAAAGTTTAAGTGAGTAAGGATCCCTGTCAGGTTGGAACTGCAAGCTTTTCAAAGTCAGTGGGAATTTTGCCATATTGGCAGTATGGAGCCTGTATCATCCCTGAAGTTCCTAACATATGCCCATGCTTGATGAAACCACAGTAAATAAGGCAGGCTTGCTTTCTACTTCTGTCAACTCCATTGTCCTTAGAGGAGATATGTTTTGAATGCAAATGATTTAACTAATTCATGAATGTCAAAATTGCTATGTAAATAGCATTTATAATAATTGCTGTTCTTTGTAAAAACACAGTTTGGAATTGAAGCACTTCGGCCTCAGCACCAAATATTCTTGCCAGCACATATTTGCAGCTATGTCATATGTACACAGGTTGCTAACAAAACCACACAGAAATGCAGAAAATACTGGTATTCAGAGGGCACCTGCAATTAAAATCTGTGTCCAGAGCCTGTAGTTTGTTAAATGTTAGCTGACAGGAGAGAGTTTCTGCCCAGGCCATGCCACAGCTGGGCTGTTCTCTAGCTCCTCACAGCCCTGCCCTGCCCGGCCTTGAGTTCCACCAGTGGGGCCACTCACGGGCCCATGGCTTGGCCTGGCTTGGGCCATCCCCAGGGCACTGCCCAGTGCCAGGGCTGTGGCTGCCTGTGGTCCCCCAGCTGCCCTGCTCCTGGCTGGGGTGGTGGAATGGGTCCTGGCTGCCAAGCTCTTTCCTGATGGGCTCCCGTGGGGTCCCCACAATCCCAGGGAGTCCTTGCCTCCATATGGCACCCTGATGGTGGCAGCCAGAGCTTCCTGGAGAGCACTTCTCCTCTGTCATCAGTTGTGTTGCCTAGGGAGTCTGTAACAAAGTCTCTTCTTGGCATGCATGGGAGAAAGGTGAGTGGGAAGCTGAGGATGGAGAGAAAGGTGATCTGCTCTGCTTTCAGCACACAGCTGCATATCTGCCTCTACCAGAGGGACTGAGACAACAGCAAAACTTGTACAAAGCCCCAAAACAGAGAACTGCAGAATCAATTGGGTTGGAAAAGACCCTGAGATCATTGAGTCCAACCACTGAACCACGTAAACTAGACCATAGCACCAAGTGCCATGTTCAGTGGTTTCCTGAACACCATCAGGGATGGTGACTCCACCACCTCTGTGGGCAGTCCATTTCAATATTTAACAACCCTTTCCATGAAGAGATTCCTCCTGATGTACAACCTGAATCTCCTCTGGTGAAGCTTGAGACTGTGTCCTCTTGTCCTGTCACTTGCTACCTGGGAGAAGAGGCTGAACCCCACCTTGCTACACCCTCCTTTTAGGCACTTGTGGAGAGCAAAAAGGTCTCCCCTGAATCTCTTTTCCTCTGGGCTAAACAACCCCTTCTGCTCCCTCAGCTGCTCCAACAGGACATGTGCTCCAGACCCTACCTCTGTCCTTCTTACAGTGACAGGCCCAGAACTGAACGCAGCATTTGAGGTGTGGCCTCACCAGTGCCAAGTACAGGGCGACAATCACTGCCCTGGTCCTGCTGGCCACACTATTGCTGATACAGGCCTTCTTGGCCACCTGGGCACATTGCTGGATCATGCTCAGCCTGTTGTCAACCAGCCCTCCCTTTTCTACCAGGCAGCTTTCCAGCCACTCTGCCCTAAGCCTGTAGTGCCTCATGGGGTTGTTGCGGCCAAAATGTGTAACCCAGCACTTGGCATTTTAAACCTCATACCATTGGCCTCAGCCCATCAATCCAGCCTGTCCAGATCCTTCTGCAGACTCTTCTGACCCTCCAGGAGATCAACACTTACACCCAACTTGGAGTCATCTGGAAATTTATTGAAGATGCACTCAATTCCCTCATCGACATCATCAATAAAGATGTTAAACGGGACTGGCCCCAACACTGATCCCTGGGGAACTCCACTAGTGGCAGACCACCAAGTAGTTGTGGCACCATTCCTCACCTCTCTCTGGGCCCAGCCAGTTCTTAATCCAGCAAACAGGGCACCCACCCAAGCCATGGACTACCAGCTTTTCCAGGAGAATGCTGTGGGGGACAGTATCAAAGGATTCACTGAAGGTAGACAACATCCACAGCCCTTCCCTCATCCACTGGGCACGTCATGTGGGCATAGACAGAGATCAGGTTGGTCAGACAGGACCTGCCTTTCCCAAAGCCCTGCTGGCTGGGCCTCATCCCCTGGTTGTCCTGAATGTGCTGTGTGATGGCACTCAAGATGATTGTTCTGTAACCTTCCCTGGCACCAGGGTCAGGCTGGCAGTCTTGTAGTTCCCCAGATCCTCCTTCCAGTCTTTCTAGTGGACAGGTGTTGGGTTGACTCTGGCTGGATGCTAGGCACCCACCAAAACTTCTCTATCCCTCTCCTCCACAGTTGTACAGGGGAGAAAAAATATAATGAAGGGTTCATGAGCTAAGGACCAGAAGAGATCACTCACCAAATACTGTCATGGGAAAAACAGACTTGAATTAGAGATGTGAATTGAATTTATTACTAACAAAACCAGAGCAGGATAATGAGAAGTAAAATAAGACCTTAAAACCCCCTTATTCCCACCCCACACTCCTTCCCAGCTCTACCTCCTCCCCTTCAACAGTTCAGGGAGATGGTAAATGGGGGTCAGGGTCAGTTCCTCACAAGCTGTTTCTCACATTGGTGAGGGAGAGGAATCCTTCCCCTTCTCCACTGTTGGGACCCTCCCACAGAAGATAGTCCTCAATGAACTTCTCCAACATCCCACAAGCAGTTCTCCATGAACTACTCCAATGTGGATCAGTCTTCCACAGGGTGTAGTCCTTCAAGCACAAGTTGGTCCAGTGTTGTTCCCCCACAGGGTCACGTGTCCTACAAGACAACCTGTTCCAGCATGAGCTCCTTTCTCCTGCAGGTCCCTACCAGGAACCTACTCCAGCAAGGGCTTCTCCTGCCTCCTCTCAGGCATCCACTTGCCCTGATCTGGGTCTCCTTCATGAGCTGTAGGTGGATCTCTGCATCCACGTGGACCTCCATGGGCTGCAGGGTCACAGCTGCTTCACCGTGGCCTGCACCACAGGCTGCAGAGGAGTCTCAGCTCCAGTGCCTGGAGCAGCTCCTCCCCCTCTTTCTCCACTGACTTTGGTGTCTGCAGGGTTGTTCCTCTCACATGTTTTCACCCTGTTGTTCTCTGGCCACAATTACATCACTGCAATAGCCCTTTTCTTCCTTCTTATATCTGTTATCGCAGGAGCGTTATCACCATCTCTGATGGGCCCAGTCTTGGCCAGTGGCACGTCCATCTTTGGAGCTGCCAGGAATTGGCTCTGCAGGGCATGGAGGAAGCTTCCAGCAGCTTCTCACAGAAGACACCCCTGCTACCAAAACCTGACCATACAAACCTAAATACAATGGGCATCAAATTGACCAGCCTCCACTAAGCTGTTAACTAGGACTAATGATAAATGATTCAGAGTGTTTTCGTGAGTGTTTCTGCCAGCTCCACCAGCACCCTTGCGTGGATCCCATCTGACTCCACAGACTTGTGGTTGTCTAAGTGGCACAGCAGATCACTAACAGCTTCCTCCTGGATTGCAGGGGGTCTGTCCTGCTTCAGCTGGAGTATGGTGTCCACCTCTCACAGAGACATCAAATGAAGGGCTCATGCAGGTCTGTTTGACTCTCTCTCCTGGCAATGAAAAGTTTCATCTGTGCAATCACTGCCTGCTGGCCCACACAATAGGCAAAGAGTGCTTCATTCTCTGGAGTCAAACATGGCCACCTCCTTTTCTTTCAAACTACAACTGTGTGCTGCATTCCTTATGTCCACTTCTGAAGGCCATTCACTGCCTTCATTATTCCTTACCTGACATACTCCCACAGAAGTCATAGTCCCTTTTAGCAAATATTTTTATTATATAAGATGGGATTCTAAGTATATCTGGCTACAAGTGGTATTTACAGTCATTTGATTTCAGTGGGAGATTGCCTGAGGGAATGCTTTCTTTCATGCTCTGCAGATAAGGAATTGAGGCATAAGTGATGCCCAAAATCAAGCAGCATATTTGTGACTGAGCTGGGAAGAAGGGCTTCTGATTAAATTATCAGGCAGAAATAAAATGAACAAATGAAAGTATCAGTTTTTTTTCGTATGATACAGACACACAGTTAAATGGTGAAATTCAATATCACAGAGGCCAGAAGTATTAACGGATTCAAAGAAGGATCAGACAGCTTCTTGGTTGAAAAAAAATGTCATCAGGTTTTATAAAATACAAAACTACACATGCAACCTCCAGTTTAGTAATTTTGTAAGTAGAAGGAAGCTGGGAGCTGGGTTATTGCAGAGAGGTCTTGCCCTGTTGTCAAGTTTTAGTAGCCATTGTCAGATCTAGAATTCTAGTCTGTATGTATGCATATGAATAGATATACTTTTATAGATACACATAATCTATAGATATGAATATGTATAGTCTCTCTTTCTCCTTCTCTCTCTCCCCCCTCCCCTCTCTGTCTCAATGACCTTACACAATGTTATTTAAAAGTCTGCCCAATAATAAATAAATTAATGCCTGCCTAAGAATTAATAAATTCTTACTGGTGGGTTACATATTTTTTTGATGCAGACTCCAATATACTCAACAAAAACCTCCACCCAAGGAGTAAAGCAAACAGCCACTATCTTCTCATCCAACAGGTCGCCTTTGAGTGGTTTCTGCTAGAGTAAGAGAGAAGCATGGCTCCAGGTGCTCTGTCAGTCACTGTATTTGGTCCTGGATGGAGCCAGCTGGCCTCCAGTCAGCCTCCAGTGCAGATAGAAATCCCAAAAACTGATCCACACTATCACTGATGAGACAAACCTCATCAAACAAGGCAGCAGTGCTGGATACAGCTATGGTACTCACATTTTGAAAGTGTACATTTGGAGGCCTTACAGTAAATATCTGTGGGGCTCCTAGAGTCATCTTGTTTTGAGACAGGAGATCTGAAACTTTGTCTCATCCTACTGTTGACACACAATACATTCTGGTAGCCCCAGTGCAAGGACTTCTGCTCTTCTCACCCTCCGTAGTTACTAATATTGTAGCTTGTAGCCCTAGCACTTAGCTTGCACTTGCCTCCCACTTGGGAGCCCTAGGAAGAAAACTGTTGACAAGACACTGAGCACACTCAAGCCCATGGATGCCTATTACACCAGCTATAATTTGGACCAGAAGATTTAGACGTGAGACAGTGTCCTTTCAACTTCTGGCACTGGAAGGGTAATTTTAAATTGAAGCTATGTCATGGAACGCAAATAGAGTGGGCTTATGAAGTTTGTTGAAGATATACATTAAGACCTTATTCTTTTTGCCTGCACGCTGGGCTCCATTTTAGAAAGGCATCCCTTGCCTTGTCCCTCTTTGATGCTGTGTTATTTTCACTCTGCTCTGGTGGCTATGTTCTCTCAGAGTAGTAACTGCACTGTTTCTACATCCAAGATCAGAAGCATTCACTTAATGGAAAACTGCAATAATTGCCACAAATTTATTGGAGAGTATGGTATGAAATGGAGCATAACTCTATCTATGAACATAGCTTAAAGAATTCTCTGTATAAACTGAACTTGTTTTAAACTGTTTTACTATGGTTGCCAAAACTCTCTGTCATGTTTTTCTTTTGATTGTAGCTGGTTCAGCTGTCTCTTTATGCAGGGTGAAGCTAATGGATGATTACACAAGTTAAAAACCAGGCATCCTAGAAGTGGGAGAAATGAACTCTGTTGTTTTTTTCATTTGTTCCGGTTTACCTCAAGCTGCCCATTGGGATGTAATATTTTCCTGGTTACTCTTGCTCACTGCTTCTTTTTTTCTCACAACATCCTTTTTTTGGTTGATGGCATGTCCTAGGCCATAAAAAGAGCTGGCAGATAGTATAGATAGGAGAAGGATGCTGTGAGCTTGATCTGGCAGAGTTTTTATTGCACTGCAATTTCAAAGAGAAGAAAAATCTCTTCCCAAATTAAAGCTTTAGGAAAAACTAAACACAATATAAGAGCAATAGAATTTGGTTGTCTCCCCTTCCAAATACAGAATCACAGAATTAATCAGGCTGGAAGAGACCACAGTGGCTCTGGTTCAACTACCCTTCTCAGGCAGAGTCAATCTAGAGCACATTTCACAGGTTTGCATCCAGATGGTTTTTGGATATCTGCTGTGAGGAAGACTCCAAAACCTCTCTGGGCAACATGTTCCAGTGCCTGGTCATCTGCACAGTACGGAAGTTCTTCCTCATATTTGGGTGGAACTTCCTGTACATCAGTTTGTCCCTGTTGCCTCTTGTCCTATTGCTCAAGTAGAGCCTGGATCCTTTTGACACCCACCCTTTAGATATTTATACACATTAATGAAGTCTTCTCTCAGTCATCTCTTCCTGAGGCTGAACAGGATTGGCTCCCTCAGCCCTTCCTCATAAGAGGGATTCTTCAGACCCCTGAGCAACTTTGTTGCCCACCACTGGACCCACTCCAGGAGCTCCATGTCTCTCTTGTCCTGAGGAGCCCAGAACTGGACACAGCACTCCAGATGTGCCTCACAAGGGCACAGTAGAGGGACAGGATCACCTCCCTTATCCTGCTGGCAATGCTCTTCCAATGCACCCCAGGACACCACTGGCCTTCTTGGCCCCCAGGGCGCACTGCTGGCTCATGGACAGCTTGTTGGGCACCAGAACCCCCAGGTCCTTCTCCACAGAGCTGCTTCCCAGAAGATCAGCTCCCAGTGTATGCTGGTGTTTGGGGTTATTCTTTCCCAGTGCAGGACCCTGCCTTTGCCCTTGTTGAATTTCAGATGGTTTATCTCTGCCCATCTCTCCAGCCTGTTGAGGTCCCTGTGAAGGGCTACACTCTGGGGTATTGGCCACTGCTCCCAGGTTTGGTCATCAGTGACCTGCTGAGGAGGCATCTGTCCCTTTGTCTGAGTTACTGATAAACAAGTTAAAAACACTGGGCCTAATATAGAACCCTGGGGGACACCACTATTGACAGGTGCTTAAAAACAGATGTTTAAGACAAATGTTTTTAAAAAATACAAAAAAAGACTGGGCTCCGGGTTTTCTGATGTTGTGTGCACTATTTCTGATCATGCTATTACTGAACTCAAAACCAAAATTTGCTGATAAAATGGCTAGGTCCCAGCTGAAAGACAAACACTATACAAACATTTATTCTAAATAGTTGGGTCATTTGAATTATTTAAAACATTTGTGTTATTTTTTGAGGAAATGTATTTTCCACACTGTTTTTAGAGCTAGGTGAAATTATCATTGTGGATACCACTTTGAATGGCTGCAAAACTGATTTCTGGTGTGCCTCAGAAATACAAACACCTCTTCAGTCTGACTGACTTTACTGGAATTACTAAGCCTGACTCTCTCTGAAAATCAGACTAAGTATTCTTTGTTATTGTGGGGCACATCATCTTTCTATTTCAGGAGTAAAGACTGATAGATGAAAACTGAAGATTTAAGTCAACATATGGTCACTATTATTGAAATTTGGAAAAGTTACATTTACTCTTTTTTTTTTTTTCCCCCTAAATGACCAGGTTTCTCCTACTTAAAGGATTTGTTGTTTAAGGTCTTCTAGCTTTTGAAAGCATGCTGCGTTTGGAAAGATTTCTTTTAGTAAAGATAGTACAAAAATAAGTGATTTCAAGATTTTTCCACTAATCTGGCCAAAATCTTTTTCACATAGCTAGCTACCACAAAATTTGGTATTTTCAAAATCAAAAGTGACTTTTCATGCATTTTCCATATAAACTGGTTTATAAAATAGCCAACCATTTCCCTCTGTGTAGCTTGTCTCATCTCTAAATTTGGGTATGTTTTGTCTTTGATTTTACAAGCAGAATAAGCACATGTACCCTTCCACACTTCAAAGTTTCCCTACTATACCCCTGATCTACTGTGATTTGACAAAGTTAATGAATTAAATCACAGTTACTTGCATTTATCTTTTTTGAAAAAGCCTATATCAAATCTAAGTGAAATTCTCTGTGTGATCAGGTCATGTATAGGAAACTTGCTGTTAGGCTATCAAGCCCATATATATGTGCTGCAGTGCCATCAGAATACCATGAAGGGTTTAAACTGTTCGCTTTTGTGCTTTTGGCTTTCATGCTTTACAGCGGTCAATGCAGTTTTCCCCTCAAAATAGTTTTTGATATTAGAGCTTCTACCAACCCTAGTTCAATAGCATGAGAATTTTTAATAAAGGATAGTATCACTTAAACCCAGGTTTGCTTTCACCTTAAGAAACTATTTTGCTTTGCAGTGTTTTAGATAACATGATCAAGTTTGGTTGAACAGTTGGTTTAACCATGCCTCTGAGCACTGGGATCTCATGGTTCAGCAATTTCTGTGAGGCACTGCTGTTGCTGGACCTGGATTCCAGCACTGATGAGCAAGCAGTTGATAGCAGCTTAGGGAAGGAGGAAAAAAGGTGTCAGTGGATAGCCAGCCTAGGAGCAAAGGACAATGACTTTTGACTAGAAAGGTAATAGCTGCTTCTTGAGCTTCATTACTCCCCTTCTGACAGCTCTCTGATCAGAAGGTCATAATTAATCATACCTGCTGTCATGTAAAAGGAATGAAAACAGCATGCATAGTATTGTTGCACATTCATGCATTTACATCCCTGTGTCTTGGCTACTGATGCTGGAGTTTCATGTTAAAAGGGTCTCAACTGTAAGACTGGATGTTGGCAGATGATGTTCTTCTCCCTGAACAGGGAGTCTGTCTGGGACAAAGGGAAGAACCCTGAGCATGATAAGGAAATACTAACTGATACGCTATTTAACTGTTCCTGATTGTTTTCTAACAATGTAGTATCTGCATGTGTGCAAAGATAGTTTGATTCAAAGAATCTGCTTCTGGAATTTATGTGGATGCCATGGAAAAAAAAAGTCATTCTCTCAGTGAACTTATCCTAGCAGGCAGGAAGATGACCACACTGTTGTAAGGTACATACCAAAATCAGAATCTGAGACACCTAAGTGGAAGCAGTGAGAGCTCAACTGTACATACAGAGGTCAGGAACTATGAACATGCTCTTGAGATCAGGACCTATAATCATGCTCAGCCCCTGCCACTAGATGCACCATCTTCTTTGTCAAACCTGTGACTGATTCTAATGAGCTCTTAATAGCAGGAGAAGATATGAGAAACAGCTCCATTTGGTAGGTCGTAGTTTGTCACATTACACTTATTAAAATCTAACTTGGCAAATCCTTGAAAGTCATTTTCTTAGATGAATGCTTCATGGAGTTTCTGGTTGTTGGTTTTTTTTTTAATATGGCAGAGGGGCTGTAAAGCTTACTTTGGGTTCACAAAGGAAACTTGGATGGTCAGTGGACTGCAAACCAAAATCATGTGGGTGGTATCTATTGCCAGTCATGCAAAAAGAGTATGAAAAATGCATAGTTTCCACCTTCTCTCTCAATATTTCAGGAAGCTAAGGCTTTTCCAGGTTATATTAACCCATAATGGTGTTGTGTAGTTTCCTATCATGTTGTGTTGGCTTTGGCTGGGGTAGAGTTAATTTTCTTCATGGTGGCTAGTATGGAGCTGAGTTTGGATTTGTGCTGATAATATGGAGAAGTTTTTGTTGTCACTGAATGGGGCTTACACAGAGGCAAGGCTTTTCCTGGTTTTTTTACTGCCATATTGGCAAGTTGGGGGAGCTTGAGAGGTTGGGAGGAGACACAAGTGGGACATCTAGACCATATGACATCATGAGCATGGGAAGAGGGAAAAAGGGGGAGATGTTTGGAGTAATGATGTTTGTCTTCCAAGTCACCATTACACATGATGGGGCCCTGCTGTCCTGGAGATGGCTGAACACCTGCCTGCCCATGGGAAGCAGTGAATTAATTCCTTGTTTTGATTTGCTTGTGTGTGTAGCTTTTGCTTTCCCTATTAAAGTGTCTTTAACTCAACCCATGAGTTTTCTCACATTTACCCTTCCAATTCTCTCCCTGATCCTGCTGTGGGGGAGTGAGTGAGCAGCTGTGTGAGGCTTGGTTGCTGGCTGGGTTTAAACCGTAAGACATAGAAAATCTCAGAAAGGAGTCGTGTACTTCTGAGATGTGTATCTACGGGACAGCTTAGCATGTTGGAACAGTTTAACTAGACACACACACTTAATGGGCTCGCTGTCCTGAATTTTCAGTAGTAACTCAGTGGAAAGTTCCCATCACTTGACCATGTCTCTGAGCCCCCTGGGTAAAATTCATGTCCAGGGTCTTAGTCATCTAGAAGCCAACCTCAGTTTCAGGAAAGAATGCCTGTGCCCCTATTCCACTATAGCCACCAAAAAAGCACATTGGAAAAGAAGCTGTTGGTATTCCTCTGTTTGCATAAAGGTGACAACGGCAGAAAACTGATTGTAACATCAGGCTGGTTTTATGCTGTTGTTTATTCCATTAGGCAGGAGAAACAAAGAATGATACCATGTATTGGTGACTAGAGACCCACCTGTAGAGATGGACTTCTGTCATACTATTATGAGGGAATCCAGTACAGTATGAGGAGTGACTGCAGCTGATTCTAGCAAATTAAGTATTGTTTACAAATCAGAGAGAAGGGATCGGAGTCACCTCTTGTGGGCATGAACTGAGTGGCTTCCCTTCTACAACATTGTGACTAGAGCATTGATCTGTGTCTCCATGTGAAATTCCAGATGGAAACATTTTAGAGATGTTAAATAATCACTTCCAAATTGTTTTCTGTGAGTTCTTTGTTGTTGTTGATTCTCTGATTTTCTTTTTCTGAAGGATCAAAGTAATTCAGCATAAGCTGCTCTGCTGCAAAGACAGTATAAGTGTCACCCTTTTATAGATAACTCCTCATTTTGTGCTTGGTTTCCAGGTCTGCTAGGTACCAAATGCTTTAAACCCCTGAAGTCTGAAAGGAGTCCGGGAGTAGCTTCTGGCTGGTGTCTCTACAAATATACTGGGGGACACAAGTCCACTATATAGCTTAATTTTCTGGAAATACAGTCCATCTTGCTCAGGAAGATTCCTAAGACTAATGCTGAATCCTAAAATTCAGACACAGCAAAGATACACCCTTTCCAAAATCCCACGAGATTTTATATACTATTTAACCCTTGAAAGACACTTGATGACAGAAATTTGACTTAGACACACACGACTGTATAAGTGCATACACACAGGGCATTTCGAAAACATTTTTTCACATAGATATATGCAGTAGAAACTCCCTTTGACTTTTCAGTTTCCTTGCTTCTCTAAACCAGTATTCATCATGGGGTCAAACTGCAGTCCTCCGTACAACTCATGCCATTCACTCTGAACCACGGTTTTTCTTGTCCAGCTTGCTTTGTCATTTCAACTGCAAACCCATTCCCTCAGCCTTGTATGACTCTGCGAGACTGCCTTACTTCCACTCCATTGGTGCTTTATGGCTTTCTTTTTGCAAAATGCTTCCTGTGTACAGAAAGAAGGACTATTGCTTTTTCTCTCCTCCTTATCATGTCTTCCTGTTAGTCCAATGGCTATCTACTGTCTAGTCCAGGAACAATGTAATGTATCTGGCAAGCTCCTTTAGAGAGGCATTGAAATAGACAGCAATATCACAACTCCTTTCAAATCAACAGCAATTGAAAAAAAGGAGCATATACATAAGGAAATCCCACAAATCCTCACAAGGAGTTAGTAATGAATGGTTGCTGTGCTCTCAAACTGCATTTTCAACAAATAAATGGTTTATATAACTTATCTCTACATAAGTTAGACTAATGTGTTTGAATTATATGCAATGGATATTACTTGTGCATATAATACATCATCTCATACAGGTTGAACAAGAAAGCATTCATCTCATGTAGACTCTATGTGTATCATATATGAAGTTGATTCTATTATTGGTATAAATTTAAGCCCTAGCTCCCCATGTGTACCTGTATCCATAAAAACTTTGGCATGCCTTTGAAAGACAAGGACCTGAAGTCTGTGTCTTGAAGTCACTGCCTCAAGCTGCGCATACATGCAATGCAATGAAAATGAATTGATGCAATATGCACCACACCTCTTCTTACATGCCATAGACACACTTGATTCACTGATCCCATCCACCTGTTGGGCCTAGAAGTGGGAAGAGTCAGAAGGAGTTCCTTGTGACTTACTGAAGATAGGATTATAAGAGACCAGGACTGAAAAATGTGTTGTTGAGGACACCTGTCCCCCTTCCTTATTTTAAACAGGGTTAGGTTATAAGCAAATCTGAATGCACTTCCAAAGAAGGCACACATTTGTGCAATGAATGTAATACTGACAGCTACAAAGGAAGACAATTGACATAAACAGGATGCTTCTCTTGAGTCAGGCTACTGTTTGAGCAGTGTTTCTTCCTTTCCACTCTCCGAATCACTCCCAGTCTTCTTTAGCTTCCTTCTTTTTGTCCCACTCTCCCCTCTCGTTTTCTCAGGTGGGAAATAGGATGTAGCCTCCTCAGTGTGTCTGTCAAACATTTTGGGTCTTCAGATAATCTTTGACCGGACCTGACCATGTTTCTTTCACTGAAGCAGAGGATTGGTTTCCACTTAAGCCTTTGGAATCCTAGTGCTCTGGAAGAATAACTCCAAGCACTGCATTTGGGAAAGCTTTATTAAAAAGTTGAGAGTGAAAGAAAGGTAATAATTGCATTTAAAGAATCAAGCAAAGCAAAGCTCACCTCTGGGTTTATAAATTTGTACAGAAGACATAATTACAAGGGGCCTGTGTTGCTACATTGCTTTTACTTTGAAAACCAGATTGCCACCCCACTCCCACTGGAGGGATAATTGGGTCTTCATAGGTCTCTTGAATCAAAGTAGTGTTGCAGTAAAACTTTATTTCTCCAGTGCTCATTAAAAGAGAAGCTGAATGGAAAACTCCCACTTTGGGGATGGGATTAGATAGCCTGAGATTATTCCTCCTCCCATGCCCTTTCAAGGTTTTTTGTTTCTAAATCTGCTCAGCAAGAAAAAGTAAATTGCCAGAAGTGAGATTAGTGAAGAATATTGTCCCAAGGACAATAAGGCTTTATTGCAAGGCTGGTATGAGATCCCTGCTTCAAAAAACTACAAGACTTGGAGGTGTGTGAGCTCTTAATTGCCTACCTCTGATAAACTGGCAGCAAAAAAAAAAAAAGAAGAAAAACCCCATTCAGCCATGAATTAGCCTGGATCAAGTCCACTTGCTAATCAGAGTTTAATGAGGATGCTGCTGGTCTTAACATATTCAAAATGTTCAAAACTGCCCTGGCTTCAAATTTGCGCAGTTAGTATTTCCTCTCTGCTGTCACTTCTGCACACAGGCTGTCATGAATCTTTAGAGAACATAATTATGTCTGGGACAGGCATGCTAGGGAGAGTGGGAGAGTATGTACCTCAGAGGGAGTGAAAGCATAAAGCTGAAAGTTATTCTGCTAATTCATTCCCATATCATCCAAATTGTCTACGCCTCAGCTGCTGGTACAAATACCCCTATTTGCTCATTGTCAATCAGACCCATAAAGCTTGGATATATAGTTGGATTTCTAATACTGTGTCACAGTCAGCCTTTATCTGCCCTTGCTGTCGAGGAATCCATAGGACAGTAGTGTGTGAAGGCCCCAGGGTTCAAGAATCATAGGTCACACTATTGGCAACCACAACTGCCATTTGCTGCTTAAAAAGACCAGAAGTCATACAAATATAGCCACTGTGCCAGAGAACTCAGTGTGTGATATTAGGAGATGCTTTGACTTTTGTTGGCTACACTGAAGTTAGTGAGTTAGCTCTCTTCAGTAGCTACGTCACTGAAAGCTATGCCTTTGTGTGTGCGGTGGGCTCCAGAGCACTGGCAGAAGGAAACAGTCACTGGCAAGGTACCCTTTTGATCCTTATTCCTCATTCCCATCCTACTGCTTTAAACTAGATGCTAATTAAAAAAAAAAAAAAACAATCCAAACAAAGAACAAGAACTCAAGATTTTGATATGTTCTAATTATGGTCTTGATTTGGGATGTGGGACTGACCACATGAGGCTATAAAAGCTTTTACATAAACCTTTCTGATTTCTTTAAAAAACAATAGTGTTCTACCCAGAGCAGTATGTGACACTCACACTGTGAGAAAAAAAGTACCACATCTTCTGTTGGCCAACGCGGTTAGGGCCATATGGTTTGATCAGACACTGCTGATCAGCAACTGTGCTGTTGAGTGCAGTTACATTGGGTCATGTACACTCTGTCTTGTGCTTAAAGTTTAGTTTATTCCCAGCCTACTTTCCACAGTCTAATGAATATTCCAAACTGTCTATAAGACTGTGAACTTTGTATACTGCAAAGAATGTGTTACACAGAGCCGGATCCATCTTACCCTGATTTTATACTGCTATTGAATTCAGTGTAACAGCTCATGATTTGCAGCAATATGAGTGAGAGGAAAATCAGCTGTGGGAGACCATAGGTGTCTTTCTAACACTCAGATTTTTCTTGAGTATTGTGTAAAAATTGTATTAACCAAGCTTCCTGTCTGCCTTTGCAGAACAACTCTTCAAGATGGCAGGGAAAGAATGAATTTACTATCATATGCAGTAATTCTTGATGGTTTTGTTTTGGTTTGGTTTTGGGTTTTTTTTTGGTTTTTTTTGTTTAGACAGAATATTTTCATGACTTTTCATGCTGTGGCCTCACAAAATCCAACACTGCTATTGGTTGAAAATAATATGTTCAGGCAGGATATTTTTCCTTTCACGTTGGAACTATATGTAAAATGTACACTAAGTGAAACTGATTCCAAGTTTTCTTACCCTTGACATTCATGCCATCCATTATGCAGTTAGAAGATTCCAAGTATGTTTTTTGCTATTGTATCAGAGAGGTAAATCAATAACCAAATCTCTTTTTTTTTTCCCCTCTAAAAATTAGAGGAATAATATCAATGTTGCAGCAACTTAGTTGTTTATTTGTGAAGCACTAATGTCTGATGTTAAGGAAGGCAATATTTGTATTGACAAGAGATATTTGAAAAATTAAAACTTTCTAAGTGATTAAAAATTGCCTTGGTTAAACAATTTTATAGACATTAACATTTTAAATCAAAAGTCACTTTTAATCAAGTGGCCATTGTCGAAAAGAGAACTTCAAGTCAATGTCCCATTATGGTCTCTCTGAAAAAGGCCTTGTCTTCAAAGAATATTTATGCAAGCATGGTCCAATACTACAGAAGTGCAATATAAATGCAATTTAATGTTATTTGACTCCATCACAAATAATGTTTTAGAGCAGCATGGGAACTGAGAAGAGGGTTGGCAGGGAGAGTTTATACTGTATATATATATACACCAGCATATATTTAATGCTTTGAAGTATAAGATTTTTAGAAACTCTTTTCAAAATCTTTGTAAAACCTGGATTGTTTCTGTAATATTTTTATTCTAGCTGTAAACTTTCATCAGCTTTAATTTCTGACATTCTGGAATACCAGAATTTCTTGAGCTAACTAGTTACAGCTTCATTTTTTGAGTTTGGACATAGTTTATGATTCAGTTTTCCTCCTCTCTCTTTTTACTAAGAGGTACAGCTTATCTGAGAATCTGCATAATAGAAACATTTTGTGACTAGATATTGAAAGAAAACATGTTCATGTAATCTCAATATATCAGGATCTTTTAAAAACAGCACATAGTTCACACACCATTTAAAAGTAATTATCTTCTTCCCAGAAAGAAGTGATTGTATTTGGTAATTGAGCTTTGATAAAGAGGCCTAGGTAAGCCCAGCCAGATATGAAATATTTCATATTTGTGTTTAAGAATGCTGAAGTGTTCCATCTGGATGAAAAATTCTTAACTGAAACGTTTAGACATTTCCAGAATATTTTTTTGACATTTTCAAAATGAAATGTTTTGATATTTCTGAATAAATCTTTTATCTCCTTTTCATCCTATACATTGCTTTGCCATTCTGACATTTTGTTTCAGTTCGGGACAAATCCAAATATTAAAACATCCCTGCAGTAAGAAATTGCAGTTTTGGACCATATCTGCTTCTGATAATGAACTACATATAAATTTGTTCAAGATGTTATGAATCTAGAAAACTGTTCTTATTTTATCCAAATTACAAGGGGAAACCTGACAATGACTTTAAAAGTCCTTTGCAAGATAATATAGAATTTTTTTGTTCCAGCGTAATCTGCCAGAATAGAAAATATGTAATATATTATATATACAATAATATACAGTACATTTCTAGAACGTAATAGACATAAAATAAGATTTATAAGACAAATTATTCAGGCAGTGCAGAATCATAGTAAGGCCTAGTGCTTATATTATAGCTAAAAATATTACTAATAATTGTAGCAGGTCAGTGTGTATTTCCAAATCTAAATTATTATCACGTCAATCTAGTTATAGAAGGCTTAAGCTTTTCTATGTGTTGCCCAGTTCAGTCTTGATTCTTGTGTCTTTCTGCAGATGTCCTGTTCACTTGGAGACAGATACATCTGATGCAAAGTCATCACTTTCAGAAGCATCAGAAGCATTGGACCTTACTGCATTTTTATTTGCCCCAGCATTCAGGATTAATTTCCACTGGAGCCAGTGTAACAGAATTTAGCTCCCAATATGGCTTTTTGCATCTATCCCGTGCATGGAGGCAGCTCTAGCCACCCTAGCTGAGCATCCTCAATGTATGGATGTGTCCTGTCATGAAAGAAGGAGGAACAGTTGGGCCACTATCATTTCAGCTGTTTTGAGCTACAGGCTGGAACAAAAGGAACTCTATGAAAAATCGGAGTGTCAAAGCAGCCACAGGGCTGCTGTAGCTATCTGTGGGAGACTGCAGCAGCCTGGAATTTTTAAGGTAGTGCAAAGAATGCTTGAACTCCTGGGAGGTGCAGGAGGTAATTTAATATCACCCCATTGGCATAGAATAAATGTGAATGAGGGAGAAAAGAGGCCCACAGTTTACAATAGGCTCAGTAATACTGCATGCATTTTGAGCAGGCGCAAAAGAACAGCACAACAAATGCTTCTAGAAGGTTCCTAAAAAGCAGCCTTTCTGCTTAGATAATTTTTCAAGGACTTGGTATGCAGGACTGAAACAACATTTTAAAAGGGAAATTTCCAAGTCACGAACTTCTTCTTTGAAGGAGTTCCCAGTTCCTTCAAAACTGAGAAAGGGTTTGTGTTCATTTCAAGTTTTGGGTGAAAATTTGGGTCAAGTTTCAAGATGGTTTCTCGACCTCTAATTACTATTATTAGCACTCCTAAATGGACTCTTTAGAAAATCCCTTGCCTAAGGAGGGCTGGAGTGAGCTAATGAGTATGAGAGTGAGAAGAAGGTCCTTGTTTGAATTTTAAATACTCCAGCTCACTAATTGGGGACTATGGAGAGTGCTTCTTTTGGTATGGAGGGAGTTCAGCGGCAGGTGGGAATAAGAACAATATTTTTTAGACCTGTCACTTTAAAATATAACCACTGCTGCTTTGACTTGGCACCAAATGAATTTTTAAGCAACAATAAGTAACCTTATCCTCCCCTTAGGCACTTGCAGGACTTACTTATTTTTGTTTTTAAGAATGAGCTGGGCAAGGTTTTCCAAGGTCTCATGGCTTTAATGAAGAATAACATTTTTTGATGATCCTGGCAATGGGCATCTTTTCCAAATAAAAATGAAGAGGCAGAGAGCCTCGTGCCTACAGGTCTGTTATGTGTTAGATCAGCAGAGTTCCCACTGACAGTACTGTTCCAATTGGACACTCTTCCTGTCTTTTTATATTTTTGTTTTCCATTTTTTTTTCATAAATATATTTCTTTACATTGTTCCCATCACTGCAGGCATCATTTCTACCCTCAGGACCCATGCTGATTTCTTTTCTCAGAGGACCTACAGCTGTGGCAGTCTTATCCAACATGAAGACATCTTTTTTTTTTTTGCAACAGAAATTTGGTTTAGTCATCACTATCTAAACACAGCTAACACAAACTCCGTATTTTTTCTGCTGAAAAAACAGAGGATGGGGAATGAACTTAAAATACACATATTTATTCTTTTTTCTGCAGGACCTGGAAAAATGCTAATGTGAAAATTTATGAGTGCGTGATGAACTTAGAAATTATGTGGACTCATGCATAGGACCATGAAAACTCTGCAGATTGGGCCGTACCCAGTATTTCAGAAGGCACTTCCCAGTTATGAACAACAGAGAATAAGAGTTACTCCGTATCTCCAATAACGTTTTATTTTTCTATAAGCCAAGGAATCCAATGAATTGAATTATTTCATTTTGACTGATTTTTGGCCAATTACATTTTCTTTTACAATTCCATATACATAGTCAATTTAATCCATTTGAAGCTATGTGAAGTTTAAGAATGAATTAGGGTCAACCCAGACTTTCCCTGGTGACTTTCCCTGGTGTATAATGTTTTTGCTTCCCAGCTGTAGAGAGAATTGAATCCCACAGTTCTGTGGTGACAGACTAGATGGATATTTATGTCTGACAATTTACTGAAGTAAATTGCACACTCAGTTCTCACCTTACACGTATGCCTCTGAAATCCTGGTTGTTATTCTACTTTTCTACATAAAGAAAGCCTTATTTATATTTGAAAAATTGCTTCTGTCTATTGCAATGCTTTAGCATCAATGCAAGGCAATTTTGCTCCTCCTTTTGTGTTTATAGAGGCTGATGAAAATCTGTTAAAGGTTTTGAATCATGATTTTACAAAATAGTACTGACACGAATTAGCTAAGTTAATCTGTCTCAGAAAGGGTCAAAGTATGGAAATATGGATATATTTTACAATTGATATACCGTTACACTGTGTGTCATGGCCCAGTCCTGTAATGGACTGAAGCCTGTTTTCTTGTGCCTTTCCAAGGCACCTTGGCACAGCCTGTCAGACTGCATAAAACTGAAGAAGCGACGTATTGCTTTCCACCCATTCCTGCAAAGCAGGATCTCTCAGTTACACGGTTTGGCTGACATTGTGCTGACATTTTGACTTACCTGGGGAAAGATAGGGCTATAGGATTAGGACTAAGAGGAGAGACTGCTTCTTGTGTTTGCTCTTACAAAATGTTTTATAATACACTGCACAGAGTACCTCTTAATTTTTTTTGTTTGCATTTCAGTTGCACTAGAGGAAGAACCTGACTGGAGTAAAAATGAAAGCAGAGGTGAGCATGATTCTTCACTAGAAAAAGACTCATTCCAACTCTCAGATCTCTACAGATGTCTTTACTTGCTTTTCCCATTTTCTGGGCAGACTTCATTCTGGTCCTTGGGCAGAGGCAGGCAGCTGTTTTCAACATCTGAAGGACAAGACCGTGAAAGAAGTTCCAGGTGCCATGCTTGCATTCTGCCTAAAGATTATGAATAGATTTGATTGGGGCATGGGGTGGAAACAAGTAAGAAAAGCTGGCAGCTACTTTCTACATGAGCTATGCAGTCAACCTCTTGGAACAAATTTCAACAGCTTCAGAATAGGTTGCCTAAATTCATTCCCTCTTTTAATCAGGTTTAAATAAAAGCAGATTTCTGTTTCTCCTTCCCTGTTTGCTCGACATCCCAAAGCAATACTGACTGTGGGAAGCCAGGCACATAACAAGGGGCATACATGGACATATGGAAATGGTTTTCATCGGTGATGGACATATGGCTCTTCTCCTTAGACCCAGCATGACATCAGTAGTTCAAAATTAAATTGGGCACCAGAAATGGACCATGAAGTAATCGAAGACTTCTCATTAAGCATTCAGATTCCTACAAATCCCATTTGCACAAAACATATCTTTTTCTTTGTGGTCCTGTGCACATACTTATAAACCTGCAAGGAGAAGGTTTAAGGATCTGGTCAAAACACACCAACCTCAGGTTTGCCGATAGTACCTACAGGTTAGAAGGAAGCATGTGGATGGCTTTTTGTAAATTTTTATCTAGGTTACAATCTTTGAGGTGGACAGGAGTTCTTGTCCTTCTTCTGGTGTAGAGCTCCCACTCAAGAAGCTCTGCTCATGCCCTTGTCACCCCAGCCAAATTCAGAGGCTCTGGAGAGCCCAAGAGCATTCAAAGATAGTTGCCTTAATTGATTAATGAGTTCAGAGCCAAGCACATGTTTGTGCAACTTCCTTACCCTTGAGGAAGCCTGGCTAGAAGTGGCTCTATTAGCTGTGCTCCTGCATAGAAGGCCAGGCCTCAGCTCTCCTGGGGCACATGGAAAATATGCAAGGTCTTGGTTATGTTCATATTTCACAGATTCTCAATGCTACTTGGGCACCTAGACATCTTAAGAAACCCTTGACCATCTCAAGATATGTTGACAAAAACGATAGGTATTGAGAAGATCAATACTCAAGGTTCAACTTTTAAAATCGGACCTAGAATTGTTCTAAAAAAAATTTGAGTATCTCAAAATACAGATACTTAACTTCCATGGCTATGTATCACAGAGAGTCATTCTCTTGGGCACAGGCTCTAACTGGTTTTGGGGTAAAAAAATGGGCCTCTACTTAATACTAATAACTTCAGTCCTAAGTGTGTGGACTGTCAGCAAGCATATAGCATATACATGCACATCCTGCACCGAAAGCTGAATTCTTTCTGCCTGGCCAGCATACATAGGGCAGCTTGAAGGATAAACTCTGCCAAATGCAGAAGCAGTGTTTCTTGTAAATACAGTTCTTCAGCTTGACCATATGATTTTGAAACAGCATCAGGGCCCTGCATTTTGCCAGCCTCTCACTGGAACAGTCCAAAGTCTCAGGCTCTGGATGTAAGGAATAGGCCTATGCACCTGTTGCTGGGTATCTGTACGCCTGCATGCCCTGATTACCTATGCGGATAATTATGTAGAAGCTCTATTATTATCCTGTTAAATGAAAATCCAGCCTTCAGGGCCTCTGGTGTGCCTCTGCAGGCATGGAGTGGTAGAAAAGCCACTGTAAAATCATTCTTCAGAAGTAGTTTTTCAGAGTTGAGTTGCGGAATATAGACAGTGATTTAGATTAGAAAGAAAGAAAGCAAGGAAAAGGAAAATAATAAAAAAAGAGTAAAAAAATATGGTAAAATAAATCTTGTGTATGTGGATGTTTCTTTCAGAAACAAGAGACATCTGTTTGGAAAATGAAATCTGTCCAAAGAAATGAGGAGGGGGTGGGGGAAAAGGTGAAACATTGCCAGCGAAACAGAAGAAAATCTCAAACTTTCCCACAGAAGACTTAGTCAAACCAATGCAGAAACAGAGGGGTTAAGAACAAGGGATTTATTTCCAAAAAGGAGCCAAGACAAAGATTGCCAGACAGAAAAAAAGTGTCATTAGCACTGCAGGAGTCAGGAATGATGGTAACCAGCATCATCCAGCAGGTCTGGTTACATTTCTGTTACTTTTCACTTTTTATGTGGAGAGCTTTAGCAGGCCCCAAGTGTCAAAATTATCTTTTCTCCAGATCATCTTCAGTGGTCATTCCTCCTGTGAGGCAGATCCTGCCTCCCCTTTGGCTGATTTATGAAGATCCCAAGGCACAAAAAGCAGCAGAAAACTGTTAGTCTGACCCCAGAATGTTGTCCCTCTGTGGTACTGTCACCTTATCAGCATCTCCCCAATCATCCACAGCGATGGGGATGATTGTTCTCATCCACAGTGAGAATTTGTCTTAGAGAGATGGATGCTTTCAGGCTCTATTCTTCCACAGCAATCCTAGGCTGTCAAAGCAACCCTGTGGAACTGTCGGACAGCATAAAATCGATCAGCCTCCACTTAATTTGTGTGAGGTGAGCCAGCCTGATTTCTGTACTGGCATGGGAGCAGTATGTGGTAACAACACCCAGTCCACCTAAATTGTCCCAGATGCAGTTCAGTTTCAGAGTCAGAATCCACAGGTTACTACCATGGTAGAAACAGTAAATTGGAAATTTGGTGCCTAACAAACGTCCTCTGGATTTTTGTTTCTGTTATGCAGCCAGTTCCCTGTTGTATTGACAGAAAGCTGACTGCCATAACAAATCTCCAGCACTGTGCAGTTTGGTTATCCTGTTGTTGCTTTTAGTAGTGAGGATTTTATAGGCATTCCTGTGAAAACCCCACCTGCTGTGGGGTTGCTTTCTTCTTCATAGATCCACAATCTGGCTCCTTCTTTTTGACCAAATTACTAGGCTACAAAGAAGAAATGCACAGTAGAGTATAAAGAGCCAGTGACAGAGAAAGCAATTGTTAATACGAGTGCATTGCAATACCTTTCTTTATTAAGAGTAATGATGTTTAGAAGAACATATTTTTTTTAGGTACAGGCTATTTTTTAATATCCTTTCTAAAATAACCTAAGAAGAATGCAAAGGCTCCATAACTTTAGCTTTTTATTTTGTATAATTTGAGGTGCCTAACAATTCAAAATAGACATTGTCATCATCACAAGGCATATAAAGTGGTGGTGAAGGTGGTGAAGACTGCAGAGAATCCTCAGTCTTGATTCAGACTCCATGGTTGACCAGAACAGAATCTGGCAGGAATAGAACTTTCAGAACTTCTTGGAAAATGCAATCTCAAGTCATAAGTAGCACAAGGAACAAAACCAACCAAACAAGCAAACAAAAAACAATGGCAAATGAGAAAAATATGGGGAAAAGTCTAGTCTCTATCCCTGCTCATGGCATTCCCACTTGCAAAAACATTTTTTATTCCTTTCAGCAGAGAAGCATTTATGGTGTACAAAGCTTACACTAATCATGAAAATCACCTTAAGGCAAAAAAAGAAAAAAAAAGGAGGGGGGGAAATGAGTGAAAATAACTAAGGTTATTTTTTATATAAGGCATGAAGCACAAATGGAGACTTTTTCTTCAAACAGTTCTTAGCAAAAATCATGCCAGAATTTCAAAATTTGTCCCTATAAAAATAAGCTATTATTATTATCATCACATTATTAACATTAATCCAAACAAGCTGCATAAACCAGCATTCTGATTTAACCCACATCAAGGCTGATATTCAGGATCCAGGACTCAAACATAATTCCTGACGCTTTTCAACCCTTTTCAAGCACAGCCTGGGTGTAAGTGGTAATCTGATCTGACATCTGTTAATAACACTCCGTATTGTGAGTATCTTTGCTCCAGAGTACTGGTAATCGTAATACTACCTAGATCGAATGTATCACTTTTCTTCCTTAGAAGAACTTTGGAAAGAACCATTCATACTTGGTGCTTTTTATTCAGTTGTTACATGTTTGAAACTGCAAAGCAGCCATGTGCACTGAATTACTGATGGGAAGATCATGTATTTTAAGTTTTGCAGAGATAGTAGCCAAACTGCTGTGTGTTTTTTTCCTCTGTAGTGTTAATCCTGCACTTTCTCTCTTTTTTTTCCATTCGAGACAAAGGATTATTATGGCTTGCTTAGGCTGTGTTGTTCAAAGCAAACTCAATTGTTTAGTGTTTTCATTAGGGAAGGATACATGCCTGAAAGAAGAGATGTCATCCAGAAGGACCTGGACAAGCTCGAGAAGTGGGGCCATTGGGAATCTCATGAGGTTTAACAAGACCAAATGTAAGGGCTGCACCTGGATCGAGGCAACCCCCGGTACCAGCACAGGCTGGAGATGAACAGATGGAGAGCAGCCCTGGGGAGAAGGACTTGGGGGTGCTGGTGGGTGAGAGGCTGGACATGACCCAGCCATGGGCACTCACAGCCCAGAGAGCCAAACGTGTCCTGGGCTGCATCCAAAGCAGCGTGGGCAGCAGGGGAGGGAGGGGATTCTGCCCCTCTACTCTGCTCTGGTGAGACCCCACCTGGAACACTGCATCCAGCTCTGGGGTCCCAGCACAGGAAAGACATGGACCTGTGAGAGTGTGTACAGAGGAGGGTCACCAAGATGAGCAGAGGGATGGAGCACCTCTCCTTTGAGGAAAGAACTGGGATTGTCTAGCCTGGGGAAGAGAATGCTTTGGGGTGACCTAATTGCAGCCTTCCAGGACCTGAAGGGAGCCTCCAAGAAAGATGGAGCAAGACTTTTTACAAGAGCATGTAGCGATAGCACAAGGGGGAGTGGCTTCAAACTAAAAGAGAGTAGGGTTAGATTAGATGTTAGGAAGAAATTCTTAACTGTGAGGGTGATGAGGTACAGGAACAGGTTGCCCAGATTTGTGGGTGCCCCATCCTTGGAGGAGTTCAAGGCCAGGCTGGATGAAACTCTGAGCAACCTGGTCTAGTGGAAGGTGTACCTGCCCATGGTAGAGGGGTCTATGATCTTTAAGGTCTCTTCCAACCAAAACCATTCTGTGATTCTCGGACACACTGATCTCTTCACTTATCCTGGCCTTGTTCTACTCTTTTGGTGACATCATAAACCCTAAACACCTGAAGATTTATTTGTTAACACATGCCAACACTCATAGGGCCATGAATATGGATAAGGAGCTTTCATTTCAAACTCTGTATAAACAGGAAGATTACTGATTAATAATTATAGCCAAGGTCAATCAAAATAAAGAACTTGAGACCAAAGCCACAGGGTGGCTAAAAGCAAGCCGTTGAGGCAATCAAAGCTATACTTTGAGAACAATAGAAAGAATTTCTAAATACATAAAGCTGGAAAGAAAAAACAGAAATAGATCTTGTCTTGTTATAATGCTCAAGCAGTGAAAGCAAAAAGTGTTTCTGAAGTACATGCAGGGAGTAACCATGCCTTGCTCCACTTGCTGTCTAGGATTCATGACAAACCAAAAGTTTCAGGCAGGGAGAGTAAAGTGGAAATGAAATTGAACAGTGCCTACCTAAAGGAGAGAGAAGATCTCAAAATCTCTTTGGTGAATTGGAAGTTAGGCACTATGGGAAAAGTGGACCCTTCACTTTCTGGTGTTCAGTTCAAATGAACCAATTATTTTGCTGACCTCAGGGTCCAAATTTCAAAGAAAGCTGAAGACAGGCTTAGGCTTGCTGCTATGGCAAATTCCAAAATACCCAATTACTGACCTCAGGAGGAGTCAGCATTCCTGAGATTAGAGTCACTGGGAGTTTACTTCACAAACTCACTTCTAATAATATACTATAGTGCAGACACCATTAACCTGCCTTTTTCAGTTAGCAAATAAGGTATGTCTCAAGGCAAAATAGTTATTAACAGCTAGTGGTAGGAGTTACATCTCTAATTGGAAACAGCAACATCTGCAGGGGAGTGTAATAAAAGCATATAACAAGTGAATGTGTCAGTGGATTACACGGACTCTAGGTAATTGTTCCATAAGACAGCTTTAGCAGAAACAATGAATATTTCAGGACTTCATAGGTCCAGACTAATTCTGGTCACTGAAGAGTGTCCCAAGGATTAACTCTGTTCTTACTAGCCAATTCGACCAGTACTATACTGGCAGACATCCCAGATTTTCTTATTATTTGCACTGCATTCATTTCAGTGTTTGCATCATTTTGTAGCTGGCCAATTCTCTTCTTTTTCTGCCAGCTGGTATAAGGATGCTGTTCAATAACAAAGCCCATTCACATCAGCTGCTTGACATAGAGCTATTATGTCCTAGCTGTCAGTTATTCTAAAACATCTATAGGTCTAAGTTATTCTAATATGAGTGACCTGCTGCTTCTATATACAAAACTCTTCCACTGCTTTTATAATTAAACACACAAAGCAAAAGCCTGAAAACTGAGCACCTGCTGAGCACCCACAAACTCCTGGTGAAGCTATCAGTATTGCAGATATAGAAGTTGAGATATTTAAACATACGGGAAATGCTTTTTGTTATTCCCCATGTCTGAGGTCATATCTTGCCTTCTGGATCAAGCTGCACTTCACTCACTTGCAATAGATTTCTAGAACTATTTTAAAGAAAACTCTTACTGAGTTTTTCTGAATTTCTCATTTTACATTTTACTCAGCCCTTTCTGAGTCTTTGCTGTGCACTTACAGTAGATGACTGAAGACAGTATGTAGTTTACAACTTTTCTGTATACCATTCTAGTGTTTGTCTGTATTTTGGAGCTGAATTTTATTTTGTGGGTGGCAATGTTAGGTGTTATATTATGACTTACCACGTGCTGGCTGTTCTTTGGCATAGGGTTTCTCAAGACAGACAGCAACTATGTAGTTTTGTCACTTCTTGAAAATGTGTATTTGGCTCTGTTTCCAGAAACAAGAGTACAATAGATAAGCAAGCATGTTCTTTTTAACTTTTTGCTTGTTACTGTCCAGAACCAGATTATATTTCAAGCACCTTTTAATGTGTTTGCAAGCAAACTCGTGAAGGGAACAGCCCACATCCATTCAGCAAAAGCAAACAAGTCTATTCCCATGTTCAGATGAGGGAAAAAAGCATCAATTTCCTTGTCACTGCAGTTGCAGATGGCAACGATGTTCACATTCTCAAGTTTTATAGAATAATGCCTCCTTCCACAAACTTCTTAAACAGGCAGTCCACCAGGAATACAAGTTGCAGCTGATGTATCTAGGGGCCTTTTCACTTGCTGTTACCACCTCCTTATTTCTTAAACCTTAAACAAAGTTTGTTTCAGTAGGAAACCTAGCCATCACAGCAACATAGTAGTCATTCACAATTTAGAAAGTGAGGTGGTGAAGCAGCTCAGGCATACAAGGATTACCAGGCAACAAGAAGAGCGCATAGCTGCCTTCTGCTTCTTCATATCTGCTCTGAGTTTTGTACAGAGAGTAATGTCCTTATACTAGATATACCACTTAAACTTACAAGCTGTAAAAAACAAGACAAACCCCTTAGATGGTTTGAGAAGCAGATGGAATGCTTATTAAGCCTCCAAATGTTCCAGCTGCACTTTCAAGAAACTGGCAAGGCAGGTGGAGCTGGTTGTGATATGGGGCTGTTCCTACTGCACCTTTCAAACGCATTTGCCAGAATCAATGACCCTGGTCAGACTCCTTTGTGCTGCCTGGAAAGCATGGTAGCAACTGCTGGAAAAGGGAGACAGTGATGTGCACAGTTACCTGACCATCAGCTCTTAAAGATGTGAGTTTTCTCAAAACTCTGTAATATGGGTGCTTTTCCTTGTTGCTTTTCTCTGATTGCAGCCAGATCCCCATCCCCAGCATAGGTCAGAGGGGTTGGAAACAGAGGGTCAGACCTACTGCTCTGCTACTAGTGAACTGGGGCCGAAATCAGCCACTCATTTAATTTGTGAACATTAAAAAAAATCAACAACAATTTTTTTCAAATCTACAGCCTGCCCTAAGCATGTAATGCAGTCAAATTAAATCCCTAATAAAGTATCTATGAAAGGAAAACCAAACATGTCCATCTTTTGTAGTTCCAGTCTCCCCTAATGGAAAATGTCTGTATTTCAATCAGCCACATGTCCAGGCTGTGGTTGTTCTCACAAGTCTGAATTCTTCCCTTAAATGGGATCCATCCGAGAATATGACACTGTTGTTTCTCCTTCTGCAGACCTACATGGCAGGCAGAAACAGTACACAAATGAGCTCAGTCTTGCAACTGTGGTCCTCCTTGGAGACACTAAGCTCTTCAAGCAGATGGAGATGTTCAGACATTTGGAGAAGCCAGCAGTGCTGGGTTGTGCAGGAATGCTCCGGCAGCCAGGGATAATGGTGCAGTGCAGCATTTAGACATGCCGGCATCACTGGAGGCAGCTTTGAAGAGCAAAGTCCCTCTAAACCACCAGAGTGGTGTAGAGAGCTGCAAGTGAGAATCACAGCTGAGCACAGAGCCCTGAGTGCAGTGTCCTTAAATGGGAGAAGCCAGGCTGACTTCTTGGCATCTCCCACCTAGTTATCTGCTGTTACAGACACTCAGCATGACACAGCAGAAGAGAATGGGTGAATAGTTACAGGCCTCTAGTGACACTCATTTCTATTTAACTCCCTTTGCATTAATCAGGCTGTTTAAGTGGGCCCTGATGTAAATATGAATTGAGTCTCTCTGGAGCTGTTTGTTTGCTTCCCTGGGAAGTTTTTGCACAGCAGAGACAAAGCTGTCTCTTATTAAAGCTTCATACAACCATGAAAGACTAAAATACTAGAAAAACTAAGGATTATTCAGATACGAATAACAGATTGATTCTGTTGACTTCTGCCTCACCTTCTCTCACCTTTCCCCAGGAAGCATCAATATAGAGCAGATTGCTAGAAAATATCACCAGAACTTATCTCAGTGTCTTGTCTTTCTATAGGTTCATGCTGTTTGCACAGTCAAGGTGTCAGGATTTTCAGCTTTGCCAACTTTTTTTACTGAGCCTTCCAATGCCATTAATTTCCCAGGCTTTGACATATACACTGATATGATCCAGGAAATTATTTTTTCAACTCTTGATTGTGTGAATTAAGCACTGGTAAGCCTTGTTGTTTGTACCTTTCCCTATGGTTCTACAAAGCCAAGTCAAGTACTTTATGTAGCAGATGAAACTGGCCATGTTAATTTTAAACAAGTATTAGCTATTCATGATAGTTAAATGTTCCCCATGATATTGATAGCAACAGCTGGTGTTCACAGAGTGGCTTCTTTTTTTGCCTTTTATTGCATTTTTCCATGTGGGACAGTGTTCCTGTCTGAACAGTCCCTTGCACGTAATATTTCCTAAGAGCTACATCTGTGTCACTCTGTGCTTTAGACCTTCCTCAAGATACCAGTTTTTTTTTCTCTTCTACCGTATCTAGGGAAGGGAGTGGATTTTAAACTGCCTCAATATGGCCTTTCCTGCGCTATTTTCTTTCCTGCAGGCTGACTTTTTGCTCCATCTACTGACTTGCTGCATACATACAGACTGACCCTGATGGCACTGGTGGGCACTTGGCTTGTATTTGCAGCTTGCTGCTGCATGCAGTGATCTGGAATATAGCTGCTAAGTCCCCTGACACTGTCTGTCCCAGGTCTGGCTTCCTCTGTAGCAGGTATTCCCTGCATTCAATTTCACCACATTGCCACAAACCAATCCCCTCTTGGGAACCACAGAATTGTCACAGCCTTAGTGAGAGGTCAGTTTGTGCAGCAGCTCTGGACAGGAAAACAGCATAATGTCTCACACAGTTGTTTGAAGATGAATGACTGGAGAGAGACAAGAGGTTCTGCTTCATCCCTCACAAGTGGCTCTGTGAGCTGGCCAGAGGCCCCTCTGGCCTGCCTACCCCTGTGGCCCTTGGGTACACTGTGCTTCTGCCCAAGGCTGTGCGAGCCATGGGCCTGTCCTTTACCCTAGTACTGAGCAGAGAATGTGAGGAGAGGTGCTCCAAGGGAAGGATTCCGGGAGTCAGCTGCCATGGCAACAATGCAACACTTTTCTACCACAACTGCTCCTGCTGACCTGGTCAATCAGCATTACAGTTTTAAGAACACTCTGTTTCCAATAGTTTGCTCTAGCATTCTTCTATCAGCAGCTTTTCAGAGGCTAGAAATGTTTGGATATTAATACTTTAAGCTACTTTTTAAATTATGAATACAGAAAAAATGCAGACACATTTGTTACAGCTTAAGCCAGCCTAAGTTCTTATTTTCTTTCAGGCCAAAAAAATTTTTAATCAGCTCTTTCTGAACCTGGCAAGAAAATGTCCCTCTGGCTGAAGGAGAAAGAGTGAGCATACTATATAGGCCAAAGAGAGCCTTTCCTCAGGCTTTAATGGTCTGCAAACTGGGGTACCTTTTGCTGTGATTTTGGCATTGTTGGAGTCCCCTCCCTACTGGGTGATCAAGTGAACGGGGGCAACCATGTTGTTGGGGTCAGTATGCTTTGGCTGTCAGAGCACTCCCTAAGGCATGGCCAGGATCTGGACACTAGAGCTGTCACTTTTGCAGTTTCATAGTTTAGGCCCTTCTACAAAGCCTGCCTGATTTTCAAGTGCTGCCCCATGAGTACTCCTGGACTGCTTTAAAAACAACCTAGCACTCAGCACCTTGAAAATCCACACCTTGATTTCACACCTAGAGCAAAAATGCCAATAACCTGCTCCATTTGGACTGGGGAAGGTGGGAATGAGCCCCTTATTAAAAGAGGCAAATTAAAAGATGAGAATGTAATTCATGAAGGAGATGAACAAGAAATACTGGCTAATGAAACTCAAGATGGCAAACTATAGAAGTCATGTTCCACTTAAAGGCTGCTAATTTACTGCTCCTTGAGACACACAGGTATGCTGAGGTCTCTGACTTTAACAATCTTGATGGAGAGATTTTAGATTGACTTGAGTTACTGGGAATGATGATTCATTAAAACCACAACTCCAGCATAGAGCCCTGCTGCTGCTGCTTGTGACACCTCACGTACTGTGTGCTGCAGTATTTCAGGTTTGATACTGTCCAAATTGTTATTTTTGCTTATTAGAAAGCCATAGAGTTTTACAGACAATTTATCTGTTTCTGATGAATCATTGAAGGAGCTAATGACTGTGCTCACCTCACCAGGAATTTGGAGGCCAGGCAGAAGGGGGGGCTGGTGGGCAGGGAAGGCAGGACGAGGAGGAGGGGTTACTTGAGACTGCATTTTCAAAGGTAGGCCTCAGGTGTACTATCAGGTAACAAGTGGATTAACCAGTTATTGCTCATCAGATGATCTGTGGGAATCAATCCTGCATTCATGTTAGCCCTTCACAAACTAAATCTAAACACATCAACTAACTCTTTTACTAACGCCACTGACATGACCTTGAATTTGCCATTAGAACCCAAATCCAGTCCCTTATGATCAGTCTGTCTGATTGTCAGACAGGATATGGAAAGTCATGCTCAGCCTTAGAAGAAGTTTGAGGGCATGGAACAGGTATCAAACATGGGATACAGAGGAGCTAAGGGACACAACAAATTTAGGATTTAAACTGGAGTTGCTATTAAAGAGATGAGAGGCCATCTCTTAAGAGACAGGAGCAAGACATAAAGGTAAATCCATAGAGAATGTCAGGTCAAATAGCTGAACTTCCTTCATGTTCTTACCTGAGGCTGTCCAGAACATGCCGATTTGGTGCACAGCAACCTTGGCTAGGCTGGTGCTGCCACTGTTGGGTTGGCTGTGGGCTGACAGATATACTTCCAATATTTTTAATGTAGGCATCACTGCTTCCATTATGTCTCACTGGTTTCAGTTTGCCTGCATGACTTGGAAAGGGGAGACCAGGTGATGGCTTGAAAATACGCGGAGCTGTCTGTCACTTATGGTATGTTGGAAAGAGTAATTTCCACAGTTATTGAGAAGTTTCCAAGTGGGTAACAAAGCTGCTTTTTGCCCCTCTGATCAAATACAGCAATAATAAAAAAAAAAATAATTCTCAATTCCTACAAGAGCTTTCTCCCTCAATTTCTGCTCTAGATTTTCAGGCTCATCTAGACTGAAAACTCATGATTTTTTTCCTGTTATGTGATCACCACAAACCAGTGGTAAACTTCAGTCTGAGGAACTTATTTTATTTTTTTCGCATCTATTGGGAGAATAGTAGAAGGAAAGAAAGAAAGTAAAGGATCCCTAAGGAAATTCACCGGCTGGTTCCTGTTCTGACCACCTGCGCAGCACACACTACAAAACCAAGATGCAACCTCAGCTGACAGGAAACCTGGATAGAACTGCATGTCTTTCATAGTTACATGCTTTGTATTGCACAGGGAAGTAAGGATATAAAAAACTAACCTGTCCAAATAATTTTCCTTGCTTTCTTTTCATAAAGTAAGGTAGAAATAGGGAGGTCAGAGTGACAAGGAATTTTTTTAATCAGCTGAACATAAGATCCTCAGGTGGTGTGAGTCTCCATTGCTCTGGGGCTGTATGAACATCAGACTAAAATACTTGATGCCCTGATAGAAAACAATTAGGAAATGAAATTAAAAGTCTACTGTAAAATCTAAAATGTAAACAACACAAAAAAAAGAAATACAAAACCCCACAATGCACCGAATTGATAATTAGATGGTGTTTTATTCAAACCATCTTGACAATTCTTCAAGACAGTAGGTTGAGAAACTAGAATGTAATGCCATTTTTGTACTGTGCTTATGCCTCAGTGGGAAACAAAAAGCAGAATTCATCCCTAAGGGGCTAAAAATATATATTTTTCAAACTCAATCCTTTGCTTTGTTGTCTTTTAACATGGATTGGGGTTGGTTTGTTTTTTTTTTGAAGTATGGCAAAAAAAGTTTCTAGCAAAACAGGACATGCACTTACTTTATTTTCTTTACCTCTCTGAATCCAAAACAACGATAGATTGAAACTCTAAGTAACATTTGCGTATTAAAAGAAATTATTCCTGACAATTTTAATGACAAGTTTCAGCTTGATGTGATTTAAAATGGGCAAGTTACAAAGCCCTAAAAAAATGGGATTTTATAATGGAAATGCTGACAGACCCTTAACTACAGCAGTGTTGCTGGGCGCCACTCTAATAAAAGGTGGCAAGGATCCAGAAGTATTCACAGCTGCATGTCTAAACTTTATTAAGTATCTGACTATAGTTTGCAGGTCCTCGCCAGATCATAACTCACTTAATTCTGACACATTCCAGTTTATAATTAGTGTTGTACTAATATGTTCCTAACTGGTACCAGCATATTCCTAATTTTTTTTTCTCCTGTAAAACAAGGCTGTTCCCCAAAACTGAGGATGCACTGACATTGGCAAGAAGCATGTGTGCTTTTTTTTTTTTGGTCCTTGGGCTAAAATAATTCATATGTTAAAGGCCAATGTCTGTAAATGAAGCACGATGAACACTGAAACATCTGTAAATCCCAAGGCAGAAGAAATAAAGCAATTTCCAACTTTCTCTAAGCAAAGTAGTTTATTTGCCTTTAGCATTCAGTGAGAAAGCAAATTGTTCTTAAAATACACCAGTAATAGTTTGCAATTAGGAAATAATTATATAAACAAAATAAGAAAACACAACTGTTTCAGTAATTTGCCAAGTAATAAAATAACTGGGCTAGTACACGGAAGATATAAACATATTTATTTTAATCTACTGTTGGGTTCCTGCAACCAAAAAACCAGGACATTTTGGGTAAGCACACATTTCCATAGATAATATTTCATGATACCACCAATCTTTGGAACATGAACCCTTTACACTCAAGTTTGATCATTACTGATGCTGAAATCCCAGCATGTTGTAGCTGTTTTCCATGCTCGTGGCAGCTCATTTCCAGTGGCTGCCATTATTTCCAAGCTGCTTCATCTGTCTGGGCATGTACGTGGGCAATGACCTCTGCTGATGGTGGTTTTGGAGCAGCCAAGGAAGGTGTACTACTATGGTGTGTAATAGCCATTTCCAAATATTGATACTCTATTTGAGCACTGTTGTGGAAAGCTTTCTTAGGGTGCTTCTGCTGAGAACTGAAAGGGCCATGGGAGCAGCACCCATGGTAGCAGTAGCTATACTCTTATGGCAGTTAAATGGAAGACTGAATTCACTTCTTCATGGAGGGACAATGCTCCCATTCCCTTTTGGAAGAATAACATTGTTCTTTACAGCTAAGATCCTAATCTCAACTCAAAGCAAAATTCTAGTAGGATTTTGCATTCTGAATTAATGAGGAACTGAGATCTTAAAATTCAAGAATTTTTTAGCTATCTGTGTATTTGCCACAGCGATATGAGCAGGTATATTCAGTTGCTGATCCAGTAAACCATTTCAGTGTTTATGGTAAAAAACAAGATTATGTATTTATATTTTGTCAAGTGTAGCAATAAAGAATGTAAACAGAGAATCTGTATTATGAGATAGATAAATGATCATTATGGCACTTTGCTTTGATGGTATTAAAAGACAAGACAGATAATAGACTTGCATGGTCATCAGTATTATATTTCTATATTTCTAGTTCATCAAATGCATTATTTGGAGCCTCTGAATAACTCTAATTGTGGAACTTCCTTTAACACATTGCCTTCCTGACTTTCTGTGAACAGTATACATTAACTCCTCAGTGGCTAAAAATTTAGAACTTTTCTGTCACTAGTTATAGAGAGAAACCGAGGTGGACAAAGCCCTCCCATAGGGGTTTTGTGAAGGTGAAGAGGACTAACTTTCTCCTTCAGCATCAACTTTATTTCACAAAAAAAGGCTTCATATTCACTTGAAATACTGCCCCTTTTTTTTTCCTGATTCAAGGCCACAGGCACAACATGCAGCTGCTTAGCACTCAGCCCAACATAAACCTTACAGCCTTCAATTAAATTACAGACTAATGTTTGACTCACATTCAAACAAGTATGAACATACATGGAGATGACAACAGGTGATAATTCTGCAATTTTCAGAAGAAAGAAAAGGAAGGAAAGAGTAAAGAAGATGGAAAACGAGCAAGATTAAAGAAAAACAGTTTCAGCTCTATATTTAAAGAGACTTTTGGCACACATTGTGGAAGAGCTAACTGCTATTAATATATTTTTCCATTTTCCAAATTACTGGTTTTAGAAAGTGAAACAACCTGACCAGTCAGAAATATGCGTTACCTACCTGCCCAGTATTTGTACACAGAGGCTTAAGTGTTTGCTGCTGGTGGGGTTGTGTTAACTTTATTTCTGCTTTATCAAGAATGAAAAAAATGGTCTTTTTGTCCTCACAGTTTGTCCAAGAGTCCAACTGCCAAATTACAATCACTAGTCTTAAGGGAGTAAATTAAGGATCTACCATACCTATGGCTGTGTCAAGCTTTGTACTGTGAGGAGGGAGAACGATTTCTATTATTGTGAAAATTTCAGTGGATCAGGCCCAGAAATACCAGACACTGTTTTTAGGTAAAAATTAATTTCTTAGAATTTACTAAAAATTATTAATTTCTTTATGAGTTGAAATAGCTTTTAGACTATTTTAAAACTGTCTTTAAAGAAACTTAGTATAAGACTCAGACCTGGATGGCATCTGAAGTGATCTTAGTGAGATCATAAAAGTATTTCAGAAACTGGGCTGTTCAGCCTGGAGAAGAGAAGACTCTGGAGAAACCTTTTTGCAGCCTTCTAGTGCCTTAAGGGGGCTTGTTAAAGGAGGTAGAGGGACTTTTTATATGGGCAGATAGTGAGAGGACAAGGAAAAATTGTTTTATACAGAAGTAGGGCAAATTTAGATGAGATATATGGAAGAAATTTTTTAGTCAGAGTGGTGAAGCACTGGAACAGATTGTCCAGAGAGGCCCCATCTCTGGAAATGTTCAAGGCCAGGCTGGATGAGACCCTGAGCAACCTGATCTAGTGAGCGACCTCCCAGTCCAGGGAAGGGGGGTTGGAACCAGATGATCTTTAATGTCCCTTCCAAATAAAACCAACCTATGATTCTAGGATTCTAATAGGCACTTGCTCTCTTCCCAGTGCTCTCTCTCAACAGCTATTCACCATTTTTCTCTTTTGAGTTCTTTCCATTGGTTTTCTATAGCTAGCAAGTCTGACTTAATTTCTAAAAGATTTCATGCTGCATATCAGGCCTTTGAAATCTTCACGTACATGATCCAATGTTGCCCTCTGTAAATAAAGTTTAGAATCTTTTTTGTGTCTTTGTTTTCTTAATGGAAATTAAGATTCATGCAAAAGCATTTGAATCTTCAGTAAATACAAGTCCTGGAGTTATTCATCTCCTCTAAAATAGAAAATTTACTGCATCTAAGTAGGACTGAGTCACTTTAATCACTGGCCTTTGTGTAAAAGGCAGGGAGACATATTGATTGACTAAAATATTACTTGGCAACCATTTTGTCTTCAGTCATGGATTAAATTGTTTCATGTGTATCATTTTTCAATCTATCATTAATATTTCTCTCTTTCATCTTCCTTTGTCTTTCCTGTTTTGATTTCAATTTTCTGTTGCTGGAGACTTTGAAGGGGGAGCCAAAATGACTATCATCTAGCATTATCAGTTTTGTGAGCAAAAGTACTCTCCCAGCACTTTTTGGTGATTTTTATTTCCTTTTCTGGGACTCTGTTCTCTGCACACACATGCACAATGTGGTCTGTGTCCAAGTCCTCTGCAAGAATGAACTCCATGTCTGTGGATGTAAAAGCAGAACTTTCTTCTGCTCTAAATGATCCTGGTTTCATGTTTAACTTTTGCCAAGATGATGATACAACAAGTAACTATGCACAGAGAGAGAGTGCAAAAGACTTCAAGACTGATCTTGAAGATGAGGAAAGATCCTTTATTCTTGTGTTCATTTAATCTGAAGTCTTTGTTTTAAATAAGGTTGCAAAATTTCTTAATGTTCAAATCATGGCATCTGGTCTGTGCTTGTCTGAACTTTCACTGGATTTTCTTCAGTTCAAGCCAAGAAGATAGGTCCCAGAGCTGTTACCGCAATTGCTGATACTTGGTGCTGAATTTTCTGAACCATGAAGGAAAAAACCAAGATTTGAGGAACTCAAGCATTCATTTCTGCCAGGCCTTTGACTATGCTGTACCCAACCCCTTCTAAAATACTCATTTCCAGAAGAAAAGCCCAACTGTGGGCTGGCCATGACATGCTGGAAGGGCAGAGGGGCTGCTCTGCTCTGCAACACGGCATGAAGATGAAAGCAGTAGAACTGAGCTGTGCAGGCAAGGAAAGGTTTAGTCATATTTAAACACAAAGAAACTGAGGGTGAGATGGCTAAATGACAGAAGCTGAGGGTGAGATGGCTAAATGACAGAAGCAAGGCCTTCATCTGCCTCCTGAAGGCCTTCACAGACTATTTCTCTGTGATTGCTTTGTCTTTCCAGGATCACGCAGCTCTCATCACTACCGCCGCCACCACCACCACCACATTCCCATGTCCCCATGTGGTGTATTGGGAATGTCAGTACTCAAGAGTGGTGGGACCCCACCAGCTCCCAGAGCTCCTAGGGTAGTGCTGCCACTCATGGCAACCATTTGGCCCACTATGCCCCTAAGCTCCTTCCAGTCCTGCTTCTTTACCACTGCTTTAATGAAAGTGAGCTCAACTTAAGAAAATATACTGTATTGAATTGTAAAATTTTATTGTGTGCCATGATTAAATAATTTTCAAGCATTGAGTCATGTGGAGTTTTGTTTTCCTGTTTAACACTATTGGTAACCAAAGCCAGTTTTTTATCCAGACCACATGGTGCAACAGTCTAAACCTTTGCAATCTAAAATTACACTTGCAAAGCATTATCATATATCTTATTTAAAGTGGGGTAAAATGTTGGGGGTTTTTTAACGCAACTTAAAAATCTTCCATTCACATTCATTTCTGATACAGCTGAGTCCAAGGAGCTGAGAAAGAGCAGATGTTGTCCAAATGGGACTAATTTACCCAGACTGTTATTTTAAAACATAGTGAATGCAAATACAGCATTAAAAATTGGTCATGCCTCAGGCAGTATCTTTTGCTGAAGCTATATTAACAATATTAAAGGTATAGTAGTCTACAATATGTAGGGTTAAATTTCTCTACCCTCTTAGAGTTGGAGTTCCTTCTGTAGCCAGACAGCTTATGCTTTTGTAATTATACAATTAAGCATTTGTGCACTTTCAGGTGTTCTCAACTTCATCTCTGAGCATCAGACCTACAGCATTCTCAGCTAGCCAATCATGGTCTGTTTCTTTACCTTATTTCTTCAGTCTGTACAAAGATACATAATCACAGTCGGTCTGTGGAGATGTTGATTTTTGACCTCAAAACTCATCTTTGCCATTTTTGTCTAAACTTTCTGTGGAGGACCAAACTTTCTGAGTTTGTGCTACCCAGGTTATCAAAATGTTCAAAATACATAGAGGCGTTGTGCCTGCACCGTCTTTTCATGCCACATAGAGACATTTGATTCAGCTAATATATTGAACATATCAGACTATGACTATATGTATCACTCCTCTAGCTTTTCCTGCAGAGTTTATCAACACGTAAGAAAGCTCTCAAGAGCTGACAGGTACAGCAAAGCAGGGAACAAGGAAAGCCAAGGCAGCTGGTCAGGGAGACTGAAGGATGCATTAAGGGTAGCTGCAATTTACATCCACAACATTCATCACACCTGTGCATGTCTGTCTGTATCCTTAATCACAGAATCACACAATATTCTGAGTTGTAAGGGACCCACAAGAATCATCAAGTCCAGCTCTTAAGTGAATGGCGCATATGGGGATGAACCCACAACCCTGATGTTATCAGCACTGTAGTCTAACCAACTGAGTTAATCCCAGTATTCAGTGCTTGTGCTGGTCCCTCCCTGTGCCATGCCCACCACTACCACCCTCCTCACAACCCTCACTTTCACACAGAGGTTCACAACTTCCATGGGAAGAGAGCAAAGTACAGAGTGGCCACAGGAGGAAAAAGCAAAAATGAAAGGATGGGGTTTGACAGGGTGAGACTGTGGTGGCAGGAAAAGGAGAAATGGAAATATTTGCCACCCCAAGGAAATTCCATCTAGGGCAGCTATCATAGAATTAGCAAGACCAGCAAGGCCCTTGCAGGAAGCATGCAAACCATATACTTTATGCAGCATTAGGCATCTGACCTAATTACACAGAATTACCCTGTGCCTGGGAAGTGCCTACATCTCTCTCTGTTGACTCTTTAAGGAATGTAGTGTTGATCCTCTGAATCATACCTAAGTGAGATGTCCAAATTTGATGGTGTGAATAACCCTCTAGGAGCAATAAATAAAACTCTGCACAGCTTAGTACTGGCAGGAAGTATGTTTTGATAGTAGTCACGTTTACAATTCCCAACTGAATAAGCATTACTCTTAGATTTGACATTGTTATGAGAAGACTTACAGTCTATAATTTCAGTATCTGTTTCTACAAATGCTATTAAGTTTACATAGCATTTCAACTGGTTCCCTAACTCTCCTGGTCAGTAGTATTTGCAAAGCCAGAGTTTGGGAAAAGTGTCTCTTTAGGCTACCACCCTGCACACTATGAGTTCAATTCTGATTAAAGATGGTTAATGTTTCCATCTTTAATACACAGTTTGAGGCAATGAAAGGTCATCTGACCTTCAGGAAGAAGGTTTAGTGTTCCCTGAAGTCCAGGCTCTGTTACTACATCTAAGGATGAATACCCCAAATCATTACTCCCATTTGAGCTTTTTCTTCTGTTTGAGCCATGGTTATAAAAGATGAAATATGCTCTTAATCTAGTGGTCTTCTGTAGGATATAGCATTTCCAGAGTTCCTTCTTGTCACTCTTCTGCACTACAATTGTGTTGCTTTCAGTCCCAGTCTAATCAACTAACTTACCTACAATACTTACCTCTGACATGACACACAGTGCCAGAAAAAAAGCAGTCTGAAATTTGCAGAAAGCATAATTTATCTGTAGATAATTTAGTAAATGAAGACGTAAATGGAGAGAGTGAATATTCTCTCAGAGTGGAAACAAAAAGCTTCTCCTGAGTAATGGGATTTGAAGATGTTAAAGATTTCTTGCTTGCTTAAAAAGCACTGCTCTTGGCTTTTCCCTTGTCTGGATTGACTAATTGCCTTGGCATCTATTACTTTAGCTAGCAGTCAGGGTGCAGTTTTTGTGTTCCAACCTTTGCTCCCTTCCTGGTTAAATCATAAAAATGCAAGACCGAAAGCATGCTTGCCTACCCTATGTATATTGCAGCTGTTTTTCTTCTGTGCTCTACCTTGTGTATATCATATGCTATATATAGGACTACATGTGCTATGTAGTTGTCTCCTGTGCAAAAAGAAACAGGCAGTAATAGAGTAGTGTTCCATCCCTTCAGTATCCACTTAATGTACAATGAGCATTGTACAAAATCCGAGATTTGGAGGGCACCACCAAAACAGAGAGCAACTGACGTACTACCTTTCTCTTGGTCACAGTGTATTGTTGGAGCTGAGAAAGACTAGCCCATTAAAGCCTCTTTTGCCCCCTTGAACTATTCACAAAGGAGGCAGAGTGCTTTGATACTCAAAATGGTAGCTGAGAGAGGTCTTAAAATAAATCCTTCCTGCTGTTACACACACTTCTTTGCATTGCTGTGTAACTACTGAATCAGGTTTGCAGAGCACAGGTAGACTTCTTCGTCACATCACTAAATGTCAAAATCTTAAGTGGCACATCGGGGTTCATCTTCTGAAAAAAAAATAAAAGTAAGTGCATTAATATGGAGAAAAGCCTGTTTTATGTGCTCCAAGAACCTACAAGGATAGATGCCTTAGAGGAGGAGACAGATAGAAGGAGAGAGAGGGAGAGAGAGGGAGAGAGAGATAGGCATGCAAGCAGGCAGACATTAGGAAATCTGTCCTTGACCTTCATATGCCAAAGAAATTATTTTTGTTTGAGGTGGGGGAAAGTCAACCCCTTAAGGGAAAACAGAAGAGGGGAGAGAGGTAATAAGGAAATGAGTCAGACACAAAGAATTGTTGGCAAATACAGGCACTTCCTAGTAAAAGAGGACGATTTTCAGCTGATCTAATGTTAAAAACCACAGATAATATGTGCCTGGTTTTTATTTAGTCCCCCTTGTAGCTAGAAATATTAGAGTTTAATAAATGGGGAAAAAGTGAGAAGCAAGACCCTTTTCTCTCTCTTTCTTGCTTCCTCAAATCACATAGGGGAGTAAGCTGAAAGTCTGAACCCATGTTTTAATTTTGGGTTTAGCACTTTTTTTTGCCTCCCCAGATTGGAGCTTTGGGGAATTGTTTCACTGTAACCATTTAAAGGGGTAAAACATGTGGTTTCTTCACAGAGCGTTTATAATCAGATTGAATTAATTTGTGTAACTGTATAATTACAATGATGATAACTGATAGTTTATTTTAGATGTTATTAACCAAGGAACGCTGAATTACTCTAGATTCATTGATACATCTCTGAGGTCCTTCTTGTTGCAGAATCTGCTGGGTCTGAAAGAGTCACAGACCTCTTCACAATCCTTCCAAGTGCTCAAATGAATTGCAATCTGAGGAGCTGGCTGGAGCCATATCCAGATTACAACCTAACCAGTATAGGATCTATCAAAGCAAAAAGCCTGTGGCTTATCACTATTGCTAAATCAAAGTTGCAGTTGTGAACAGCGGAAACACCGGGAGCAGCTGCAACTCCAGTAGAAGCAGTCACAGTCAAAAATAAAGAGTGAGGCAATTTTGCTACCTTGGAAATAAACTATGAGGGAAAAACAGGAGTATACAATTGCAGTCAAGGATGGCCAAAGTTAAGCAAATGAGGGATAAGTGTGGAAGATCCATAGTTTGTGAGGGAAGATGAGTGGTAGAAACACTGATTAATTTATTAATGTGTTGGTATAAGCCTTTGTTGAAAAGTCACTATCTTCAGCCACTAGACATTTGAAATCCTGCTTGTTCCTGTGAGATACTGACTGAATGTGCTGGTCTGAATTGACTCTTGTCAGTCTGCAGAATCAGAAATTGGGAAGACACCCAATTGACTCCCAATAGACACCTTGACTCCCAAGGTACAGAGGTGCTATAGACCTGGAAGGCAGAGCTCCTTCTCTGACAATGTCATTAGAATTTAAACAGTTATGCAATAAGGTGGTTTTTATTAATCTCATTGTCAATCACTGCATCCCCATTCCCTTGTGAGGTGGGAGGGGATTATTTCCTTGTTAAATGTATATCTATATACTTGATCTTTAGTAGAACTTCAATTGTAGCAAATCATCCACATCATTTTAACAGTGATGTGTTTACAGGAGTGTAAAGTCACTCTCTTGGCTGTTCTGAGAGGGAGAGAAGGAAACTGTAGCGTATAGGTCCTGTCTGTCTTTCAAGGACATCTGTTTCATTGGAGGTCAGACTAGGCTACCCTGTATTTGGTCCTTTTGGCTTTGACATACTAGTATATGAGTTTAAGCTGTTGTCTTCTTTCTTAGGCACAGCTATGAGGACTTATTGTGCCTGAATGAGGAAAACTATGCATAAAGAAGGAAATTTCTTAACTTCTTTCCTTGAAGATGCAAACATCTCTTCATGCAGGGTTTATCAGGGGCTAAGGGGAAACATTTTTATCACACCTCGTGGTTGAAACACTGTGATTATGGTGAATGAGTCTAGTTACATTCTTTATTCCATATGGTTCTGTCATGAGTGTTTCAATACACTTTTCAATATACATTTTCAATATAGATTTCTGTCTGGGACTGAAACAGTGTTGATCCTCAGTTTTGCTTTGGATGTCAGACAGAGTGAGGGAAAACCAGCCAAGCAGCATCCTCTCCCACTGTCCTCAATATTACTAAGAAGCACCTAAATGCTAACTGCTCTCTAAGGATGTCTATATGTGCCTCAATATTTGACTTACATCACAGCTAATGGCATGAAGACATCCTCACTGGAGAAAACGCACAGCAACCGCCTAATTCCACTGCAATTCAGAGTAAGAGAAGCCAGTATTACTGACTGCTCCTATTGGCTGCTAACAGTCAGCCCAGAAAGCCTCAATGTCAAAAATAAAATTTAACAAGAAATTAGCACTGACATTGTTCAAATATATATTTTGTATTACGAGCATGTTTCAAAATGGAAAAGAACTCCAAATGCATTTGCAGATATATGTATGTCGCAACTCAGCTCTGTGCTTTCTGTGAGTTACAACATAATCATTCTGCTTGGTTTTGTTCCTTCCATTCTGTGATTATTATAAACTTTGGCAACTAAACCTTCTAGAGAAATTAACCCCAGGCACAACTAGTTAATTGACGCATTTATTGGTTGTCTGAAAGTATGCAGCATTAGAAATTCCTCCCATTCATCCCTTTTTGTCTCTGACAGAGTGTACAATGAAATACCATTAGATGAACTACCAGAAGTTCATTCAATCTATTGTCTTTTTAGCAAGTTTGGTGGTGGAAAATGTAGTGAAGCAGATGACTACCATGAATAGAAGTACTCCTTCAGCCTTTATAAGCAACCTTATGTTGACATGATTCATCAGACCTGTGACACAGGTAGTAGTGTCTCAAGGTAAAATAGTAATCGCCAAAGATCTTAAAAAAATTTTAGGTAACAAGAGGTCCATTTAGTTACTTCAGATGTGCTCCAAAGCATTTCAGAGAGCAGACAGAAAAAAAAGTTGCAGTGTGCTTCTTCCAACTTTCTATTATCTGTCATCACCTAGGGTATTCCTTGATCTGTCATCTTGAATAATTTTGTAGATGGAGATAGTATTAATATTAACAGGACTTCTGAAGATGAAGGATACTAATGTTGGTGTCTTCCTGTAACACTTCAGTTCCAAGTTTTTATTAACTAGTATTACCCAGGGCTTTCAAAAAGTATTACATGGATGCTTGACGTATAAAAGAATGAAAAGGTAAAATATTTCTACAACCAGATATACTGGAGAAAAGAATCAACCAGCACATGCATTTTCAACATAGGTACACATTAACTATAGTTTTAGTACAGACCAGCATTTAAGAGACAGTTTTATTTTCAGTCATACTTCTGTAGGCTTACTGAGGACAGTAAATTTAAAAAAATCTGAGGAGTCTGAAAGTGTATTTGTTTGAAAAGTACATTTGGCCCCATTTATTCACTAAGTATCAGAAGATCTGGGCTTTGTTTGACATTGCTGAATTTAGGGATACACTTTCAAGAACAATTACATTGTCAACATCTAAATTGAAATTTGTTGAAATATGGGCACTACTGTTCCGTTTTCACTGAGGGTTTGTGTCTCTACAGAGGCACACGGCTAACCTGATGTGGGGGTTACACAGAATGATCTTAGCTTTTGCGGCTGAAGTCCCTGTGAACCACCTGCCTTCTGTGGAATTACTAGGACACTGCCAGCAGGCACCACAGTGTAATTGTCACAGGGTAGGCAGAGATTATGTTGTCTTCACTGGGTCCTAATTTTCTGTCTTTGTTTAAGCGCAAGCACCAAATTCAGAACTGACCTGCTGCACCCCTGAACAGCAGCTCCTTGCCTCGTCCTTACTGTCTCAAGCAAAGGTAACTGACCATTGTCTGGGGAGGACGAGCGGGCTTGTGGACTGTACTGTGAGTGCATTGCCATAACAAGCGATCATGGAGAGTGAGGCTGAAAGAGGTGCGATCCTCATTCTCATTAAGCAGCCATCGGTACACCAGTAGCTCCATTAATTTTAGGCCATTTACTTGGTTAAATAAATGGTGGTACATATCTGGCTTGTTTAGTCATGTTTTTAAGGGTAAGCAGTGACTGCCTTGGAATGGAAAGTGTTACTGTTAAAGATCTCCTTATACAAGTGAGCAAGACAGCCAATCAGATATGTGGCATTTCCATGGGATTCTGGCTTTAGGGCTGCCTATCAAATGGATCATTAATGAGTCAGGTTCTGGCAAAAGCACAGGAAAGCCTCAGGAGAAAGTGGGGAGATGAGCTGGCATTTCTGGTGTTGATGTCTCTACTTCTAGCCATGATCTCCACAAAGTATAAAAGGGCAAACAGCCAACCAAAGGTAGGAGTCATTCCTGAGTAATTTCCCCAGAAACTCTGTCAATGAAGGGCTCTTTTCCAAAGATTGTGGTGGCAGAATGAGACCTATCTGCTCAGAGTCCTTCTCAATTTGGTTTTTATTTCTCAAGATGTCAAAGGAAGCCATACCACCTCTATGCCATGACCCCATGGCAGCTGTCTCATGCACTTCAGCTCTCGTCCCATGCCTAAGTGACAGGGGCTGGAGCCAAAGGCATACTCATTTGCCTACTCAGGTGGCAGTCTTTTATGAAAGGTAAGTTAATAACTCAGTGTAGATAACAGAACAAATAAAGTCCAAAGAGAAAGGGCAGAAACACTAGGAGAAATTTTTATTTCTTCCCCAGAAGAAGTAGGGAAGGATATTGATGAAGGAAAGAACATGAAGAGTAGCATAAGGAGGAGCAGGAGAAGGGAAAGATGACTGCAGGGTGATGTGGGGAGTAAAGAAAAGAGAGTGAGAAAGAAAAGACACCATCGCAATATCTTGCTGAAAATTAAATGAGTGAAATCAATATCTCAATTTTACTTTTATTATTGTGCTTGATTCTTGATGTAACAATGGATACACAAGAAATGTTCTCTAAACATCAGATAAGAAAGTGTGAAATTCATTCCTCTTAGTTAAGGTCTTAAAAATCCAGCAATACTATCTAAAGGCTTTTTTTTCCTCTTGTAATTAGTTACAGAATTTTCTTGTTAGTTTGAATATAAATTAGAGAATTTCTATGAGCAGTCTTACATGCACAGTACTAAGTTGCAGAACAAGGTAAGTGTAGAAATCTTTGGAAAAAGGATTCTTTGTATGATACAAGGCAATACTTATATCTTAACAGAACTCTTACCAGAGATTCTTTCTCTGCTAAATAAGTAATGCTTCATCAATCTGTAATTACTTCTAATGATGTAATTACTACTACAGAGAAGTGACGATGCTGATGTTGGTACATTTTTATTCATTGCAAGAGATTCTATGACTTGTAGCCCTTTCTGCAAAGGATTTCAGGACAGTGCTATGTTGATTATGAGGCCTTCTGAAGAAGTTTTTTCCCTTTGGCAAGCTTGTGGGACAGGAAAACTGACCATCCAATTTCATTACCTTCTCTCTAGGATGAAAGTTCAAGTAGTCTAGACTTTCTATGCTCAAAGACAACATAAAAATGGAAACCCAAACCTTATAATCTCTGTATCAGTTACAGAAGTTTTGGACACTGTCACATCTCCTTATCATCTTTGGTTTCTCATATCCATATGTTACTTTCTATTTTGACACCGTGATCATATTGTAACATTTTTATAGTTTTTCTAGAGAAACAGAACGGCCTCAGAAGTTGGTGTGTTTGCTGCTAGTGTTTGCTGCTAGTTGGAATATAAGGACATTAGCTTATATCAATCAGGAACAAATAAATGATGTTAAAGGTAGAGATGATAAAGAATTCAGAATTTGACCATGAACACAGTATTCATTTTGTCTCATCTACCAGAGTCTGTTGAAGCATCTTTTACTCTTATGCCACCTATCCATTTCCACTGACATAGCTGGAGAATGGGAGATGACAAGTAGGCCCCTAGGGAGGAGACTCAGATGTTGATTTTTTTTTCTTGTGTACCATATGAGAGAAACACAAGTTGGGAGGCAACCCTGGAAGAATGAAGGATATATGTCATCTTTGTGTGGTTTTGGTTCAAGTAGTTGCCTCATGCAGCTTACTCAAAATAAAATTAGCTCTTCTAATTTTGACTTTAGCAAAAAAAAAAAGAGAAAATAATTACTGTGGGGGACTTCTTCTGACTTTGTGCCCTGAAGATGAGCTGCCAAGAAGCAGCTCTGAAAGGTTCCTCAGCTTGGGGCACTAATAAATTCTACTTCCTTTACTCCTTCCCATACTTTCTAAATGTGTGTTTATGCACACTCACTCAAATAATGTGGTTGTTTGAGTATCACACTCATGGGAAACCAGCCTAAAAAGAATAACTTTAACTTTTTGGCTGCTCCTGAGAAGGTATTTTAAATAACTTAAAGGTGTTTCAGAGTTAGGTTTATGAAAGATATTACTTGAAAGTTGAGAGTAATTTTAAACTCCGTCTCAGTAAGAAGCTGAACATAAGTTCCACTAATGTTTTCTTTCTTTTCTTGAGTCATCTGATTGCACCCAATTTCCTTTGAATTTTGGTCTTTTCCAGTTTGTGTTATACCTCTTTCCAATAGTACTGGATGAAATACTGAACAAGAAAAAGCTTTATTATGACGGTTTTCTGTGGTTAGGACATCAGCAAGCGAAAGACTTTCAAATTAGACTCTACAGGAAAGAGGCTGCCCTGTTGACATGTTATTGAGAGATGTCTTTCTTGAAAACTCCATCACAGCTAACCGAGCAATAGTCTCATGCCAGTAAGCTGAACAATTGGAGACTTAGTCTGTTACTTAGAGCTGCAGAGTGTTTGGATGTTTGGAAATACAGCACAGATTCACATGAGTAAGAGAAAAACAAGCAGATGCAAAGGATAGGAAAAAGCATTTACAGTGTTTGTTAGAGTAGAAACTTTCTGACACACCTCAGATTCTTTTCTTCAGCCACCTTTTCAAGGTGTGGTGATGAGGTGATGCACACAATGAGATGTTTCCCCATTTCCAGGCTTATGTGCCAGCTGCAGCAGGAAACTGAGGAGCTCTGTTTTTCTAGAAAAACACAAGCAATGCTTCATTGGTGTGAGAAAGGCACAGTTATATTGCTTTCAGCACAGCTTGGATGATTTACATTGGCTCCAGAAAGTCTTGCACAGTGAACTCACATTCTCGTTGCAACAGAGGAGCACAAAATTTGAGAAGAAGTTGGGGGTTTCGTGTCCCTATAACCATAATTTTAAGTGGTTCTTCATGAGAAGGAAGGTGCTGTTCCAGGAACAATTTATAATTTCTGAACAATTTATGAGCATACAGTTCTGAACAGGAAATTGGTTCAAGACACAAGTTATCACTGGCAGACCTCATTTATATGCAGCGAAAATATCACCTACAGCTTTCCCGAGATTGGCCTGTGCTCAACATGCCTTCACTGATTACATGTGTTGCCTGCAGCTCCGTTTTGATTGCACACACTGTATCCCCAAGGTCTCTTCCAGGAGAGGGTTACACAGAACATGTTGTTCCATAGGAACCTCCTTTTGACAAGGAATCTGTCTTCACTGTCATGTCTGTCATACCAGACATAAATCAGTGTCAATATACCACTCCAAAAATAGTCTGGGCCTGCTTTACCTTCAGGCAGCCTTAGACAGTTGGCACACACTGCCTCTGTCTCAAGACCCAGAGAGAGGCAGGTGCTCCTTCAGCACTGCCGAATTTATGAACATTTGTCAACTGAAAAAGAAATCTCCATGGAAAAGCAAGATCTTCTTTTATTTGACCCTGGGAGGTTTTTTCCTTTTCCTTTTTGGCTTTGTGCATCTTATCAGTGGCTCTTCATGGCCTCCCAGTCTAACTAATTGATTCCTTTCTCTTGTGACGCTTTTGTAATTGGATTGTAATAAATTATACCCTGCTGTTTAAGAATGTGTCAAATATTGTTTTAACTTGTCCAATGAAAAGAATTGAGAACTAGAGACTGAATCATAAAGCATCATAGAATTTTTCTGGTATTAAATAGACACTTAATAATTCTGCTGTCACTTACATCTACATAAATCCAGTATGACTCCACTGGTCTCAAGTACTTTCTCAGCCATTTACACCACTGTGAGTGATGGCAGATTTTAACTCTTCATTCCTGTGGTGAAATAGATGGACTCCAGGCCAAGATACACAGACTGTGTTGGGAAAGCAGTGAGTAATGCTACACAATAATTTGAAGAGATTCAATTAAAAACACTGATGGTTGCCTGAGGATGCTGTTCATAAAGAGGGTGGCTAAAAAGTACCCCTTTACCTAGTACCTAGTATTGCAATGAATCTTTGCCATGGATAAAACCAGAAGTTTTTACATGTATTTCCTAAACTTGGTAAAGTATTATTTCCTGTACTAACAGGATTCAGATAGTAAGAACAGGCTGCCAGGCAAAGACCAGACTTTTCTCAAGAGAGCAATTGTTTTCCCTATCACTGTGAGTCAATCTGGTCCCTGGACTGCTGCAGTCTCCTCTCACTGCAGCAGACTGGCCAACTGCGCCAAATTATGTGTCAAGGCTTTTGGCAGTGCAACCTATTTCCCACAGAACACCAAACAGAATTGCACTCTTCATTTAAGTCACTGACTGGACTGCAACCATTGAGCTCTTTTACATGGGATAGAAAAGCTCGTGTTTCAGCTGTTATTTTGCATGGGGACTTCTCTTTTCATTATTGTGGCCACATACCACTGGCAGTTGTACAGATTAAAAACAATGCTTTAATCCACTCAGCCCCTTGACAGTACTGTCCACACATCCTAGGAGTAAACGTTTTTACTCAACTGCTTCAGAATGTTATTTAAATAAAAAATCCTAGAAAGTAGATGGGGTATTTTGTGCTGCTTCACCTGCAACAAGAATGTGCTATCATTTACTCCATATGCCTATTTAAAATCCTGGGCATGAATCATTAATACTGACCCATATAGAAGCAAGGAGGGTCAAAGCCTGTTTTCTTTCCCTCTCTAAAAATCCAACAGAAGTGTAGGTTAACAGTGACTCACGTTAATCTTAGCTGAGGTGGTTGAACCTTGGGAATCCAAAGAATGACTGTTGTTTCATACATTAATTAAAGATTCACTATAAAGACTCCCTTCAAATGAGGAGTGTACAGGCTGCTATCTCTGGCATCCTGGCAGACATTCTTGTTTGCATATGTTAGAAATCAGGTCCCAGCTAGGGAAACCTGACCACAAGATGGACTGCTTCTGTAGACATAGACCTTTTCTCAGTGTGGACCCAGAAGTGCAGAAAGTTTGGGTGTCAGCGGTTTTGAAGTGGCACCCTACACTGCTAAGAGCAGAACCCTGTCCATAAGGAGTACATTTACAACTCCTTTTCTGGTCCCTGTAGTTCATGTTCCTTTGCTTTAATTTAGAACACGTGGAAAAGTGGACACATACTGTTGATATATCTGGTACAACTTTAAATCGAGTGTAAGGGTTTGCTCTGGAGCCACAAGGAAAACTTCTACCAGTTTCCATGCATTTCCTGGCTAAATTTGGTCCACCAAGAATCGCAGCAGTGCCTACATGATATGGATGGGTTTTTCTGAAAGTCTCTAATTTTGTCTTGCATAATATTCAGGTCTGCATTTCTAGTTACTGTGTCTAATTTAGGAAGATTCTCTGGTTTTCTGTCCACTTTATGTACATCTTGGAAAATAAATGAAAACAGGCATGACTCAAACAATAAAAAGTTCTAAATAAGGAAAATCGGATAGGCACTGTTGGAACTTTTAAATGAAAACCTGGTACAGGAAGAAGAAATGAGTCTAACAAATAAATTTCCTATGCATTGAAAGATCAAATAGAATCAAAAGCTGAGCAGTTAATATGACACATATTTACTGCCTATGCTGCAGAATAACAGCACTCTCCTTCCAGGCAAAACTATCAGGAAGAGTCTGAAAAACTTATCACTCAATGCTTTATGGTTTTTTCCTCCATTGTTCACATTCATATGTAGCCAAATCTTCAAGTCTTGACCTACATTATACTCACTCCCTGCCAAGACAAAATTGACACTAGGCCTATATTGTCCCTTGCTCTAGAGCATACAAAATGTTAAGGCTGGTGTTCTCACAGCTACTGTTTCTCAATAGGGAATTTCATGGCCTTTTGAAGTAATTCAACATCTTGTTTACAGCGAAGTTTGAAAGACAGTCATGCATCTAAATCACTTACACTAGTTTGAAAACACTGCTCTAGAAGAACTAAAGTGAAGTCACAGGAGCTTGGCCAAAGAGAAGCAGGGTTTCAGATGGGAGACCTATAGAAAGTATTTAGTTTATGAGCTCAAGTGAGGTTCCTATGACTGCCAACCTGCCTCATGCCCTGGCTTGTGTCTGACATCTGCGCAGTGCTCTGTCATGTGTATCATCGCCAGAGATCTTGGAGCAGGAGATGTGCTGACAGTCCTGCCGGCAGTGCTCAGGGCTAGGTGCATGTCATTCCTCTCTCACAGCAGAGTTGGCTGTACAGCATGGTCAGTCGTCGAAACTTGCTCCAGTTAGTAAACAGAGCAGGAGAGACTTGCAAGATTCACAGGGAGGTGTTTGTCAATGTTACTGCTCTGTTTTAATAAGCACACTCCAAACATGACAGATGTTACTCCAACAGCTCCTGAGTTTCTTGCAGTTCCACTCTAAGAGCCAGGCCTTAGTGGAAGGAAATATGAATTCCCATGTCAAGTTTTTTGTTTCTGGAAGCCAAGTCAATCTAATAGTCACCCTTTTGATACCTGTAAATAAGTTAGCACAGCATTTTCACCGTTGGAATTAACTGAGTACCTAATTACAGTGACAGAGAACTGTTCTTTCGTGGCCTAATTAGAATATTGAAATACTGTACTTACCCTCCACTAAGGCCCATGTATGTCTGTGTGAACATTCTTTCTTTAAAAAACAAAACCAAAGCACCAAAATCACACATGGGCTTATGTGTTGGTAAAAGACAGGAGCAAACTTGTGTATGTCCTACAAGGAAGGTATTTTCTGTGAATTGGGCCGTAAGATTGCAATTCTAAGCAGCCACACAATTAATTCTTCAGTTATGCAGTCCAATTAGGACAAATGCTTCCTTTCTAGTTTAATTAGAGATGGGTAAGCTCGTTTGAGCTTATTTGTATAAAATATGTGCTCATTAAACAAGGCCTGGATTTTGTTCAGCTTGTTAGAAATGTTGTAAAAAAAGAGCTTTCTCACACTGGCTCTAGCCTTTTTAACCCTTTAAAGACCACCAATCTGACAGTCCATCAGTTACCCTCAAAGCACAGTACACTTGCTTGTCCCAGAAGAAGGGTGATTGCACTACAGTTGGAATATTTGTAAACTCCAAGCTGCCATGCAGATAAACATCTGCCACCATCAGAGATCACTTATTATGACATCTCTCCCTGGCTCTAATGCAACTGATAAAGTGTTTGTAGGGTTTGTGAATCTTTTTTCAGAGCTCCCTGTCAGCCAAATGAAGGAGAAACTTTGCGACTGATGCATAACCCGTGTGCTGAGAGAAGAGCAGAGGACTTAGGAACCAGTACATGGGTACCTCTGTGGGGAATGAAGTAGAAAGATTTACACGAAAACTATACAGGATGAAGCCACAAAAGGCATAAAGTCAGTTGAAATGTCCCAAGGAAAGGCAATGCCAATTATTTGAGCATACTATTTCCCCTTTTCTCCTCTTATGTTAATTATTCCTTTTGTGAGCTCAGCTATTCAACAGAGAGTTGTTCATGGAAGTGAAAGCACATGCATGAATCTCATGCTAAAAAACGCCCCAAAGCAGGACATAATTTATTCAAACTATACCTTCAGAAAATCAAGCACTCCATCCTTGTGATCAGGGCAGATTTTCTCCTGACATGTTCCTTCAGCCTTGGGTCTCTGAAGCGGAAGGGAGGAAAGATTGAGCCTCCTTCCAGGCTACATGTGGGCACAGAGAAATGAAGCCTCACCAGACACAGCTGAAAGCAACCAAACCTTGGCAGAAACCATGTCACAGGGGCAACACCAGAGTAGGAATCTCCCAGATGGCTAGAAACAGCACAAGGGCAAGCTGTCAAAGATTAAAGTCTAATTTATCCCTCTTGGAACCACACATTCCCCAACACTGTCAGCAAAATGGACAAATGCAAACTACAGGCTCACACAAAGTGGTAGATGGCAGCCTTGGCCAAATGAGCTCTGGGGCATGACACAGCTATCTTACAAATGCAAATCCACCCCTTTTCTCCTGCACGTGAGGGGGATTAAGCATGCAACAAGTGTGCATTCAAATATTGTGTGCACAAACACAGCTCTTGCCCTTTGAAATCCTAGCCCTGAACGCCTCTAGTTCCTGCTGTAATGCTTAGAGCCCTTGGTTTGAGAGGCACGGAAGGAGGAGAAAGCTTAAGCATGGTTCCCAGGTGATTTCTCCAGGGCAGAAAATAGCCCATAGATTAAACAAAGCTTGGATTTGGGGGTTTGGAGCCCATTGTTCACAGGCTGAAAGAAAATGGTATGGCTCTGGAGCCATGACTCTCTTGGCCTGAGAGTTGCCTGCAGCCATTTGCAGGTTGCTGAAACCTCTGAATCAGAGGGAAAATGTAGCAGTATACAAGATGAAGCTCTAGGCTGTGCATTTGGGAACACATTAAAAATCTACTCTAATGGAAACCTGGGCTTCAGAGACCATACGATCTCATAGCAATGAGACATGACTCAGGCTGACAAGCTGGGGTTTTGGCTTTCTCCAGGGCTCGGTGCTGAGCTTCTTACTGTCTCAACACTCACACTCTCAGGATTGCCTTGTGGGTGATACATAGTGTGAAATAAAGACACTGCAATTTTCATAATTTTAATTCCTGCAGATTTACAATGACATAATGGTATTTATGATCTTGTATTTTCACAGGTGTCATGTCATCATCTCTTAGGCTGACCAGGTTCTTCGTTACAGTTAAATGGGATGGGGTGGAGGGGAAATGTTGATTTTGAGCTGGGACCTACTGGGACCTGTCAGGTATTAGAAAAATAACCAAATGCAGACCTTTTATCAGCCATGTGTCAGAGGAAAATAACAGCAGAATTTCTCTTTAAGGGTGTATGCTGGTCTCAAGATACTTTTTAATTTCAGAGGGAGATTTCCTAAATAATCAACCAAAATGCAAAGGGGAGACCTTCATAATTGGTAACTTGAAGAGCTAGTGCAGAGCTATTTCCTCTTTTCTCTCTCACTCTCCTTACAGACAACTTGTAGCAAAAACTCTATTGACAGACAACCTGTAGCAAATAGAAACACTAGAAGAGATGACCATGACCTAAGGACTGGAGGGTCTCCCCATCAAGTTACAGAAGGGGAAGCTCTTCTGGAAAAAAAGCAACATGAAATTTTCTCTTATTTCTGTGAATGAATGGTACTTTCCCACAAAGGAAATATTTTTTTCTACTCTAAATTTTCTGCTGTGGGAGCAAATTCAATCATAGGGGTCATTTTACTGGAACTATACTTGTCCCTCAAAGTTGGACTTCAAATACTTTGCAACAGATTAATAAAATACATAGGCCAAAAAAAAGGAGAGGAAATACAACAATAGAGACATGTTTCCTGTTATCTAGGAGACTTTCAGTTTTTATTTTTTGGTTAGGTACTATATGTTAGTACACTATATAGTGTTAGTATGAGCATGATTGCTAAACATAAGTCTGAGTCATTTAAGTTGGGTCTCCCCTGACTTCCCTTTCTGAACACTGGCAAGTCATTGTGATTTTATTTCAAACCAAACCTCAGTGTCAGAGAAGTGACTGGCCTAACTCCCAGCTCCCATATGCCTTTGCCCTCATCTTATCTCAAACTTCAGTGTAACTGTCAATATCCTCAGAAAAGCTAGGATAAAAATGTGTAAAATGATTACTTCTGGTTTTCAGATACTATACATACTATAAGATACAATGAAGTGTGCTCATATGTTTTCTTCCCTAACCACAATCCCGTGAGCTCAGAGAGGGAGGACACAGTTATTCTAGTTGACACTTGCCCAAATATGCTAAATTTGCCTCAAGCAATTGCCTTCTGGGTAAAAAATTCTTTGAGCACTCAAACAGCCCAGAGAGAGCAGGAGCAACTGTCCTGTCATTATGCCAAGCACTTGGAACAGCAGCTACGCCGTGTGTCACATTAATGAACATTTACAATTGCAAGAGGTTAAAGGTGGAAAGGGAGTGTGGATGATAGAGATACCTCTGGAATTTGGCTGACAGATCACAGGGAAGGCTGAGAGGCCTGTAAAAAGCTAAGAAAAGCTCCTAAAGTGAGAATTCTTGCAGGATGAAGAATGCTTGCCTACACCTGCTGGATTTGCTGCGTGTTCTAATATATCTGTGATTGAAAGGAATATTTTTCATTAGGGACAGAGAGCACAGGCATCTCCCCGTCATTGCACTGAACAAAGAGGTATAAAATTGCTATGTCTATGAAGCTGGTAATGAGGTCCTGATAACTGGGGCCAAACCTGAGTTACTGACAAGGGGATTTTCAGGTACTGCTGTTGCTTTTGGCAGTATGTCAAGGAGGATGCGCAGCTCTTGTCTTGGCATCAGACAGCAGCACTGTCCCTTAGCAGAGATTCTTCACTGTTACAGTGCAGATATTGCAACACGATGTATCAGACAACAAGGCCCGTGGAAAGAAATATATCTGGACCAATTCTTGGTAGATGTTTCAGAGATGTTTATTTCTCCAGCCGCATGGCCGGGGCTCTGCCAAGGAACTGCTAAAATCACGGGACCCGAGGGTCCTTGCCCGCGCAGGGAAACACAAAACAACCACTGGGGAACGAGGCTGACCAGGGGCTTGGGAAACCCAGTGCCTCCCCCCCAGGGCCCCTCTCCCAGGACCACATGGCAGGGGGGAGGGCCCCAACACTTCACTAAACTAATAAGCCTTAGGATATGGTGGGTAGACTTTGCATAGACTAAAAGAAGAGATAAAATTAGATGACAGGAACTAATAATATTTTTTTTACAGTGGAAGCTGATCATCAATGGAGCCCACAGATTTGGAAAAGGGAGATATATCAGAATCTGCTGGTTATATCTGTTATTTAGGAGGTAGAGATAAAGCCTGATGAAAAAGAACTACAGAAAGTCCTCAAAGAACTAAGACATAAAGTAAGAAAATGGCAGATGAAATTCAGTGTAGATAACTTTAAACTGAACGTCAGTGAAAAAAGTTCCATCTTAATTTATACTTTGAGCACCTCTGGTGGGACTGTTTCTCTATGGAAACAGGATCTTGGCTTTCATACAAGAAAACATCCATCACTGTTCTATATGGGTTTAAATGATAATTTGTGTGCTTGGAATTATTTGAGGGAAAAAAGAAAAATAGCACAGTAGAAAATGCCCCAACTTTTTTTCTCCCACACCTTAAGTACAGTGTAGTCCCTTAAGGACATACAAGAAATGGAAAAGGCAAAGAGAAAACTGAGAAGAGTGTTTGAATGTTTTTGTTGAAGGAAGAATTAAACTAGAGCTCTATGGGAAAGATTATTGAGGTTGTTGCTGTTAGTAATTCCTAATAAGGCAATCAGTGTAATGGGAAATAAATAACAGGGAAAAAACATTCATCATTTCCTCTGTAGCAGGAACCAGGGGACATCAAGTGAGATGAGTGCAGAAAACAAAACACAAAATACCTCTGCAGGGTGCTCCACATAGAGGGCATCAGGGCAGTGGGCATATTAGGTATGCAATATTTCAAGAAAGAATTACACAAATTCAGAGAAGAAAAATCTGATGGGAGGCTACTGCTTACACAGGCCCCGGAATTATTGAACTGCTTGTCATTGGATATTAGGAAAGTGTTTAAGAGAAATATACCTCTTTCCTTGACATCTGGCATCGGACACTGCTGGAGATGGGATGTTAGACAAGGTCAGCGTTTAGTTCTGATTATTTTTCTAAGTTTTTGGTCACCTTTCTATTTGCAACATACCACAAACTATCCCTCTGGCACTGCTATGACACAGCTGCAAATGTTTTTGTACTCTCCCCACCAGAACCATGGTGATTCAGATAGCTGCTAGCAGATGAAATCTGCTCTTATCCTCGAGCTTCGTAGGGCCATTCCTCAAACCAAGCTGGTGTGTGGTTAACTTTGGGTATAGCAGTCACTGACTTCTGTAGGACTTGGTTTAAAACTATGTATCTGCTTAAGAATTTTTCTGAAAAAGGAAAAAAACCCAATTATTACTTTGCTGAATGCAGAATATCACATTTATGTCTTTTAACTGCAAGAAATTATACCACTCAGCAATCAGAAATATGTATGGAAGCTAATAACTCTTCCAAAAATTTTAACAAATACTCTCTTTGTTCTATGTTTCAGACTGAGTTTTTTGTTTCTAATTACAAGATGCTGTCAGACTCTTTATAAACAACATCATATTTATTTTTAATTTTTTTTTTTTTTATTGTAGACAGACAGGTGCAGGCCAAGCACATGTCTCACTTTATATAGCTGGATAGTTCTTATCTAGCAAGATATTGGTTACTGAATTAGAGGAAATATTTAATCAAAGGAAAAATCTTTATCCACAGTAAAACTTGGGAAAAGATAATGACAAATCTGGATATTAGTAGTTTGGATGAATGAAATACCCAGTCTTGCAAACACGTTTCTGATGATCACGTTTCTAGACTGTCCTATTAGTTGTTTTCATCAGGATGTATTGAATTACCTCCTTTTCAATACCAGTATTAAGCCTTTGAAGAGATGATTACTTTATGCAAAGGATCCAAAATTATGAAAAATAACTGTGAAGCAGAGAAATGTACTGATGATAGATTCTGCAACTTTGAAGGCACAGTTACTACTCTCCAATAAGTGGACTGCTTTGAGGAGTTAAAACAGGAAAGTCAAGACTTATAGGCAGCTTGTCCAAGGAAGATATGAGATCCTCCTGTGTGTAGGTGACAAACACTTCATGGAAAGACAAACCCTGAAATTTCCCTCCACTGTTTCATGGGATAAGATGGCTGCACAAGTCCTCTCCTCAGCCTGTTTGGACAGGACAAATAAGCCAGCCTCAGAAAAGTTTTCATCCCAGAATAAAGGAAGTGTTGATCCAGAGGACATGGTTTAACCTGTGAACTGCTTATTGCTTCATCCTTACATGATACTACAACAAATTAGGCCTTTCTTTGGGTTTGTGACAGTGGAGCAGAAGAGGCTGCATGTTCTTTCAGCCTCTTCTGCACCTTTGCAATCCAATTTCCCGTCATGCCCTTCTAAGAGACAGACGAGTGAAGTTATTCCAGTTTTGAAACATTTACTTGAAATCAGACTGCGAAGCTCACAGGCCATTATGCTGCTGGCAGCATGGGGTCTCTTCATTTCCAGTTCTGAGTTTTCATCACAACATCTTCTGCCAGAAGCAGAGTTCAGACAGCCTCTAGGCACTTCTCTGGAGATCCAGTCAAACCTTCCCACGAATGCAAAGTGACTGCAGGCAGCCCACATATGTGTGAGCCAGAGGAAGAAAGCAGGGATCAGAAATTTAATAACTCATTGTAAAAAGCGAATGCCTGGAATTTCAAGTATACTTCCATTCTGAGGACTACATTACAATAGAGTTGTCTATGTCTCTATATAACCATGGGATTAAAGACATTTTCCCAGTTTAATCAGGGTATAGCCATGTCCCCTGCAATCTTTTGCGACACATCCTTTGTTCTTTTGGTTGGCAGATCACAGCATTGTACAAGAACTCACTGAGGTTTTCTGTTCTCCAAATACATGCCTCAGGCAGACCTTCTAAACTTTTGACTCTCATGGGAGGACTTAGCATGTCTTAACTGTGAAGATGTCTGCCTTGTCCCTGCATGTCCCGGCCACTCATCATTGCATTCTTCAAGCTGTGCTACAGAGACCTGTATTCTGCTTCTGGAAATGTGTCATGAATTCCAGCAGGCTGGTAGTACCTTCTAAGACTCTTCTGGATTTGCAGTTATTTGCAGTGGGGAAGCAGAGAACAAAGGGTCCTGACACAACATGCACATGTCTTCTCATCTACTCTTATGCTTCATTACAAGTTGCATTAGACAAAATAGATCAACAAAAATAGATCAACATCTACTCATATTCACTGGGAGCCCTGGGACACAGTCCACTTTCAGTTTAACTCCTGAAGCGCCTCTGTCTCCCAGCTCTCTCAGGGAGATAAGTTTGGATTTTTATTTCCAGAACACCTACCCACCTTGCATGAGCCTGGACCCAATCACGCGATTACAGAAAAACAGGGTCCTTATGATGAGGCCATGCAGTTCCCCCAGTCAGAAAGCCACTACGAAACTTCTCAAGGAGGGTTCTCAAAGACCATTGCTGGAGTGAGTAGATCTGCTGAGACTTGTAAGCTTTGAGTCCCTTGCCTTGTGACCTTGTCCACCTGTGGCAAGGGTATCCAGGCTTTCTGGTCCCCCCTTGCTGGCACAGCACAGGATCAACACCCATGTCACACCTGGGGCTATGGATCTGAAATGATGCTAGAGGTGCCCATAGTGACTGTGGTTTGGACACAAGGATGAGCTCTTGAGTGGTTCCTCTGTGTGTGTGCTCTGCAGAGCCACACGTCTCCCATCTCTTATACTGGCCTTGCTGTCATGCTTATACTCACTTGCATACCCATACAACACAGCATCATCCCACATGATGAATCCTGCCCCTTCTTGCTCTTCAATTTTCCCTTTCACTCTGTCTCTTACACTGTTTCAGTTCTGAGCCCTTCAGATGTGAGCCCTGTCTTTGCCTCCTTGTCCAACCTCCCCTCTTTGCCACTTAAAACCTGTGGCACAGTGTTTTTCAGGTGGAGAGGAGTTTATGGCCTTGGGCATAAAACAAGGCTGTGGAAAATAATTGCAGCCTCCTCAATCAATTTCGAACATGTTATGACTGGGTTATTTCATCGGATTGTTTCTGCAGCTTTGGAAAAGCCAAAGATATGAGCTCAGCATCTGCTGCTCCTTGCTATCCTTGTTTTAAACTATTATTATTTTATTGGCTAGTGTAGTGGGAGACTGAGGAAGTGCCTGTTTGGTTTGACCAAACTTCTCAAACAGATGTTTTCCAATTGTGAGAGGATCTGACCTTTATATAAATCAAGAACTGTTTAATGTTGTGCCCAAACACTGGAAATAATGGCATCGTTTAGTGGTGGTTTTCATAACTTAAAAGGTAAATTTCTAGCTGGGATGAAGAGTAGTTGTATTTGTACTTGTATTGTTTAAATTAAAATCCAGGTCTATTGACTGTTCTTAATCTATTTGCCTTCTAGCATTGTTCTGAGCATCTTCGAAGTTGTAAAATGAGACATCTCAATTGATGGGAGAAAAGTGCTTAGTAGAAGCAGAATACCAGAAACCCACTAACTCACTAATCAGTTATTATAGTGACTTTGTCAGACCATAAATTGCAGCTATTGCATTTCCCTATAAACAGACTTCCCTACTCCGATACTGAGGGCTGACATCTGGGACATGTTTGAAATATCACAAAATGGGTTACACATACAGTTTCTTCCAGTTCATTCAGAGAGATAAACCAGAGTAGATGAGGTAAAGCATGAAACCAAGGGTGGCTTTGGTCCTGTGTTTCCCATACTTCCTATAGCTTTTTGTCTCTTTTGGGAGACTCTGTATGCCAGCAAGTTGCTCTGATTATTTATTTCCACTGCACTCAAGTGCACAATTCATTATGGACAAATTTCCTTCTCTTCCTTCTATCAAAAGAAAAGTCATGTTGAAGTTCTGGCTCTGATGATATTTACTGTGTTTACTGAGCATCAGGAACAGGATGACTGCATCTTCACTTTCTGACAGCGAGACCTACTTCCAAACATCTTCCTCTTCTTGCTTTCTCTTTTCTCAAGGCTGCCCTCTGGACACACAATATTTTCTACCCCTCTCTACTGAGATCACCTCTTTACTTCCAGATATGAAACAAAATCTCTTCTGACAATCTTGGAGCAATTGCAAAGTACTGGATTGAGATTGTTTCCTTATGACAATGAAATGAAAACACTACTTAAAGTGATACAGATCTGAGCAGCTTTTGAATGCATGACTTGATTTTTAAAACCTCATGTTTTAAATCCTGATTCCAGTGCTTGGGCTTGAGTTTGAAAATACAAATTGCTCATGTATTAAAGGACAAATAAAAACAAAAGAGTAGTCCTTTGCAAATTTGGCTGTGGAGCCATTGTTTGTTCACATGATCATTTTCTCTTGCTTCTACCTGTACAGAACCTTTAGCTTTGAAATTTGCTTTGGGCTTTATGTTGAGCAAGCCAAAAATCAAAGTGCAGTTTGGATACAACCACAAAAAAAAGTTCACAAAGCTGGTGAAATACAAATTTTGTAAGGTCTCCAGCCAAATACCATAAGTAGCTTTCCACATACAGAGACACTGGTCACAACTTTGCTTTGTAGATTTGCAAACCTGTGACTAATCAAAATTCATTTATGGAGTGCATTGCGAAACCTGAAGCCAGATGTGTTTTGCGTCATTTAGAGTTTATTGGGTACATCTAGTTGGAAAGCACATTTCTTTTTTACTCTCTTCATTGGGCAATGTTTGCACACAAAAATTCCTTAAGCAACCCACAAACTGTCTTTAAAATATTCATTTTCTTTGTAGCTGAACACTTGAAAGTTTTATATCTGAGCTTATCAAGCTGCATGACACTGCTTTTCCATACATACACATAGGCATCTCCACTTGTGGTACTCCATGCCATCACATAAGAAATCTGGTGATAACTAGATGTTCATAATAGGGCAAGCAATGAGAGAATTTACTAATATGTTGTTTTCTAGTATTTATTTGTCATGGAGATGTTAATCTAAAAAAAATAAAAAATACAGTAAAAAATTGATTTTTGTAATTTGGTAGGCTTAATTCATATCAGCTAAAGCACAGCAATGTATTCTGAAGCTCAGTTAGAAATGTGCACACATTTTTAAATGCATAATCCCAAGAATACAGAAGGTAATGCATTTTGCATCATCCTGAATGAATTTTAAATTGACTGTTTTTTAGAAAAATACATGGGAACAGAAACTGAAGTCGCAATCAAGTATTTTACACATTAGAAAATCCACAAAGCAATTCTTTTTGGGCTTTTCCATACAGTAGGTAAATCTATCATTTTTCAAAATTAAACTCACACTACGGGTGGCTTCACAGCAAAACTATGGTTTTATTATATTTCTGAAATTCCTGTAGCCAAGATTAACCAGAGAAAGTTTAATATCATACCTGACTCACAGAGGAACAGAAAAAGCATTTATCAGTTATGTTAGAAGCCACTGAATGGCATTTGTACTTCATTCTTTTGTTCTTCAGTGTTTTGTCTGAAGAACTGCTCTTCTCAGTTTAGAGACAGCCCACAAACTACAGTAAGAAACAAACCTTGAATTACTTATATACTTATATTGTCCCTAGAGAGCAGAGCTGCGCACTTATATGCAGAGAACTGAATCAAGGACCATCTGTTTCCTAGGTTTCATATGCCAATAATATCTAGGATTTTTTTCCAAGCTTGTGATAAGCTCAGCTGCTGTATAACTCTTTGAAGAAATAAAGGGATCATAACTGAAGCATGGCATGAATCTGTTTCATCCAGCACAACCCAAGCAAAAGCTCAGGTTTGGTCTTACCCTTGCGCATTGATCAATACCTTATGCCAGCATATTAACCCCTTAACCATCACAGAAGGAGGCAATATTATAGCAAAAAAAATCTCCAGCAAGACCCCTAGTTTCACAAAACAAACAAGCAAACAAAACAACAAAAAAAAACCCCAAAACAAAACAAAAGAAAATGCTTAATCCTCACATCCTCTCGTTTCAGAAAGGAAGTGTTTTATGCAGCCACTACTATATATAAAGCAAGCACTATAAGAAGAGCAAATCTCTGTGCAGCACCTGTGTCCATTTTATAAAGAACGTTGTTGAGCCCAAATGGGGTGGAGTAAATGAATAAATTAAAAACCTGTTTCACCTGTGGAATCTACTTATAAATATGCAAGCATTAAATTAACTGTTAGAACTGTGTCATAGGAATTTTTAGGGAACATACGCTTTTAGAAGTCTGAGCTTAATTAAGGTTTTATTAAGAAAATATTTGTTAATGGCATTATTCTTCGTACGCCAGCTGTTTTAAAAAGCTGTTCTCTCTCTGATGGGGCTAGTAGGGGCTATCATGGGGCTAGTAATACTTTTTCAAAAGTTCAGTTTATTTGTGGGATATTATATATGTGAGAGAAGTCTTCTCCTACAGAGTTTTTTTCTGATTTATATCAGTCTCTTTTTCCTTATACTCTGTCTCTTGCTGATAAATTTACTTGCCTACACAAAGTGAGCAGAATTTCAGAGCCAAAAAGTGATTTCTGCTATTTTATATAGCATGGTATGTCTCTAAAGCATTGCTTGTTCTGTTTATACAAAGTATACTTAAATAGCTGAATTTTCTCCTGTTCGTTCATGTAGAATGCAATGCCACAGCTAAAATGGCACTAATTTCTACTTTTTCCACTGTATTTTAATTTTCAGAAGAGTATAAGGACAATGATAAATAATATATCTTGAAAACATTAATTGCACACAGTTCTTCTAAAAAAAATTTATACATCTTAAAAACATTCTTAGTGCAATGCAATTCCTGTACAGCTATATATAACTCTCACATTTTGACCTGGTGATCAGAAGGCAGCTGATGTTGTACTTGGGCACCAAGTCCACTCTGGGGATCCTGTAACATCTTCATGAACTTCTGGTGACAAAAGTGATCATTCTCAACCAGATATGAAGAAAGACATGTATATGTGTTTACTGATCCTTTTTAGGCTGAAGTCTGGGCTTCACTCTTCCCTGTATCACTTGTAAAGCCAGGTAAAAAACACAAACCAAAAAATAATTTGTAAGATTTCTGCCAAATAATTTCTGGACTAGAAGGCAGCACAGTGAAAATGTGCTCCTGAGAGAGTACAGGTGTGTTATATTCAGCTGAACACATAACTTCCCCTGAGTATTTCTCTTTGTCTGTAGCCAAGCTGGGGTTCCCTGAGGAAAGAAGTAAGGAAAGCTCATCAGGGACTTAGTGTGGGTTATCTGGAAGAAGTGTTCTTTTTGTGTTTCCCTCTTATATTTTAGTGACCTTCCCTCTCTATGAAGAAAACCCGTCATGGGTGTCTTACTGTCTTTTTTTGAAAAGAGCAGCATACTCCTTGGCTTAATATGCCTCATGTGCCATACTGACTGTGCTGCAGGAGACCCTCCTGGAAATCAGAAACAGAAAGCAAAATTTGCCACTGCCTTACTCAAGACAGAAAGAAGCAAGTTTCTAGAGAACATGCAGGTTTCTATCAGACAATGAGGTGATTTTTTTTTTTACAGAAACCTACCCATTTACAGATGGAATCTGACAGTTTTGTTCTGTACAGATGAGCTGTCTACTGTTTTGCAAATTTTATCTAGTTTATCCAACAAACTACAAAAGAAAACACTGTGGAGAAAGGGTAGATCCCGGAAAACCTTGTGAGTGTTTAATTGTTCTACACTTTTTCTTCCTTTCTGGACCCTTATCCTTCTGTGTGACTGAAGGCACAAGGGGCAACTGCATGGCTCTTGCTCGGACAGGGGGGTGGAGAAGCACGTGGGGGTCAGTCATTGCAAGACTGCCAGGAGACCATGCTAAATGCACTGGGACCTTCCTCTAAACCAACCAAAGGAGACAAGAAATGGACTGCAGACACAAAAATATAATATCCCTTCAATGATGTTATGATTTACTTTTTTAAAATGTTTGCTGCTGGAGTGCAGCTTTACAAAGTGCTTGACACTGTCTCACTGCTTGACAGTGTCTCCCTGCTCCTGCTTTATACGCTTCATTGCTTCATTTACGAAAAACTGACATTTACAATGTAATTATTTTAAACTAAATGGGTTCTTTTATGTCTAAATGTGCATATTTTCAAAAGACCTGTTTTCATTAAAATATATAAAGCAAATAAATGCAATATATTTTGGGCATTAGATCAGAAGGCTTTAGTCAGGTCTTTTTTTCCATGTCACCTCCTAAGGGAAGTACACATTAAGTTGCTTAGTTTGTATGGCAACATAAGTACAACTTTTCATCACCAGTGGTTCTCAAAGAAAGCTTAGTTTTCCAGTGGGACACACAATCTTCTGCTGGATGGAGCTCTGAAAGCAATCTAGATGTTTCTCCATTAAATAACTGTGAACATGAGGGATGTTCCTCTATTGCCCTTGAAAAAGTCCCTGAACGAGCTCCTGAGGAATCTGGGCTGAAGATTGCTTTCAGATTTGTAACAGATTGGTGTGTTTCTGAAGTATTGTAAGTGTGCTCCTGCACTGTGTGTATGTATGTGTGTGTGCGAGCATAGATAAAAACATCCTCATGGTCAAACATCAATCAAAGGGAATATAGCCTGTGTTTTGGCTTAGATTGGCAAAGAGGAAATTAAATGCTTCAAAGGATTATTAGGACATTGTAAACACTGGAATATTTAAACAAGAATAGGAAAAATATGAAGCAGGACAAGAAGATGAAAGAGAAAGGCAGGCATGCAAAACTAACCCCAACAGATAAGTGTCCTGCTTTCAGATTTTCAGTAAATGTTCAGTGACTGGCAAACTTGGTCTTGACTGCCTACCAAATATGATGATTTTATGCAAGACCTTATAACCCAAGAAATACCTCAGATGAGTTATTTAGCACTTATCTCAAGCTCTCTCTCTCTCTTTCTAGTGCTAGCCTTAGTGTATTTCTTATATATGGACATTTTTCTAATACACACTCTCCTCCCTTCCTAATTTTCTTAATACAGGGCTTTGATTTAAAACCCACATCTGTGTTAGGAAAGAGCTAGAAGCTCCTGGGAAAGGGGAGGAGCAGTACTCTGCCCCCCAGGAAGAAGCAGGGTCAGTTTGTTTTTTCCTGGCTACTACACAGCAATTTTCATTTTCTTAGCAAGAAGAGGATGCATCTAACCTTCCCCCTCCTTTTTTAAATGGTGGTGAAGGTAAACTGGATTTCTTTAAAGTCTTTAAAGGATCTTTAGCTAGTATTCTTAAAAGTGACTTCAAAATTTACTCTAGAACCTTTGGAATGACACGTTTTAACTAGCATAGACATGGCTGAGTATGCTCTTAATAAGCAGCAGGTAGCTGATAAGAAAGTCAAGGCTTTGCCCTCAAACTGAGTTACCACCTGCCAAAATAAAGCCCTGCCCTGCCAGAAAATGCTCAGAAGACAAGGACTGTTGTGTCCTAGAGACTCCAAGGCCCTGATTTTTTTTTTTTTTGGGAGGGGGGAGGGGGGGACTAGGGGGGGTTCTTCAGACCTGCAGCACCTTTTATTCTTACCTGGTAGCACTTCTTCAAAGATGGGGTATGATTTTAACTTATGCTTGTGCTAAACAGCCCTCAATAGTACAATTTATAAAGTAGGCCTGGAGAGGCCTTAAAGTCAAATCCCATTATGATTAACTGGAGCAATTCTTGACTTTTATCTAAATAGCCATAACTTTTGACATGAGTTCCAAACAGCTTCCCAAAATAGCTACATCCAGTATACTTCAGACTCTTTAGAATATTACTGCACACAGGTTCATGTTATTGTTCTTAGTTTAGCATGCATTTCACACCTTTTTGCAGCTGGTTGAACTGTTTTTCTTGGAAATTAGTTATCTAGGAACCACTTCTTTTATGTGGATAGCTCATTCTCAAAGTGAACCTATATTTTTGTAAACATAATACTTTGTGTATTTTTCCTGGATGACTTAATAAAATGTTAGCCTTCAAGTTCCTGATACATTGTGTATATAAACTATTATGTTTGGTTTCTATTCATAGTTCTTAAAACACCTTGATTTTATGGTTTTTGTGATTTTATGGTTTTTGCAATTTTATTTTTTCAAGCCTGAAAACAACTGAAACAGATCATAGTACTCATAGTTACTAGCCTTTCTTGGAGGCTAATAGAGCTCCAGTTCCTTCTCAAATAAGATTTTCTTCACTTGCAAATAGCAAGCTGTACTAGGGAATAAAATGGCACAATTACCCAAGCCATTTATGTTTTCGCACTCCTTTGGTTAAAAGACAATGAGGCTGCAATCAAACAACAAAGTTTAGACCCTGTCTACAGTATTTTAGAAATGTTAGCTATTTGAGCAGTTGAGTTTTTGGGATCTGTTTCTACAATAAAGAAGGATTTTTTAAAAAATTGATTTTATGAGGAATTACTTCCTTCATCCAGTGTCTTGCACCTGGGTGGGGTAAATGAACTCTTGAATATTGAGTTTTTCTATCACAAGTACCCCTTTTCACACCTTTGGTGTGCATTATGCTACCATGACACTTTCCCTGTCACTGAGTCAGTGATGTCAGCAGCAGCTGTGCCAGATGACTGGGACTATAGGATACATTTTTACTACATGAAGCAGATGCTCTTCTTTATTTAACATTGATTAAAAATCAATCTGTCTTCTAAGTCTTCCCATCTGCAAAACACATAGGCTCAGGAAGTGCGACTGGGATTTTGATTAAGTACATGTTTTCCTTTCCTCTTCTTTTAAAGGTATGAATGAAACATGAGGAAAATGACACCCAAACTTCCGTGGTGTGTGAGGATTTTAAAATACTCAGCCAACTTTTTTCTTTCTTTTTTTCTTCTTCAGACACAGTAGATTATTTCTTACATCTGGGTTTCAGTAGAAACAGGAAGCTGATGAGTCAAATGTCCATAGGGATTGCCCTTATGGCTATTTCAAAGCTGTTGGCAAGAATGAGGTAAATCACCTCAAACCTCAGCTTTTGAGGTTTGGTGAAGAATGCACTGCTGAAAAGGCTTCAGAGAACTTTGGAGGAAGCCCCCTGGCAGGGAGATGGTCACTGAAATAATCGAGTGATCTCTAGTCACAGTTGCTTGAAGTCCACTCTAAATGCAATTATCAGTCTTTAACCATGTCGGTTTTACAGAAAATATCCACCTCCCTAAGTGACTTCATTATGACTTGTAAAAATTTTGTGGAGAACAAAATCTATTGTCCAACATCATCACAATTTTGAGACAATTATTCTTATCTTCCTGAAAGGGAGGAGACAGTTTTAAGAGGGAGTGCAATTTCTGCTGTACTATATGTGTGGATCTAGCTATTGACAGTATTTGAAAGAATTTTGCTGTATTTTCCTGGGTGGGTGCTAGCCTAGCTGAAGGATGGAAAACTGCATGAAATAAAATGGGATTTTGTTACAGGCCCAGGGAAGGTAAAACCTTAAAAACCAGTTGCAAATGCATTTCCCATGGACAGTTCTCTTACTCCATTGCAACCAGTCCTATGCACATATTACGCTATAATTAAAAGTAAATTAAAAACAGCTTTCCCAGCTTGACACTTGCACTGTAAAAACAGGAAACTGAATTGTATAGTGAAGAATACTCAGTACAAAAGTTAACATGAACTAACTACTTATGAAAAAACTGTCATGAACAGAATTTTGGTATTTTATAGAAAAATCATCTATTAATGACTCGTATTTAAATTCAGTGTCTAAATAATAGGTAAAATGGTAAGATTATGCTTAGTTTGAGTAGTTTTATCTTTGGAGAGCCTAATGAAGGATGAGCTATATGAGCTATTGCAACAAAACCAACATTCAGTAGAGGAAAAAGAAGAGTAGAATAATCCAATTGTGCCATTAGAGATGATCAAAGTTTGGAGATTCATGGTTTCATCCACAGACTTGGTAAAATACACCGTGAACACATCAAATCCCCAGTCTGATACATGCAGATCTAGAATGAGCGCATGAAAATAGTGAAGTGTATGGCTTCATCTTTCTTTCTCTTTCTCCAATGAATGTGGAGAAGCTGGAAGTCTGGGTAAATAAGAGTCAGACATATCAATTAATTTAGGAGGAAGCTGTTTGCAATTAAAATATGAAAAATCCCAAATGGTGGATATTTTTGTGTTTAGTTAAAAACAGGACGAAGATGGAAACCCAGCTTGATTTTTCTTTCATTATTTTAAAGTTAAAATTGTCTAACCTTTTTTAAGGCATTTGAGTAATGTCTTATTCTTTACAATTATTAGGGCTTTTTTTTTTTCTCTCTTGTACAATGACATTATAAATTATTTTTGTAAAGCTGAAATATGATGTAAAATTATGAAAATATAGTATACACTTAAAATAAAAGAGCCAGACATTAAATCAGTGGAGAACCTGTCCACAGACATGTTTTCCCATATGAATGCAACAGATAAAAAACATAATAAATTCATTCATCTACACCCACTTTAAATATCTGAGCTGATCAGCAGTTTCACTGATGTGAGGCCAGACTTTGAAGTCTATCTTAGCTCTCTGGAATTCGACCAGCCACTTTCCAGACCATGTAATGCATTGCAGATCTCTCCACATTATGTATTCCAGATGGCCATATTCTTTGTGCATTTTGCCTTTCTTATTTAGGTTACTGGGGTAATTTGGGAATAAAACTTGCATGCTACAAAGTGACAACTGACATACCGTTATGCTATCATGCCGCTTAGATACTGATGATGGACTTTAATGAATGTTTATGAACTTTGGGGTTGTTGTTTTTTCTCCCCTCCTTCAATCACTTTTATGCCCCTGGATAATGAGAAACTGAATGTGGCAGATTCTTCATGCATCACATGTAAGGCTTGAGTTTCAGAGGTGCAAGCACCCACAACTTTACATGAAATTAATCATAGCTGGAAAACCTTAGCACCTTTTGTAAATCAAGCCACTGGTGAATGCAAGTTTCTCCTAGGATTTCCACAATAAGAAAAGCAGCCCATAAATTGAATTAGCTGAGGCCATCAAGCTTACTTTAGGGACCAGATTATCTGTATCATTGCAATCTTCTGCCTAAGGTTGAATTCAGTCATTCTCACAGGCATCAGCAAGATCTTATCCACTGCCACCCAGAAAACAGCAGATAGGCAGGCAAGTTATATAAGGCTCTTGTTCTCCTGAAAGGCTCTGAGAACATTGTACACCTTGGGAGATATATCTATGTCATTTGTCACTCAGACCTCTAGATGGATCTTTCATCTTCCACTTCATATTTTCTGTCTTACTACACAGACCTGGAACAAAGCCTTAGGTTTCCTAAGGCTATGTTATTCTCATCTCCCTGCCTTCACTTTGCACTAATCTCTCACTCCTTCCTTGAATCTGACAAGTCAGGAGCAGTTGGAATGCATTTGAAAAAATAGAACTCCAGAAACCACTACTTGTTCCATGTTTTACTACAGTAAATGAAAAAAAAAAAAAAAAAGGCACAGACAACTGTGAAAAGCCTTAAACAAACATAGATCTGAAACCTACAAACACTTAGGTACAAGCACAGATTAAACTGCCAAATGCTGGCAAAATTGGGGGCTGTTAGAGAAAAACATTGGGGAATACCTGAAACATAATGCCACAAATCTTGTTCAGTAAACAGATGAAAATTTCATCACTGTAGATAAATAACTTCTGTGTTTTCCAAGCAATGCCTCATACAATATCTGTCTTCAAAAAAAGATATTTCTGCTGTAAGAGCTAGCTAATTGAAATAGCTTGTTCCATATTGGTACTCAGCTAATGCCACCTGGAAACACAGATGTGGCTGGAAAAAAATTGGGGTTATTTTCAAAACTATATTTATTCTTTGTGCCACCTACTATGTCCACCAAAGCTTGTATCAGCACTGAAGAAGTATAGTGTGCAAACTTGAAATGGGACATGGGTTAAGAGCAGATTTGTCAGGGATGCCAGAACCCACGGTGTTTTCAATTTTCCATAATTTGAAGTGTTTGCTTTGCAATATGCTTTCTTCCTTCAAAATTTTCATTACTGTCCCCCACCCTACAAAAAACTATGGCCTTTTAAACTTCAAACCAATGAAAACTGAGCTTCCAAGTTATTAGGTTCCTGGCACAGCAAATGTCACTAATGTTGCAAAGACAAAAGTAATGGGAGACAAACTCCCCTGTCTATGACACCACAGTGAAATCTCTCCTTTCCCCTGGCCTGTGTCTATGGTCCAGCCCCAAAAATGGCACTGTCTAATATAGGTTATTTGTGACTATAGCCTGATGCTCTTTGCTGAGATGGGAGTAGCACATTGCCTCCAAACGTGATTTTCTGTCTCCTGCAGGAGACAGTTCCCAGCACTACCTCAGACACCATGTGGCTGCTCTCTTGGCCTCCTGGTGTAAGAACCAAGTGCCCACGAGGACTCCAGTTTCCAGGAAAATTCTATGGTAAGGTGTTGGCATCACAAAGGTTATTGGATATCCCCCAGTAGGAATGACTGTTTGACTATTTATCCTGTGGCTTTCCTGAGTGTCCAGGCACTCTCCCATACCCTCCAAAAAGCATTTTCTTCATCTCTCCATGTTCCTCTGGTACATACCAGAGGACAGAGATGCTTCAACTGTATTTGTAGAGACATATCATGGCTAGAAAGTGAAACTACAATCAGATTTTACCCCAGGCAGTGTCTTCTGTGCACAGATACTGAACAATTGTTTCCTTAGCTGTTATATTTGCAAATGAATTCTGTGTTTAATCAGGTTCCTTCTGGAGCTCTTTTTATTTTCACTGTATTCGCATGGAGCACTTCAAACCAGAGCGAATTAGGAACCCTCTGAATGTGGTGATAAAATAACAAAGCCTTTCCCAGTACATTTCAGTGGTTGGTGGGGGTTTTGCCGGCACCTGTGGCTGACCAGCTGCGAGCGAGGAAGAAAGCCATGAAGCTAGAGTGCTTATTCCATGTTCTTTGGTAAATCTTTGCACTCAGAATAAACAGTGCAGGTCCCAGAGACTATATTTTGTTTTCTGCATTTGCTTACCAAATAGGAAATAAAGCTGTTTTCCTATTTGCTTCAAGGTACACCATCAAATGAAAGTACAGCCTGCTACTTTAAAAAAGGAAATTGCACTTGTTGCATAAATCTCCAAAAATCTTCTTGCTCCCTTGTTTGGGTTAATGTTAATTTTTAAATTTTAATTCTTAAGAATTAAATTTAATTCTTTAATTCTCTTCAGCATTGCTCTCTTCTATGACACTGTTTCTCAGTCTAGCGTTTTGGGAATGAAAAAAATTCTCCAGTAAATTTTTGTATTCTTACAGACTGCCTCTTATCCCTGCTATTGTGAGAAAAGGTATTGAGAGGTAGCTACTTAGCTTAGCTCCTGCAGTTCTTATGCTGCTCATGCTCTTATTTTTAATATAATTATGTCCCCAAGGTGTTTTGACACACAGTTGCAATTGGAGTGGAGATCCTTACATCTGCCCTGAGTTTGTTTTTTTCAGCCTAATGCAGCTGCCACTGTCCAATACGCAGCTCCCAGCCAAAGCAGGGAAGTGGGCAGGATCCAGCGGTTCACACAGACACAACATGTGAGCAAAAAGGAAAAAAAAGAGTACAAATTACTTTTGATTGATTTGCTATACGTATTTTTGCATTACTACCATCAGAATAGCCCAGATGAGGATATATTCAGAGCTCTGAGTGATGAGGCACAATGGCTAATGAGGTTACATCTCTCTCACTGTACAGCTGATTGAGCCAAAATCAGTTGGCTGATCAAACCCAGCAAACCCGGCAAACCCTCACTTGGCCTATGAGTGCTGTCTTCAATCCAGGCAAGCCAGCAGCCTGTCCGCAGCCATGTGGCTGTCAAGACTTGGACAGGAACAGCACTTGGACAAGGCTTGTCCACCCCTGCAGGGACCAGAGGACAGGAACTGCCCCACCTCTCTCAAGCTACATCATTTCTATTAGGGACCCAAACCCTTATCTTTGCAATGTCCCTGGGAAGGCAATGAACTGTTACTCTGAAACACAACATAAAGAGGAATTTCTCTAGGTCTCATAAGAAGTACCTGTTGCAAGCAAAACAAATGCAAATTTCTCACGCCCATCTTGTCACACTGTCTCTCAAAATAATGCATTTCTTTAGTAGCTGGAGCTGCCTTCAGTGCTGAAACATCAGCTGCTTCTGGAAAAGTTTTGTATATAGTGCTCTGAGTCAGAAAGGTTTGAATTCCCCTTCTTTGTGGACATCGCTTCTATGTCATTCCACTTATTCCAAGAAAGGTAAACTGATGGGAAAAGCTACCCTGTTTAAATTATGTTGACCTTATTTTGTCTTAAAACAATTATCCTTCAGCTGCACTTTACCTAGATTTGTCCAGACACCTGATGCTTGGAAAGCAAGGCTGGCACAATATTAAGGATCATCCAGTTAACTATGGTCTGATTTCAATCCTACTTAAATATCTTCCAAACTTTCCATGTTATTCTAGTGAAAACAAAGTTACCTGGCAACTAAATGGGATTTTTATATAGTTGGTATTTAATTGGCTGCTTATCCTGAAAAGCATCAAGGATAAACCATGGTAAAACTGAGAGTTTATACATTTTTTAAAATCTGTGGCAAGGTCTTTGATTTACTGTTGAAAAAGTTTCCAGGATCCCAAAAAGTAAATAAAAGTAGGAGCAATGACAGGCACCCATTGCACAGAATTAATGAAGGGCAACCCTTGCTCAGTTGCCTTGAAAATACCTGAAGGTCTGCTCCTGTGTATGGTTCTCATACAGAAAATCTCAGATGTGTCCATCATTTTGAAAAACGGATTTCACAAAGCATCTCTGCTAGGAACAAAATAACACCAAGATTTTGCCATCTTTTTTCTCAAACCATAAACTCTAAGACAAGAAGAATTTTATGAAGGGCTTGTACATGTGTGAGTCCCTTCTCCTATGCACCTATGCCTATCTCACAGACTTTCAGCTCTCTAAACCCTTAGCCCTGTGTTTGACACTGGCAACAGTATAATAGTTCGACATCTTCTGTCTCTGGAGTATTTGTAGAGCCCTGGTTTCCACCTAGAGAGCAGGGGAGCTGCATGGACAGTCTGTGGATGTGGAGCTAGGGATGAGATATAGATAACCTCAGATGTGCATCCACAGCAGATCTATGAACCTCAGAGTCTCCTCCAAACCAGTAGGTATGTAAGAGTTTTCTTAATTCAAGTGTCCTTGCTTGAACACTTCCATTATTACTGACAGGCTTGCTGCTGCTTATGAAAGTATAAGCCCATGTGGTTAAACTGAGACATGTGCCCTCAGTGAGCCCACAGCCCTACTGACTGAACTTCCAGGGGTATCCTAATGCACAGGAGAAGGCCTGTTGCTCCAGAAAGTACTGTCTCTAGAAGCTGCACTTTGAGACTGGAACACAGGGCTGGTCTAAGGGTAGTGTTGTGCTTTGCTGTTTATGAGCAGAGGCAATGCCATAAACACAAAGAAGGGAGGAAGGCCTAGTGCTAAACATAAACCATACCAGTTATTGCAGACTATGCTGCAGTAATCCAACCTGTTAGGAAGAAAAAAAAAGGGATAAATGGGTGTAGTGGTTTGGTCCGAAATACTCATTACTGTTTACCTTCTGTGAGATAAGAATTAGGAAAAATGCAAAGCAGGCACCTAACTTGAAAGAATATAAAGAAGTTTATTAACAGACCTAAGAGAAGAAAAAAAAAATCATACCACACCTTCAGAACTCTTCTCCTCCCCCCACCTTCCTCCCTTCTCCCACTGACAATGTAAAAAGACAACCCTTGAGATGTTCAGTCTGTTTACCACTTCATAATAACCTTGTTCAGTCCATTTAGGAAGAGGAGTCTCTCTGCTCACATGTGAGTCCCTTCCCCCCAACTTGCAGCTTTTCCCACAACTACTTTCGAGGGTCCACTCCTGAATTACTGGGGTAAAATTTTAAGGTTGAGCCATTCAGAAACAAAAGGTCTCTTCACCCATCTCTGGGAGCATTTCACCTCTAAGAACAGAGGCCCTTCTTCTTCCCTGGGAGCAAAGGATCTTCCTCATCTTCATCTTTAGGACTATCTCTGGGAGCATCTCTAGGAACTGAGGTTTTCTCCTTTCCATTTGGAGCAAAAGTCCTCATCGCTTTCATCTCTCCCTGTCCAAACTTCTCATGAAATTACAGCTGCGTCAGCATCTGCCTATCTCAGCGCAGGTGCTTTTGCTCACAAGTACAAGTTGAATGTTCCACCCCCCATGCCTTCATGAAATTACAATGGGATACTCTGATATATCATAGCTTCACAACAGAATTTCAGCTTTAAGCATCTCCTCTTTCTCTTCCCTCAGGTTTTCAGCTCTTCACAGCAATAAAAGGGTTAATCTCACCTTGGCCTTGCAGCTGGAATGTGGCTTATCACCGTGGAGAGCAGGGGGAACCTGGGCCGCTCCAGCTGCCCACAGTAGCGCTGTGGGGGGGTTCCACGGCTGGAACAGGTCCATCAGCTCCAGGATGGCCATGGCCTGGCCCGGCCTGGCCCGAGCAGGACCTGGGCGGGGACCGCTGGTCCCCCCACGGGCCCTGCAGCCACCTGTCCCAGCGCCGGAAACGAGAGAGAGCCTCTGCCTCGGGGTTTCCTATTCTTAAGTGTGGATCACAGAGGCGGTCACAATTTTAAGTGGCTCAAAGAATTGTCCATATTCAAACTGGCCAGCTGATAGGTTCTATCAGGTCATAGAGGAAGCTGTGAACGAACACCCCTTAGCAAGGACATCCCTTCCAGGACTATGCTTGCTAACCTATGACAATGGGGCTGACAAATTTTTACATACCAGGACTGGAATATAGGAGATCTAAAATGCATATGGAGACAATTGATCTGAGATCTGGTGTTCCACCTATGCCAGTCAGTTCAAGAGTCAGGGATCCAGTGCAAGAGGGAAATTACTAATCAGCTCTCTACAGTCAAAGACTGTTTTCCAGTTATAAACAACTTATTGCTAACATAAGGATGTCAATCACAACTGGGCATAGTCAAAGGCATGTGAACAGCAAATTTTGAACACCACCATATTTTTCTTTCTATATCACAGTTCCACTGATGATACTACTCAAATTTCAAATCAATGTATGTCAAAAGAGGCACATATCTTAGATAAAGCAATATTCATATCTTCCTTGTATATTTTTTTCTGAATCCTCAGTCCATGACAAGTAAGGATGGAAGATTGCCAGGCATCTGGGCATGGCAACCATTAGCAAGCTTTTTTTTTTCCCCTATTGCAGTAAGAGGCTGAAATGTTGCAATGGCTCTTTCTAAAACCAGGACAAAAAAGTTAAATATTTAATACCCAAGATTAAAAAATAAATTAGCTGAATTCAGTGTGTTTTACTATCAGGAGATATGTAGAGGTCCAATGACAATAATGACACTGTATTAACACCAGTGGTACCTCTTGGGTATGACCAAAGCCATGTCTCCAGAGGAGCAGAACAACAGTTCTCCTTCAAAGTCACTGCATAAAAAGAATACTTGTCACAGTTTTGAAAAGGAAAATTATTCCAGGAAAATGAATGATTTCCACCTATGCCTAGAAAGCTCTAGCCTCTGATATTGATTCCTGTGTTGCAGCCTGTGTTACAGATGAAACATTTCAAGGACTTTGTTAAGTGCTGGTAGCCTGTCCACAGCTTCAGGACAATTTTCAAGATGTTTATCTATAAGGGAAGGTGCTATTTTGGAGGAAACTTGACACTTTGGCACCATTACTCTTCTTCTTTTTCAGCATCACTGAGACACGCTATATCCCTGCCTTGTCTTCTTAGTGTCCATAGATACTGCACACAAATTTTTCCTATTCTTGTTTGAGGCCTTGCTGGCACTACGTGCCTTCTCACCCTCCTCTGGCAGCAAGTTCCGGATGTTCACTGTATGCTCTGTAAATGAATACCTTTTCACTGATGTATGGTGATCCATAAGTGAATTTCATGGAGTGTCCTCTAGCTCTAGCAATGTGAGATTGACTGAACAGGATACTCACATCCAGGTTATTCACCACCTTTGCGATTTTGTAAGCGTGTCATATCATATGCCAGCTCTCTACTTTCTGCACCAGAGTCACAGTCCTCCTAGACCCTTCTGCTAAGACTACTGCTCTGCCAACATAGGCGTTTTGCTTTCCTTTTTATGTGTGCTTTCCAACTACATTACAACCCCCTCAGGCTTCAGAGACAGGCTCTGCATGCAGCACTACAAGGTTTTATTAGGTGACAAAACAATGTCCTCTGCCATCAGGATCCTTCCAGTTGATGCCCAGCATATTTTTTGACTTTTTAGGGTAGCTGGGAAGTTTTACTGAACTAAAGGGACCAAAGAGGAGGGACCAAAGCTGTATCCAGAGAATTGAGGGCTTTGTCTCCAGAGAATTACCAGAGAGGATGTTCAGAGAGGGAGCAGAGAGCTGATAAGAGTCATGGCTGGTGTGTCTGAGGACATAAATAAATAGTGACTTATGTCAAGTACTTGTGTATGATGAAGTAACAGCTTTGAGAGGGAGAAGAAATCAGTACCAACATTTGTTCTGCATCCTGGTAGCCCAAAAGCTAGTAAGTAATTGCTTTGCAGTCTCTTCTGAAGAGGAACAGTGGCATGGACAAAGGGTTGCTGCTCAATAGTTGTGTTTTTCTGTGGATAGCATTTATTTGCCTCGGACTGAAATGTTTTAAGGTGAAAATCAGAAAAGAAAAATAGATGCCTCAATCTTTAAACTTGGATTTGTTTTTTTTTTTCTTCAGCAGTGAGCCAACACATGTTTTTCAGCACATCACTCAAATAGCTGGCCAGCTGGCTCACTTGCTTAGGGTGTTTTCAGTGTCTGGCAATGTCCTGATGTATGACCTGTTAGTGGTCAGAGATCAGAGACCTGGTGTTCATGCTGTGAGATCGCTCACAACCAGATTTCTTGGCTCCTGGGAAGAGCCACAGTCACCACTTCTCCATGCCTCCTAGATGGTATGGCATGAAAGCAGACTATCAGAAAACCCCTGAACTCCCATTCAAACCACTGAAGTGTACTTCTTGTAAAAGCAGATTTTCATTTAAAAATATATATATACCATATAACAGCAAAACACTTTCAGCCAAATGACTGAAATGCTGATTACGATAAGTATTTCCTTCAGGAATGTCCTTTTTACTTGAGTTTCTTCATGAGTCCCAAAGAAATGAGTGGGATTCAGTTACAATTTGCTATGGACCTAACAGTGTTTGTTAAATCTTGTGGTTACATGAAGTGCAACTCATATCCCCATTTATCATTTACATATTTTTAAAATCTATTTCTCATCAAAATCCCTCCATTACAGGTGCACTTCAGGAAAGGGAGCTAATAATCTGACATGATTCATATAGTGAAGACCTGACACCTCCAACCATTCTTTTCAAGTGCTGTTGGCACTAGTTAATATTTTCCACCTTTACTTTAGGTAATTTCCTAGTTTTCTATAGACAAGAAAAACATTTCAATGACACCCACAGCTCCAAACCACTACTTAGCACATAATGAACTAATTTAAACCAAGTCAATTTGATTCCAATTTTCCACCATGTGAAACAGATGCTTTTTGCCAGGGCCAAAAGCCATACATAAAGAACAGTAGCATGTGAGCACATTCCTAACTCTAGGTGTAAATCAAGCCTACATTGTACTATATTTTATACAACATTAAAGTAAAAAATATATGAACTTACAGGCTTAACCACTCTGTATTTGCCATTTCATTTCAGATCACTTCCCAGTTACAAAATTTGGGTTTTTTTAAAGTTTAGTTTGCTTGTTTGTTTTGGTGATGGAAAGAAGATTCAGTAGCTGCTATTTTGCTTGTAGTGAAAGCATGGTTTTGTACTAAAATACTTGCAACAATCTGATGAAACTATCAATCTCCACAAGACAAAGCTGTTGAAATTTAACCTTTGACATAAACTACTGAGTAAAAATAGCACCCGTTTTTTAGCTGAGTGCATCTTCCTCTGAAGGATCTTAAACTAAATGCATCTGAAACTGAGGCAATAATGACTGCAGCACATAAGACAACCAGTGTCTACAAAAGATGTGAATCCTCCGAGCAATATATACATTAATGTATTTGCATTTCAAGCTTTTGTATACCTTTTATCACCGCATAGCATCAAAAGCAGAGTTTAGATCTCCTAACAAAGCCAGAGTACACAATAGTATCTCTCTAACACTGCCACGCGTGGCTAACAAAAGGACTGTAATAACAAGGTCCTAATTTAAAAGTCAAGCCTCCATGTGTTTAAGTCATAGATTACACAGAACACTTTCTAACACAACTGCATGGCTTAGCAAACAGCAAGTGCTAGCTTAGGAGGATATTTGACACTTTCAAGTCACAGACAAGGATGCTGTCTTTGCTGTGCTTTTGGGAAGGACATACATATCCAACAAGCTCCCATCTGCTACTAGGGAAGATAGAGCTGTATCTTAAGAAAACCTTTGCTAAAAGAAAAATATTTTGATTCCCAGGAGGGAAAAGGAAATAATTGGCTGCTGGGCACATTTTGTCTAAGTAAACACAGCAGAAAAATCTGTCAGTTTGAGGATAGCTGGGAAGTTGAGATAGTTGAGAAGTTGAGATAGTTGAGAAGTTGACTGCCTGAAATAAAGAGGTGGTGATATATTCTATATAGTGTTTTTGTATTTTTTATTAATCCATTGGCAGGTTGCCTTGCTTTTATTGACCAATTGCTATCTTTAAGCTGTTATTGAATGCAGTCTGTAAGGGAATTCAGAGCTAAAAGAGTAGGTAAAACCACACAGAGCAAAAATCTGAGATGGTAGGAGATGAGCACACCTGTCATATTGCAAGGTCATTTAGACAATGGAAACAAATACAGAAATTCCACAGAAAAAAATAAAGCATCTTTAAATACAGTCATATCTAGAATGATCTACAATCTTCCTGTGTTGATACAGTGTGAACTCTGACACTGTGATGGGCAGAAGTGCAGAAAATCACACATTCACAGGTAACAATCTAATGTACATCAGTCAAACTGACATCTGTTTACTTAGTAAGTACACAGCTTCTAGAGCACAAAATGAGCAGAACAGATGTGTTTCAGGAGTTTTGTTTCGGAGTAGCTCTGATCTGGTTTGTGCTAAATGTCCATTAGCAATGGGAATACAGTCAATGTGCTGCTAAGTGATATCCTCTGGTTTAGTTTAACCATAAGGAAATGTAATATTTGTGCCCTGAGACCAGTCAGTGATCTGAAACTCCATGTGCTAAGCTGGGTGACTGGGAAACTTCCTTAAAAACACTCACTTAACTAAACCAAAAAACTAATATTACTAATAAACTAATACTGGAACTAGAGCAGCAGCTCCTTTGGGGGCCAGAAGTTCATGCTGCTGCAGCTGAGAACTAATGAGAATAATGAGACCTGATGAGCTGCACATCATTTCAGGAGACTGATGATCTCCTCACTGCTTTGGTTCCATCACAATGTAATTCTGGTGACAGATACTGACAAAACCAGAAATCATTCATCAGTATATGCTTAGTATGTAATGCATATGTTAAATAAAAATAAAAGCTATTTAACATGAATTTCATGTACTCTGATGCAAATTGTTTCTCAAAACAGCTTTGTACCTGTATGGAAGTTCAGGTCAGACTGTATCAGTTGATTAAAGGAGGGAAATCAGACACACTTGTTATTTGTGGAACAAGTGTTGAGGGCAGTCATTTCAATAGAGTTACCACTACCTGTGCTGGACTTCAAACTCTTCCAAAGACTGAAAACCATATGGTGTGCTGGAAATGCAGGAAAGGGTGAGGTGGAGACACGGGCAGAATAATCTGCGTGGTTAGCCTGCATGTGACTGAACTGTGCATTGGAAGTGTGTCTTTTCCACCTGTGTGACCAGCAGATGACACAGCCATTGTTTAGGTGTAGTTCCAGCCAGACTAGCTAAGTAGGTATTGTACATTCCTCAGCACGCACGGAGAGCTTGGCAAAAACCAGGATGTTTTGGGCTTTTTTTCAGCATTCCAAATGAAACAATGAAGGTAATTATTTCTTTGCTTTTTAAAATGATACTGAATTTGTATCTAATTACAAGACGTACCTGGAGGGTTTCCCATGGTTGTTTGTTTTATTTTTTCTTTCCTTCAAAAGTCTTTCAACATAGCACCGTTGTTACAATACTCCTCTTCCCTGAGGGATCAACCTTGGAATCCCAGCTCTGGCAAGGGTCCCACAGGCTCTAACAATTGCTCAGCTTGAGTCTGTGTTACAGACTGGGCCTTGGTGGATATTTAATTTGGAAAAAGGGAGTGTATCTAATGGTCTTTTTGCTGAAAAAAAGTTGTTTATGTTTCTTGAAACTATTCCATCTACATTAAATTCACCTGAGAACTGTGTGTCAAATATTTCACATGATGTTCTTTAAATGATTACAAATGGCAATATATGCTATTTTGATATTTTGTGTTACTAAAAAGTACAAAAACACATAAGAAAATGCTTCATTTCATGAAAAGAATTTTGTTTCTGATTCTACTGATCTCATTTTTTATTTTGCTTAGGTCAAGCAAAAATCTTTTTAAAACACTCATATAACAAGGAATCCCCTTCTTCCCTTTACATTTGTACTCCTTAGACTGACCAACATCTGTAAGACTGTCTTTAAAAACCTGCATGTGTGAATGACTTCATTGTGAGTTCCACCTATTTCCCCAATATCTGACAGCTGATGATGGATTTGTCACCATTAGCAGATGATAGGGCACAAGAATTTCAGCAACTGGTCCAATAAATCACAGGATTACGGACTCATTTAAGATTGGAAAAGACCTCTGAGATCACTGAGTCCAAAGAACAAAGAAGTGGTGCATCAAACCTGATCTGATGACTCTTCACTTCTGCAGGTGATTTCTCCACAGAAAATTAATTTTTTCAGTTTTTCATACGTTTCAGGAGAGAAAGCTTTTTACTGGAATATATTTTGTAACACTTTATCTTATCTAATGTTAATGGGTCTCATGCCAGAAAATTTAATATTTTTTTTTTTTTTTTTAACCTGGAAGGTGCCTCCCCAGAAAAGGTGACTGAAATAATCTGTTGTCAATACCTAATAACATACAGCTCTGTAACACTGTCAAACGGGAAGAGTCTTACAGACAAACTAGAGGTTTAGTTACCTGGTCTATCAGGAGAGCCATCAGGAAAGAAGGCTGTAACTACTGAATACCTCCTTCTGTGGCTCCAGCTCACAGGAGACATTTGTCCCAGGGCAGGCTGCTCTGTCTGACACAGGCTGCTGCAGAACCAGCAAGGGTGACCGTGCTCGTTGAGTCAGAGCCCAGCCCGGGTGTGAGGATGCAGCGAGACACTTTGGCATCTTGCAATGGAACATACAGCCTGCCATAGATTTTCTTTTCTTGCTCAGACCTAGCCACTTGGCCAGGAAAGTTTTGATGCAACCTTGAGTTTCAAAGATCAGGATTTTTGTCCTATCTCATTGGAAAATATAACCATAAAAATAGCATAGCTTTGCTTCAGCAAACACTAGGGTTCAAAATTTTTTATCTCACTAGTCTGATATTTTGCTAAGGGACAGAAAAAATGTTTTGTTTACCAGTGTTTACCAGTGATTTCATATAAAGAACTATACACACCCATTTTTATTTCTGGATTCCAGAAAGAAAGAACCAAAGAGAAAATGTTGACTGACAATATGGGGTTAGATGTTCTTTTTCCAAGAGAATTAAACAGTCTTGAATGTCTATCATAGATTTGTAGGAGTCTGCAAGTGCACACAAAAATGACAAGGACAGCAGATACGGAGGATAAGAAACTGTAGATATCAGAGGTCACAAACACAGAAAAATAAAATACCAGTTAAACATCTTGAAAGGCCAAGATGAAATTCCAAGAATATAACTCTGACATTGAAGGATTTCCTTCTTGAAAGAACAGGACATCCTTGCTTCTAACTACATAAAAATGCAGGAGTGCAATCTATAAAAAATATTGTATGTCAGAGCTAGCATTACATAAATCACGACCATCTCACTTCAGTCAGTCTTAAACCACAACCCCCCCCCCCAAGTCTATTTTGAAATATAATACCTTGAACTGAGCCAAGCTTATTGCTAATGCATTTATTAATAATCCTGTCTCCCTGTATATTTGGGAACATTCAGAGTCTCAGAGTTCCAGCTGGGTTGCTTCATATCGACTAGAAATATGTCAGATTGTATAGTCTGTGATTGGATACAAACCTTTCACATGCATGTTTTCATTTGAACCCAGATAAGGATCACCCTTTTACAAAAACAAAATGGATGTGATTAGGTACTATATATTTCTAATTGCTCACCTTGGCTTAGTATTCACTGGAAGCAACTGAAGTGTCACATTGATTTTTGCAGCTGCCTTTGCAACCTTCTACCTATTTAGTGTATAACTTTTAGGTGCACTTTTGAATGTCCAGAAATGAAAAAAAAATGCAGCTGGCAGCACAGTACAAAGGTTTTGTACTTTCCAGGTCAGAGGAGGCAAAGTTTAAATATGCCTGTGATACTGAAGTCAGAAATATCTTCTCCCTTACAGGAAAGCCATACGCACAAATGTCAAGTACGTGCTGATTCTCCTGTGACTCACATCAGAGTGGCTCTGCTCAGTATGAATGAGCGTGACAGCATGCACCAGTTCAGTTTCCTAATGAACCCCTCTATTCAGGGTAGGTGTGTGACACTTGTAGAATGTGGCATGTTATTTTAGATTGTAAACAGATGTGCACACATCTTCCAAGTGGTCTAATCCTCCTCACCCCACTCTAGGTACATTTGCCTTGTGTTTTTGTCTCCATTCTCCTAGCCTTATATCTATGCTAAAAATCTGCTACACTTCTTTAGCAATCCCCCTCTGCTCACCCTTACTTTTTGGGGCTCAGACTGTGACTCTGGATGCATCAGGAAAATCATCATGATCAGTGCTCTTCATTGTCCCCTGTTGGTGTCAGCAGAATAAGCAGAAGCAAAAGAAAATTAGGGAAAATGCAAATCTAGGATCTTATTTTCCTTTATTTCATGGTGTGCCTCTGGAACAAAATCATCAAAGATGGACAGGAATAAAGTACCCCACTGAGGGTGCTCAAACCCTTTCTTGGGCAGGAGCAAGGACATGAGTAGAAAGCCTAGTTCAGACGACCCTCTGGGGATGGTGAAGCCATGCACTACAGCACTTGCAGCTGTACTTGCTGCTCTGGCTGCCCAGCCCAGGCAGGGAAATCCCTTGCTGGCAGAATTGGATGTGATGATTTGCTGGCTTTGCTCAGCATCACAGCAGTGCTGTGACCCCTGGTTGCCAGCAGAGCAGACTTAGACATTGCTGGCCCATGTAGCTCTCCATCTGAAGGACTCTTCATCATGAATCTTGGGCAAGCAGATATTGGAAAAGGAGCACTGTAAGAGCAGCACATTTGGGGTGAGTAGACCTGACTGAAGTGCCTCTTGGGCCCTTTGTCCATGAGAGGAAGACATTGATGCAGTCTGCATCAGTTAAGCTAGACCTGTGCTGAAGGCATCTTCCCTCTTCCCCCATTTTGTAACCAACATTTTGTGAGCATCAGCAACTATGAATCAATGTGATGTACCATGCTCAAGACAAAACACAAACTTAAAACCCAGCCTAATTCAGGAAAGAGCTTCCTGCAATGCTGTAGGATACACAGCTCTTGTATGACCTCTTCCATTTTTTAACACTACATAGCTCTAAAACTTTCCAAATAAGCATTGAGCTTATTTGCAGGTCCAGCCCTGGATTCCATCCCAATTTTGTTTAGCACCCAAAACTCTTACTTCTGTTGAGGGCTGTTCTGTTTCAGAGATGACAATATATTGGACCTTACTGCTTTTACTCCATTCAAGCATTGTTAAAGTTACAAAAAGCTCCCTCAGATCTTTGCTCATGCAAGTGTTCTGACACAGGGAATTTTTACTTTCAAACCTTTAGAAAAAACATTCAGCTAATCTTCTGGGCTCTGGTTCAGGAAAGAAAACTCCTTATGTCAAACATATGCCTTGGAATCGTCATTTAAACCAAGGGATCTGAAACGCATGTTTCTACTAAAGATTGCAATTAAATGTTACTCTAGATAGGAGTGAATTCTGGATTTGGGCATTAATGAAGATGTCCAGGGACAAAAAATAGGTACTTTTTAGATTTGCATTAGCTTTACACCACCTGCTAACAAAAGCCATGCTTACACATGAAGGAAAGCAGTGTTAACTACCTGGTAGCCAAAGGTATGGCTGCACTTTGCTGTTTACAGAGAGATTAGTAGATTTTGGGCCTTAGTTCTTTCAGATGTTTAGTGTTTTCTTGGGAGACCTGAGTCCTTTCAACATTCACTGCACTTCAGTGCTTTGCAGCATTAGGTCCAGCTACACCATTTTGAAAAATCTCTTTGATAGTTGGTAGTGATATGTGAAGTTTCTAGCATCATTTTTACTATTTTTATTCATGCATGGACCACAGCCACCTCAAGCACATTCATCTGTCTAAAACTGAGATGAAAACACATATTCTGGAGTTAAGAAAACTTTCCAATTATTTCTTTTTCTTATGTCCAACTTTGAAGACAGAGCTTTAGAACACATTTTTGGGCTGTGTCTGCAAACAAGTAATAAGGGCAGTGTTTCCTGTGTACTACCTGTGTAGCAGTGGGTGCATATGTTAGAGACTTGGAGGGGTCAAGTCACTAGCTAGTATCACCTTTCTCAAAGACAGGAGAGGTTTCCCGAGTCCTTTAACAGGAGGCATTTGTCACATGATACCTCCAATGATCTTCCAAGTGTCAGCTGTAATATAACACTTTTCAATAAATTGGACAATAAATTGGCTTAAATTTAGCAGGAAAAAGACACCTGGTTCTGTATCAGGTTTGATGGGGGGGGGGGGGGGGGAAGTGGATGTCAAAAAATCTTTTACAAATTCCGTGACCCCGCCCCCCTTCCCTATTTAGGGCTTATTTTTTCCGGTTTCTCATCAGGTATGCTGATGGACACGGAGGGTACGAAGCTCTGATAATTGTCCTGGATTCCTGAGCCCTCCGTCCTTCAGCGGGCCCAATAATGAAGACAGAGGAGAGAGGGAGGCCGGGATGTGCCTGCCTGCCTGGAATGCAGCCGGAGCTGAAAGCTGACACCAGCTCGCTGGAAAAGGACTTGCTAGCAAGGGCTGTCTCCAAGACAACAGAGTATTTTCCCTGTGATGCATTTACACAGTGGGGTTAAAGTTCTGTGAAAGCAACAGCTGTTGTAAAAACATTGTATTAAATATGCTTAGAACTGTAAAACGCGTGCTCCTCATGTTGCACTTTGCTCGAGAGAAATGTGGAAACCTGTGCTATATCTGAGGGAGAGTTTCTGCTCTCTCAGAGGCTGTTTTATAAATGTCATGCTCCATTTTCAACCTTTTCCTGCTGAGATAGCTTCTTCAGACCATTTTTCTCTAAAGTTGACTTTCAAGTTAAAAGCTAATGAATAAAGCATGACTGAGTCTACTCCTTACTTTTACCCCTTTAAACTATGCCTTCTGCTTGAAAATCTAACTTCCACTATATGTGTGCTCTTGTGTTTGGACATAAGCTGCTGCAAATGAAGTTTGCTTATCCTGCTGCCACCCATACATGTGGCCCAGCTATCATTTGCATTTCAGACTGACCAGCACTAATATTTTTTCATCACCAGAGAGCAATCTTCTGCAATACTCTCTGTTACTGACTTCGCTAACCTCTGGGGAGAAACGTTCCGTGTGCAAAGCGGATAAAATTTTACCAGCTTCAAAAATAAGAGGCTGGCAAAACAACAGACTGCTTCAGAGCTATTCTCTCCTCTCCTTTTGCAATTGTTAGAGGCTCTTTAAACTGTTACAGAGTTTTCAAGTCAAGAGGCAAAAACCTAGAGGTTGTAAGAGACTCACCCAATGAACTTTCTCCAAGTGAGACCACAAAGACACAATGGCACAGCTACGGAGATGTCCAGTGACCCTCTGCATGCACTGATATGACAACTGTACTTCTGATCCCTTCCATGCAAACTTTGTAAAAGTTGTAAAAGTCTACAGTAAAGTGAAACTCTCCTCTCCTCTCCTCTCCTCTCCTCTCCTCTCCTCTCCTCTCCTCTCCTCTCCTCTCCTCTCCTCTCCTCTCCTCTCCTCTCCTCTCCTCTCCTCTCCTCTCCTCTCCTCTCCTCTCCTCTCCTCTCCTCGCCTCGCCTCGCCTCGCCTCGCCTCGCCTCGCCTCGCCTCGCCTCGCCTCGCCTCGCCTCGCCTCGCCTCGCCTCGCCTCGCCTCGCCTCGCCTCGCCTCGCCTCGCCTCGCCTCGCCTCGCCTCGCCTCGCCTCGCCTCGCCTCGCCTCGCCTCGCCTCGCCTCGCCTCGCCTCGCCTCGCCTCGCCTCGCCTCGCCTCGCCTCGCCTCGCCTCGCCTCGCCTCGCCTCTCCTCTCCTCTCCTCTCCTCTCTCCCACAGATAACTTGATACTTTTTAAAAAAAGTTTGCTTTTTTTAATAACAGGTGGGCTGTAGGATGTTAATTCCTGTCTTTAAATCCCTGACGTACTTATAGAAAGTTAGATTTAGGGGACGGATATACTATGGCCTGGGTTTATTTATGATTTTCTGTTTCTGTTTCACTGCATTGGGTCCTCCACCCTGGATTATGTCTTTTCACTAGAGATTTTGTTTCTTTTTTTTCTGACAAAAAAAGGGTTGGATTTGTTCCTTTCCCAGAGGTACTCAAAATAAATAACATGTGAATATTTAGTGGATTTTCAAGCCTACTGGGTCTGAGCCCATTCAGGCAATGGGAATTTGCCCATCCCTAGGAGTAATACTAATAGGAAATTACTCTTCCACCCAAATCAAGTTTCAACATCTGCAGATAGCTTGTCCTAATGCACTTGGCAATGACACCAAAAAAACCTTCTCCATCCTTCACCTAGCAGCTGCCGTCATCACAACAGTCCAGCTGCAACTGAGATGGTTAAACATTTCTGCAAAGATGTTTGAGTGTGTTTCAGGAATCCCAGGAAAGAGAGCATGAGAGGAAGGTGTTTGCACATGTGGACTCACAAGTCTGCCAAAGAAGGGAGCAGGAAAATATCGCAAATCCCACTCTTTCCCACCTCTTAAAGCCTATTCAACCAATTAAAATAATCAATGTGAAGATTGCTTTTGACCATATGAATGTATGTGTGGGAAAAATTTGATTTTAAATATCCTGTGTTTTGGAAAAGATCATTCAAACACATGCCTGAACACACACCTAGGAGGCAGAGAGAGATCTCAATATCTGGGCTTGATTTACTTCCATGTGCTTGAAGGTACAAACTTCACATATATTCTCCATCTGCTGGAACCCAGCAAAACAGGAGTTGTAGGATTTTAGCACTGCCAGAGTTCATGTGTATAGGATTATACCGTCAATCCACTCCATGCTAGAGACTGGATCTTCATGTGTCCTTGAATTTCTGTCTGAAAACACAGGAACCATTCATCTTCAGTAGGAAAAGCATGCCTAAGCTACTTCAGCAGTTTTGAAAATCTCAGTCTAAATAATTTTAACTGATCAGTAGTGAAAATGTTATCTTACTCGAGACTGAGTCAAACCACTGATTTCCGATGAGGCTTTGAATGTTCAGTGCTCTTTAAATGTGGCTTCTATAGGGGCAAAAAGCCTGGGCATTCAAGAAAATCCTCTCAAATATGGAAACTAAACGTCCTCAGGAGGAAGGGAGGCTTTCAAAATGCTCTTTCAAATTTGGCTAGAGGAATCATGTGGGTTGAATATCTGTTCAGCTGGTGTGTGGGAGCAACCTCTTAGATGTGGCACAAATGACAGTCCCTTGTCCACTTTGATTTGTGGTCATTCCAGATTTTGAAAGCATTTCCCCAACTACCTCTTCTTGATTCTTCTGTCCCTTGAAATGCATGGCCACCAGGTGAACATCTTCAAGTTTGATAACCAGAAGGCACTGCAATGCTCTCATTACCAGAAGGCTGTAACCAGCAAGGATCATTTTATTTAGTTGAAATCCTTCCAAACATCAGGGTTTTTTCAACTTTCTTTTTCAATATTTTCCCACAACCCCAGACCTTAAGGGCTAGATCTTCAAACAGACCCTGTGACTGGCAGTATCTCAATTTGCAAGACGGAAGTGAAAGAGATTCTGTCTCCAGGGGGAGGCAAAGAATAGGAAGCACTTAAAATTAAGGGGTTGAAATAACCCCTGTGCCTAAAACTCTAATTTCTGGGCTGAGCTGTTAGCAATATCATCACAAAATTGTTCTTCAGATGAAAGGTGTGATTTTTCTTGGCTTTGCTTCTGGTTCCTGCAAGAGTCACCAGGGCATTCACCCCTGGCTGACAACAAATAGCAATAAGTGTAGTTTAAAGCTTCACATCATGTGAGTCTATCAGCCAGGGGAGTAAGATATATGGGTTTTGAAAAATACAGCTACAGAGACAATATATGCATTTAATTCAAAGACAAGATTTTAAACAAGTGTATCTATAAAAATAAGTGGCTAATTCCCAACAAAGCTAAAGCCTTAATTCCATGATGAACCCATTATCCCACGCTCGACCAGTACACAATTCTTGGTTTTATATCAGAAAAAGGACATTGTACTTTTCTTAAGCCGCAACCTATATGAAATCCTATTGTTACGGCATTCACCACAACAATAGCCCTTTGGAGCACTCAAAATGCCTGGCTGTCAATTAGGTTACTATAAGGAAGGAACAGGACATTGTTTACATCACAATGCAGCATCAATGAAGGTATATACATTAGCCAGATGAATGCATTCTGCTGTGTTTCAGTAGGCTCAGTGCAATCAGTGCTGACAATGAATATCAAGCAGGTCTCTTGTAACACACTGTGCAGGTATCAGACTGTGCACTATATCTGCATGTCCAGCATAACTCCATACGTGGTGTGCTCCACAGATTGGTAGTGTTTTGGAGCACTTTGCTTCAGAGGAAAGCACTAATGGGAGGAGGGGTTCAAAGATACCTAACAGCCTGGCACTGACCCATTGAAAATAAGGAAGCAGTTTCATACAGCCTCACCATTTGCCTTTGTTATTAGGAAATAAATCAGCCTTTGTTTTTTCTGGACAAAGTGAAGGAATGTCATTATGACTTATAAATTGTGCAGTTACAAAACAATCAGGAAATCTTCCCATTTAAATCTGAATAACTTTAATTGTTGGGAATTTAAACTTTAGTCTATTGAGTGAAACAAATGTTTAAATAGAGCTCTTCATTGAAATTCTATGTTTGAGCTAAAACCTGCATTAAAAAAAAATCAACAAACCAACAACTGTGAGGCTGGTTGGTTAAAGACTGAACAAATCTTAGAGTTGCATCATTTAATGCCTAATCTGGAGAGGAAACCAGAGTTGACAAAGTGGCAAATTAGTGTGGTTTATTTACTCAGAGAGTTATTTCCATCTCATGCCACTATACAGTTTCCTCAAGTCTGTCTGAAGTCTCAGTCTTGAGCATAGCAGTGCATTGGTAGACAGGAAGACTAAAAACGCTGAAGTCAAACATATGCAGACTTCCTTGCTTTCTCAGGGAATAGCATCCAACATTTTTATGCAGTGCTTGCTCCCAAGTTATCAAAGTCTGCCCACAGAAATTGTTGTGTCATTGAGGTAAACCTCTCTGACCTGATGGCAGCTAGGTCAAGCAAAGTCTAGCTGAAGAAATGGTAAAATTTTTGAGAAACAGATAGAAGTATTGTACTGACTTTTTGTATGACTAAAAGCAAACACTCCACTTAAAAACCCACAAATGCTCCACTTAAAAAAATGCCCCTGTCACTCAGCAGATGAGCTGGCATCACTGGTCTGGCAGTTGAAGGTGCAGGCTTAGAAATGATCAGTGAATAACCTCAGCACTCTGATAGCTATGACTTTACTGGTGTTTTCATCATATAAGAACCTTGCCACTGCTAGAATTTCCTTTTTCCAGCCTTTATCTCTGGCTAAACTCCACCCCTCATGGATTTTCACACTGTCCCTTCTCAGAGATGACCTCTCTTCCACCTCTGACCTCTTTCAGAGTTTTCACCCTTGCTTTAACAATTGATTTATGATGTGCCTGTGAAAGGGTCAAGCCTACTTTTACGGTTTGCTTAAAATATTTCTTTTTTGGGTAGATACAGAAGTGGTGCTTAATAAGTGCTAAGTAAATAACCTAAGGATTGGAGACAGCTTCCCTTTTCTGCTAACTACTAGATGTCTCTAAAACTCTTTGTAACAAGTGTTTACCAAGTCTTCAAACAAATTAACTGATAACTGTAATAATTTTGTGCCTAATGAAATGTGTCAAGGGTTTAGGATTTCCAAAAAGAGTAATTTCAAATTAAGTTGTCTCACAGTTCAGTGAAAAGGCAACTGCTAAAGATAATTCAAGGACTTGTATATGTAATGGACAGGAAGTCTATTTTTCTTTTAGTTTGACAGATTGATCTTCCACAGAAAAAAAGAAAAAAAAAAAGGCAAGAAGGCTACTAGGCACAAACTTTCATTGCCTCCAGCCTCCCTGTGCCAAAATTCCTTTTAACCTCACTTCAGGTGGCGTCAGAACTCCAGGATCAATCAATCACCTCAGAGGCAGATTTTATTCTTCTGTTTCACTTATCCATTATTCTTCACAAGCACCATAATTTATCCTGCAAGTTCAGTTGTGGTCCTCATCATTCAATGTATCTAAAAATCAAAACTGAATATATTTAGATTTTAAAAAATCAATTGGATACTTGTGCTGGCATTTATGAAGTTCTAAGTAAGTACTGACCAGATGACAATGTTTATCCTTCTTGTCACAGATCACATCACTCATGAAGCCATTTGAAAATATGAAGAGAGTGTTTCGAAGCTCTCTGTTTCAAGTTGAACTGCACACCATTTTCTCTATAAACTTTGTCACATGTGTGTCTCTCCAAGCTAACTGGTACCAGATTATATTTTTAGAGATGCCACAAAAGACACTCTCTTGGTTTCTTAAATGTACTGATTTTTTTTCCCAGCTATTAAAAACTTGATTTACTATCCTGACAATTTTAATAGGGAAAGAGACAGTGGTTTATTGCTAAACATTTTTCATTTCACATTTCCATGAAATGCTACCAGAGTGGAAAAACTACCAAGATAATACCTAGCATTCTATTTGGTTTGAATAGAAAAGCTCAGAGAAGCCAAATGTAGATGATCTATCTCGCTGTGTAATTAGAAAAAATACTAAATTGTTATAGTGCTTCCATGGTTTCAAAGCATAGCCGTATGCCAGGAGCCGGAAGCGGGAGACAACAGGTGAACAGTCTCCAGGCCTCACTCAGCCTTTTTGGCAGCGTGCTCACTTCTTACCACTGGTCCAGAAACAAAATGCCCATTTCAGTCTGTGTCATGTTTGCCCCCTTGCTGAAGCCAGAAAATAAGGGGATGCAGTTTTATTTCCATCCAGCCTGTATCAGAAGAGCACAGAAGGATCAGACAGAGCAGAACAGAGGGTTTGAAAGAATTGTCTCCCAAACACAAAGACTGCTGTTAGGACTGGACACTGTCTGCCTTGTCACCATCTACCTGTGTAATCACCAGGCACAACGAAGTCTATTCATTAAAGGCCCCACTCTGGGCTCCTTTGGCATGCTTAACACTTCCGCAGACTTACAAGGATCTTCGGAGTGTTCAGAGGATAAAAGACTGGACACTCTTTATAGTTTTGCTGATGTTGGGAGGGTGGCTGTAATCCTAAATTCCTTTCTCAGCCCATGCTCAGCCTCGAGCTGAATCAATAGCAAAAATAAATAAATAATAACAATGAAAAAGATGACCCAATGAAAGAACTGCCTTTGTTTCTATCCTGGACGTGGAGTGGTGCCACTTGTTACATGCTGGTGCTCAGAAAACGGCTTTTGATCTTGAAAGCCTTCTGCTTGTTTTAGTCCTTTTACATTAATCACCCCTTAATTTCATTTATAGGATGCAAATTACCCTTGCTCCTCTTGTTCAGACCATTTAAGCTCGCAGATCAGTGAGCTGATAGGCCAACAAGTAAAAGAGTTGGCAAAAAAAAAGAAAAAAAAAGAGCTGAAAATACTTACAAATCTTGACTACAGTTGACAAAAACCAGAAGTGGCCTGTGAACTATCCATTAGCTGAAAAGCTGGTATAGATCAGTGTCACTGCATTGAAGACAATGGTGGTTTGTCATCTGAGAAGCTGGCCAAATGGACAGAAAGAAAATGGTCTTTTCCTGGCAAAGAGTTAAATCGGCTCACTTATTCCTTTCTGAAAACTTCTTTCCATTGCCTTCCATGGGATGCCTTGACTTGGGAATATTTTGAGTGGTGGTGAATAAACACAGTAGATACTTTTCTCTGTAACTATGTCAATAATGTACTGACAGTATTGCAGGCTAACTGCACGGGTTTAATTTTGTCATTGCCCCTTTTTCTATGCTATGGCTGCTTTTTAACAGCACTTTTAAACAGAGAAATTAAAAACCCATATTCTGAAATCCTGAAGGGTAAATGCTTGTTGAAAGGTTTTCCCCTCCATGAATAGCAGGAGCAGGAGCTGTTTTGTCATCCTTCTAAACTGGGGTTTCAAACTTCCCTCTTTTCAACTCAACTAAAATCTCTCCCTGACATTAATTGTGCGGAACTTGGTGCCTAACATGAGAAGCAGTGTGTGCACATACCAGGGACACCACCAGCAGCCACCTAGTCTCTACATTCAATGAATTTGTGATTGTCTAAAAGCTGACTTGATCAAACCTGTTAGGTATCCTGAACTGGAGAATAAGGAACAAATGAAAGCAGAGGATTAGAACCAAAACAAAGTGGCAATCATAGATATCAGTGCTTTAATATATGTGTATTAATCGCAGCAATAATGACATATATAGTAAGCTTCTGTTGTGCTCATTTGTAGCCTTCTGCAATACTCTTAATGGATTTTGAAACTTTCCGTGCAAAGGAGATGTTTATGCAACCTACAGACCCTATGGAGTAAGGGGAAGAACAAGGGCTTGGGATATGAGCAGACCTGATCTTTAAGGACCATCACCATCAGAGTAGAGCTTTATGAGCAACTCCACACCACGTATCAGGCAGAGGTCACCAACTCTGCAGTGCTTCAGGTGGCAGGGATCACCTGCCCACTTCCACTCCTTGGGCAGTTTGTCAGAGCAGCTCAAACTACTTTCACCACCAGTTTAACATGGCCTATCCCGTTTTATTGGAAGGGGAGATGGATTACTCCCTAGTTACCTTTCACAGACTGAGAAGTTCCTGTAGTGCCTGCCAGCCAAGACATGTTGTTTATTGCAAAGAGCACCCAAAATCTGCAAAGTCACAGCTTTGTGTTTTGAGCAAAGGAGGCACTTTGTTTCAGCCTCTCACCAAGTGTGGAGACACTAGTTAGTTTCTGCTCCTCCATCTCCCTTTGTAGGAGATGGTGCCTGTCCTCTAAAAAGCACCTGGCCGTACTGCTGAGGGTGGAAGGATCTCATGTTTTACAGAAACACTGTAGGAAACTACAAAAAAGTTATACAAACAGTATCAGGAATAGCAATACTTCTCTCACCAATTCCAGACATCTCACCTCTTGTTGTGCCAACAGAGCACACATTTTGCCTGATACACTGCTGCTGAAGCAGCTGTGGTCCCTGTGAATCTTGTTTCCTCCTTAGGCCTCACTAAGGTAACCAGAGATTTGGCACAGCCACTAGACACAGAGACAACATCAATGTCATGGCAAGTGAGCAGTATCCTGAGCAGGGTCTGGAAAAGGCAAAGATGGCATGGACATTCAGAGCAAAGTTCTACTGTGCTGCTGGCAACACCATCCTGAATTGTACTGACTATGGGATCACTACACTCTATACCAAAAAAATCTGCACAGAAGTATCAATTTTCTTCAGAGTTTTTTTTGGTGAAAAAAATAAATAGTCCCTCTATATTTGGTCTTTCCCTATATAGAGTTTGGTTTCAGCTCAAACAAATAGTTTTGCTTTCTAACATGTTGGTTTTGTTTTTTTCTTTTTCCAAAAACAAGACATGTAGAACTCCCAATAGAAGTCAGCTAGTATTTTGAAGCAAGCTGTGGATCTGGAGAGAGTACTGGAGGCTGGAAGTAGAAGCTGTAGTAGATCTCAGGAACAAAGTCCAGAATTTGGACTAATATAAAAACAGGAAAAGACTTTTAATAAGGGAAAGCCCATAGATCCTCTTCCCCCTCTTCTGCCTCCTGCTGGCTTTTGCACACAAGAATAGAAGACCCTGAGAGCAAAAATTGTCCCACTGCTAGAACTGAAAGAAGACTGCTGATCTGGACCCACAGTGTTATTATTATAAACAGGGCTAATTCTGATACCACTGGAATTCAATGAATCCATGCTTATTTTAGTCATGAGTGTAATTCAGGTCACAAATTGACATACAAGGTGAAGTTAAATGGTGATTTGGGCTTGAGTCATAAATCTTCCTGCCTTTTTTTTTTTTTTTTTTTTTTTTGCATAACTTCACTATCATGATAAATGCCTGATCTTTGTGGAGGGAAGAATTTAATTCTCAATAAGATGATGAGAATGAATTATCAGCTCAGTTATCTCTGCAGTCAGTTCCTACCTGCATACCATTTCAGTAAAACATAAGGATGTGTTATGTCATGACTATCCTGCTGGAAAAAATTTTTCGAGTGGAAGAAAAAAAATTTGTTTTTAAGTTTGTGTGTGTGTGTGTGTAATGTGAATTTCCCCTTAAAACATTCCTATCATGCCGCTTCATATTCATTAATTAGTCTGAGGTTTCCCTCGTGTTTAGTTTACAAAGCCACTTAAACCCACGTACCCATTTAACATATTTATGACCCCAGTTTTCTTTCTTTTCTCTGAGACTGTACCGTAATTGTTCTCTGGACTCAGGGACTGCAGAGTGCCTTCACTGATGAAAGGAGACAACATAAAGAAGGAAATGAATGTGTGAGGGATGAATACCTTCCACAAAACAACTGGGTGCAATTTGGCCCATGGCCCCGGGGGTCACTTTAATAGAGTGGAGCCTCAGTCTCTATTGAGTGTATGGGAGACTATTAACTCTTAACAACTCAGTCTCAGGTTATTTATTTATTGCTTAAATGATTTGTTATTGCTACTTGAATTTAATATACCCTCTGGGAGTTGAGATGGCAGCATCATGTTACAGAAAAACTACAAGTTATTTTAAAACTGTGATTGAATTTTTATGAGCACCATAAAATCTTTCTGAACAAATAACTTACCATTAGTCAGAAACTTCAGCAGGAAATCTGTAAAATTAAGGATTTATTAGAACAGTACTGTATTTATGTGTTTCTCTGGAAAAGAGAGGGTTAAATGTTCAAGTATTAATTTTATTATTTGAATGTAATAATACTTAAGTAGCACCTGACGTTTTCAAAAGGCCATACAGATACAATATTAACCAAAAAAAAAAAAAAATTCCTTTAAGCCTGGGAATATCTCATGCTCAGGGATTGAGATGGGTGCACACCTGTTTTGGTATGAAAGTTTTTTCAAAAAACTTCAGGGCGTCTGCAAAGAACAATGACAAATCTCCACATCCACTCTGCTAAGTGGACTAGTGTTCAAGGTACCTTTGCACAGTCAGTGTTTTTCTCTGTCCTTGCCTATGTGCTGCTCTCTGCTCTGAAAGGGTGTATTGGTACACTTCTTTAAAGCATTCACTTTCCCTTTTGCTTTTCTAATCCTTAAAGTCATTAGGAGAACTTCCAAGTCAAACAGCGTATTTCAGAAGGGAGTGGGGATGGTGGGGAAGAGGAAAAAGAAGGGAAGGAAGACTGAAGGCATCACAAAAAGCACGTGCAAAAAGAAATGCTCAGAAAATTAAGGGGAAAATAATAGTCCTGCAAAAATAAAGTTAAAAAGTTGGTTTGAAACCAGAAAGAAATAGGTCATCTTAAGTCTTGCTGTAAGAGTGGTCTCTGTACCCAGTTGTTTTTAATAGTAGACACAAAGGTGCTCTCTAGAAACACTGAGAACTGCAGAACTAGAGAGATCTCCAATTTAGATGTCCTGTTACTTGAAATCCTGTGATGTTCTGACATAAAGAACTATTCTATGTTGGATGTTCTCTTCTGGAAATGGAATAATCAAATCCGAATACAATACACATGTTCAGATTTTGTGATTGATGCACATAAACCCAAAAAATTATTTATGTCATACCCTTTTCCATCCTTAATATAAATCAGATAATCATAATTTCTGGTTGGTTTAACATACTGTTTATGTATCAGTTACCTGAAGAAAGTCTAGACGTGTATGTAACACATATAATAATTCTCTTTCACCCTTTGGATTCTACAATTTTAGAAAAGGTATAACTTGCTTTCATGCTGTTATTGCCAACATGCCCAGTTCTTCTTGATCTCAAAGGACAAGTAAGGAGCAGTAAAGGATAAGATATGAAAGACTATTGCAAGACTGTTGGCTATCTTAAGTCGTCTTTCTTAATGTTCAGTGACTAAACTGTAGTAGTTAAAACTGCTTTGTATGCTCAATGAAATTCAGACATTAATGGAGTTATCTTTCAAACATCCTCCCAATACTGAGAATCATCAATATTCTAATTGTAGCCTTTGGTAATTTATGCATTGACAAATAATAGCTACAACATGGTGGTGTCCATTTTCTGTTATTCTGAAGTTGTTGGGCAATCTGATCTTTCAGCAGTCTTAAGGGTTCTTTGCTTCTACTGACTCTTGCTGACACTCTGACATGCCATGATGTCTCTTGGCAGGACATTCATTGCATCTGATATCACCAAGTCACTGCAGAAACCCTGACATTTCTTAAGGGCACTTTGTATCACTTACCTTAGGTATGTTCCTGGAAGCGGAATGAGCCATCTTCCAGATATGTCTGTACCTTTCTACTGACTATAAAGGATCATGTATCACTTAGATTAAATGTGTCTGAGACATCTATACCTGGTGAGATAATTTCACCTCAGGTGTCTGAAGAGATATGCACAGAACATGAGAACATTCATGACACCTGTCCTAAGGCCATCCAGCCTCACATAAGATAACGAAAGATGGAGCAAGGTTCTCTTGTCTTCCCATCAGATGGCCTGTGGGCAGTTTTTCTTCCTCCCAACGGTCCTTTTTGACACTTCTCAGCTTCTGATGCAAATGCAAAAGCATCCTCTATGTAATGGGCTTTTTCTCCTCAAACATAAGCCTATGGACTACATGGTCCCATGCTCTGAAAAGGATAAGGTTCATGTAAAAACATGGTCTGGGGTCATTTAGCTAATTTTTATCAGAAGGCAGGATGCTTGCTGCAGGGCAGAAAACTGCAATAAGACAAAGCAAACCAGGGAGAAAATGAAATTTCTTACAAAGGAGAAAGTCTTTATTGTAATGAATGGATATTTAACCAGTGCAAGTCTAAACAATCTAAAGATTTGGACCTAATGCAGTTTTACTTCCAAGTATATGATTTTTTTTTTTTTTTGGAGCTGCACTCTGGCTTAACTAACCCTCCAAAGAAGTCTGGGACCAAATACAAAAGAGTCCAATGCAGTACAAAACTTCACAGGAAATTTAGTTGCCCCAGGCTTAACATACCGACTCAAACATAATGCAAAATTTCTATCCAGAAGGGAAAGGTGAAAGGTTCACAGACAGGAAAATCAACCTGTAATCACAAAAACAAATTTTGCCTCCTGTGAGAGTCTTCTTAGACACTGAGCCTTCACTAAAATTGCAATCTGACTAAAGAACCAGAATTCACCAGGCATTTTCTAGGTCCAAAAATACTTCAAATTAAATACTTGTAATTAATGCTGAAAGAACAGTAGGGAGTTTGTAAGACTTCTGTGGATAATCTCAGCAACAGAAGGATGCTTAACCTCTTAAAAGTCTCCCCTACACCTTCAATCTTGTCTCTTCCACCATCATAACCTCAGAGTATGCTCCAGATCGATCAGGAGAGGCCTCTTAAAAACCCATGTTCTCCTACATGTCAGAAACCTACTGGGAAGGATGGTGCTTTTGCCATTAATTTTTCAGGTGGCCTCCACAAATTTTTTTGGTAACCGAGGAGAATATCTAGACTGCTGCAGGTAATTTAAATATTGTTGCATGCTGTGTCTGACTGAGGCTTGTTAATGCCAAATGTCTCCTTTTGTAACATCTAGAACATTTATTTTCACACAAACCTAAGCATCTTTAATTACTCTCCATAGAAAACATACCAACAACTATTCATTAGTAAATTCTAAACTTTAAAAACATTCCGTATAATAGTTTAAGTATATATTTTGGCTTAAATGTAGAGAACTTTCAGGTGAGTAGAAAACCACTTAACTATTCAAAATTGTTCCTGTTCCATTTTCAGACCGTATAGGAACACACTGTTTAAGTTATCACACTACATTCCAACCCCAATTCCCAAATACCTATTCCTTTTTGACACAAATTACTCATTGTTCCAGGGGATTAAAAAAAAAAAAGTTATGATATACCAAATGGCTGCTCCATGGTCAGAGTGCTTCCTTGACATATATATACATAACATTTGCAGATTTTTCAAATAAGACCTTTCTTTTGTAGCAGAATTTATCAGCAGTGGTGTGAGAGTAATTTTGAAAATTTCTTAACATTCTGTAGTTAGGATTTCATTGGACTTCTTACCTGCATAAAACTTTCTAGGCTGGGCCATTTCCTTCAGAGGCTGCATCAGTGCCAGCAGTGTGTGGCCTGTGATGATGACAATTAAAGTAACAGAATGGATTTCTCTACCCAGGTGATCAACTTTGAGTACTTTACTTTTCTGTCCAGGATTTATACTGGCTTTCAATCCTGTAAAGAATTAGGCAGTCTGTATGCATTGGTAGTGTAATGGCTTTAATTTCCTGCCTCTTCAGGGGAAAAAACCCCTACTGTCTTTACTACAATTGTACTGAGGAAGAATTAATTTAAATATTAAGCCTTTATTTGAGCTACAGTCTCACCCTACATATATTCTAATTTTAAAGCACTAAAATGGAAAAGCACCTGCATGTAACTTTCCTACACACATGAAACAACTGTTCTGCTACTTAACTTCCCACTTTACTTAGGATGCAAGGTGCTGATACCTTCCACCCTCCTCTCTGCACTGTTTGGTTGATTCTGAAGATGCCAAAAAACTGAAATAACATCTCATCTCAGCAAGCATTGTATATGACTTCACCAGTTTGATAAAGCATCTTTCAACCTCTTCCTTTCTTATTTCACACCCTTTCCTGTAGCACTTTATGTCCCAGACCTTGCAGATACCGCACAAATCTTTTCAAATGTAGCACTGCAGTATCACTTCCACAAAGATAAGCTGTTGTTTGTCGTTGCACAAAGAGGTTTAAAGAACTAAACATTTCATTTCATGGCTGCGTTTATGATGCATAACCCAAGGAGAACTCTGCCTCATGAACTATCTAAAGTCCTATTGGGTCAATGTGTGCTGGTTATGACTTTGCTCTACACACTAACACAGATTTTGCACCTATGTTGTCCTCCCGGAGAAAAATGGAATGCCATAAGGTGAAATGATGGGTGCAATGTCTGTCTGCATTCTGCAGCGGAGCACACCATATCATTAACTAACCCAGTCATTCAAAGAGCCAGTGAAGTTGCTCCCTTGCCACTTCAGTGCCACTGTTTGCCAGCGGTGCAGCACCACTGAAAACTGATAGGTCAAGCCAGGGTGGAGAAATAAATAAAGGCATCACAAGACATAGAGTAGACTCTCATGCCATGTTCCAAAAATTGCTGTAAGCAACTGCATAAACACATTATTAAAAACAACAACAACAACAAAAACCACAACAACAAAACCGAAATCACAACAAGACTTTATCTAGATTTAATGGCTGTGAATATCTGGTTATCTGCTTTGTTTGGCCAGTTCTTCACTCTTGTTTCAGTGAATGAGAAAGACCTATACATCTGTGTCTTGACAGAAATACAGGTCAAGTACAAAATTATGTTATGTCTAAATCAGATGAACTGCTGGACTGACTGCAGGACTTGACCTCATTGAAGAGATTGACAAGGGATAGTCAGGAAGTCTGTCTTCCAGTTACCAAAAATTGGAAGGCCACTAGTAGATTCTGGTTTATTTAAATGCATCCCCATACTAAGCCCGAAGAAGCCTGAGGTTTTTAAAAATTACAAATACTAAGAGCAACATAGGGATCAAAAAATAAAAAAATTCAATTTGATCTCCAAAGGCCTCAAGTGAAGAATGTTGTGATGCTATTAAGCTCTGCATGCATGAGATTAACAAACCAAATCAAAGAAAAAGGTCTGAAGAGATGCAAAAGATTTGAACATTCTGTAGAAAAATAGGTATCTTTATTTTCTGTTGGTGGGAAAAAATAGATTTTTCTCAGCACTGTTAAGCTTACTTCCTTGAGACAGACTTACTCAAATGTTTTATATAAGTAAAGACACACACCTTTTTTTCCTGGAATTGATATATCTGCCACTATAATGTCTCATAGTGGGACACAGCCCAGTGAGTAAGAGTGCAGACTGCTTGTAAAAAAATATGTAGATTTAGAAATGTCACTGTCAAGTGCTGTGAATGTAACAAGCTGATGAAGAATAGTCCTAAAAAATAGATCATCTACAAAATGGAAATGTAGTGCAAGTTTCTATTCTGTATCTGGTACAGCTGACTCACAGAAACTGTACCAGCAGCAGCTGACATTTTTAAGACTTGAAAAAGGATACCTGGGTTAGTAACCTGAGTTAGTAGAAATGCATATCAGAGCCACTGGGGAGCATGGCAATGTACATACATAGGGACACAGATCACGCAAACAGACAAATCTGCCCTACATAAACTAGAGTTCTGGAGGGTACTCTAGCCCTGAAAAATATGGGCACACACATCTGGGTATGTCTAGGTAATGTTCTTCAAAAGAACAGCTGGATATGTAAAGGAGTTTGCATGCCCTACCTCTGGTTGACACAGACTCCAGAGAAACAGGCAAAACTTCTAAGCCCTAAAAACTATAGGGTGGTTTGCTTTGAATAGCCACTTCTGGTATTTACCATATTTAACAATTTAAAAGATTGCCAAAAGTTGGACTTCTAGCAAAAGTAGAGTGAATGGTACTTAAGAGCACTAAGGGATTCCAAGACAGGGGGTTGCTTAATTAATTCAGAAGTTCAGATTCCATATGTAAGTTTCACTCTAATGTCAGATCTTCTTGCCATCTATTACTTTATTTCTATCAGTGCCTGTAGATTCACAAAGTTTTTGCTTAGGTTTAAGTTACTCCATAATTAGTTTACCAAAAGAACAAAAAGCATGTTGCTTCTGCTAGAAGGAAAGCTTTAAGGAAGTGAAAATCACTACTACATTGCTTTTAATCCTCATATTGTTGGGTCCTTTTTTGGCATTAAAAATATGCCAATTAAGAAATACTGCTGGCCAAGGAAAGTAAGTGTTTGAAGGGACATCTGGACAAACAGCTGGAGTAAATCAGATATTATACTAATGTCAGACAATGGAAGGATGCTGATTTACATCCTCTGTGAATCCTACACCCAGGCATTCTTCTTGTAAATCACAGCAGTTTTTCTGGGAACATAGTAAGGAAATGTTTTATCTACACTTCCTTGTAACACACAGGCCTTTTTTATGATTTCAGAATTGTTTAGGTTTTATTAGTATGAGTTTACAGCTCTTTGTTCCCTGGACTGTGTGAAGAATGGAAGCAGGAGACTCGCTGCTATTTTACTTTTAGCTGGTGAATCAGAGAGGGTGTCTCACATTTCATTAGTGTTTGAGTCCTTAACTCCTCATACTTCTCAGGTTCTTTTCCCCTTTGCACAATGTATGCAGGGACAAGAATGTGTAAGTGCCACTGCCACCCCATTCAGACTTTTACTGAATCGGTGTAATTGGATTTTGCACCTCAATTTGCAAGATACAGTTCCCCTGAAAACCAACCCATTTTGGTAAGCATAAAAATAAAACGAAATAAAAATAATAATAAAGACAGGGCAGGCATTCATAAGGTACCAGGTCTCCACAGTCTTCAGCTGAGAGACCCCAGATTTCAATGTACCCTGAAAAGGGTGATTAATTTAAAGTGAGTGGAGTCTGTTTCTTTAAGACAAGCTCATAAATCGTGAAAGATCACCACTTCTTTTCAAAAGGCTCTCCACGGTCTGAGTTTCCCTTCTGGGTCAGTAAAGGCATTGAAGTTTTAATGGCATGCCATGGCAGATTACACGATACAGCTGTCCCGGCACCGTGAAAATTAAGTTATGCCCCGTGTCAGCAAGGTTTTTTTCCCCTTTTCTTTCCCTACCCTCCCCCCTTCACTCTCCCTCTTTCTTTCTCTTTCCCTGTCCCCTTCCTCATTCTCCTTTTTGCTGGGAAGTGCGCATCCAAGGAGGAGGTGGGAGCCCGGCAGGAGCTGCTGCCACGGCTGCTGTTGAGCCCCAGCTATTGAGACTGAGTAAATGGAGCTGATGGGTGAAGAAGAGCCATCAAAATGGAGGGTTTTGTTCCTCCTCCTCTCCCCAGGGCCCAGTGGCAAAGGCAGCCCTCCTTGCTCACTCAGGCGCAAGTACCTACTCTGCCTTCCCAGCGCTGCCGGACACCCGCCATGCTATTCCCTCTGCTCTGCACCCAGCAGATCTGTGCTGTGGCTCAGGCACCAGCAGCCCTTGTGTGCTATATACTGTCACAGGAGGATTATGCTCCTTGTCGGAGATGCCTCTTTCCCACAGGGCAGGGCCTCGTGCACTGGTGCACACTGCATGCACAAGCACGCCCATGAACAGGCGCAGCGTCTTGCTTTAAAAGCAACAGCAATCCCCGCTGTCCCCATAGCCCTCTATCTTCACTCTGCAAAGAATGAGAGAGTAAAGAGCTTATTAAAGCATGAGAAATTAATCACATTAGTGTTTAGTCTGGCAGAGCAGGGATCTGTGAGGGGAAGAAAGAGATGAGGAAGCAGAAATGAAAGAATCATTTGCAAACCTAACAACCAATATTCTGTGTCAGTCATTTCCAATCTCCTCTTGATTTTTATTTCCTTGAAAACTTCAGCCTCTGAAGATTAATTTAAACATATTGATATTGGGCTTGATGGTCTGATTTCCTTACAGGATCTCCTGAGGATGCCCACAACCACAGAGTACAGATGGCCAGCAGCTGAAAATTATTGTTCTATATAATATTTCTAATACCTGAAGATACTGAGTTACGACAGGAGATAGTCCCTACGCCTCTTCAGACAGGTCAGAGTTGTTTAGCAAATCTTTGTTTGGAAAATGAGTAAGTTAATTAGGACTTCAAGTAGAAATTCCCTGTTCTGATATGAAGCCAATATGTTGACTTGTTTACCTCTTCCAGTCTTTAAAAATGGGTATATAGATATACTTTACATATAAACAATATTGTCCATCGGAAGTGTTTGTATCACACCATATGCAGTAACTTATCCAAAAGTTTCTGGCTTTAGACTCGCACAATTTGCAGTTGGCCTTCTATTCTAACCCAGGACAATGATTTCAATGGGATTATTTGTGCCAGGGCTCTCTAATGCAGGGATACTTTGATTAAGCTCTTTACTTGTTCCACTGTTTCTGTCCATATTGACAGCAGAGGATGGGTCTGACTACCTGAATATTCAGCCACCTCTAGTTTCTGTATCCTTGATTAAATATTTAGGTATTGTACATTGGAATTAATTTCCTAATAGGACTTGGCATTTTTTCCTTGCTTTCCTCAGTTGTTCCTAGGTAAAACCTGCTGTTCACAGCCAGTGCATCACTCAACATGCTACAAGGACGTTTGTCAACACAGTCTGAGCCAAACTTCACCAGACTACCAACAAGTGTGTGGACCTGGGAAAAAAAGAAAATTTTGTCATTATTACTGAGTGGTTTCTCACAATGTTTTTCACAGGTGTCACATGAGTTCATGAGAAAAGTGGACTTTTAGCCAAAGGACCCTGGACCAGGAAACATTGTTTAAGAAGCTTTAGTGGCCATGTGCTTCCTTAAGTACTTTCTGTTTGTAGTTGGCACAAATGATTTGATAAATCAATCTTAGGATACCATTAGCTGGGGTTGAGGGCAGAATAAGGGTCTTGCAGTTTATCTTCTAGGTGATGTATAAACATTAAATAAAAGCCTCTTTCACAGCTCTACAATAATTCTGCTTGGGTAGTAGCAGAGACAATGAGGTCAGGGACCAACTCATCCCATAGATTTACCATTCCACTTGTTTACTTGCATACCTCAGTTTCTCTACACACATCAGTGTGTGGGGGAGAGCTGGTCACCATTCCTTTTGCATTGCTGCTATTCACAACAAGTAAATCTTTCCCATGTTTTTTGTGATAGGTTCAGGCCTTTATTGAGTGAGGAGAGCTGTGAGGTGCCCAAGAGCTGTTTTGTTGGCAGGGGGTTAAGGAGAATTGTCTGTCACATCAATTATCTGCCCTTGAGCTCTTAGAAAGAAGGTGCCTACAGACTGGCCACTTCTCTTGCTTGTACATCCACACACATGGACACCAAAACAGCTCACACTTTGATTGGAAGTTGCTCTCCCCCTCTCTCAGCAGCCCTGCAATCCATGTTAAATCAGCTCATTCCTCCTTCTCAGTAAAACTAGACAGGCCCCTGCTTTGAATACGCTGGACCACACAAGGGAGAGGGGAAAAATATCTTTCCCTCAACCCTTTCTCTCCTTCGTCATTTGGAAGCTTGTGTTCTAATAACAAATGGTGATTTAAAAAAAAAAAAAAAAAAAAAAAAGACAAGCCTTCCCTTCTTCCCTTTTTGGAGCGACAGCTCTGAGCCTTGGTCAGGGGAGCCCATGAATTGGACTTGCAAAGGGCCCGGGAGGGGTCCCTATAAATCTTCCCCGCACAGAGGTGGCTGTCTGTCTACTTCTGGGCTGCTGCTCATTGTGACTAAAGTTTAACTGCTTTACTTTCATTCGGGGGGAGGCAGGGGGGCAAGTCGCATAAACCTGAGGTTTATGGATATTGCCTTATTTCCTTGTCATTTTCAAAAGACGTTTGCTTCTTTATTGTTCCCTTAGAAAAGTAACAATCACAATTTTTTTCTACTTACTTTATTGCCTAATTTTCTTTATTTCTCTGTCTTTATCTTGCTATCTGTGAAATGGAAACTGCATTAAGTAATCCAACATTTGTGAGAATGTGAACAGTCACTTCCTTTGGCTGCTTATCATAGAAAGACCAAACCAACCAGTATAAAAATAACAAAAAATAAATATAAAAATAATAATGTATAAATCCTGTGTGGCTGTGCGTATAATTACATACATGCTACACACAGATACACAGACACAGGAACAGACACACATGATGTCTTGGAGAAATGCCAGCTGTAATTGCCACAAACTGAACATGGCTTTATGTTTTCTCACTGATGCTTTTACCCATCATATTCTGCCTTTCTGCTCATGACTAATTTCTCGATCCCATTTCATGGGTCACAGAGCAATATACCAACTTATTTAACAGCAGTACATACACACTTTTTGGATATAGTTTGAGCATGATGTCACCAAAATTACAATAACATAGAGTATTAGTAAACATCATCAATGCACATGAATTCTTATCATTGCAAGAATGCATTAGTCAGCTGAAAAATGTGATTTTTATTGCCACAAATTATCCTCCCTTGTAATTTGAATCTGAGAGCATAACAATTCCTGGTTCTGAAAATTATTATCAGGGTAATGGAATTGTTATTTTCAGCTTTCATGCAAAGAAAATTATCCACAGTCTTTCCACATTTATCCTAAGGAGAAAGTTGTCTGAAGACTAAATCCAAGACTAAGGATTGTATTATGAAAGCGAAGCAAAGATATTTGGAAATAGAAATCTCACTCCATCCATTTGCAAATCATGTTACATGTAGACAGTTAACTGCATCATTTAACGTTCCTATGAATTTTAACCAGTTTTCAAAATAGATTGATAGGAAAGATTAGATTTGCAAAACAAAGACAAAGCAGACTAGGCTGGGGATGTGGATATTTCATTATATAAGAAAGATGGGGGGAGAAAGGTATATCCATTCTTAGATATTGGTTTGTTTGCAGTACTGTTTGTGAGTAAAGCATGTAAAGCTGGGCAGCTTGTTTGCTCCCTGCATGTGTGTTCATGGGTGGGTGAGGGGAGTTTGAGAATTCCTAATCCTGCAGCTCTCAGGACCTGGAGAGTTGTACCCCATCTGGGGTAACTGGATTAAAAATCTTTTCTCATTTCAAAGGTTTGATCTCAACAAGGGTTTGATGTGATGAAATCAAAGTGGCAGCTTGGATTTGAAAACTATTTGGATTTGAGCTTCCTGAAGTCTAGATCTGAGGGAATGGCTGCAGTGTGTATGAATGTGTGGTAACTGCACTAATGCCTGTATAAAGAAGAAAGTTATGTGTGAGGAAATAAAAAAAAAATCCCCCTTCTAAAATAATGTCTACTCCAGTCAGAATAACCTTATAGTAAAATAACTTTTGTCAATTAATGATAAGTGGCTCTTGTGCTCTATGATTTTAACACATCCCCTCAGTGACAATAATAGAAGATTTTGTCTTAACAGAGGTGGAGCTAAATAAAAATAGCTACAAAAATTATGTATTATATGGTAATTACTGCTATTATTTTGTTGTCCTTTTCACTTCCCAAGTGTTTAAGGACCCCAAAGACATGAGAGCAGTTCGTTGACCTATCTGAGGGGAAGGGGAGGTTCCACATGATTTTGAGCAAGTCACCTTCCCACTTCCTGAGCTTCCAATCCTCACCTGCAAACTGGGGACAGTACTAGCATACCTATTTCACAAAGTCTTTCCAAGAGAAGTGTGCTACAATACTTCAAGACTTTCACACTCTTTGCAATGAAGCTTGCCAGTAATTCCTGCATTTTTGAAATCAAATACAAATAAAGTTCTACATAAAAACAAATACTAATCTTGGCTCCCGGTGAAGTTTCACATGCAGTTAGAAACACAAGCTCAGAGACAGAGTTAACAAACTAAGTCACACATTTATAAGAAGGTATACACAAAGAAATTTGCATACAACCCCGTAAAAGGTAGGTACTCAGAATGAAAACATGCTCAATGTACAAAGGGCCAAAATAATTCAGCCTTGAAAGGTTACAGTGAAGACAAACAAGGCAATCAATGCTGCCTCTTTTGTAATCACTGTATACACTGTATACACTGTATACACTGTCTATGTGGGATATATTTTCCATGGGTCCTATTACACACTGCCTAAAATTGACTAAGTTTTCAAATTATACAAGATCATAACATTTATACAAATGAAATTATGTTCAGTTTTTGTTACATGGAAAGGTAAAGCATCCTCAGATTCTTCCTTCTCATAGATACTTTCTGTTTAAATTTGACAAAAACCTCATGCAGTATAAAGAATTGATTAGAAGATACCTCTGAGGCATGAAAGAAATTTGTGTATGTTTACAATGAAACACTGTAAAAACTTGTCAGAAAAGCTCACTGCATATGAGAATGAAATACATCATCAACAGCTCTTCCCTCATGACACTTTGGGGTCATCTGCTGAAAGACTGAAACTCACCCTTCCAAGCAACAGACCTTTCTTAAAAACTGGTACCAGTCAGTAGAACCATGAACCACATATATAAATTTATTAGAAAATCCAGCACCTTTCATTCTAACTGCAGATTCACTTTGACTTTTTATTGCTAAGATGATCATGTAGCATAAAATATGTATATGACTGTCTATACATGTATAAATACGTACAAGAAGAGAATGGAAAAAGGATGTCTTCTGCAAAGTTCTCAGAAAGACAAAGACAGAAAACTAAAGACAAGGGATGTCACTCTTACTTACACTCAGCCTGTATTGTTGAGAAAATCTCAATTTAGACATATTTCTTGAGATGACTGAGATCCAGATTTGTGTTTTAAATATACCGACTATTAAACTTGACTTCAAAAGAAGAAAGAAGAACAGCATACAAAAAAAAATACTAGTGCATTATGTGCATCTATAAACAGAATTCAGCATAACAGAACCTGTGCAAGGTAATAGGGCAAAGGATGGAGAAATATGCTGTGGCACTGATAAGGTATTTAAGCTCTACAGTTCTGTCCTTCAGCTGTTTCTCCTTATGTTAAGACTTATTTTGGGCAAGTCTTGAGTTTTCTAGAGTGCCTCTGGAAAATCTAGTCCTGTCCTCCAAGACTTCTTGTCCTGGGTTTGACTGGGATGGAGTTAATTTTCCTCATAGTATCTCATATGGTGCTGTGTTTTGGAATGGTGACCAAAACAGTTTTGACAATACACTTTTCAGGATAGTTCTGACAGTGTCAAGACTTTCTCTGTTTTTCAAACTGTTCCTCCATTGAAGTAGTCTGGGTGGGCAAGAGACTGGAAGGGGACACAGCTGGAATAGCTGACCCCAGCTGACCAGGGGGATATCCCATGGCATATGACATCAAGTTCACCAATAAAAACTGAATTAAAGGAGGAGAAAGGGAGTGACACTCATGGCTATGGTTTTTGTCTTTCCAAATATATACGATGCAAGATGAAGGCCAGCTGTTCTGGAGGTGGCTGAATGCCTGCCTGCTGATAGGAATTAGGAAATGAATTCCTCCTTTTGCTTTACCTGAACTGTAAACTTGTCCTTATCTCAAACCATGAGTTATCTCAGTTTTGCCTCTGATTCCCCTCCTCATCACCTGGTGGTGAGTAAGCAAGGGGTTGTTGGCAGTTCAGTGCTTAGAGGGTTAAATCACAACACCAGTCCAGACCACCTACATCTTGTCAGATGTCCTTAAAATTGTCAGTGAGTGAAAATTTACTCCTGAGTAGGTACCCATGTAATTCTAAATATAGGAAATAAATTAGTCCCTTCTTCCTTGAAACAACCTTTTCATGTTGTTGAAAATTGCTTCTTCACCTCAGTAGTTCCCTTCTCTTCCCTTTCTTTTCCTTTTTACTCTTTCCTCTGTCCTGCCTTGGCCCTTGCCCTCTTCTCTCCACCATTTTCAGAATGACTTTGTCTTGGTTTGGTTTCTAAAGTTTCATCTACTCTTTATAACATCTTGGAAATAAAGGCTAAACGTTCTCTCTGAAATGGCTTCATCCAACTTTGTTAAGTATAAATAGCATTAATCTATAGTCATATAAAAATCTAATTGATTTAACTACTGTGTCAAAAAGTATTTCCCTATTTTGGCTTGTGTTCTTGCCCTTTATTTACTGATACACTAAACAAATACTGTTTGTACATGACCTTTTTAAGGAACAGTTTGTAATTAAGGAAACTAAAAATGGAAAAATGTTTTTGGGCATTCTTACCATCACACATCAAAATCTCTTTAAAACAACTAAAAAAAGAGGATTCACCTTTTGTTTTTCTAATGGTTCTGGGGGAAGGCAAGGCAGGGTAGTGAATGATCTCAGGTAAAATTTTAATTCATAAGCCACTGAGATCTGGAGTTGAGTTTCTAACAGGCAGTTGGTGTCAATAAAAACTGTGAACATATGACTTCTTGAGAATTAAACTCAAATTAATTAGTATCTTAATATTGTTAAACACTATTGTCTGTGCTGACAGTGTTAACTGTGCTGTCTCCATCCCATTTTGAAAAGCTTTTTCCCAATTACCTGCAAAAACAAATATCCTAATTTCATAAAGCTTTATTCATCATAAATATTATGTCAGTAGGCTAGATCACGTGTTGTAGACCTGAGGAATTTGGTATAAAAGGCATTTCTGGTTTGATAGGAAATGCCTTTTGAATATTGTTGATCTTATGTCATAAGGTAGTACCTTAATAAGGCTAAAAATAACAATAACTTCATGATGATTGGATGATTTCTGGGAATGTCCTGCACAACAAAGGACTGCTTTTAACTATCCTTATGGTGGGCAATCACAAGGAGAAGAAACAGAAAACACAAAAACCTTTTGGCAGAATGCTGGGATGCTGTAACACCCAGAGCAAGAAAAAAAAAATACAAAATGCAAGTTTTTGTATTTAAGTGGGAAGATTGGGAGTCTGAAATGTAAGGATAGCAAGCAAATCTGGATATCTTACAGTTAAGTACATTGTCAAATTTCTAATTATGAGAACATAAAAAAAACCCTTAAAAAGGGAAAGGTAAGAAATTAAAGTAGAATTTGTCCTTAACAACCAGTAGGGCACAACATTTCCTTCTTTTCTAATCTGTGTCATGCTCATTGAACACACTATGTTAAGACTACCAAGGCAGCAGAATTGCTGGTCTATAATGATTAAAAATAATGGAAATTAGTATAAACTGGAAATTGTGCAGTGCAATCTTTCCCTGGTTAGTGGGCATCAAAATCATCACAAAAATCACTGAATTTAAATTTCCATGTCTGTATAGGTCACAGCATGTTATCAATCTTCTGACAAAGTCAAAAGGAAAGACTAAAGGGCCTACTCTATCATGCAACAAAAACTGACAGAAATGTAAAATCCAATCCTCTTGCACTCTTTATATTCCTGTCCTCAACTAGTGTCATCCACTGCAAACTCAACTGAAACACCCAAGTCCCTGCATTTAGGGCACTAGTAGCCATTTTTGGTCATTAATTTTCAAATATCCCAAGCTAGAAACATCTGTCATGATGAATTCTCTGAATCATTGAGTTCAAATCCATCTCCACATTCTTTAACTTAGAAACCATCTAAAGAAGGAGAAAGAGTGTTTTCCTACAGTTCTGCTCCGCCTATCCTCACCATATTATAATGAAATCCTATGTAGTACAGAAGAGAGCAGGAAGAATGATCAAAGTGATGGAATGGGGCTCCATGGAAAAAGAAAGCTTGAAAGAGCATGTGGAAAAGTGCTACAAAATCACTGTGGAGCAAGGGAAAGGTCAGGTGGCAAAGTCCCACCAAAGAAGAGGAACATATCTCAAAACTGTGCAGTTAAGTAGTGGAACTCCTTGCTACAGGTTGTTGAGGATGTAAAAGGTGTAGGTGTAACATGGCTAACTGAAGGCAGAAAAATCATGTGGTACTTCCGGAAAAATAGAACCCTTAGTACTCTAACTCCTACATTGTTTCTTCATCTGTCACATATGTGAAAGAAAAACTGCAAGCTACAAATGAGTATCATTCTACCAAAATCTCAGAGTAAAACCTTGTTGCTGAACACAAAAACAGATTGCTGCGAAAATGTGGGTATATGTGTGTCTGCTCACATTGAAAAATAGACATGCAGTGAAATTGTCTGGATTCAAATCACATGGGCTGATTTTATATGAGGTTTTTTCCTGTCCTGGCCTGGCTGGAAAAAGCTCTTGTCATCCAAGCTTGCTAAAGGATAACCATGTGAATCTAGCAACTATTTGTTAATGTGTCAAACTGAGGTATCTCCTAACATGTACCACTCTAGTCTCAGAAGGAGAGGCTGTGTACTCAAGTTAGCATTGGAGATGCTTAACCTGGGGGCCTTTTAGGAGGATGGGACAGGAATGGGAAAAAAAGATGTCTCTACCAATGGAAAGCACATCCAAAGTACCGTCTGCTTCTTAGCAGCTTCCCCATAACCTGTCTCTGTGTGGTGCCAGCCTCAGCAGCTTTCCTAACTCTCCATGATGCTCTTCCTGCCTCAGGTGTAGTGGTGCCACAGAGGGAATGGCAGCAAATAAGTAAGTGATTTTTTTGAACACTGGCTAGAAAAAAAAGACAAGACATTCTGGTAAGTTTTCAATACCACTTCAAAACAGAGAAACCAAGACTGACACAGATATTCAATCTTATACTTAAAACGCAGCCAGCCTGAGTCTTTACTGGGGATTAGCAAAAATACTTGATTATCATATCTGTTAATAAATAAATAAATGCTAATATTCTGTAATGAGCAACAATTCATGTCTCTATATCCTAGATCTATCCTGACAGGAAAAAATATTTTGCAGGGGGTGGAGAGTTATGTCAAGATAAAATCACACAACACTTAGCAAAAAAGTATTAAGCCTTCAGCAGTGTTTAAAAATACACTATATCCCACACATATGTTAATTTTATTTACATATAGGATAGGCAAACATTTTAAGACAACCCATGTACGGGCAAAGCAATATGCATATTATTAAATCAATGCACACCTCTATGTAATATTTCACTACTAAATGCATGGGGATATTTAACATTAAAATGCCTGCATCTGTATTTGGATGTGTAAATAACCCCAAGCTTGCTTTAGTCTCCACATGTAGTTGTTCAAAAGTGCAGGTTTTAATGGCAACACTTTCTTTAAAAGATATGGGAAAATAGTTGTGGATTCAGTTCCTACAGAGATTACAGAAAGTGGTTGTCTGAGGGATAAAATTTTGCTTAAAGTCTCTTCAGTTTTGCCTCTTATTTAGAAGTCACAGTTATGCCAAATGTCTTACTCTTTTTTCATCAGGGAGCAGATAATAACTCAAATGTCTCAGCCAAAACAAACTCTTTGAAAAGATCTTATGAAATCATTTCTCTTTGCAAATCCATAAAAATCACCTTGGACTCCTTATCAATAGAAAGGCTTAAAGAGGGTGCAGAAGTCGTTGAATTATGATGTGCTTGTTTTAATGAAATTCCACTCCTGCTGGGATGTTCCCTGCAGATTTTCCATATTTCAGCATGGGAAAGGTTTGATGCTTTCCTGCCGGTGCCAAGAGTTAATTGAAAACATTTCAGGATAAATTCAGCTTGGGGGCCAACGCTCCCATTCCTTCATTATTCTTAACAATAATAGAGGAGTAATACAATTATTAATAGGCATGTTGTATCCTCTTAAAGTGGCAGTGTGTTTCAGAAACCGTGTCTTTCACATTCTTTTTCTTAAGCAAATCTGAAACAAATAGAAGAATAGAAATCTCAGGAGAAAAGCAAGCCTGGCTGGTATATATATAGAATTCATCACTTTTTCTTCACAGTGAGTATTTAGCTATTGTTAAATATAGGTAGTTACTTAAAATTTAAAAAAAAAAATCCAATAAAACAAAAATATCACTCATCTAGACCAGAATTTCTTAAAGGTTTTCATGTTTAAAGTCTCAGCCCTGTGGGATATTAAATGGTTTTCTTTGAAGATATGTATATCCTCAGAGTTATTTAAGGAAACTCAGAAAAGGGAAATGCAATTTTTATTAAAAATGCCATTGTTCTAAAGATTAAATTGGTTTTGAAGTAATATACTGTTCTTAGGATTTATGTTTTCCGTTTAATGAAGCTAAAATAATGGGGGTTTTCTTTATGACAGAAGACATTAGATTGTCTTGTTGGCCTAGGGCTACTTACATGTTATCTTCCACAGAAAACAATTTATACTACAACCTTGCAGAAAACACTTCTCATTTTAATCTTTTTTTCCTCTGACCTTGACTCTTGATACATTCATAGCAATTTTGTCAGTATTATGAACTCCTGATAACTTAAATGTTGAAACTCGTAAAAGTTATAAACAATTAGGGAAATAGTTCCAAAATAATGCTTTCACTTAGCTTATTTTCATCGCACATTTTATCTCTTCTCCACACTACTCCTCCTGAAACAGGCAACATTAAGTATTAAGCAGTTCTAACTGTCTGCAGAACTATTTTGCCATAAAGCTTGCCCACTGAAGAATCACAAAACCAGTCCAAACAAATGGAAGTTACATGATTCCTGCAGACTACAATGAATCAAGGACATATTTGCACCATTTCAAAAGGCTGTGCCTCATTTTACATTTACTATAGTTTACCTCATTTACTACAGTTATTCCCTCTTTTTTTTAAAAAAAAAGTCCTGCTGGCAAAAGTCTTTGATGGGGTCCCTGGCCATTCTGGCAGCAAATATGATATTTAGAACTGCCCCGGTGTAGAAGACTCTCCAGACAGAACGGAGGTAATTTAACCAGCTTTCTATACCCTGTCTTAATTTTCTCACCTGGAAGGACAGCAGGGGTAAAGGAGACACAGGCTTGAACATTTTCCAAACAGCAGTGCACTACTGATGTAGCTTTCCAGAAGACAACTGAATGGCAGGTGTAGTTTAAAGCATTCTATACCCCAGGATGAGGGTAGGACCTGAGTAGAATCAAGGCAAGATTAGGAACAGTTCCTGCCTCAGATATGCCTACTGCAAAACAGGAGCATCTCCTGAGTCAGAGCTACCAATGTGTAACCATCTTCCTTGATTTGCACAGCAGAGTACTAAAACAAAGCTGGGCTTAAAATCTGGGTGGAGAGAGGACCGCCACGCAATGCTCTCACTAGTTCCATTAAGTTTAACAAATATTCCCTATTAAATTAATTGAGAAAGTAATTTTTTTCCCCATGAATATCATAAAGGCAGGCTTCAGCTAGCTTGCAGGACAGGATGTTTCTTAATACAGAGGAAGTGCTTGGTTGCTACTGCTCTTTTTCTTGCTTACTGCACACAAATGTGAGAAAACCAGACAGTATTCTGATCAAAGTGTTCCCAATGAGATCTGGAAAGAGTAGAATTATTTCTGAATATAATGGGAGGGACTATATTCAGGCTCTGCATGCAGTCAGTATGTTCTAAGATTCAATCTAATATTGCCAAAAACGGAACCACTCAAGGTTTGAGCAGCCCAAAAGGGAAAACATTTCACAGTTTCTCATATTTCCGTATCATTCTTATATGCTCCTTTTACAAATATGTCTTCTCCATTCTAGCAATATCTTTTGCATAGTAACATGTTCTTCAACACATCCAGGCATTCAACTTTGCTCACTTCAGTAGGTTTTAGCCAACTTTCAGCTACACCAGGCCAAACGCAAATGTTAGCCACCTGTTGATTCACACAAGCTTAATTTAACTAACTGATTAATCTTTCTCTCTAAGTATAGAAAGAAAGCTAAAGGCTATATTCTGACAATGGTTACACTACTGCAAACTCAGACTACATCAAACAGGAGTCAATGATTTGGAACAATGCAAACAAGACTTTACATCAGAGAAAGGTGAGATGTTTTGGAAAACCTATTTGGCACATATGTTCTTTCAGTTCTTTCTATAAAATCCACACCCTTGTATTGAATTTTCTTCCATGGCCTCAATTCCTGATATGCACAGACCAAGACATCTGTCTATACTTGACTTTGCCAGGTCCTTTAGACTAATTTGCAAACATATGGTATACACCTGAATACACTAATATGAAAAATAAGATAGCCGTAAGAGTTTCTGTGGACGGCTGCTTTACTTCCTGCTATAACATGTTTTTACATGACATCAAAAATGTTTGAATGGATTTAGAAGGACACTCTAACTCCTGAAAAGAATTAGCATGAAGATCATTGCTACTGAGTGTATTGGGAATACCTATAGAATCTTAAAACAGTTTAGATTGGAAGGAACCATTAAAGATCATCTAGTTCCAATACCCCTGTCATGGGCAGGGAACTTTCCACTAGACCATAATATTCAAAGCCTCATCAAGGTCTTGAATGCCTCCAAGTCTGGAGAGTCCACAACCTCTCTGGACAATCTGTTCCAGTACCTCACTACCGTTACAGTAAAGGATTTCTTCCTAACAGCTAATATGAACCTACCATCCTTCAGCTTAAAGTCATTCCTCCTTGTCCTATCACGACATGCCCTTGTGAAAAATCCCTCTCCAGCTCTCTTGTAATTCCCCTTTATGTACTGAAAGGGTGCTAAAAGGTCTTCTCAAAGCCTTCTCTTCTCCAGGCTGAAAAACCCCAACTCTCTCAGCCTGTCTTGATATAAGAGGTGCTTCAGCCCTCTGATCAGCTTAGTGACCTCCTCTGGCCTCGTTCCAACAGGTCAGTGTCTTTCTTGTGCTGGGGATCCCAAACTTGGGTGCAGTACTTCAGTACTCCAGGTAGAAGTACTCCAGGTAGGGTCTCAGAAGATCAGAGTACAGGGGCAGAATCACCTCCCTTGAACTGCTTGTTCACACCTCTTCTGATGCAACCCAGGACATGGTTGGCTTTCTGGGCTGTAACTGCACACAGCTGGGTCATATTGAGCTTTTCATCCACCAACACCCCAAAGTCTTTCTTCCCTGGGCTACTCAATCCATTCCTCTAACAGCCTATATTTGTACTTGGGATTGCACTGACCCTGGTGTAGCACCTTGCACTTGGCCTTATTGAACCTCATGAGGTTTACGTGGGCCAGCCTCTCAAGCCTGTCAGGGTCCCTCTGGATGACATCCTTTCCCTTGAGCGCATTGACTGCACCACTCAGGTTGGTGTCATCAGCAAGGTTGCTGAAGGTGCACTGGATCCCACTGTCTGTGTCACCAACAGAGATGTTGAACAGTGTCAGTCCCAATACTGACCCCCGAGGACACCACTCGTCACTGCTCTCCACTTGAACATTGAGCCATTGACCACAATTCTTTGAGTGCGACCATCCAGCCAGTTCCTTGTCCATTGAGTAGTCTATCCATCAAACCAATGTCTCTCCAGTTTAGAGACAAGGATGCTGTATGGGACAGTGTCCAGTGCTTTCCACAAGTCCAGGTACACGACACCTGTTGCCTTTCCCTCATCCACCACTGGATGAGGGATGTAACCCCATCATAGAAGGCCACCAAGTTAGTCAGGCACGATTTGCCCTTAGTGCAGCCATGTTGGTTGTCACCAATCGCATGATTATTTTCCATGTCTCTTAGTAAAGTTTCTCTTAGCAGAGGAGGAAACTCCATGATTTTGCCAGGCACTGAGGTGAGACTGACTGGCCTTTAGTTCCCTAGCTCTTCCTTATTTCCCTTTTTAAAGATGGGGCTTATATTTCCCCTTTTCCAGTCAGTGGGAACTTCACCAGACTGACATGATTTCTCAAAGACAATGGGCAGTAGCTTAGCTACTTTCTCAGCCCGTCCCCTTAGGACCCTCAGATGCATCTCATCAGGTCCCATGGACTTGTGGACTTTCAGGTTCCTTAGATGTTCTTGAACCTAATCTTCTCCTGCAGACAGCAGTTCTTAATTTTCCCAATCCCTGCTCTCACCTTCTGCGACTTGGGCAGTGTGGCTGAATACTTGCTGGTGAAGACTGAGGCAAAAAAGTCATGGAATACCTCAGCTTTCTCCATGTCCTGCATAACCAGGTCTTCCATATCCCTCCTGAAAAGAGCCACATTTTCCCTTGTCTTTTACTACTAATGTACCTAAAGAAGATTTTTGTTACTCTTTATGTTCTTGGCAAATTTACTTCTGTTAGTGTGTTAGCTTTCCTGACCATCGTCCTGGTTGTTTGGACAATTTCTTTGTATTACTCCCTGTTCCTGTCCTCCGTAAGCTACCTGTTTGTGTTTAAGTTTGTCCAGTGGCTCCTTGTTCATCCATGCAGGCCTCCTGGCATTGTTCCCTGATTTCCTCTTTGTTGGGATGCAATATGTCAGAATGCAGTAGGACTTCAGAAGATAGGCCAGTACCCTGCTAGAGAAAATTCCAGATATACATGCTTAAACTACAAAGATCATGCTGACAATAGCACTTCAGCTACTATCACTGTTCAAATTAGAAGGCTTAGCATCATCACCGGTGGATGACCGGAAATTTGTAGTGCTTGTATTTATTCTCTTTAAACCACCTAACTTCCTTTATTTTTTAAACAATTAAAGCTTGTGCAAGCCAAATATACACTCTCGTATACACTATAAAGTAGTAGGTGACTGCATTGTTTTAGTATAAGACATTATAAACAGATGTGTCTTGATTTTGCATTACTAGAGAACATCTAGCAATCTATGTTTATTTACCTGAGGATGTGTGTTTTGTGACTACACAAAGCACTTGAATCTCTCAGATAGTTAAAAATACTATGTTAAAAATACAAACTGTATCTGCATTGTCTGTATTTGCATGTAGACGTACTTATAAGGGAGAAGATTCTGTTGTATTTTATTTCTATTGTTTCAGGCAACAAGATACTACGGTGAGGAGTGCCAAGAACATGTTTATAAACAATTATTTCTCTCTTGCAAAGGAAAGAGACGTCCCTTCTGTACTCCCAGTTTTTTCCCAATTTTTTTCCTAGTCTTATCTTTCCATTTCCAATCAAACTGTCCATTTTCCAATTCTTAGATGGACACTTTCCTTTTCCTCACTATATTCCCTTATATTTCACTATTACCCTTATGTCATACTTCCTCTGTTCCTCTTGTCTCCAAGTCCAGCACTAAATTCTATGGTTTAGTCTCCACTCTCTTCCTAAACTTCCCCTTTGACCCCTTTTCAACTGCTTCCACCACGTCTGGCCTTGTGGGCACATGTAACAGTTACTTTCTCTCCTCAATCTCCATGTATCACCATCTCCATTGAAATATGCAATATGTATTCTTGAGCCTGATCTCATTCTACATCTACCTGAGGAGCCTCTTGGATTTCCCATCATCAGATCAACATTAAAATCACATATAATACAAAATTATTTAATGGAACCTCCAGAGATCATCTACTTCCAAGTTTTTCTAGAAGATATATTCCAGCCAACACTAGAAATCAGCTGTATCTCTTGCTATCCAAGTCTTGGAAATCTCAAACAATGGAGATGACAGGGTTTCTTTGAGAAACCTGTCTCAGTGCTGTGCTACCTCCTTCACCTTCCAGCAAAGTTCTTCCTAAAGCTCAGTCTGAACCTACTGGCCACACTTTGTGCCTGCTGCACCTTGTCATACCTTCTTCTTACACTACTGAGATGAGTCTGGCCCTGTAGTCTTTACAAAAGTTCTCTTCCCATGGCTAAACGGTGTCATTAGATTCTCTTTTCAGTTGGACTGAAGTTCAGCTCCCTCACCTTCTCCTCGTTGGTCACAAACTCTAGCCATTCTGGCAGGCCTCCTCTAGCCCCTCAAGTTTCTCAACATCCTTCCTGAACTTAGAAGAGGAGTGGTCTGAAGCCCAGACACAGTGTTGGAGGTGCACTGTCATGAACACCAAGAACATGGGGATGATAGCTTTCATCTCCATCTTCTGGAGATGGGAAAAAAATTGTTTCCAGAGCTGAATATTCATCTTATTTCCACATTACTCTTACCTTCTGGCTCTGCCAACATTTCTACAGTCAGCTTTCTTTCCACATTCCCTCATTATTTTCAATCTATGTCTCAGCTAATTTCTTAATACTTTTTTTGAGCTTCTTTCTCCTTATTAGCAAGCACACTATTAATTCTCTAAAATTTCTCTGCATAACAGTCATCTCCTATTCCCTACCCTTTCTTCCTCTCAACCATTCCAAATACCACATTTGAAAGTGAATCTTTCTTTATGCAGACTTGTATCACACTGTATTACTTTATTAATATATTTTTAGGTTGCCTACACATCACACTTCACCTCACAACCATCCTACTAAAACTTAGTCTATTTCCTTACTCTAGGGTGTTCCTCTTTCCCCTCCCTCATGTATGTCTAAGGTATAGTATTGGCACTATTATCTCTGTGTGTTAACAAAAATTTCTCTTTGTGCACATTCACCTTCTACTATAATATCTACTTGTCTCATAATAAATTAATGAAAAAAAGAAACTTTAAATGAAAGGGGGGCTTGTCAATTACTATTTTGATTTTGAACACCAAACTCTCATCACTAGCAGTAGCTGCATAGATCATCTCTATTGTTTTATTTTTATGCCCTTCAGTTACATTTGTACTGGTTGAATTTTGGAGGTAAATATCCAAAATATTAGCTGAAAGCTTCCTCAGAAAGCAAATCTTTCCCACATCCTTCCCTGCAGTTCCTCTTTAAGAGGTGTCAGCATGGCTGAGAGAATGAAGTGGCTCCACATTGTTTGGCTGAACTATTATGTGTTTAACATTTCCATAACAAAAGTGCCACTCGACTTCTCCCCGATTAATGCAGCTCGAGGGCTCTTGTCCTCCTTTAATAAAACATTGTTGAAATCATTTATTTAGAGCCCCTGGTTACTAGTGGGAGAATGACCATCTTTGTGCCAAAATATAGTGTATACAGTCCACTATTTTGTAGTAGATCATTCTGTTATTTAAGAAATTGATTAAATGGATGTCTTAGAAAGTATTTATGCTAATAGCACATTACTTATGTCATTCAGACAGTCAATGTGAGCCTTTTCAACTGTCTACCACAGCCAATGCCTCAAGTAAAATACAGTAACTTTCAACTTTACTGCTTACAAATCTGTATCACAGACATGAAATCACTGCTCTTCCCATTTGAAAATGTTTTCTGTTGCACAACTTTTCCTAGGACTTGCAATGGGTGTGTTACCACAGGCAGTGTGGAAGTGTGTGATGTTATTACTGGGGACAGGAACAAAATCGATTGAAGGTCTAAATGTTTTTTAGCAACATTTGAAGGCTATGCAACTCATTCACTCAAGAAGCATTTTCCATTAATCAAATGGTGATGATTTTTTGTCCCACTACTTTTTATATGTGCACTTCGGCTCTTGTGGAGTACCTCTCAAACTCCAGTGTACTCAAAAGAAAAAACAAACCAAACATCAAGTACTAGTTTTGCATCACATTGAGATGGAATGTCTTGTTCTCTACCTGCAAAGCTGCCTGCAGCCACCTTTACAGCCCTATCTAAAATCCATGCTATAGAGGCATGTCTGTAGTGAGAGATCTGGTACATCAACAGCTTTTAGGAGGAGTGAAGATTCTAAGTAAAATCCATCATGCTTTCCAATGTGACCATGAAAAGACTTGGCCAAACCAGAGCTTTGCTTATGGTCATTGTAAGGCTTCATTTCATAATAATTTTAAAGTTATGTATGCCTGTCTGTATACATTGGTGTATATTGTTGAAAATAAACAGAGACCTTATGTTATGTCCATTGTGATTGCATACAAAAGATTTGCTGTGCGCTTGGGTGATCAGTGAAGCTTGAATCTCCCCCTATTTACTGTATGGTCACTGTCAGTTCAATGAACTGCCTCCTTGTTCTCCACCATTGTCCTACACTCCCTTAAACATTTGTCACTGAAGTGCCTCCAAAGACAAATAAACTGTCACCAAGAATTCAAACCTGGTAACTGGGAATGAAAAGGGATCAGAACCTACTGGATTATTTTACATGAAATGATGCAAAGTTCCTTCTCCCCCTGGAAGAGATAGGCTGAGCAGGACTTCAGAAGAGAACACTGCCAAATAGCCAGACAAATGAGAGAACTTCCTTTCCTGTGAAAAATCTCCCTCTGTCAGGAAAGGTGAAGTCTTTCCTTTGCTTCTTGCTGCATCACTTGACATTTCAAGATTTCCATTTGTCTGAAAATCAAGCAAAAGAAATATGGATTTGATGGACATCAACATCTGCACAGGCTTTGGTTGGCTGGGACAAATAGCAACACAGGCAGCCATTCCTCCTGGAAATTGTGCTTACTCTGACTGTACAACAAAACCCACAAAGTTATGTCCTTATGGAGAGGAGCTCACAGGACAGAATTAGTTCAGCTGTATTTATTGCACAATTACTTAAATTAATACAATCCACTTTTTCTGGAGAAGGAAGCATACAGTCCTCCCCGCATAGTGGCGCTCGGTGTTGATTTATTCCAGGCAGATGCTTTCGACAGGAGCCTGTAAAATTAAGTCTTGAATTTATTGTAGCAGTTAATTATCAGTCCTTTTCTAGTGCTAATGTCTTTACTCCAAAATGAAGAAAAAGAAAGGCTTTTAGCTGCGACTTAATTTTTCATCAACAACTAGTTAAATAGTCCTTGTGGGTGCTAACTGTTGACAAACTGAAAGTATGTTTCTGGTCATCTGTGGAAGAAGTATTTAAGATCATCCTTACCCAACTGTGAACTCAGCACTTTGTAAAGAAAGCTGACTATTTACAAGTCTCACCCAACTACTCTGTCCTCCTCCTGAAGAAACAGTTTCCAGCTTTGTTTTAACAATAAGCTTACTCAACCGTTCAGATGACTTCAAAAACAAACTTCAGATCATAGCCGCACACCACAGTCATACACTTGTTCGGTATCACAGCTATTTGGGGCTGGTTTATGTGTGTGCACGTGCACTTGTGCGCGTTTATTGCTGGGCAACATAATCAAATTCACACCCTAGAGAAATAATAAAATAATCTGTTATTGAAATAACTAACCCAGAAGCAGGGATTTCTAATTTTGTTGATTTATACAACAGACAGATGTGGATTTGCGCTCTGTCAAGATCTGGTAAGATGAAAAAGACACTATCTTGCTAATCTGTCGCCCCCTCAGTCAAAGTTTATTTGTGGTAGCTTTTAAACGTCTGACTTGCCTTCCAATTACAGCCTTTAAAACGAAAATCTTTAAATAAACACTGTGAATAGAAGATAAATAAACTTTTTCCCTTTTTTTTCTTTTTTTTTCTTTTTTTTTTTTTGTGAGTGCCTAGCTTGACGCAGTCCAAACTCAAATCCCTAGAGGACTGAGCTCTCTCTTTTGTGTTAATGTTTAAAAGATTTTCCAGTGCTGGAGTTTATTCCTACTGCAAACATTTCTATTTACAAGGTCAAGTGTATCAGCACTCGACACAGCTTAAGAGTGTAATTATTTATCTAAGGGCGTTTTGAGTGTAGATCAGTAGCTCTGGCAGCAAACCAGGCTTCAGCACGATGCAAAGCAACTCCTAAGCACAGTATTACAAGATCTAGTAATTGCTGATCCCTTCAGCATGTTTACTTTTGCATTCTTCGTTGTGGGAGAAGGCAGACTGAATAGCAAACTTTGCGTTTTGTTGCAGCTGCCTTGATGCGTGCGCCCCTGCCCGTGTGAAGCGAAGCCTTGTTCGAAACGCTTGCCACCTCTGTGTGATGTATTTCTCACCACTTACTTGTTTGCACGCCTAAGAGCATTTCTACAAGTGCCAGTGAGAGCAGCACGCCTGCACGAAGAAAGTGCAATGCACTAGAAATCCTACACGTATATATACAGAAGCAGCGTCCTTGAATTGCTTTACTCTCTTCTGGCACTGGCAAGTTACCATGCCAACGCGTTATAAAATCAACCACTCATTTAAAGAAGTACTTTCAAAGCTGTATTTACTTCTTGCATGTAATTATCCATTAAAGTAAGAATAGCAGTAATTTACATCTATGTGAAGTATTACAGGCAGACACAGATATTTGTTTTTTGACTGTTTTTTGGTTTGTTATTCTGTGGTTTGATCCCCGCCTCTCTTCCCCCACCCCCACACCTCGGGTGCTGAGAGTTCAAGTGTCCCTGGAAAACAATTTCACTGCATCCATTATTTAAAGCTCTTTCTTTACTAATTTACAGGTTTAGAAAATACAAAAAGCCATACATATTTAAAAGACAGGCCTTTTTTATGCCTTCTATAAAAAATACAAGGTTTAAGGCAGCTTAGAAATGTGTTTATACAATTCTAAAACGTTCATAAAGTCTCTCCAAATAAGAAAGTTAACTTTCAATCTGTAAAATACACTGTACATTTGATGTTCTAGAGAATACTTCACTTAATCACAGTTGCTGGTATCCCTTTAAACATAAAGTGAAATCTGTACCTTTCCAGAAACAAACAGCAAATGCAGCTACCTGGCAAATAGGATGTGGAATTAAAACTTTTTATTATTTTTTTAAATAAATTATCCCCAAAGCATACAATTTATAAAATTCTATATACAATGAAGAGCGACTGGTAACAAATCCCAGTTTTAAATACTTTTTTTAATATAAGATTTACCAGAGGTCAGCACCCTGATATGACGAGGCAATAAAACTTTTCAGGATATTTGTACATACATGTTCTCGAGTTCAAAAGTGTCTTTCAAAGATGGCAGTGCAGAGCTCTTTTAAAACAAAAGTTGCATTGTTCAGTATAGCCAACAACTCCGAAACAATTTTTTTTTTAAAATGTCGCTAGGTTACAGAGGAAGAGACAGCTGCTGGCACGCTTTTGTTATAGGGAATATGTGTGTGCAAGAGGGAGTGCTGTAAACCACCGAATTTATTCAGTCTGCTATTTCCCTAAATTTAATTAATGGCAGATGCGGCATAAGCCCCTTTCGGGCACCACTGCATCAAGAAGAGCGAGACGCGGCTAATGATAATCAAGTTGCTGACTAACTAGTACGGCAACGCTTTGGCAGCAAGTTTGGGTTGCTCACCTCTTACTAACCTTCATGTCAAAACGCTTAAAAGACCCCCAGTACCAGCATGCCATGACTCCCGGTTTGTCCCGGGGGACGGCTGGCGGCCTCGCCCGCAGTTTCTGTCAGCCGCTCTGCTCGCTGGCAACACGAAGGCAGGGTGGCAGCAATTGCATAGTGCACACTCGAGACCAACACCCGAAACACGAGCGGCCCCTGCGCTCCGGCCACCGCTCCAGCGGCCGGCTCGCAGCGCCGGGCCGGGAGAAGGGGTCGGCCGGGGCTGCGGGCAGCAGCGGAGGCAGAGGGAGAGACGCGAGGGGACGGGGCGCCGGGGCGATGGGTCGGGGAATCCACGGCCGGAGCGTTTAAAGCCGCTCCGCGCCGAGGGGCCCCGCCGGCCGGATCCCCGGCCGCCGCGGGAGGGCTCGACTAGAGGCCCGCGGCGGCTCGGCGCGGGGGGCCTGGCCCGGCCCGGCCCGGCGAAGGGGATAGGGATGGAGGCAGTGATGGAGGGAATCAGTAATGGGAAGCGGGAAGGGAAGGGTGCGGGAAGGGAGGGACGCTAGAGCCGCGGCAGCAGCGACACCAAGATGGAGGCGAGCAGCGCCCCGGCCGCCCAGGCGGGCCGGCCGGCGTTATCCGCCTGCACGGGGAAGCCGGGCTCGGCGCCCGCATTGTCCTCCGCGTCGTCCCTCCCCTTCTGGCTCGGCTCCTCCTCGTAGTCCTCGTCGTAGTACTCCTCCAGGCCGCCGTCCGAGCCGCCGCTGCTGCCCGCGCCGTTGCCGCCCATGTCGGCGCCGAAGCAGAGGCGGGCCATGTTCTCCTTGACCGACTCGCAGATGGGCCGCTCCAGCCCGTCGCAGACGCAGTCGTTGAGCAGCACGGCCTTGGGCACGGCCAACATGTCCTCGATGACGGCGCGGCACTCGGGCGTGCAGCGCAGCCCGTTGAACAGCTTCCCGCAGTATGTCATGTAGCGGTTCAGCGCCAGGCTGCAGCGGCTGTCCCAGTCGCAGCGCCGCCGCGCCTCCGTGCAGCCCATGACGCCGGGGCCGCCGGGGCCGGGGCCGCCGGGGCCGCCGCCCGTGGGGCTGGTGGTGCGGGGCAGGCAGGGCTCGATGGCGCGCTTGGTGGCGCGGCAGTTCTCGTCCTGCGCGCAGTCGCAGTCCTCCAGCGCCGGGCCACGCCGGGTGTGGTTGAGCTGGATGAGCGCCGCGATGCAGTGGCTGGGGCACCGCCGCCTGGAGGAGGCGGGCGCGCCTGCAGCGCCCGCCGGGCCGTCCCCGCCGCCCGCCGCCGGCGGCTGCTGCTGCAGGAGCACCGGGGCGCACGCCTCGGCGTACTGGTTGTACGCGTAGCTGCACTCGGGCTCCCCCTGACACTGCAACACCGCCTGCCAGCAGATCAGCCGCCGGCCCTGCACCAGTGAGCCCCGAGGTGGCCACACGGCGCCCAGCGCCGCCGCCAACCACAGCCAGGCGGCCGCCCGCGGCCAGCGCCGCCCGCCGCCGCCGCCTCCGTGCCGAGCGGGCGAGCGGGCCACCATCGCGGACGGGAGTAGCGGCTGCAGCCGCCGGCGAGCTGGGAAGACGCGCTGGTAGACGACGACGAGGAGGAGAAGGAGCTGCCGCCCGTGGAAAAGTTTCCGAAACTCCCGCCGGCCGTGTGCATGAGGTCTCCTCGCATCAATCCATGCGCGCCGGGCCCGGGGCCCTCCAGCCCCCGGGAGCTGAAGTCGGCGGGGTCGCGGTACGAAGCAGACGCCCGGGGGCTTCCCGTGTCCCGCGAAGGCGCCCGGAGAGGTGCGGGGAGTCAGTGCAAATAGGGGCTCGGACGACAGCGGATCTGGAGTGCGCTCGGGGAATCGCAGGCTGCGCCGGGAGAGCTCATGGTGCTGTCCTGCTCTTCATGCAGTTCCGTCTCTCTCTCTCTTTTTTTTTCCCCCCCACAAAATAAATGCCCAGCTGCTGCTGCTGCCTCCTCGGGAGCTTTTAACTCTCCGCTCGCAGCATCTCTGCACATGCCAGCCGCTCCGATCCCATTCACAGTCCCGGCTCCGCTCACTCCCTCTCGGTACGGATCACGCTTTCGGGTGGCGCGGAGAAGAAACGTCTTTCCCCACTACCAAGACGAGAGCACGGGGAAAGGAGAAGAGGCAGCCTTCGCGGTCTCTTTCTCTCTGGGCGATTGATGCTGCTTCTGTTGTCAACAAGCCGTGCAAGCTTGTGGATCCGTCTGTGGATCTTTTTTTCCTTGCAAGGCTTTAAATACAAAAGTGCCCTCCGAGCAGCAGCAACGTGCTCTGATTAGGCTTCATTATGCATGCATGGAAAAGCAAACAAACAAAAAAAATTAGCAACGCTTCTTCTTTTACACAACCCCCCCAGCCTGCGCTCTCTCGCTCTCTTTCTCCCTTTCTCCACTTTTTTCTCCCTTCGCTCGGCCCCCTTTCCCTGCCTCGCCACTTGCCATTGGCCCACCCTGTTGTTGAAACCTTTTTTTTTTTTTTTTTTTTTTTTCCCTCCGTCTCTTTACGATGTGCTGGAGGGAGGGAAGGAGAGAGGGGGGCCGGAGGGCAGCTCACATTCAAAGCTTGAAAGGAAAGGCTTAAGTAGAGTGACAGCCCCCCGAGGAGCCCCTCCTCCCGTTAAGGCGGCGCGGCGGCCGGACGTGAGGCGCTCAGTGGCGGCGGCGCGGGCCGGCGCTGCGGGACCGGCCGGGCGGTGGCGGAGCCGGGCGGCGGCGGCGGCCGCGGGGTGCTCGGCAGCACCGCGCTGGGGCCTGGCGGCATGGCTCTCCGCGCCGGTGTTGCAGGCATGTGTCTCTGACACTGGTCCTGCTCCTACAACAAGAGGGGCAAAACCAAGTTCTGTAGCTCGGGCGATGCGTGTACCCAAACTTCCCAGTGATTCAAGTGAGGGCAGAGCCTCTACCAGAAAGGTAGGGAGGATCAGGCTCAAAATGGGACCGACTTTGTTCTTGCTGAAGTAGAAACAGAGGTCCTGGTTTCAGTGTGGTACTACCCTCCGGGAGAGCAAAGCTAACTACTAGTGGTGTAGTGCGAGCATGTAAGTATTCCTTTGCTGTACCTTCAGTACTACAACTTTCCACTTGCCGCATACCCCACCGATTTTAAAGTCATTCAGCTCAGCTTCTCGCCTGAGGTTTTTGTGCACGGTTTTAAGACACTGACTTACGAGGATGCCTGTTGGCAAAAATGCAGTACATCCCAGTACAGTCCTTTGATACTTGATCTGCTAATTAGTAAAAAGTTTTTTAAAATCTGTTAGGAGTTTTAATTGAAAGCGCAAAGCCTTGCTGAAGTCCTGCCTTCTTGTTACACTTTCCGTTCGTTTTGCTTACTTATAAGGAAGTAGAAACAAAAATACTAAGGCACAAGGAGAGGAGCATAACAAAGTAAGTAGTGGTGAAATTTACCCATTGCCTTGCGTTCAGTGCTACCTTAATTCCAGAGCAACATCGTCTCCAACCACAAGGGGCATCGGTATCTGCTGCCTGTCAAAACTGGCGCTTTTTTCATCCTGAGACTATCAACTCCATCTGTCACAGAAATTGGGACAAAATCTATTTTCCGGAAACTCGGGGATCTTGGAATTCCACGTGGTGTGGAATCATGTCTGTCTGAAAGTGCGTAGACTGTGCAATGGTGGTGTGGTGTGACTGGGAGTCAGCATGATTAATGGGTTGAGAAGCATTCGTAAGGGCTTGCTCCATTGTCATCAGTTTTACAAGCTGCTTGATTTTCTCCTTCAGTATAGTTTTTGCTATTCTTGTGTAAAAGCTGTGTTTTTAAATCTGCAGAAGCTGCGTTTAGAAGCCCTGCCTCCATCCACCTAGTTTACAGCTGTTTCTTTTAATTCTTTTTGAATAGTGGTATTAAAAATGCCAGATGCCATTCAGACAGGTTGCAGTAAATGCACATTGCTATCTACACTGGGATTGTTCATTCGTTACTTTGTTGCCCTGTTCTCTGATCATACCACTGTTATTGGTGGAAATCAGCTGTTTGGGGTGTCTCAGCTGGAGATGACATTGCAGGTGCAGTTCAAAGTACTGCTTCACTGACTGCTTCCTAGGGAAAATGGTCCACGGTGCCATTGGAGGGAAGAGGGCCTGGATGCTGGGATGTTCAGACATAAGAGAGTCAGAGAGAGGGGGTTGCAAGGGAGCAGGATCGTGTCTCCTGAGCTTCCCCAGCTCGGGAGAGAGGAGTGGGTATCGGTCCCAATGGGTCTGCCTTCTAGGGACATCTGGGTGATGAGCTCTGCCCCATCCCAGCTCCTGCCTTCATTTGCAAAATCCATCCAGCTCGGCTGTGCTTCATTTCTGGAGCAGAAAGCAGGCTGTTTACTCTGTGAGGAAAGGCAGCAGCTGAGCTTCGGGCCTCCCAGGAGGGGGAGTAGAGGAGCCTTCACTGCTGGCCTTGCGTTCTTGCATGGCTGGGAAGAGGCGGCGGTGGTGCTGCCTGTGTGCCTACTCTCCACTAGTGCTGACGGACTTCTCTGTCTGGACTGTTCATTGAACGGCAGGACATGGCATGAAACATTGCATTTTTCGTAGGCAGAAATCTTCACATACAGTTTTTAGTTAAATAAATACAGTGATAATAATAATGGAAATGTTGACTTTGAAGTTTGGAATTATCTTTGGTAACATACAACTGACAAAAATTGTAACAGAAAATAGGTGTGTTCTTCAATTACAACACCTTTTAGCCATCTAGAATATGATCATCTACATTCAGGATTATATATTGTCAATAAATTAAACTTCTTAAAATGGTTTAAAACATAGTTCTGTCCTGTCTTTATTTAATGAACATTTGAATTCCGTCTGTATTTGTAACTATGACTTTGGGTGAGGACTTTGGGGCTCACAGTGTTCTGTTGGAGGAAAGAAATCTTTTCTTGTGTGGAACTAAACCTCGGGAAATAATTATCTGGCCCTACTTTGATCTAGGTTTTCTGACAACTGGAGTGATATTGTCAAATTCAGCTTTTCAATTTTCAGAGTAGTTAGAAAGTAATGTGGAAGGCAGATCTTGCTCTGTTTCACAAAGCACCAAATCGGGACAATACATTCCATGACTTGACAGTAGAATAAGATCTGGTAGCTTTCTGAATTCCCACACTTGCTAGGTTTTTCTACGCCATCCTTTCCTGTCTCAGCAATTAATTTAGTTCTTCACACCAGCACTCCAAATTACTGTAGAGTAATTGTCTTCCAGCACTAGGGGTCATTTTGGCAGCCAGAAAAGCCAGTGTGTATATAATCTGGATTTATTGGAAAGACTCCTGGGTGTCTTTTTGTCTAATCCTGATGTCTTTCCTCCCTTTTTAGTTTCACGCCTTTTCCTAGTGGATCTCCTTTCCAAATCATGTTTTCTTTAGCTCTTTCTTTGACCTATTTTACATTGAGAGTGTTTAGAAAATAAGAAAATCAAGCAGACACAGTACCAGCTGACCTTAAAATTTAGTAGTTCACATTCATTTGTAACTGAAAAAACATGGCCAGTATATGTGGTTAATTCCTTGCAAATTATTTTAAAGCACATTTTTTATTGGCTTATATTGATTTTTTTTCCTGCATTTTAAGAGATTTACAACTGCTATTAAAAATTTCTGGCAGGTGTACTGGGAATTAATTTGCTGATACAATTTCAGTATATGCATCTGGTAATATCTTAAAAATATGCCTGATAAGGATACACAGAACAATTTTTCTTCTTGAAGAAGGGACTTAATTCTCTAGTAATAGTAGATTTCACCTGCCAGTGAAAAGCAGAAACTCTGTCAATAGTTTTCAGAACTTTGGTATTATGGTGCACGGGGATCATGGTGGGCAGCAGAGTCATGCTTCATACACCAGTATTCATCCTGTAGAAATGGCCCAGTCAGGTGCCGCTCACAGTAGCCTGTGCAAATGACTGAATATGGGCATGTGCATATAGTGGGGGTCTTGAATTTGGTGTACCTTCAGGGACCCATAAATAATAACATCTGCATTCTGAAGTTACAAAAGAAAAACCTTGTGACTTACCAGATTCCCAGCACAAACTGGGGGCAGGGGAATGAATATAATGCATTCAAGTGGTGTCTGTTTCAATAGGGAAGAGAGAGTGAAGGCATCTAAATTAGATTCTTTCTCCACATCTGGAGTAGTTTATCTTTTTATTGTCTGTGCAGGACTGTTTGGGACATTCATGTCTTAAGTTAGCCACCTAAACTAGGTGGAATTCTCCCCAAAATAGTAATTTTTTTTTTTTTTTTTTCACTTGAATATGCATGACTTCCCAGTGTGACCATGCCTTCTCTTCTTGATGTAGTCAGAAAACAAAGTAATAAACAGGGAGGATAGTAACTAGTTGTATTGACCAACAGTTACTCCATTAATTTGAAGCTCATAGCTGCTGAGGCTACTTTACTTCATGCTTAGGATCAGTTAGACATTGTTCTGTTGGCTACACATTTTTGAGATCGGCTTTTCCAGTGTTAAGTCTCGTGAACACTACAGTAGGTAAATGTGCTGTAATGGTTAACTGCATACACAGAATCATAGAATAGTTTGGGTTGGAAGGGAGCTTTAAAGGTCATCTTTGGTGATGACATAAGGGTGTCCCTTGTATTGCAAAACCATGACTACAAGTCCCACACCAGATGCACAAATAGTCCAAGAACTGTGCTGGTCTGGTTGCAACCAAAAGAGCCTGTTGGAGTCACGAATAGCACAGTTCATGGAGTGCAACATATAAGGTTCTTTTGAATTGCCGGTGATAATGCATTAACTGCAGAGTAGATGTATGTAGCAGTAACACTGTAATTGCAATCACAAGCTTAATATCGGGGTCAACACTCAACACCTCTGAGGTTGTAGGACTTAGCAAAAGACGTCCCTTCTGGGGAGAGCAAGGAGAATCCATCAATCTGTCCCTGCAATTTCGCACTGAATTCTCATCCCCTGATTAGACACAAAATTGGGGTACATTTTATAATCACTACTGTGTGAAGTACTGTGGATGGGATTGTGGTCAAGCCTTTCATTCTTTGTGGGCACATTGTATGAAATATTTCTTTGTAGGCAGTGTACTTGTTTCTACAAAACATTTCTGGGTATCAGGTTGAAGAACAAGACCATGCAGACTACACCTCACTCCACATTCCCCCTTGCCCCCCCCTTCCATGACAACACAAACCACAAGACTTCCACCCAATTTCCACACCTGCACCTCAGGCCCCTGTTACAGTGGGGATACTGTAACACCTATATCAAACCAGGAGTCCTGTGGAAAAGAAATATATATGTAGACGGATTCTTGATAGATGTTTCAGAGATGTTTATTTCTCCAGCCCATGGCCGGGCTCTGCTGAGGAACTGCTACAGTCAGGGACCTGAGGGTCCTTTTCTGTGCAGGGGAACACAAAACAACCCATGGGGAACGAGGCTGAGCAGGGGCAGGGAAATCCCGTGTGTCTGTGCCCTCAGGGCTCCCAGGGCTACATGGCGGGGAAGGGACCCCGACTGGCCCCATCACATATTGAGCTATGCCAACACCTGTCCATGACCACTACCCTCTGGATGCAGCCATCCAGCCAGTTCCTTATCCACCAAATAGATAATCCATCAAATCCTTCTCTCTCCAGTTTAGAGAGAAGAATGTGGGGGACCATGGCAAAGGTCTTACAGAAGCCCGTATAGATGACATCTGTGACCCTTTGTCAACTGATGATGTCACTCCATCATAGGAGGCCACTGGGTTGGTCAGAGAGGATTTGCCCTTGGTGAAGCTGTGCTGGTCGTCTTGAATCACCTCCCTGTTCTCCATGGGCCTTAGCACAGTGCCTAGAAGGAACTGTCCTATGATTTTCCCAGGCACAGAGTGGAGGCTGACAGTTCAGTAGTTTCCAGGGTCCTTCCTTCTACCCTTCTAAAAGATGGGTACAATGTTTCCTCTTTTCCAGTCATCTGGGATTTCACCTAACTGGTATCAGTTTTCCCATATCAAGGAGAGTGTCTTGTCAACTAAATCAGCCAATTCCCTCAGGAGTTTGGGATGCATTTCATCAGGTCCCATAGACTAATGTATGTTCAGATTCTTGTCTTACTGTGGGAGGGACTTTGTTCCCCCAGCCCCTGCCTTGAGATCCCTCTGCTCATGAGGATACACAAGTTGGCCTGAAATAGATTTTTTTTATCCAGTGTCTACTTTTTTTTCCAATGTGCCTTTTACATTTATAATATTTACTTAAAAATTGGGTAGCATCCTTGTAAAGTTGAGGGTTGTTATTTATATATGAAATAGAAAGTATCATTGAGAGATTTATCCAGTGCATCCAGTAAAGTAAACATGGCAGTATTGCACAATACAGTATTGCTGGACTTCTTTTTTGAACTCTCTTCCAATCTAAACTACAAACTAGACCACACATGCCGTTAAAACAAATGTAAGAACAGAATAGGACATCAACCCTTTTTTGGTCCTAAGAAAGGCAAAAGTAATGGTGAAGCCAACTGATTCCTGGTCACCTGTTAAGCCAATTAGAGACAGGTTTTAAATAACCATGTTCCACAAAGGGGTATATGAACAAAAGGCACTGTCACTATGTGTGGCAGGATAGTTGGGTCTTCCCTTCATCCTCCCTGCCCCACACACAACCTCTTCCCTTGTGATTGTCTCCAGTAGGCAATGTGATTTGGCCTAAGATAACACTAGGTGGGAGTTGTGCTAAGATGAGAACACTGGGTAGGAATTGCAGTAGGAACTGTCTGGATGCTCATAAAATGAATGCATTCCAAAGATGGAGAAGCTGTGGTGATCAAGGTTGACTTGGTTACATGTCAGCCTGCAAAAGGGTATAAAATGCTGCTGGAGTCAAGCAAAATTGTCTCCCAAGGCTGCAGTCAGCTTCTGGGTGGATTGCCTCCCCGGCAGGGATGCCTGCATTGTACATCCAGCCCGAGGACAGGGAAGCACTTGCTTTTGAAAGGATGAGTAAAAGCGCTAAAATTTTGCTATATATGGAGATAAAATTCTAAAGTAACTACACAGGTGATCTGTTGCTTTGTACATTCTGTAAGGCCAAAGACTATAAACTTCTACATTTCTAGCTGAACCTGCTTATATTATAACCTTTAAGACATGCTTGTATTATATACATCATTGACAATACCTAGACATTGGATTAGCAATAAATCTATTCATAATCATCCACAAAATCAGTATCATATTTCTCATGCCTGACCAAGAGTCTATTACTCTGCCATGTCAAACCAATTTCAACCATCACAGTATTATGGGAGTTCTTTGTTGGACACGTCAACATACACAGACACACAGAAGCAGTTAGATTTTTTTTGTTTGGTGGATCGTTTTGGTTTGTTGACCTTTTTACTTTCAGATTTTTCAAATGTTTACAACTACCCAGAAGCAACTAATAGATTTGTTTCATTTTCTGGGTATGCTCCTTTGAAATTTGTAGAATACAAGCTTGCAAGAAATTATGAATTCTGAGTGTTTCTATAGGTGAAGCATGAAGAAATTAATAATTTTTGGGGAAGCAGACTTCCACTCAATATGGACAAAAATAAGATGGACAAAAATAAGAGTAATGGTTTCATTTTTTTTGTCATTTCAGATTATACCAACACAAGTATAACATGTACTCTGGAAAGGTAATACCTAATTTGGTCTCCTATTTCTTTTACTCCCAAATTTCATTTCTGTATTAGAATTTGAAGATGGCTGTAGTGAAACATGCCATTCAGAAATATATCCTCAGTGTGTTCAATTCAGTAGCTATCCTTGATGTATCCTGTGATGATATTTGCCTACGGCATTGTTTATGCCGTAGTAGTGTGATTAAAATAAAATCGTCTTTCAAAACAATTTGATTAAAGCAATAAAAATCTAATTCAACATAAATTGGGAGTTAGAAAACTGATTTTGGGTGTTTTCCAGTAGGTCTCTTTAAGCACAGCTGGCTTCATATCATCAAGAAATGGTGATGTCTTTATTGAGTTGACCTGCTATAAAAGAGTGTCAGACTTGTTTATTACACCTTCTTAGAGGAGCTTCATTCTTTCATTCTACTGAAACAAAATGTATTTGGACTAAACAGTGTGCTAAACATAAAGTAGGCATGCAAATATTTCAGAGTCCTGACCCAGATTACCAATTCAAATAAATCAATGTTACTCAATAAATAAACTAAGTGTGCTCAGGCAAGGATTTGCTTTGATTTAACTAGGTCTTTTAAAAGGCAGTTATAGTTAATCAGTGTAACTTTTGATATGGTCAGCAGCCTAAACTCCCTTAACTTCATTTGTTCATTTGCTTGAAATATCAGAGGAGAAGAATGAAGGTGGATTTCTGTATGGAGGGAAATAGTGTGGATGATTAGCAGATTTTGTTACAGGAAGAGCAGCTATATTCATGCAGATACATGTATCTTTCTTCCTACACTTCACCTAAAATTAAAAGATGTCAAAGCAGTTGGTAGAGTTCTACTCCATACCTGTACCACACCCTTAGCTGTGGTGTCTGAATACTGGCATGAAAGAAAAATGTCTTTGTCTTAAAAGTTTAATTTTGCAGAAGTGATGAATGATACAGTTACTTCCTTATTAGAGGCACAGTCTGAAACATCTCCAGACAGCCTGATTTCAGTATATGCTGAGCACCTTACCATTAAAAATCAGATTTTCTAATTTGACATTCAAACAAGAATCATTCACAGTCACAGATAGTTTTGAAAATATATCTATATATCTCCTTACTGCAGCTAACAAAACTTAAGGGCTTCAGATATGATAGAGAAATACAGTTGGTGCCCATAACAAGCATTAAAGTATTGAGGTGGGAGATCTCGGTGACAACGTCACATAATAGCTGTGGTTTTCTTTTCAGGTGAATTATTAAATGTGTTCGGGGGTTTTTTTGATATATCAAAATACACTGAACCACCAGCTGTTTGCCGTTGTGTTGCAAGTGAGTATTTAGTTCTTCCTACAAATAGCAATCATCCTTGTGTGCATTGAAGGTGAGCTCTTTCTGCTTGCCTGAGGTGACTGCTTTTTTCAAAGTTCTGCAAGAGGGATGGATCAGATTTAGAGTGACTGTAAAGATGAGACTAAAGTTGTTACTTTGGGGAAAATGGTTAGCAACAGTGGTGCTCTGGAGATTTCCCAAACTCTGGGAACTAAGTTGTATGCTGGCATCATGCTGTTTTCTGGAGCCAGACCTAATATCCATGGCTGGATAGCCCAAACATGTCCAGAGACTTAAAGATATTACATATTAGAGATGGAAAATAAGTTTTGGAACATTCTCCATTCCTTTTGCAATGTTATGCAATCAGTGTGAGATTAGTCAGTATGTTAAATTTACCAGTAGTTTATTTTGATCTACTTTTAAATGTCCTAGGTGATAAGTTAAGGGATTTCTACCACTTTCTTTCAAAAGATTTATTTGTTTGGAAACATGTCTTGTATCTGACATAAATTTACCACCTTTAGATATGATTGCTCATAGCTATATTTTATTTTTCCACCCAGGTATCTTTCTAAAAGTATTAATTCCTATGTCATTCAGAATATTAATTACTAGGGTAATGACTGGCATGATACCCGTGCCACTTCAGTTCATTAAACTGCGGGTGGATCATCTCTTTCTGTGGCATTGTCTAGTTACTTTTATCTAATGTGTGTATTCAGACATTATATTGAGGTGAAGCAAACTAGGGTTAGGATTTAGTATAACAACGTTGCAAATATTCTTGTAAAACCAAGTTACTAGCATTTAAATTTGCTTCATTCTGTTCTAAAATCAGCTTCATTTATTCACCCCACAAATCTGTTTAGTACCTGTTTCTTCCTATTGTTCACAGCCTCTACCCCGTTCTGGATACCCTACTTGTGCTTAGGGCTACAAGCTCTTACATAAAAAATTAGAAACAGTGCAAAAGATACTTTCTAAATTAGGCTTCTTGTCTTCTGAGAAAAACAGCCTTACAACTTTATACCCTGCCTTTGCTTTCTATGTTTAGCATTTGCTTCTTTAAATGTAGCTGTAAAAGAGAGAAAATTCCCCATTATCTGCCTGCCTCTTTCTTAAGGTCCAAGTTAGTTTTCTTCCAGTGAAGGTCTGAGTTAAGTTCACAGAAGACTTGCTTTTGTTGTATTTGTTTTATATATGCTATAGACATGCTATAGAGCTGAGGTTTTGCAATACACCCATGGTACCTCTTTTGGGATTGCAAAGCTATTCCTGCTTTAAAACTTCTTATAATACCCCATTCAAGGGATATCTGTATTTCATAGTTGGTTTTAACCTAAATTTAACCTGACATATATAACTGCATTAGACATCGGGACTTTTTGACAGAAAAGTGGAATCATTAACTGATCTCTCTTTTTGGGTTGTGAATTCCAGCATGTTATTTACCCTCAACTCCGGTCAATTCTCATACACTGAAAAGCTTAGCAGTGTGTTCTGATGTGGATAATTTGACGCTTACTGCAAGACAGTGGATTTCCTCACTGAGAGATCAAAGGATCATATATACATGTGGCTTAAACTGTGTCCTTTAAATATTTTCACCGTTCTTTGTTCCACTGAGGAATGGTTGCCTCTTTGTGACATTTTTATACTTATTTTCCCTGTGCCTACGTTTTTCCCCTGGAATTTTTCCTGCTCAGGCCCTTTCTTTTTTCCTTTTATTTTTCAGTCCCTGCTCGCATTTAGAAAAAAACAGCAGAGGAGACATCTTCTACTTGACCATATTTACTGATACTGCTCCATATTTACTGATACTGCTATAGCTTCTCCAGTTGCCTTTTACAAACTTTCTTAACTGAACTTCCCTTCACAAAACTATTTGTTGAAGGTAAAGCATTGTACAAGCACATGCCTAGATGTAGTGTGAAATTTTTTCAGCATTGTTTGGGTGGCCATTCTGAAGTCTTTCTGTGCATTTGGGAATGTTCCAGAAACCAGAAGTTACAACCAGGTGGAAAATTGCAGCCTGAATGACACACTGCAGATGTTCAAAGCTCAGAGCAGATAGTTCAGAGAAAGCCATTTGAATGAATCCACATGAAGTGTTTAGTGAATTATTAAAGAATGTGGCAAAATATAAGTTTGCTTGCACATCATTTGAGAACAGAAAATGGGTCAAAAACTGTCAAACAAGAAGCTTGTTGTGAACAGTTCAGGCAGTATTAGGCTTCTTTTAGGTGGAATGTGACCCTGCTAACCCTGAAGTGTGAGTTAGACCTTTGATGTTCAAGGGAATTCTGAATTAGGCAGACATAGTTCATCCAGCCTGAGACAGTAGCATGTAAGTGCCTGCTGCAAATTCTCCCTTCAGCCGAACCAGGCCCGGTTTCTAACCAGCCTTGAAACATGCAAGATCTAGTACAATACTTTGAAGAACTGGGCAAGAGTTGACTGGATATCTGTTTCTTAAAAAACAAAAAGAACCCCAACAAACTTATGGAGATAGAAGGAAAGAAAATGAAGGAGAAATGTAGACTTAACAGGGAAGTCTCCCTTCTTCTCCCTTCTTCCTTGTGTTTGAACAAGTAATTAACATATATTGAACGATCATTGTCATCATTATCATGTTTGCTTTTATTGTGCTGGATCACTTAGCAATGAATAAAATACCTTTGGGTTTTTACATATATTGATTTGACAACTCAGCAAAAGGGAACCAGTGGAGTTTTTTTCAGGAAATATGAATGTTGCAGGGAAAATCTTCTGATCACAGGTGAAAAGCATAATAACTTTTCTCCACTTGTGGCCTTTCAGATCCAGTGTAATCCCAGTAATGTTCATGTCTGCATGATGTCTTTTGATGGGAGAATTTCCACTATATAGGCACAGCTATGTAATAAATAAGTTAATGTTCTCCGACTGCACATCTGAAAATGCACAGGAAGAATACAAGTTTCATTTCTTCTGAAATAGGTAGGCATTTATCATCATTGTGTACAAATAGCCAGATAAGTACTGTGTCTCCTCTTCCCAGAACTACAACTGAAGTGCTTAAAGCTGGGCAGATTTAGGGTTGAAGAAGAGTTTCTCTGAGTCCATCTATGTCTGGAAATATTTTATTGAAAGAATCAGGTCTTTGTTCCTAAGAAAATCTGATGGAGATGGGTTTTGTTCGTTGAACTTGCCCTGAAAACAGTAAGGGGAAAATTCTTGTCCACATTGGCAATGTGGTGAAAATCCAGTTGCAGCTGTGTCACGGCTGCTAGAATCATAGGAACCATTTTCATCAGCAAGTATTGTCCTGCAATTTGGGTCAATATTTCCCCAGGAATGTAAAGCTATTGGTCACATCCCTGCAAGCTTTCTCCCCACAAATAGCACTGGATTATTTTTATCTGCCATTGATTTTTGTGACTGGAACACATTAAACAAAACTAAATTCAGTAAAAGAAGATGATTAAAGCTGCTTTGTATTTGACAAAAATAAAAATGTATGGTATTTTTTCCCTCAAAAATTATTCAAACTATTGAAACGTAGTGTTGTTTAGGAGGACACAGCCTTCCCTTTAGTTCAGCTTAAGAGGTAGAGTACAAGGTCATTCATTTAGAAATAGGGTAATTTCCTGTACTTTACTAAGTCTTGTTTTGTAAAGGTAGAAAAACAGAAATATCAGAAAGCCTGCTATGATATATAATGCCTACTGTGTTTTCTGAACTGTCGAGAACACAGTTCTCTCAGTGCCCTTTCCTTGCTCTACCCTAAGTAATCTATTAGCCACTGCTACTCTTATCAGATGTCTTATCTGTGGAATGAGCTAGTCCTGTTCCAGGAACAAACTCTTGTGCTCTATAAGGTCAAGTGAACTAAGGTTTTGGTGACCAAATTTTAATCTTTCTTCATTGTAGATCATGAGAAAGTGTTCTGATTTTCATCAGTGAGAATCCTTAATTGGATCCCAGGTCTCCAGTGATTGCTTTGTAGTGTCATAAATCATCTGTGATCCACTGTTGAGGTCACAGAGACATCTCCATATGTTTGATTCTGTTCTGTCTCTCTTTAAATTTGGCTTTATACAATTATAACAGAATAACATGCTTTGGGCACCTTTCATTTTTTGTCCTGTAAGAGGTTAATAAACCATTAGGGCTGTTTTATAATATGGTGAGTCCTATTTTGCAGTGTTTCATTAGCCACAAATCCACAACTCACCTTCAGGAATTCCGGATGACAGACTGAAGGTATTTTTGCAGCTGTTCTATGGGACCTCATGAAAGTCCGGTTCCCTTTAAAGAAAAAAAAAAAAACCCTGACCTTTTTATAAATCAGTCCTTTTGACAGGACTCTATAAAGCAAGAAGACCCATCTCTGCTAAATCTGAGTACTGGCCATTTTATCCGTATGCCTGTGGATAGTTCAAATATCATCTCTCTTGTAAAATATTTTTTCTGTAGGATTGAATAAAGTGAACTCCTTCAAATAGGATATAATATGCTCCAATATGCTTTGAATGGCTGTTCACTTAATAAAACATCGCCTAAAGCAATACTATCTTCTGACTATTATATGGTGTTTCATGAGTTGACTTTTAAATTGAATTCCCTGCCATCTTTCTGTACCAGAGAACATCTTGAAAAAATCAAGCTACAAATAGTGACTGTTTTGTAAAGGTCAAAGAAATTGTAAGGGGAAAAAAAAGAAAGTATTTTCTGAAAAGAAATATTCAGGAAGCCCTGAATATTTATATACTGATATCATCTTTAGACCTCCAGGGTGTTTCAGAGTACAGACAGCTACAGTTTTTAATAAAAATGTTTTCCAAACTGAATTTCATGTCTCTTTTCAGATATAAAAAAAAAGATTAGTTTCCCAAGTCATACTTCTTTGTTTGAGTTTTAATAGTTAATGTTTGGGCCTTTTCCAAAACAATTTTCTGCCCATTTTAAAAGTGCTAAGGTTTGGAATATGGAACTGCCAAGGACTCTTTGGTAAAACATATGCTAAAGACTTGCCTGCAAGGTAGTGGAAGGGGATAGATGGTTTGTTTGAAATGATCTCTGTTTGCATGACAATGTTTTAGTATGTATTAGCTGGTGAGATAATGCCTGTTCTATACTGCTATTTTAAAAGTGCAGTTGGTTTTCTCAGTATTAAGTCAGTGTGCAGATGACTGTGTTTATTCATCTGCTCTGAATTCTCTTGTGATAGTCCTCTGTTTTTCAACCTTACCAGGATGCACCAGCATCTACTGTTCTTGTCATGGTGATGAGATACCATCTATCTGTTTAAGGGGTGGTCTTGCTCAGCATCAGTCCATTTACATCTGTGCACTGTATCTCTGTACCATATTTTCTACGGCTGAGACATAAGAGGAGCTGCTTCTGCTTGCCATCTGGGAAGAACTGAAAGATCATTGACAGGAAATATTTCCAAAATCATAATTAATAGACTTGGACAGTCATCCAAAGTTCTGTGGAATGCAATGGCAAATGACATCTATCTCTAAAGCATACAAAGGCCAGGCATAAGGTAAAGAAGCAAATATGAAGTCCTTGAATAATACCCAATGCAGACAGATGCAGGTATAAACCTATCTTGGCCTTTAGTAACCTGCCAAGAATTGGGCAGTGATGTGATGAGAGAGTATGAGACAAGAGAGCAACAAAGTGGTAATGAACACTTCACTGGAGTAGTCCCGTAGGCCATCTTCCCAGTTCAGGTCAGCTCTCTTCTCATTGGTAGTGAGAAGTTGGATTTTCAAATGGAAGCAGCCATGTGTTTCTGCATTGCTACTGGAGAGTTGCTTCTGTGCTGACATGGGTGGACTGTGGGCAGTGGCTTGGTAGCTGGCACAGGAGCTGTCTTGCACAACCAAAGGTGTGTGGTAACCACCACATAGACACAGTTGCTATTGTCATAGAATTAAGATTTTGTCTGTGTTGGCTGGACACAATGGCAAGCAAAACAATATGGCGTGTAAGATGTCATAACTTGTGGTGGATTTATAAATTTGAATCCTGTCACACACTGTCAGTTGTGTCTGTCTTCTACCTTGTCCATAATGACTGTCTGGGCAAGACCCCAGATACTGTGTGGGCCTGTAGCAGGACACAGGGGTATTGAATACATAATCTGATTCCTTAGGGCTGAGTACAGAGGCAGAAGAGCTGTTTGCCTTGTGTCTGTAGTTACTTAAATTGTCTTTGCATCTAGTAAGGAGACCAAGACAGCTGCTAAATGGGACTTAGACAAGCTCCATGGGAACCACATGTGGACGCACCATGGCCTCAGCAGAAAAGCAGCTGTGTAGCCTCAAGAAGCAGCAAATTGCATATGAGGAAAGGGAGAGAGCCTCATTTGCAAACACTTAAAATATAAGCTTTGGAGAATCTGCAGTCTGTGCAGTTGACAAGGAGCATAGGTTAGTGGAATTCTGCTTCCAGGACTTCAGGCTTTGTGTGCACCTCCACAGGTGTACAGAAAGACTAAGGGATTTTGGGTAGCACCCAGAGGTGGAACTGGGAGCAGTGGAAAAAAATTAGGGAAGAAAAGACATTCTCACCTTGGAGAAAATCACTAGAAGGTGACAGAAGCTTTGCTATGTCTGTGTTTCAATCGTAGACCAGGTAAAACCAGAGAATATGTGGCAGGGAGAAAGGCTCAATTTCAAAAAGGTGGGCTGTGGGTTGTCTATTTGCATTTTGGCCAAAAAGAATGGGACTGGAAATATTTTTTACACACTGGGTCAGCTTTTCCTGGGCATTTATTGCACTTGGGTTTGAAAGAAGGCAGTAAAAAATAAATACCTGATTTATCAGGGAGGGTCTATGCAACAAATCAACCTTGAAAGAAGAATGTTCTCTCTGCCTTGAAGCAAATGGGGTGCAGAGGAATGGGCACAAAGGATTCCTTGCTGGGTTCTTCAGCCTGACAGTAAGAAAAAAAAGCAGTGAAAAAAATGCTGAGCCCTTCATCTGTCCTTCTGAACAAAGAAGTGGTGTAATGAAGGAGAGCTCATGCTAGTGGAAATCTCTAGGCACTGCTGATTTAGATTCGCAGAAAGTGGGGCTTGACTGTAGCATTCCAGATCCATGCACAGACTTGACAGGTAAAATCACAGTATAATTTGTGACTCCTGAAAACAAATTAATGAATGCAATAAAACTTAAGTTTTATATGAGATGAGATGAGATGAGATGAGATGAGATGAGATGAGATGAGATGAGATGAGATGAGATGAGATGAGATGAGATGAGATGAGATGAGACAAGAGAGGGAGGAGTGAAGGAGAGGGAGGAGCACGGTTGTTCTAGTTTGCACCTATATCCTGTCCAACATTTCAGTTTTCACTTCCTCATCCCTGGCTTCAGAGTTCCTTATGTCACTTCTCTTTTCATTCCCCTCCAATCACTACAAGATCCAAGATGATCTTCTCTTTCAACTTGCACAACCCATGCCACTGTCACTTTCCCATTGTATTTATCTACAGCACACTTGTTAAATAATAAATGTACCATACATTCCATGTCAGTGTGTTCATTTGTAGCCCTTGCTCCTTTTCTTTCATAGCTCCTTTTTTGTTATCATTTATGCAGATGAAAGTGTTCCATTATGTTGTTTTCACGTTGTCTGTAGAAAAGTGTCAAAAGACTGGGATGTGAAAAAAATGTAGGAAAAGAATGACGAGCCATAGTATAAAGCTTCAATTAAATAGGTACAGATTACTCTCTGGGCAGACTTGGAATCTGCTCAGCATCTATCTCCTATTCCATATTTCATAAGCAGATGTGTTACCTACACCTGCAGTTTCTGTATGTTTCCCATTATAAGGCCCATACTTATAGCTGGTGCTAAATTTGCCAAATTGCTTTAACTGTTCAGGCTGAAAGCTTTTCCTTCTGGGTATCAGCTTCAACTTGAATTTAGTACCTTTAGAGTAAATGAAGTATGCTATTTACGTTTAAGTTAATTTATTTTCAGGTGACTTGTCAATTCTACAATTTCAAGCACGACTTTAAAGAAGAGGGCATGGTGACCTCATGACAGAATGCACCCTTTGTTTCTTTTTCTTCCTTGCATTGAGCATGTGAAAACTCAAACAATCCTCACATATATGGCTAGGTTTTATGGGGGGGCTTTTGGTTTAATTTGGCTAGTGGGTTGATGGGTCCTCTTGGTTGATTTTCTGGTCTTGGTTTTTTTCTTTTTCTTTTTCTTTTTCTTTTTCTTTTTCTTTTTCTTTTTCTTTTTCTTTTTCTTTTTCTTTTTCTTTTTCTTTTTCTTTTTCTTTTTCTTTTTCTTTTTTTCTTTTTCTTTTTCTTTTTCTTTTTCTTTTTTTCTTTTTCTTTTTCTTTTTCTTTTTCTTTTTCTTTTTCTTTTTCTTTTTCTTTTTCTTTTTCTTTTTCTTTTTCAAAAAGTCACCAGAAACTTAAGAATTAAGCAGACATTTTTACCACAGAGTCCTTGTCTGCTGATTAAAGCCCACAGAAGACCGGCAGTAGCTGGATACAATTTTTCTCCCGTCAGTTTGTGCTTTTGTGTCTTTGTTTGACTCTTTTGAATAGGGAGTTGCACTAAAGGAAGAACTAGTTTCCTGTTTAAGGAAGAGGATGTCTTCTTCAGCCACTGGATCATTTCTCTACATCTTCTGCTGGATCACCATTTGAGTCAGTCTCTTCTTGCATGGCCATTAGCAACATAATTTTCTGACCATCCAAGGAACACATCTGCAGACAGGTTTTCAGAATGTCTGAGAGCACACAGGAATGAGTAAAGCTGATTGCAGATGCCGCATACAGGCAGTATGCAGTCAGGTTCTAGGTATGCCAAAAAATCAAAAACACCAGCCACTTGTTTTTGATATATCTGCTGTGCCTTTTTCAGTATTTTATACTCCCAGGCAGTGAGCCTGTCAGTGGTCTAGCAAAGGCATGGTAAGAGCATCCCTAATGCAGCCAAGAGGGAGTGAGTACTTGTGTATCCAGGGCAGAACCTTAAGTCCATTGTATCAAATAAATTGTGGGCCCACCTGAGAAATGGGAATGCCAAAAACAGAGAGATAATCCATCTGCTTATTAAGTGGAGCACAGCTTGGGTGGGTAAGAGAGAGATTTATGTGGCTATGTGGTAGTTTATGTGGATTGAACAAAGGGCATTAAAATTGGGAACTCCTGCAACTTCTCATTCCTGATTCTTGAAATCTTGATTTTCCAGCCTGAACAATCTTTTGACATAGGTGTTTAAGAATGTATATGTACAGTTTCATTAGCATGTTTGGGATTTGCAGTTTCTGCCATGTATGTTATATAAAAACTCTACTAAAGTACTTTCAAACTTTGAAAAATATTTTCAGGAGCCTGTTCCTTGTGTCTCTTGGCCCATTAAGCTAAGTGAATTGACTGGCACGAGGAAGAGAAAAATTAAAACTAGGACTTTTAAAACATATCTAAAATAATTCAGGATCACTTGCATGACTTAAAAAAAAAATCACCGTTTCGAAGCCCTGTGTCTCAGACTCTCTTCATTTCACTGAGTTGGTCTGCTGGAAAACTGCTATAGTTCTTCCTGTTTGATTCACTAGTTAAAAACACACATATGGCTTTAAAACCAGGACAATTTCATAATTTTCAGAATTCATCTTGCCTCTTCTGGACCTCATGCAGGTATAATTTCTGAGGAAATTCCATTTCTTTGGTGGGGGGAGGGAGGAAATACTTCCATGACAGGTTGGCTTTAAAATATAAATGGTGCTGTTTGAAGCAGTTTAAGAGCCAGAAATGCCAGACTGAATCAGGGAGGCTGATTAATGAGCAGGTGATGCAATTGTAGCTATGTGAAAAATTGCTTGGATATTTCTTTATCAAATGCCCTGCAGTACAATATGTCCCATGCTTATCACATACATACACCTTGCCTACATATGCACAGACAGATGTATGGGGGCAGATCCATGGCAAGCATAAATTGACTGAGATCCTCTGAAATCCCTTCAAGTCCTGGACCTTTGCTGGTTTGTACCAGTTAAGGACTTGGCCCTTTTGTCTCCATGTATGTTCACTAAGCTGCAGACCCAACTGATGATTATTCTTCTTAGTAAGTGTTGCAAGTTTCTGGCTCTTATTTGCTAAATGAAAAAAACAAATGTTCCAACGTGAAACTGGGCTTAGATCCCAGTTTTCAGTCATACTCTCTATTCAAGGATGAAGGCTGTTGCATACATCACCTGAGAGGCATAAATCAAATAGTAATAGTGCTGTTGTTTTCCTAAAGAACTCAGGGAAGGACTTAATTGCATTCACATCTCCTACTGCATCTAGCCCGATGTCCTGCGTCAGTTACATTAAGATTGAGAAATCCTTACCAGGGATACAATGCACACAATGGTTACAGTCACTGATGTAATACTGGCGCCAGTAAGCTTTATTTTATTTAAAAAAATACTACTTTCCATGTACTTCAAAATAGTATAGACATAAAATATTTTTAAAAAAAACAGAAGCTCTGTCTGTGTAATTTGATGCTGAGCCTTAGCAAAACAGGCAAAGTTCCAAATATTTTCCCCTGCTCAAATGGTTTAAAATATGTTTCCAAGGGTGATTTGGCTGGAGAGGCGACCATTGGGGAATTACAAGCTGAAAAGTTTTATTTTTTTGTGAAGATCTATATTTCTGTGAAGAAACCGCAACTGCTTTTAGCGCTGGCCAGGAGCCAGAAATAAGGTATGTTCAAAAAACATTCACTCCAGTGAACTCTCATTAATGAAGCTGAAAGCAAAAAACATTTTTCTTAAAAACTTAAAAGAAAGACACTGAGATAAATCCATTGAAAACAGAATACTTCAACTAGTATGTAAGGCCCCTATCCCTTGGACACTCCTGCCCACATTTCACCTACCTTGCTTCCTACTCATACCAAATTTTTGCACCTTTTTGCACTAACATGAAGAGGGTCGTTCTTCCACAAACGTTTGCAAGATTGGGGCCTCCCTTTGTACTTACCTAGTTTCACATATTCAGTAGGAAGTCAGATCTACTAGAGTCATAAGTAATGCATAATTTTGCACTGCCAAGGGAAGTTTAATTTATGATCTTGTTATACGCAAATATTACTTCTGGCAAAAAGAATGTTTACAACATTGTTTTTTGGACAAATTACAACTATTTTTTTTTTTCTTTGGAGCCTGGTCCATGCACCCCTGTAAGGCAGAGAATACTGACACAGCTTTCTAGAGCAGGGTTCCTCTTTCTGCCTTTGTGCAGATGTGTAACAACTATCTGACACTTTGGAGGACTTAGCTCATGGGAAGCCTGTGAGGAACCCATTAGGGAGGCACCTGAGCTATCTTCTCTAGGTAGCATCTACACTATTTGTTTCAGTATCTGGGCTAAAACCTTGGCAGAACTAGGTACATTAATCCTATCTGTGTGCTAGGGCTCCTTCTCTGTAAGCATCACCTACCTTCCTGTGCTGGACATATTTTCCTATTTGCCTAAATCTAGACTGCAGTGTGTATCACTTTGCTCCATTAAAAAGAAAATATTACAAACTAGAGCAGCACTTGCATCCCATATGTGCCCAGGGGAATCTCAGCTTGGAGCATATGTTGATTTCTGACTGTCAGCTTCAGAGGAAAATATCTCTGGTTATCCTTGTTTAGAAATATTCCCCATTGTGGTCAGGCCTTTTTTCACAATAGCCTGGTGGTGAAAGAGATTGCCCAGGAGCTGGGAGACAGGAACGTGCACTTTCTTGTTGGCTGGTTCTCTGGCCTCATTAATCTGACATTCATCTCTGCATGATGGTGCAGCTTTGACAGGGAAAGTGGGAATGACCTCTCCAGAAACACTTCTCCATTTACTGCCCTCCTAATCATATTTCAGGAAATAGCTACTTTGTGCGGCATGCTCCCCTACAGTGAAGACCAAAGAGTGGATAAGAGGAAATCTAGTTAATCCTGACCAACATAACATTTAAGGTAATTTCATGACTGACTTCAGGAGGACTCATGTCCAGCTCTCCCAGGAGAGCAGCACCCCAGGAGTCTTGCTGTCTGTGTTGTGCAAGAGTCAGTAATCAGAATGGATTCATACCTTCAACTGACCAACAATAACCCTAGTCCAGACTTATTATCACTGCAGTTCTAGTGTTCAGTTAACAATGAGTTATTGCATGATAAAAAAGGCAGGGATTATTATATAGACTCTTGGCCTCAGGGAAATAGCATATGCAACTATTGCTGTACTTTGATCATAATGCCCTAGGGGTATTGGTACACACACCAAATTCTGATTATATTTTACAACTTTCTCTGCTCTTTTCCTGTGTCTAATTTCTTTATGAAAGAAAAGACCAGAAATATTTTTTGCCTTCCAGGGAACAGCCATGGTGCCACAATACAGATCAGAGAACATTTTGCAGAGGCAATCTTTCCTTTTAACAGCCCACAAGGAAAATCTGAGATTTATCATTTGATCAAACATTGAATGATTTTTCACGTGAAATAATTTTATTTTGATTGTCCTGAATTAGCTTATTGAACAGCTGCTTTACTTTATTTTTATATTTTCAATGCAATGTAGTTTAGTGCTCTTTCATCTCTGTTTTTTCATTAACTTTTATGATTTGTCCTGATTAATATCTGAGAACTGTCCTACTGAGGCTGTGTGGAAACAAAAAGTAAAACCAAACAACAAAACAACAGTAAGAACTAGCAAAAGCACTTTAAAAGGCTACATATGCAAATATTTCCAGGGTATTTAACCATGATGGTGTTCTGAAGACTGATCCTTGGGAGTCTAATCTCAGTATGATCTTCTAGGATGAAGTAGGAAGTATTTTCTCTGGAAAGTTATGGAATGAGCTCAGTTTTTACAAAACTACTGCAATGAGTCCCTCATTCCTCCTCTGTGCCACCAGCTTCCTACTCCACAAAGACAGACTCTGACCTGAACACCAACATGTCCATGGGACAGCACAAGCCAAACTTCTGCACTGGCATAATAAAAGCTCACTTGCTGGAAGTATTTCTCCACTTAAATAGTATCAGAAAGGGTTGTTCTAAATTGTCCGAACAGTCAAGCAGCAGAATGCAAAGATTCCTCCACACCACTGCTAAGCACAATGTAATAATCAGAGTGAGCATGTCTTCAACTTATATCTGTTTACCATAACCTCTTCATGCTGAGGCAAGCAACCATGACTAACTTCAAAGAGCTCAGTGGCACTTATTACACTGTTTGGTAACTCTTCATTGGTTGTCAAGTGATTCTTGCACAGATCATAATGCTAGATACTGGACACTCAGGGGAGCAGGTCAGGAGCAGAGCATGTGCAAGATGATGCCATTCTGAATCGGTCTTCCCAGCCTCCATGTTCAGTCAGTTCAATCAGTGCAGTTGCACAGCATTGGTTCATCCTGGTCATCTGATTCTTTTTTGAAAGGGTTTGTATTCCTTTGGACTGTACAACACACAGGCTGAGGGGTCCATAACTTAATCATGCACTGTGTAAAGAAGTGTGCAAGAGATTTCTTTTGTATCTGCTACCTGCTTTATTAAGAGCTCTGATACTATGAGAAGCAACAAAGAGCCATTCCTGGCTTGCTTTTTCCAAAGTACCTGTGAGTTCATCAATATACCACTCAGACATCTCTTTTTTCAGACTGAAGGTGCTAGTCTGTCTAATTTCCACCAGTTCTTTTCTACTAACAAAGTTAGACATATTAAATTATTTTCACCTGTAGTAATTCTGTCAGGAATGTCTACTGGCTGCTGTTTGTTGTTTGTTATGTTTGGACACCTTGATAACAAAAGAGAAGGAGCACAGGGCAGGATAAAATGAATCAAAATTGTGTATAAATGAGGCAGAACTCCTCACCAGGCTGCTCTTTTCTTGATGAGAACCCATAAAACCAGTTCCCCTCTTGAAGATATAGCTGGTGTTACCCTTAAGTTGTGAAAGAAGAGAATTCATCTACCTATGGCTTGGCGTTACTGCTGCTAAAATTGACAGGTGTCTGAAAGTCGCTGCTTGGAGCTGACTCCATTAGACATGTAGCTCACAGCCATTCACAGAGGTTGGCATGGGCTTCATTATTAATAAAGTCCCATGCATACATGCATTATACCTGATTGGTAAATAACATGTTTTCATGGAAACACTGGGTATCTCTCTGTGGGGTAGTTTGAAATGCTCCTTCAAGTCCTGTACATCTCTATCAATAGTACAGAGATTAGGTTTTGTACATCCATACCACTAATGCATAGGGGGGTTTTACCTCTTTGTAGGAATTGATGCTGGCCCTTAGGAGTGGGCTATATGCGTATTATTTTAGCTAGTAACTAGATTTAATTTTTAGTGTTAAAACTACATTGACTGCAAATCTCCATTGGGCTTTTTTCCAGTTAAAGGATGATCACATACACAGTGAATGTTTAGGAAACAGTGGAGCTATTCTGCTTGCATTGTCAAACATAGTGCTGAGGATGAAATATTTCAACAAATCAAGTGCAGTCGTCATCACAATTTGTTTTCCCTTTCAACATGGCAAGTACCTTAGCCCAAAGCCTGTTCTTTAGGGGGTAAATCTATTCCATGGTGTATTATGCTGGAATGTGCAGTAAAAATAAATTATTTTACTTGCACAATCTCTAAAAAAACTGCAGCTGTTCGGCTGCATCAGTAAGGAAAAAACACTTGGGAACTTCAAAGCGCTATGGCAAGTTCCATCTGACTTTCTACCCGTGAAACCTAACAACTGTGTCTGCTTTATTCATTAAGTAACCATGGGTCGAGTAGGAAGCTAATCATGCTATAGATGCTTCGAAGAAATGGGACATTAGGGAAAATCTGTATTACCTTTTTGCTGAAGGTATCCTGAGCCTTCAGAGAGAGAAAAAAGATTTGAATTAAAAACATAGATCTTAAATGTGAGAAAAAGGTATTAAAATAACAAAATATTTAATCCTTTTACTAAATTATACTACACACAAAAATAGAATCATAGAATAGCTTGGGTTGGAAGGGACTATTAAAAGTTATCTAGTCCAACACCCCTGCAATGGCCAGGGACATCTTCAACTAAATCATGTTGCTCTGAGCCCCATCTCACCTGACTTAGGGTGTTTCCAGGAATGCGGCATCCACCACCTCTCAGGCCAACCTGTGCTGGTGTTTCACCACAAATAAAAAGCCCATAATTTACCTTGAAAATAAATATAGGCTGTTATACATAGGACAAAGCCAAATAAATCTAAGAATGCCTATATTTTACTTTGAAATATTTTCTGAAACATTAGAAAGTTGGTTTATGTGTATATTTTAAAACACTGCCTGCCTTAAAGCAACAGAAAAACACTTGAGACCCCTTTCAAGGATAAAAATTTGAGGAGCTGCTGAGTGAAGGAGACAGCTGAAATGAGCTGGACAATAAAAGTTACAATTTGACAAGTAATTTCTGTGCTTCCACATGTGAGTACATGCTCAACAGATTTACAAGGAGTCGCTTCAATTTATTTTTCAAAGCTGTATATGCAAACTGTGAGGCCTCAACCCACTTCCAGACTTGATCCATTTGGGATCCTTAGCTTAGCTGCAAAATGAGTGTGACTCAAGATTCAAAGAAACACATTTTCAGAAGGATGAGAACGCTTGTGAAATTCTAAAAGTACCCAGAAATTGAAATCTTATTGAAAAACCATGTACTTGTAGTGAACTGCAGTGTATCCATAATTTAATAGAGGACATTAGAGTGCACATAATGGGAATTAAATCTTGAACACCTTATAAAAATAGCAGAAAAATTTTGTAGCTTTACTTGGCAAGTACAGATTCTTCTTTTAAAAGATGCATTGTAGGTATGTGAGAGTTGTCATGTATCTTCTGAAACAATGCAGCAAACTTTCATTGCCTTCTGGTTTTGAGCACCCAGAGAGACATACCCTGGATTGTCCAAATTCCTATGAAATCCTATGTGCGATTTCCAGGGGTATCAAATAAATAACATCACTATATTAACTTTTTAAATTGCATTCACTAAAATAAAACCAGAATATTTTCAATAGATAGCACGAAAATACAGTGTCCACATGGAGACAGACTTTCATAAGTATTGTCAATCGGAAAACTCAGTACACTTTTTTATTTCGAAAGATTCTTGAGACATAAGGTTGAGCCAGGAGGCTTGGTGAAGCTTTCAAATACTAACAGACTCTTGGATTTTATTTTCCAATAGTTAACAGATTAAATACCAGTTAAAACTCATGCCTTATTTTTATAATTCAAAATGGTTAAATAAAATATTAGGACCAGCAAGGCACACATGCTCTGATAAATTGCAATGTAGTTTTACTAGGTTAACAATGCATTAGCTTTGATGTTGGCTGCAATACGATGCAGCATTGTGAGATGAACTTTTTAGATCCTGACATTTTTGTTGTCAAGTCTGGCATTTTTGCTGGATTAAAAACAAAAATTATTATTATTATTATTATTATTATTATTATTATTATTATTACTATTACTATTACTATTATTACTATTATTACTATTATTACTATTATTATTATTATTACTATGTTATTAAGAGCTGAACGTATGTAGGTTATTGGGCAGGGTTTTTTTACAAAATGACAATATAAAAGCTCCTGCTTGAAACTGCTTTACATGCCAAATGAGGTTATGAAGAGTCTAGAAGTGGGAGCAAAAGTCAGTGCACAAAAGGGCTTGTGTCTTAAGATGATAGTCTGGAATTTACCTTTAAGTCAACCTCCAGCTCTACTTAGACAAAAATGTACCAAATGTCAGTCATGGATGGGCAAACTAAGGGTATTGCCGGTCTCTTGACACTGCACTATTTGGATATGATGGATGTGGAGAAATTTAATCCTTCCAGAGGGAATCAGGTGGCACTGTCAGGAGAATAAGTGCAAACAATTTTGTACTGGAAAAAACTTTCCATTTTAGTCTCTCTGTGCCAAAAACGTTACAGTCTCCAGCTGTTCTGTGTTAAACACTAAATCTACTAGAGAAAAGAATCTTAGAGAAAAGGTTAAACATTGAATAGCAAGTTCTATTGGTTGGATTATGTTTAGAACACATAAAACATGCTAAAAATCATTTCCCAGGCACTGTTAAAACATCTGCTTTCTGGATTAGGAAGCTAGATGTTCAAATCCAAGTTGGGAAAAAGCCCTGATAGCCACAAGCTGTTTTTTTTTAAGGCCCTTTGCTGCAAACAAGTGAATTGAGTGTTTTTGGTATCTTCCTACTATCCCAGAAGTCAGTCTGAGCAGACAGAGAAAGAAAGCAGATGTCCTCCAGACTGAGACACTGTTGTTTGAAGAACAATGTAAGTAATCTTCAAAAAAACAATTATTTAATTTGGGCTTTCCCTTATGTCATCCCTGAAATAAATTCTAATGTTTTCCTTTGTCCTTTTAAATCCAGAAAGAAGGCTGGAAGTGTCTGGTTCTTTGAATTTTCACTGACTGTTTAGGTCTGTGTATCAGTTTTCCATCAATTCAAGGAATCCCAGCATTCATGCTGGTAATCTTATGTTTTCCTGTATGCATTACAGTTCCTGTACAGGTGGTTTATTTGCTTCTGTTCAGAATAGGACCTCACTCCGGAGCATGACTTTCACCTGCTTTAAACTATAAATGCCAGTTTTACTGTGAAAGCTGAGTACCATAGTTCAGCAGGGCAAAATTTTCTCTGAAGAGTGCTACAAAATCCTATGATATCACTATAAACTCTGATATTTGGCATTCCTTAAAATCCCCAGATTTGTAGACATGTTCATACTCAAAAAACAAAATGTGTTTCTATTCTTGTGGTAGTCTAGGAACGCCACCCCCCTCTCCCCCCTCACCCCAACAAAGCCTTGAACATATGAATTAAAGTTCCCCCAATCTATTTTTTGAAATCTTGTAATTTTAAGCCCATCTCGTGATTTTGGGAATGACTCACAGCTTTTTAATTTTAGAAGATCAGAGTACTGTAATGGAATGCAGAAAGCTGGTTACAGAGTGTTGACTCTTGTGCCTTCAGTGGCTGACTTGCATAATTGAAGACATGAAAACATACTCTGGTCAACATTTTCAGAGCTGTTTTGAGGTCAGATTTGTGAATAGAGGTAGCTGAAAACATCTTGTAGTTACTTTTTGGTAATTGCTTTTTAATTACTTGTTTGTAAAAAGTATCCCATTGTTTCAGCAAAATTATGTTTTGTGTGAATGCTGAAAACATCAATAAGAGACCAAATAACCATCTAAAAAAAATCCTTCTTTTTCATGAAAACACCAAATATTCCCAATATTCTCCACAAATTTTTCTTGAGTTTCTTGTATTTTGGTAGGAGCACTATTACCTGCAAATCACACTGGATCTGAAAATGTTTGCTGAATGTTACTAGCACAGAATTAGCTGTCCACAGATTACGCATGCTGCAATATCAGGAATTTTATGTACCAGTTTCAAAATGCCTAAGCAAGGGTCACTACTACAGTGAAAGTACAAAGTCTGTCACACATGCTAATGGCTGAGTATATGGAAACCTGGAGTATACATTTGTTCAGATCACCTAGATAGGACATGAATATTTGTGAATATACAAACTCCAGTTGACTTGGTTAGGGGAGAAGCAAGCCACTATACATATGTGCACTATGTATATTCATAGTACCTTCACAAGTTTTTGTCCAGTATTGGATCAACTCTATCGTAAATGCGCTTACTATCAAATTTAGAGGTATCAGCTTGCTTTAGGTGTTTCACCACAGGAGTTTATCCTTAGCACTTACTCAGAAATCACTGGGAATAGGCTGATTGTTTCCTCTTGAACACACAATCTGATGTGTTATACCAAAGTTATAAAAGGAGTTATAGCAAAGATTTTATGGAGGTGCCACACTGATGACCCAGTTTGCAAGGCTGAAGCCAGTATATTTCTGAAGAGCTCTGAGCTTTAAGAAAGCTTAGGTGCAGAAGGTAAGGGCAGCCCAGGAGGTCACAGTTAGATTGCATGATCTGTGGTGTCCATTTGTTGATAGGTACCTAGGGTTAATTTGCTTTTATATTTTGAATAACCAGATAGACTAAGACAAGAAGCCATTATATACACACAGGACATAGTGTAGGTGGAGGCTGAGACTTCCTACTTTGTAAGAATGTACTAGTTAATGAAACTGAGGGTGTGCAATAACCTGGCACTTTTTTGACTTTCTTAAGCTACAGTACACTGCTGTATCCTGGGAGTTCAAATTAGACTCACCTTGCACAATAGTGCTTTGCCAGGGTTGAGTAGAGCTTAATGTTGCTAGAGTCTGAAGGAAGGCAAGGCAGCATTTCAGATTTTGGGAGTGTAACCATCAAAACACATAGAGACAAAAGTACTTCCATCACATTTGGCACATCTCATGCAGATGGTAGCATTTACATTAAAATTGAAACCAGAGCCACCAAAAGTTATTTAGCATTTGCAAAGCATCTCAGTAGATGATTAATGAATTAAGATCGCTTATGATTTTCAGAAAGCTATTATCACTTTATTTGACAGCCTGTCCCAAGACAGATAATTATGTTGCTGTTGACCCTTTTGTCCTTTTGTCTTCCCTTTATTCTGCTCATGGCCACTTTTTATTCTTTCCCTTTCTCACCTCTCCTTCTCTTTCCTGTGTCACCCTGAGGCAGGTAGAATGAGAATCCCCATGGAAATGAGTCATGCATTGCTTCCTGTGTTTCATCTTTCCCTGTTCTGAGTGTCTTCATCCTTCTACCTGTACTCTGATGGTTAAATTGTATTTTGTTGGATAAATCCCAAATCTCCAGTAAGGCTTTGTTTGCTGAAAAGCCTCACTGCGACGCCAATTACTCTAGTTGTTGAGTTCCTTGTAAAGAAAGGTTAAGACTTTTAAAAAAGACTTTTTTTTTTTTTTTGGACAACAAGGCAAGGTTTTTAGAAATTAGAAAATTTACTCAGAATAGTAAAGAAACAGGTAGCAAAATAAAATCTCAGTTTTTCTCTAATTCGATTTTGTTTTTCTGTAAAAACAAAAAACTGGTTTCATATTGATCTTGAAAATGTAGGCTACACGGGAAACATTAGGGTCAAAACAATGCTGGTTTTCTTATTTAGTAACATCAATTGCAAGACTGAAGATTTCTTCTCTTGGAACACACTTGTTTTTCTCAGATATTACTGGAGCAGTTTCATTAATCAGTTGTTTTCCTACTGGTGTTATTTAGCTGATCTGTCTCAATTTTCAGATACTGTGGCATAGAAGTGGAGTCTAGTCACATAATACTACTTTTGATCCATTTTTGGACAATGTAAAGTTTTTATAAAGCAACATATTAATTACTGGAATTATTATGTTGTTGATGTTCAAATTTTTTTCAAACACAGTTTCTATATAAAATTAATTTGGAAAGGAGTGCAAAGCTTTTTCAAGTCCCAACACTCTATAGTTACAAAATCTTTAGCAGTTATTATGGAAAAGATGTGTAAAGTAAGAAAAGACACAAAACAATAAGGTGATGGTTATGGCTTCAGTATCCCCCTTGAAATTTTACATGTGCAGGCCCAGCGCATTGTATATCCAGCACTCATGCAGTTGAACTGGTGGCAATGCAATCCTTCTCTGTTCCTGAGTTGCCAAGTATAGGCATAAATACTCCAGTGAGATACATGCAACTGTAGATTTTAGTGAACTGCTTAGGTACCTTGTCCAGCATCTTGTCCAGCTGGTTTCTTGGGTCTTTTGTAGGCTGTGTCTGGTCTTTGGTATCTGGGGCAATGCAGAGAACATCACCATGAGCAGACAATTTTGAACATATTGGCCTAATCCTTTGAACTCTGTGTAGGTGTCTAGAAGGTCCAAAATCGTTCCATGCCATCTGTGAGGAGCACTTCTTTGGTTGAATATTTCCTTGGTCACACTAAGGGCAAGGTAAAGTAAAAAGATCACTGGTAATTGCATGATAAAAGCTATTAAGAATCTGCATCTGTCTGTGAAATCTGGAACAGTGTGTAATAATGATATTTTAATTTTTCAGTTGTTGGAAGAGCTAGCCCATCTTCCAGTGGTTCAGATGAGGCACAGGTCCTTCCACTAACATAGACAGGAATTGATCTGAGCCTGGAAGGAAACCCACCACAACAGTATGAATCTGATGTGATGGAGATGCAGAAACAACAGAAACGTGTAAAAGGAGCGGTAAAAAATAACAGCAGTTCTATCTCTGGATTACAACACAATTGCTAAATGTTTTAATTTTTATTTACAGGAATAAATATTTCCTGCCTCAGTAATTAGAACAGCCAGACATGTATAAACCTCCATTTCCTTCTATAGCTTACTTCTAAAATTGACAAATTCTGTCTAAATAATTTCATCATTTAGGGAATGACTGTACAGATGTTATTCTTTGTGTGAAGATGAAGTGTCCTCTCAGTGCCCTCTGTTTCACACCTCATGCTTGTTTCCATCTTTTCCATTCTGCAGGAAATGGTTTGTTCCCTTCACACAGACCTGGCACTTGTAGCCCAACTTCCCTACTTCCTTTTTTCCTGTCTGCAAATGCTTCCCTCGCTCAACACACCCTGACTAAGCAAAAGAGACTTGCTCTGTAGCTGCATCTTTTCTCAGCTTGCATGTGTGCCAGTGGGAACTGCCAAGCCCAACATCACCTTGGCCTGCCAGAGAGTCAGACCCAGCTCTGAACTGGGAACAGGAGCCATCAGAAGTGGTCAGTGTCCTCTAACCCAGCATATCATCTAACAACAGCCTTTGACATGTTAATGTAATTTGCTAATACTTTGACGTAGTTTTTATTACGCTGAATTTATGTGGTATACACCAAGCATACATAAAGTTATAGTGCAAGTTCTCTGACATCTAAAGGACATTTTACCACAAGAGTGAGTACTGAGAGTCTGAAAGGCTCATTGATGCAGATGGTTGCCACAGATACAGCTTTTCCCAAGGTGGTTATAGCAAACTGATGTTGTTCAATTTTTAGACATGCTTTACCTTTTCAAAGAGTATGGATAAGAACCAAATATTTAACCTAGTAGCTTTCTAACAGACGTAAGTTGGAACTGTTCCAGTCCACTCCACTTTAACCCCTGGACATAATGTTTACTCATTAGACAGTTGAATGCCAGCTGTTATAACATGCACAGCTCTGTTCCAGCACACTGCACAAGAAGGTGTATTTATACAAGCTTGAGAGATTATTTACAGACAAATAACACACATAAGATGGTGCTAATAGACAGATACACTATGGAAAACAGAGCAAGGGAAAGGATCAATGTTCATAAAAAGTCTACAGTTTGCAAAATAAAATCTGCAAGTAAATTTGTGCTCTACTCACAGAGAAAATCATCAGGAGTACAACACAGCAGGACTTATTTCCAGTGTGTGGCACATTTGCCCTGCAGTTCTGTTTGAAGTGCTCATGAGCCATGTAAAGTGCAGAACTTAAATTTTTTTACTCTTATTTTCCTTGGAGCTCAAAGTCATATTTCTCCTTTTAACCCTGTATGGTTCCAATTGTGAAACAAAATATAAACCAGGATTTTAAAATGAATTTCTGTATTTAGTTGTCTCTCAGACAGAGTCTAGCCTTGGTCCTTTTTCCCTTTCTCTGTACTCAAGTCTACAAAGCCACCTGTCTGTCATTCTGCCTGACCTCCTTGCTCTCAGACAAGTCTGCTGGGATGCCAGCCTCCTTTGCTGCTAACCCTAGCTTTGGCAACCTCAACACCTTTTCAACTGCTGCTTGAATGCTAGTAGCCTCACCAGATTGCTCTGATTTATGGATGTGTGTAATTAATTCAGAGCAAGAGGTCCCATACGCCTTTCAAGGAGCCACATTTATCAATCCCATCAAAAGTTTTGGCTCTCTGACTCTTCTCAGAACTATGTATTCTTTATTCCTGTTCCTGATTTAGTTATTGAAATCCCAGTTTATAGCATTTTTCCATTAAATATGTAGTCTCCCAAAGGCTAGTTGAAATATCTAAGCACTTGGAATGAAAAACTCTTGAACTTTTGGCAAAATATTTGGTATCCACTTTACAGTGGTAGAAATTACTCTGGGTCATTACTGTTGTTGGAAGCAGTCTTTCCAGGCTGAAGAAATTTTTTATTAGAGGGATATGGCCAGAAAGTGACATTGTCTTCATTTGTACCATGGCTTAATTTGCAGAAGTTCCTGATGACATGCATTACCTGTAGACCCATTTGGGGTGATGGGAAATATTGCCTTATACCTAGTGCACAGGCTGAAGAGGTTTCAGGACCTTCTTCCCATCATCACACTTATGCTTCCTCCTGTGAGTGTTTCAGGCACACCATCTGACTAGTCTCTTCTCTGATGAAATGAAGTCATGAATAGACCTCTTGTATTTCACTATTGAGTTGAAAGGGTTTATGTTTATAAAGTGTTTTGAACATGAATGTATCAAGTCAAGAAAAAATATAGCCAGTCCCACTTCATTTGTAAAGTCCAAAATGTGGTTTTCTGTGATTTAACACCTATGTTTATGAGTGAACTGTTACATGGGGGAATAGTTAGCCCTTTAACCAAACAGCAATGTTTTCACTAATGGCAGCAGGAAAATAGGAGTATAAAAACCATTAAGTGCCTGTAGGAAGAGTGCTGAGATAACCTTGTCCATCTATACAGCAAAAGTCAGGTGCTGCTTTACCATCCAGTACTGTCCACATTGTCTGGATGACACAGAGAAGGAATTTAGGTTGATTTTTGCCCTTTCTGGTGATATCCCTATAACCATTTTGATATGCAGCTTAGACACTGGAAGCTGTGTCTTCCCCCCTGCTCAAAGGCAGAGGGAAGTGCCCATCAGAAGCATGGACATGATGGTAACATTGCCAAGGGATAAAGCACAGAGAAGGAATTTGTTTTGAGAAATCCTGCACATTAGTAATGAAACGTAGTTTTTCAGCTTGGGACCCAATGCCATAGAGAGAGATAAATCTGTATTTCCCATAAAAAGAGAAGGCAATGTCCCGTGATCCCAGCAGCAGCAATCATCTGCCACTTTCTTTCAGATTTTCACTGCAGCCAACTTTGAATGTCCAGCCTTAGGTCAGAAGGGGGCTTAAGACTTCCTGTGATATCACTCTTTCCTGAGGCTTGCTGAAATCTTTGCAGCCGAAGGTGAACTAGGAGTGGGAGCAGCTCCTGCTGGGAAAGCTGGCAGGCAGATGTTAGCTCCGTATTTCTAGAGTCACAGGTACGTGGGTCCAGCTCAGCTTGCAGGAGTACGAGTCAGCAGTGGGATGGGTGAGAAGGAGCTTGTAGTCCTAATTGAACTGGTCCCCTGGTAGTTCTAAATTAGAACTAGTTTGTCCCACCCTAGCACTGTATAAGTGCTTGTATATTAGCAAGGAGATGGAAATATGCACAGTATGAGTTCTTTCAGCACTTAGCAAAGATTCTGTTTCTTCATTAGGTCACTGGATTTTCCATCTTTCCAAACAATTGAGAATAGATTATTACGGAATTTCTGTTCCTACAGAGGTTAGAGCAAATTAATACCAAGTCCTTTAAAAAGCATAGTGTAGCTGTTTGCATATCACCCAGCAGAGGTTTGCAGGCCTCATGAGGTGGTGAGGTTAGGTTCTCTTTCTGTTTTCAGACAGGCTGTTTTTTTCAAGGCTAAATTTGCAAGCCAAATGGTGCTTCTATTATTATTACCAATACCTGGGTAAGCAATGTGCAATGTTGGGAGGCATTGAGCAGTCACATTAGGGAGGGCAGGGGGCTTGAGGAAGCTGCCAGAGAAGGGTCGGCAGGTGCTGAGCAGCTGCAAGTGTGTCAGGGTCAAAAATTAACTTCCACCATCTTCCTTTCCAACAGCATCTGTTTATCTCAAGAGAATGTGTGAGAGATGTTCTGGGGACAAGCTGATTTCAGAAGCTTTTGAATGAAAGTGAGGTGTCTCCCATGGTCTAAGTTCCATGCTGACAGCATTCAAACGCCCTTGTCAGATGGGAAGAAGTCAACATCTTTGCTCCCAAATGGATGCCTCCATGTTCACAAAAGCATCTACCTCAGAGATTCAGACTAAATCATTTAGCTTAGATTTTAAAATTAGTTGTAAAGTAAATCCTTTAAGATATTCAGCATTCAGAATGATAAGAAAAGAATTTTACAGTTCTCCAAACTTGCCAGAGTTTAAATTCATTGAAAACTTTTAGCTGGTGTGACTTTGTTAATTAAGATGCTTGAGGGCCCCTTAGTTCTCTCACTGCATGTTTAACTCTTCAATACTTCAGTAAGAGAAAAGGTCACTGTCATTTTGTTGGTCTTAAGGATAGAAACAAGTAATGTTTGAAGTCAGACACTGACATAGGCTTTACTGAATAAACGTTTTTAAAAGTTATCTGCCACATTTACACGTTGAAAAATGAAACATATTGAGAGGCTAATGGTAAACACTCCATTTTGGGGACATTTTGTTGAACCAATTCTAGCTTCATATGCAAGTCCACCTCTAAGATTGTGAAAGAAATAGTCTTACGGTAGTACATAGGTAAACCAATCTGCTATCCACATGTTCTGCTAATACTGGCAGCCAGCCAAGGAACAGATCTCAATTAAAACAGATTAGGCCAAAGGAAGCACAAATGTAGAATTCAGGCAAATTACAAAAAATTGCCCTCATTCAAACATACCTTTCATTTGAATCTAGGTATACGCTGCACTGAAATGTCAGAAGTACATTTGAAAAATCTTGGCAAGCTTGAGCAGCTTGGTATGTGTCAAGAAGCAGCACAATATGAAACCACTTCACTTGAACACAGGCTGGATGTTTTTGAAATGCATCATATCGAAGCCAGCACTTGATCTGCTTGCCTGGTCAGAGTAACCAAATGATACAATGGTTTCTTTCTAAATAAACAAATGGGGCTCATAGGCTGCTAAGACTTTTTTTCGAATACTCAGGCTCAGATCTGATCAGCTGCCTCTGAGCTCAAACAGACTGCCCTCTATGCTGGCTGGCAGGAAGGAGATTTTATCTCTTGTATGCTTAGGCCCCCATAATTGCATCTCACTCCTGACTCCTTCAAAATAACGAGTGTATCCTCTCCACAGTTTGCAGAACACATGCAGAGGAAATAGCAGGGCTGCAAGCTAACTGGCACAGAAATTCCAACCAGATGATGGAAAAAGTGGTTGTCAAACTGAGAGCACTTGAGAGATTTTCTTCTTCCAAGAGGACTGTATATAATCCAGTAAATAGCCTCCCCTGGAATCGATTGACCCTATCTTAAGAAAGCTGTTACTTATTATTCCAGTACCATTTTGCCAAGCACTGTTTTAATGTACACAGAAAGATTCCAGGGTATAATATTCCCCTTTTATTGGCAGGCAAATAAGTATGCCTGAAAAAAAGAGGGATGAAGAGCCCCAAAAGCAATAAATGATGCTCTGGTGGGGCGAAAGAAGCTCATAAAACAGGCTTATTTCTCCAAGATTTATATATTTTAAAAAGGTGATTAAAATAACTCCAGAAAACTAATGCTTGTTTTGCTGAGATTTTCCTTGAAATGATGATGTTTTTTCCCCACTTGTCCTTGAAGCCCTGGAACATTTACTTCAGCTCCTTCAGAAAAAGCCTGCATTACTCAGTACTGGAACAAGGTATTTTCAGGCCAGGTTTTCAGGTGAAGCATCAGTGAGTCATTAAGAACTAGGAACAGCTCATGGTGTTGGTGTTTCCTCATCTCCGGAGGCTTTCCTGCCTCATTAACAACCCACTTTCAAAAATAACGCCTATTTACCAACTGTAATTCACCAAATGCCTCTGACAGACCAAGTAAAGCAGTTTTCTAAGTTGTTGAGATAAAAGTACAGAGCCAAACCTGCAGACTGCATTCATAAATCTGCCTCTTTTTAGGCCCAGGGAATAGCACTTACATACACCAGCTGAGGACTGGACTCCAATCTAAGCTCAAGGAAAATTTCCTTAGCAAAGATACTCATGAATGAAGTCTGCTGTGCAATAAGAGAGTTGGTATAGTTTCACCCCGAAATCTGGGCTCAGGCTGTTGCCACACATGCCCAAGATGTCTAAAGGCACTCTCTTTATTCATCTCTGTCTTTGGGGTTATTGCCACCTGCACCCTGTTTTGCTTGTGTCCTTGGTATCCTCACTATAGCAGCTGTTAAAATGATATTTCATGGGCAGTTCTACCCTTTATACCTTGATTCACTTCAAGAGTAGAGAAGGCTCCTGTGAAACAAACTCATTTCATTTAGAGTAAAAAAGAAAATAAATGGGGAAAAAATTGGTCCTCCTTTAAAAAGTATCAGAGAAGGGATTTCTCTGGAGGAATCTTGAGGGGTCATCTAGTCTGCCAGAAGTGAACACTGTCACTGCAGCCAGATTCTTGTTGAACTTTTTTTTTTAGAAACCTGCAATAATGGTATTTCCAGATACAATAGTACATACTATTGCAGTGCTTTACAGTCTTACCGCTAGAAAGTATTTTCTCCAAACGACTTAATACTCCCTTGGTTCAACTTAGGCTCAGTGGACATGCAAAAAAAATTATAATTTCCTTTTACATATTTTAAGAATAGAGTAACCAGTGTAGCCAGCTCTTCTTTAGAGTTAGTTAACACTCCTTCTTGCTCCACTCTTCCTTTGCAGTCAATACTTTCTAGACTCCTGGTCATATCCCTCAGACTCTCTCTTAGTGATCTTCACCATGCCTGGACTGCAAAATCCTCTCTTCAGAGCTTCATGTCTGTCCTGACACAGTTCCCCTGTCACCCTCATCTTCTTTTCTGCTCTATATCCCTTTGGCCAGTCCTCTCCCATCCTGTCTTTGCATAGCCGCCTCTTTGTAACTCAGAAAATAGTGAGGCTGCATTAACCGATGATAAAACATGCCTTCATATGTCCTGGTCTTCATTGCAGCAATTAAACTTGCTGACCTCTGTACTGACAATATGCTGAAGAGCACTGTATGGGTTTGCCCTGTGCATCGCTTGCCTGATGACCTTATTGTGCCGTCAGACCTTGTGTTGCTTCTTCACGCTCCTGCTACAAATGTCATCTTCTGTGAGCTTGGACTGTTGTAAGGGATAAAAATTTCATCTTGGTCTCAAGTTACCTTTGCTGTGACATCTTCACTACAATTCCATTTGCCCTAACAGGGTTAGTAACTTGTTTTTCAGCTTACTTTTATTTTTAAGCACCGTGGAAAGATTCTGCACTAACATCAGGCAACCTTCTGTCCCATTTTTGTCTGACTGCAAAGATTCCCCTGAGAAGCTGAGATGATTCAGGTAACAAGTTCTCAGATTTGCCTACATTCAATCTTTTAATCTGGGGGGAAACTTTGTCTCTTGAATTCCAAAGGTGTTTTAGCAGTCCTTACCTACAGTTTATATGAAAAAGAAAAGACAAAACTGCCTTCAGATATAGCTGTGCTCTGATTAAATCAGAACTAAACAACTGTGAAACAGTTCAGGAGATAGAATTATGAGGAGAGTGCTTCAATGTGTACATTGAAGGAGGTTACCTCAGTTCTTCCATTTTTCAGAAAACTTCCTTTGAAACAGTTTGGACTACAAAGAGAAGAAGCAACAGCTTCGTAACTTGGTTAGTGGATTGGTAGTGAAACTTTCTGCACTCAGGCACTTTCAGTTCCACAGCCTGTGCTGAAGAAGATGTATTAGGGACACCTATGCAAGAAGAGAATTCAACGTTATATGTTGCCACAGTATCGGACTTTTTCTGGAAAACTCATTTTGCCAAGCTTGTTTTCCTTTGACTTTTGAGTATAAAAGCTTATGTTTGGTTCTCTCACCATTTCATTGACAGAAGGGAGTTTTTTCCCATTGTTTTTAGATTTTCTTTGGTTTTCTTCACTTTTCTTACATAGTGTTGCTTTGTTCTTGATGGCTTTCTGTTAAAGCTCAGATTTTTATTCTCTTGAATTCACTAGCCAACTGCTTCTAGGAAAGAATGGATAATTGTTGTGAAAATCTGGGGACATTAGGCATGCTCTAACTTTTGGTGTACAGCCAAGTGGTTATTTGGCTTCTTGCCTTTGGACTGATTTTGTTTTAGTCTTCTGCCAACTTACATTTTATGTTTACCAGGCAGTAGAAGAGTCACAAGCCACTTTGAATAGGTGTAAAATTTGGACTGAAGAACCTTCCATTACAATTACCAGAACAGCTACAGTACACTGCTTGCCACCATAAATGCCTACACCTAAGAGGGGAGAAACTTCACCCCGTTTAGTAGGTGAAAACCCGGAGCTCAGGACAAACAAATAAAATTCCTGATATTATGTAGGTCTTTGCATAAGGAATGAGACATAATTCTCATATCTGTGGTGGCAAAGCAGTATAATTCCCATTTGAGATGAAGCATGTCTGAATCCTTGTACCTCCTTCACAATCTAAGAAAAATATGTCCAATAGTACATTTTAGGTTTCCAAGGTACACAGTATAAGCTGTTACAGATGCAATGGAAATTCCTGTTTCCCACCCTGTCACGGATGGCACTGTCTTGTCTGGAGCACCCAAAACTCCATCAATACTCCAAAAACCATGCCCAAGTTTCCTCAACAAACACATTTTTCCTGCTTATGGATTACTTTAATTTCTTAAATAGAATGTCCTGTTCTAGTGGTATTTTTCCAGTGGGCTTGCTGCAAAAACCTGCTTCTTCTTTTTTTTTTTTTTTTAAATCCCAGTATTTAATTTCTGCCTTCCTTTTTCTTTTTAATCTGCTCAGCTCTGGATATTTTTAGTATATTTAGGTATGTATGCAATAGATATTGCCTTCAAACTACCTGGCTGTCTCAAGTGTTTCTGCAGATTTTTGAATGTTTTCCCCAAACATCTATATTTTGTTTACATTCTTTTCTTGCTCTCTACTTTTTTACATTAATATTACATTCAGATGTCATTGAAAGTCTTATCTGTGGATTAGTGGTAAAATATAGTGAGCACCATATTTGAAGGAAAACATTTTCACTATAGCATATCTTTTATCATTGAACTGTAAATATTCTTGAGATTGCTTACAGTATTCTTTCATACCACTCTTTTATCATTTGAGTTTTTGAAAATCAGGCTGTAAAACATTGACTCTCAGTTATTAATGGCTGAAGCTGAATAATTCAGTTGGTGTTTTCCCATAATGCTGACTCAGATTTGCCCTTAGATGGGATGTCAAAAAGTAGAAGACAGGATCGTGTGTCCATATTGGATCTAAAGCAGTAGGGAAAATAATAAGGACTAGAAGGAAAAGAATAGGCAGTAATCCAGATAATATGTCAATGAACATAGGCTTAGTATACCTACCTCTTCAGGGTCACCTTCACTTCTGGTTCCCCACTTAAAAAAAATTGCCCCTTTTGCAAAGGCAAAAGTGGTTGAAGGATGTAACAGACAAGTTCCATAAGAAAAGAGAAAAAATTCATTTGCATGAAGGGGAGACACTGTGGAGATTTTTAAAAATTCACAAAGACCAAAGAGGAATAAAATAATATGCTTATCTTTAACGTTCACTGTGGGAAAAGTAAATTAAATTTTCAGACAGGAGCATTGGAATGAACTGAAGGAAGTCAATTGTCTCTCAGACAACTCATATTTATTAAACTCATTTCCACAGGGTGATATAGAAGCCAAAGGTTTTCACTGAGTTTAGAGAGTGATATGACAGGTACATGGAGGTTGCTGTCAGATATAATGGAAATGTCAAGCTTTGGAACTGAGATATCCTTTTACTCATTCTTTGATCAAAATTTTCTTCTTATCACTGGCAGCAAACTTGCCCTAAGGGAATCAGCCCCCCATTTTCTTCAGTTCTCAGGTGACATTATTCCACATTGTAAAAACCAACAGAATTTCCCCCAATATCACCCAGAATGGGAGGAAAAATTCTGCTCTAATATTGCTACCATATTTTTACTATTTTTCTTCCTTCCTTTTAAAAAAGGGTTATGAGACCTTTTATCATTCACAGTTATACAGTTTGTGTGTTTTCTAGTTTTGCAGAGATGTCATCAGAAAGAGCAAATTGTACTGTCAATCTCATCAACATAAATCCAGACAAATTCTTTGAGCTTTACTGCCAGTGTTCCATGTAACACTATGCAGCTAATTCAGCTACAAATATATGAAGTTGTCTGGACCTAGATCCTTGCTTAAGTAATGGAAGGCTCAGAAGGAGGCTGGTGATTTTTCAGCAGCAGTAAAAACCACATTGCATTTCCTCAGTATTATAAACCAGAAGAAAAATTAAAAGCATTTTTCTATAGCTTTAGTTTTACAATTAAGTGGGAGAAAAATGTAATAGAAAGCTAATATTTGCTTGGGGTTTGCTTCCTGTTTTCACCAAAAGAACAAATTCTTCTAGATATTTGAGAGATTTTTGATCTGTTTTTACAAGCTTCTCACTGAGAAAGGCAGCCACAAAAGCTAATTTTTACTCATCATTTGTGCTGGTGGGGGCATCCAAAGTACAGCTAAGACTAGGTATCAAGCACAAGCACCAAGATGTTAGGTACTGTACAGTAAGAGCAGTAAGAAGCATTTCCTTGATCAAAGGAAATCAGAATATACTTCCTTAAGTACTTTAGAAGCCCTGAGTGTTCCATTTCATTCTTCTGGCTTTTGGCTACATTTATAGCACTATTTATAAACTTCTGGCTTGATCTGTATCATTTGATCTAAAGATATGTTGAGACAACTCACAATATGTATGAAAGGACAAGAAAATGGATTTGCAGCTGTAGTGGCAAAGTGGGAATGTTCTTTTTGTTTCTATGTATTTAATGAGTAAGACCATTTCTCTTTTTCTCACTCCAATATGAAGGGTCACTCGATAGTAAACTCCACAGATTTCTACTGCTTTGACCCAGTTTCCTTGATGCAGGGCAAGTTGATACACCTCTTTCCAAAAGATAGGGTAATCTCTCCTTCCCATAGAGGGTTGGAATTTTTTAATCAAACACAGTTAAATTATGGTACCGTACCACCTTCAGCCACTCAGTGAAACTGAACCTGCTAATGAGTTTGGCAATGGTTAGAGCATTCCCAGGGCACAGAGGCACCAGCATCATTGACGCCTTCCTATCTTTGTCCCTTTCACTCAGGAAGTTAAAAGCACGATGATCAGGCATTTTTTTTAAATGTTCAGCAGCCTCTACTGTGTTAATTTTTTGGAAGACCACCACACGTGAGGTACTTATTCAGGGAAGGAAACCTGCTCATGTCCTCCAGTAAGCTGCTGTAACCTTATTTTCACAAAGGTTGCCAAGTATCTCCCAAAATTATACAAATCAGTAACACTGATAACATTTACCTTCTCAGGTTACCGGTTTTGCTTATAATGTCCCCACCACCCATCCACTGGCTTGCTGCAGCTCACGGCTGCTGTCTCTTTGCATATTTGTCCTTTTCTGGATTCTTAGCCTCAGTATTGGCAGGTTTAGCAGTTTTATTACAACAGCTGTTATATTTGATGTGCTCCCTCAGCTGCCACAATCTAGTGAGTCCATATAATCTCTGCTTTCACTCGTTAGGAAAAGAGCATTTGTATCCCTCATGTTTGCAGATAAAAGTATGAAAAAAAAAGCAAGTGAACTTGAAAAGCTCAGAAACCACAAGGTGACTAAAAAGGGACTTAATAAAACAAACAAAGAAAGAAATAAACAAACAAACTTACTACTGTTAAAACAATAACATGGCAAGTTTTTTCCAGTCCTCCCACACAGTTTTGATGTGCAGTATACTTAGAGCTTTGAGCAGATGCTGAGTACAACTCTTTGTAATTACACTAATCAAAAAATCAGAACAGAATAAAAATCCCTGCCTCCCTTAGTGCACTGTGCATTTTCTTCATCTGAGTCAGTGAGTAACATTGCAGAAAGTACTGCATAAACATAAACCATGCAGTTACTAGCTGACCCTCTTTGGAAGAGTGGGAGAAAATAGCTGTATTATTTGCTGTTATTTACAAATTACTGAATAGCTAGTCAAATGAAAAATAAGTTTTAAAGAACCAGACAGAGATGTTTAAAGATTTAGAAAGCAAGAAACTGTGACAAAGATCAAAAGGTCTGGCAACCCTTGCACCCAATATTAAACATATTTTGATTAATTTTTCGTCTGTTACTTTCACTTGTTTAAATGGCAATGCTGCTGACATTAAAAAACACTGACATAACAGTGTAATTTTTCAAGAGAGGCTAACTTCAAAAGACTTGCTGGGAGATGATGAAAGGATGCATCAAATTTACAGGGAGTCAGCTTCCAAATTCATCATTCAAATAAAATAATAACTGGCTCTGCAGATCTCTTTTGAGCATGAATCACTGTGCCCAAGTGCTGCACATTTATCCCAGACAGAGAGGTAGTGCTGCAAGGGGCCCCTTAGTGGCTCTGCAGGTCTTGTACAAGGTAATGAAAGAGCTCCCAGCAGCATCTGGTATCAGTTTCTCCTTTGCTGTGGCAAACTGCTGGTGTTATAATCAACTCTCCATGCCATTTGTTTTTTTTCTTCCTTTGTAGTCCTTGCAAGAGGTTTCTCTCCTGGATTTTTGATTTACTGTTGGGTTCTTTCTTTGTAGTTTTGTGATAGTTTCTGACAAACGGCCAAGCACTTTGAAGGTCATTCTTCAGAAATAGTTTCTTGGATTGGGAGGAGCAAAGAGACCAAGGTTCTGGTGATTCTGGGTCAACCTAAAGGAAGAATGATATGGCATTAAATACAGGGAGGTGCAAGATTTCACCAGACCATGAGGTCTTATGTGTCTGCTGTCTGTTCCATGCCTTGTGTTTCTGCAAAATGTAAATTCCAAGTATCTTAATTTTGTCATCTAGGACAAAGGATTTGGCTCCTGTTTTCTGGCTCCCTCAAGAATACAAAGGTTCTGAAAGCTGATTTTTCTCATAACATTGCACCCTGTAGCTTTTTCAGAGATCTCAGGATCTCACAGGTTCCCTTCACTTATGTATGTGAATCTGTGAGTTCATCTGCAAATAAAGTCTGTGCCAATGTTTTGATAGAAGTTTCTCCTAGCTGTACTGGAGCCATGTTAAATATATGGCTTTTCCCCTTTTTACTTCCTGTGATTTGATGTTTTGGAGCAAGGGTCCTGACAGACACCCCCACAGGATGGTATTCATACAAGTGCTGTTAATAAAAGTTTGTTCTCACATCTGGTAGACCATGTGGGAACAGTGTATTCTGTTCATTACATTACCCTCCATTTGACCAGGAAAGTACCATCTTGCACACTTACTTGTAAACCATCTCAGATAGCATCAGTAATATTCTTAAAGATCTCTGAAGCCTTTTACAGAAGTGCCTGTTTAGAAGCTGCCCTTGTCCTCTGACAGAGACCTGGCAAGAGTGAAAAATCCCATCTTCTGCTCAAGGAAATACTACCAGGCCCTTTGCCTTATATTTTTATTCCTCCTTCCTTCAGTAAAGATGGAGGAAAAAAGAAAATGCCTGTAGAGCCTTGTTCACAATAATACAACTACGGAGGATCTAGAGGAATTGCCACACAGCAGGCTTCAATAACATAAGAGGGCTTTTTTTTAACAATGCAGACTCAACCAGCTGAGTTAAAATGATAAACAGAGGATAGAGGAACTGGTGGCTACTGAACCATCTCCAGTTCATAAAGCTACCCTCTCACTGGGAAGCTTTGAGATTATGGCAGAGGAAGGATCACCTTGTTTCCATAGGTTTTTCTTTGTAGAAACCTGTGTGATTAGCAAGTGTGTCAGATGAAGCCTCCCTGTGGCTCAACATCATTGTTCTGCTCTGTAAAACAGCTGGTTTTGTCAGGACTGTTAAGCAACTCTGAATGTTTACATCATGCTTTGTATTCTTTCTGCATGAGGCCCCTGCCTTCAGTACTTTCATGCTTTTTGTCTTGGGTACAAAGATGGGTTATAATTTCTTAAGGTGCCTGGGATGTTTCGGAGAAAGAAATGCGTTGGATCCCCTAAAGTGCCTTCAAAACCTCCATCTAAATGTTTAGAAGTTAGAAGTAGTTATGAAACATTTCTTGTAATCTGAAGACTTGGTCTGCTTATGAAAGGGCTCCCAAGTCCAGGCTCATCCATGTCTAGGCCTAGCATTCACACACAGGCACTAAAATACATCGACTACCCTGTTAAACCATCCATATTGCAGAAAGGCAAGACATGTTGCTTTTTCTTGAGCAGATGGTTGCTCCACCATTGTCAAACTCTGAAGAAGCTGTTGCCAAAAGTGGTTCAGCCCAGCTAGTCTGAAGCACTCAGACCACTCCTCAGAGGCTCTCTGCCCCGTGTCGGGTGCCAGCCTGAGAGCAAGGCTGAAAAGCTGTTCATCTCCACTTTGGCTGCTGGAGGGTAATGCCAGCTCCTTCCCACAGGAAGAGCACTTGTCTCTGTGGCCTGGGGTGTGAGGGATGGGAATGCAACAGCAGGGGTACAAAAAACTCTTCCCTTTTGGGCCTCTTCCAAGAAGACTCCCTACACATGACAGCTCAGGACAGGAATTATTCCACTAAAAGGACTTCTATCATTGCAGAGCTTCTTTTTAATGGAATCATTTAATTTCCAATGTCCACAGAGGTCTGGAATGCAGTTATCCTTTGAGTTTGTCTGGAGGAATGCAGGATTTCTATGAGGATTTATGTAGTACACTCAGCAATAGTAAGGAAATGGCTTTGATCTAATTATTTTTTTATTTTATATTACAGCAGGTGATAATATGGAAGAGTGTATATTCTACAGTTAGAGAGGCAATCACTTTTCTTGTGTTTATTTTCACATTATATCTTCTTCAGTTTCAGTAGATGACCAAAATTGTTATTTTTCCCTTTGTTGTACGATCAATTGACCAATGTAAAATCATGAAATGCCTTTTCAGAGAACAAAAGGTAGCCTGTTTCCCACTGATAAAAAAGCTGTTTTAGCACCTGTAAATCTGTTTTGCATTTAATGGAAAACTTTATTCCATGCTGATAACAGGATCAGAAAATGGGCCCTGACAGCATGTTGTGATTTTACAGTATCCAGGGGTAAAACTTGAGCTAATTATGAGCACATGGCTTTCAAAAGTCATACTTTTATATTTAACACCATAAATCTTGGTAAGTGAAATCCAAACCTATGTCTACAGCATTTGCTAATCATTAGGTTATTAATTGTTTTTGCTTCTTGACTCATACAAGCTGGGAATGTTTGCAGTTTTGTTTTTAAAGTAATGGCTGCAAAAAAATAGGAAGTACTTTCTTTCCCCCCTATAACTTCACAGGAGGTGTTTCTGTTGAACTGCTGAAGCTAAAAAACCTGATGGCTTCCTAAACAAAGACCTCTCTAGAACAGTTTTTCAGCACTGCAATTTAAATGGTGTCTAGTTTCAGCCCAGAATACCAAGGTCATAATTTTAGGCCATAGATGGCTCTCCCAGATGTCTTTGGTCAACTTAATCACAGTTTGCCTGAAGCTTGTGCTTTCAGGTAATCCATCAAGGCATAATTGTAAATCAAAACCTTCTTCCAACTCAATAAGTAGCATATTTTTAGTTTGTGTTAAGACTGATATGGGATGGGAACTTACACTGGTTTATATTATTAAGCAATATTAATAGTTACTCTCATATATCACAAATACTATCAGAAATGTTTTGGTAATTATTATCAAAAAGTTTGTTGTGGATTTTTTTAAACTGTAATTCAGATAGGAATTACTGCATAGTCTTTTTAAGCTTTAGTGAGCAATAATACTTGTTTAGGCTACTCACTACTTTACTTTACTCTACTATCGTATCTTGGCCTGATATTTCCATCAGAGTGGACCTCAGATGAAGTGTTTTGATTAACCGAGCATGCAAGATTTTTGGCTGTGTATAGAAGACCAGATCCTGAAGTGGGTTGTAAATATGTCTCTGAATGAGATGGAGGACTTTTCAGCGTCCATAAGCAGTCTACCACCCTTGTTCTTGTTCAAGGAGGGCTTCAAGGCAAAGGGGGAAGGGAAAAGTGGTGACATATTGATAAAACATAGAAATCATGAGATGCCCTTCCAGCAGATTATGTGAGAGCCTGCACTCTCACCCTCATTTATTCCTACTTTTGGGATCTGTTGTAACTTTGGTCTTCCAATAAAAGCAGATGTGATTTTTGGCCTGAAAAGTAAAAGTCACTTTGTGTGCACCTGAAGTTGCATGAGAATTAAAAGCATGAGAATTAAAAGCACCATACATCCAATACAGCAACCTAATGACCCTCCATTGTTTAAGTCAAGAGCAAGAAATACTGCCTCTGCTTGAAACACCTTTTAAGTAGATGGATAGCAATTGCAGAAACCAGAATTTGGCTAGGATGCTAAGAGCAGCAGGCTTGTGACATATTCCATGAAGGCCATTATGCCCAGCAATGTTTTGGCCTTGTTTTGTGCCATGCTCAAAAACAGAGCAGTAGTCTGTGGTGTGCCCCATTGCCACTTTTGGTAGAGTATCAAGTGAGTGTGCTTAATTGATGGTGTTAATCTTTATGTACATACATACCTACACTAAGCACCTTTAACAAATTAATGTAACAAGCATGGGGAGAGCTGCAGCTCCAAGACTTCAGATTCACTTTGAACTATATTTACAGTATGCACTGTCAACAGTTTCCCTGCCAAAGCCATAAACCATCTCTGCGGGGTAGACTAAATACACCTCTTAACAGAGGACATGAGTCTGCCCTTCGGATTTCTCAGCTATAATACTGAGGGACAGAGGCTTAGCTGGTGTAACTCAGCACAGCTCCAGGGCAGCCAAGGAAGCACCCGATTCCCATTAGCTGCCCCCCAGGAGAAAGACCAGGGCTAAGGGTAGAAGATGAAAGGTAAACCCTGTGAAAACATTTTCTGAAACCTCTTGTGAATTAGATTTAATAACACTGTAACATCCAAGCTCACATCGAATGCAAAAATCTTTTTGCTGGAGATTAAGGTGGCAGTTTAAAACCCAACAATATACAGAAGTAAAAACTTCTGATAAATTAAATTACTCATTTATAGGCTAATTAATTGCAAAGTTGGTTTAATCTCCAAATTCCATCATGTGCCACAGGAGTGCTGAGCTTTTATATAGTGGGGCAGTGCAAAACACATTCCATATCCAAGAAAATCTTGCCAAAATCCCTCTCAATGCTTTTTTTTTTTTCCCCCCTTCTAATCCTTGTTTTGCTCTTGGTGATCATGGTAACAGTAACAGCTGTCGAACGTGGCTTCAGGCTGTCTGACTCCCTTGGGAGAATTTATGTGTTTTTCTACTTCCTTTCCTTATTAGGAGGCAGGAATCTGCGACACCTATTAGAACAAGTATGCATAAAGGGTAATGACTGTGCAATTTATTAGTGGTCTGTTCTCCTTCAAGCAAGCCATCAACTACAAGCACACAGTTTGTGCCAGGGATCACGATTGAATACAATCTTGCCGTGCAGCAGGTGGGCAGCAACAGAGCTTCACAAAAGAGAGAAGTGTGGCTGGGGAGGTCAAATGCTGGTCTGCTTAAATACCCTTCTTAACTGAATATCGATGAAGAGAAGACAGGATAGATGATGTTGTTGAATTTGTTTATCTTGAAGCCTCAGGTGAGAAAGGCAAATATCAGATTCAGATCCCATAATTTTGTGCTAAAGTATTAAATAGAACACTTCTCAGAAGGTGATGTGCCTCCAGAAGGCTGTCCATGCAAATGAAATAATGGGAGATCAATGTGTTCTGGTGCACAGTATAGTCATCCTCAGGTATTTCAGTCATATGGACTCTTATTTAACAAAACATTTTCAAAAAATCAAAAGTAAGATTTCTGGTCTGGAAGCCAATCACAGATGAAAATGACCAGGATTTTAAAAGTGGAGAAGTCAGTAGATTACACCTCATTTTTTGAAAATGAGGAACCTTGATTTTTATTCCTTATGCTGGAGTACTTGAATGAAAGGGATTTCCTATCCCCAAGTTTGGGGCCATTCACGTTTTTTTACTGGTCCCATCTCTAATGCTACTTCTGGCCACTGAAGAAGGTGACATTCCTGAATTTATTTAAGCATGACCTGGCCTGGATATTTGTAAGTATACTGCAGTCCCTTGCACAGAGATAATTTTACTGGATAATGCTTTGGCTGCGTCATCTAACAGAAACATAGGAGGAGTAAATAAAAAGCAGATATCCACATCCACACCTCCAAGAACTGAACTAATCATCTGATAGCAATACTAGCAAAAGCAGTTGACTTCTATAGCAATACTCATTCTAAACAGTATCAATCTATATTCCAATAAACATCAGACCATTTTTACATTATTGTGGGGTGGGAGGCAAAACAGTTGCCCTGAACTGCTGACATATAAACAAGAGTAGGCCCAAACACATTGACTCCACCAAGTGCCATACATCAGCGAGAACAGCAGGGCACTGCTCATATTTTATCGGGTTGGAGTATTCAAACAGCAATCCTGGACTAATTAATATAATAATATTTTAATATTACATGAGTATTTACCTGTCTTGTTTGTAGGCAGCTGGGAAAGCTGTCAACAAGTGAAAAAATCTCAAGATAAGCAGATCTTTTTGGTCATGACAACATCTAGCTGATTTGCTTTCATGCAGTCCATGCACAGGCAGAATTAGAACAATAATGACAATAACACCTGAAAATTCAGCTATATTAAACTTCTTCTTTTTTAGAAGTAGCCCTTTGGAAAGGGGTGATGAAATTATATTAATGTGATGTAATTATATTAATGTAAAACACTTTTTAAAAAGATTAAAAAAACCTTGTTGAATTAAGACAGAGACTGGCAATTGGGAAGGAAAGAGGGTCATGGGAAAGCAAGTGCTGATGAAAACCAAGCCTGTATAGAACAGGATTTTGCCAGTTTTTGTAGATTGCTCATACAACTATAACAATCAGCAGAAGCAACATGATAGCTCTTTGTTCAGACATTCTCACTGATTAAATCTTGATCTTGGAGCTAACAGCTAAACCTTCAGGCAGCAGGTATAATGTAATTGTTTGATCTGTCTAATTAAGAGTTTGGATGTCTCAACATAGGTAAAGCAGTCAGATGCCACAGAGATGAATAAATATGCAGACAATGCAGAAATAAGAACAAGACTTCTTTCTGGTAATTGAATGAAAGGAAAGGATGCAGCCCCACCATGGCTTCATCTGTAGGATGGCTGTATCCATACCCAGCAGGGTATGGATACCTGCATTTTTAGAGGCAGTAAGGCTTACAGTGCACTGACTCTGCATTGCCTCACCATCACCCCTTGCAGGTACAAGTCCATTGTCACTTTGGGACAGGCTTGGTACGGTGGAATACGTGGGTCCAGACAGCTTGTCACATCAGGGAAAACCTGTGTGTGTCCTCTCCTCACCTTCACTCCTGCTACCTCGGGTGATGTTTTGCCAGGAGGCCATTTGTATGTTGCTTACTTGGTATTGCCAGAATATCCCATTCTCCTACATACCACCTCAGAGGTCACACTGTGCGTGTTTTCTGTCCATTATAGCTATTAAAGTTAAGTGTGATAAATATCAAAATGCCTCTTTATTCTTGAGGGGGTGTATAACAGAGGAAGGAAAAGAAGGTCAGTGATCTTGAGATTTTCACCCATCCAAATGAGGGCAAGGTGCAACCCTTTTTCTTTTTGCTAGAGGGTGTTTTTCTTCCTCTGACTTTCCCATATGGAGGTATGTATTGCCTCAGTCAACCTGACAACACTGCAGTCACCTTCAATCTCTTTGTAAGTGTCCTACACCAATCCAGCCAGCACTGTAAACCAAGTTTCTTGAGCAAGTACTTCTCACCCAGTTAATTCAGGCACATCAGCAGCAGCTCTGTCAGGTCCAAAGATGGAGAGATGATAATGAATGACAATAAAACTCATGTATCTATTAAAAATATCTAAACTAAAACAAATATTAAAAATATTCAACCAAAACCACAAAATCTAAATAATGTCTGTCTTAGCCATCACTGGAGGCCCATGGGGCACAACCCCTTCCCTGTCAGGGACACCTGAGGGAAGCTTATGCTGGTTTTTGTGCATTTCTTTCTGCTGAGTGCCAGAGGCACTGAGCTCTGAGAGACACACAGGCATAGGGACCAAGGCAAACAATCTCAATCTTTCTCATCATCCAACTGTCAGGACAGTGACAATTTTTGATCAGTTCTGCCTTTGACTGGATCTGAAGTCGTGGTATGGAGTTGTAAATGTTTGTATCCCATTACCAGATCGCTAAGCTATTCAGAATGTCAAGTGAGCTCTTATCTTACCAAGTAAGACCATCTTTAAAAATGCATTTGGTATCTGTCTCCTAACAAATTCTGTATACACACAATATATACAACAGTAAAATATGTGTTTATATAAAATATTACATTTTGCATTGATATTTATATTCAAGCAAGCACAATTTTAAATATAAAGACTACACGTGTAATGTATGTGTATAGTACATTGACAAGGTTTATGTAAACACTATACTACTACGATAAATGTACAGATGTTCTCAGAGTACATAAGACATTCTAAGATTAGCAGTTAAAGTATCATTGCTATTGGGCTTGGCTGGTAAAAGGTAAAAGCATGTGTGTTAATAACCCTCCACAGTCCCACTCTGTGACGAAGGAATATCAAAAAAGAAGGGAGGAAAGCAACTTCCCACTCAAACTGAGAAAAATCCAAGCATTGCTGTAGCGCCACACACTGAGTTCAAATATCTTTAGGATTCAGTTTTGCCCTCAGATGAATATGCATTTTTTACATTTAACTTTTCTCTGGAAGTTTTGCCCTTCTGAAAGAACATCCAAAATCATCTGGGCTACCCTCCCTTCCCAACCTCATCTGCATGTATGCACGAGCAGCGTGCTTTTGCAGGATGTAGCTAGAAAATATAGTGACCTGGCCAGCAAACTATCTGTGAGCATAGAGAAAAATGAAGATCAAAATTAACTGCCATGTTGGAAATTTTGTCTGCTTGTCTTGTAAGTTTTAAAATCCCAACCAATCTGGGATTTTAAAGTTTCTCAGCTAACTTTCTCAGACATATTGGATTGGTCTCTACATTTCAGCTCTGTTCCTGTCCAATTTTGTTCAAACAAGCACTTCAATGGATTTTATTATATATATGTAAAAGCAAAACATTCCAGGTTCAAATTCTCCCCATAGACTGCACATTCCTGGGAGACACTGCAGTTGTTTTGTACCCCAGGCACCAAAGGATGGACCTCTGTGTCCCTAAATCCCTTTGCCTATTTGTATAATCTGCCTTCTGGATATCTGCACACTAGGAGAGTTTTCTAGGAGTTCTTTTCCCTTGGGCTTTTTTTCAGTGCAGAAAACCACAGTTCTGCTGAAAAGCAGAGAGAGCGGTCCAAGATTTGTGTGTAAATGCAAATGTGTAAAGGTGAACATTCCAGTGGTCAAAAATGGCCCAAACCACAGAGAAGTTGTGACCCTTACCATGAACTCAAGAGAAGCTGTGTGCTCCTGGCAGATGTTTTCCCCATATGACTAAATACAACGACAATATTTACATCCTCTTAACTTTTCCTTGTTTTTTTTTTTTTAATCTGAACAATAACTTCTTCCTATAATTAATATCCCTATGGTCATTTGGCAGCTCTTATATTAGACAGAGAGATGTTTATGCACTACCTCAACTATTAACAAGACAGAGATGCAAGACAAAGCACTCTATGATTTGAGAGTACCCGATTTTCTTGTTTCATGTTTCCTTTTTTGTGTAGTGAAAATGCAGGTATTAGAAGGAGAATGATATCCTTGTTACTAGCCTTTTGACATCACGCTTAATACTAACTTTGATAAAATTGGCAGGTGACGATTGAGAAAGCTAGCTTCCTCCATGAGCACCCTCGGCTCTGCCTTCTGCCTTTCAGTGACAGCATACGTGTCATGGAGAGGATCAAAAGCCAGAGAAGTCAAATATATAAACAGTTCAAGTGGTAACTGGCTTCATTAGGTGGCAGAATATTTTAAGAGAATTGATAATATGTAATTAAGCAGACATGGCCTTATTTCATCAGGCAGACATGAATAATGCTGAAATCTTTTTATAGCACACATTTAATTTAGACACCCTCCTCCAGTGATTGAAGTCATGTAGGGTCTGGTTCTCATTTATGCCTAGTCTCTAACTGAATACTAACTTTCCAGCCATAAACAGCCAGTGGGCTTACTGCAGGCATCAGAGGGCATGTGATCCTTGTGGAGGGATTTGAAATCTGTAAATAAAAGAGCATTAAATAGTCTGTACATTTACTCTACAACAAAGGATGAAGAAACAGAAAAATACTGTCTCTTTATTGTTATTGCCTTATAAGAAGGAAGAGAAAAATGTGCAATCCAGTGCACCACACAAGACATCTCTAACAAAACATTTGATATTCAGAGCTGAAGTATTTTCTCTTCGAAGTGACAATGACAGCTAAGCAATTCTTCAGAGCACTTCAGGCTATTGTTTTAAAAATAGAAAGGGTGTTCCAGTTCTTCTGAACATAATACTTTTTATTTTTTAACAAAAATGTAAACTCTTCTCATGCAGACTTCTAACTTCTACTTAGCATCATTTTCCAGCCAATAGACGTTGCCATGAATGATGTTGCAGTTTCCATTCCTATACTGAAATGTTAAAAAAGTTTAGCACACCTAAATACTTTTCTGCAATTATATGTTTTAAACTAGCCTTTGCTCTTAAAAAATAAAGCTCCTTATTAGTAATTCTAACTTTTAGAAAATATTTGGCAGCTGCTCATGAAAAGTCACTTTTTCCAAAGTTTTTTCTCCTAAATACTTTAATACACACAGGACTCAGTCTAATTACTTTCAGCATTTACACATTAGAATGGAATGACTCTGAAGAAGCTGTCTATTGCCTTGGGTAAAGAATATAATATTAAAACCCTCAAGCAGTGTCTACCACATTTAACCCTTTTATAAATTACCTCTATGTGCTATTCTTAGCATTTTAAATTCTTGTGAAACAGATCCAGAAAAAAAATCAAAGCACTGACTAAGGTTATAGCTGTATGATGAGACAATTAGAAACTTCATTTGGGAAAAATAAGATCACCTTTCAGTTCAGTCCTGCACTATAGGTCCCTGAACTGGTTTAATCTCCCTGGATTTCCCCTCTCTGTTGCCCAGCTCCTGCACTGGATTATAGGAGAGGATTTGGGGGAGCCCAAGGGAAGGACAAGCGCTCTGAAAAAAGGAAATTAGGATGCTTTTGGTGCTGTGCTGAAAAGCATGTGCAGTTAACCTTAAAAACATTAGCAATGCATCTGTTTTTACTGAAGATTAACAGTAAGACTTATGGGCTGCACAGACTCTAGTGTGGGCTGATAAGCCTCAAAACTATCTTCCTCGTTTTTCTCCTAAAGGCTGAGAGGACATTTCTCCAGCATTATTCCTGTGGAGCTGAGATAAGCTGGAATGCCACAGCAAGTCTGGTGTATTTATCAGTCAGTGAAAACTTTGTTTCAAATGAAATGCTAGTTCACAAGCACATCAATCACTTTTTTAATTTCCAAGAGATAAGACAGGCAATGTTTATTAAGACTGGTTAGTGCACCACTGAAATACAGACATACTGTGCATATTCACCAGCTGTGCTATGTGTCATGTTATGAATAGACCGCTTTTATATGGATGTTCTAGGGTTGTGCTCTACCTATATATTGTTTCTGAAGCTGAAGACAGCTCAGACTGCAGCAAATGCAGTAAAGGCTTGCATTTATCACTGCTTATCATCTTAAAAATCAGCCTTGTTAGTATCCCAAAGTCCTGAGTGCATCAGTCTTGCAGGGGCCCTTCTTTTCCCTTGCCTCCCCTACCTATGGGAAGATAGAAGAGGCTCAGGATTTATTGTGATCCTATATGGCAAGTTCACTGCTGGTCAGTACCATGGTTCATACTTGCTTGAGCATGGCTGGGGGATAAGATTTATATCCTGAGAAGCCATCGCCTCCAGGGATGAGGAGTCCTGAGTACCTCAGAATCACAGTCTCGCTCCATCAAACCAGCTCCAAAATGGTGGGGCAAGGAATTGGCCTTTTTCTGATTTTTGAATCACCCAGTGATATCACTCAACAGGGTTTAAATTCTCACTTTGATCATGAAAAATGGCCCAAATGACCCAGCTAGAAAGATTTCATTTCCTTTGACAACTAACAGGTCCACTCTAGTTTGAGGGGCTGTCTATAAGGCAATGCAGTAAGGTGTACCTTTACTGCCACATGATGTTTTCCAGAAAGTATATTCCTGGTAGAAAGCATCCACTGGAAGACACCCACACAGAAAAAATACAACTTTTTTTGGTCTATTTGCCTTTCTGTATATTTTTACCTGTTGATCCATTATTAACAGATTTGCATCTGAGTTATTTACTGACCCTTCAAGTGCCAAAGTATTCAGTGAAATAATAAATCCCACTACCCAAAGGATTTCTTCCCAGCAGATTGCAAATATTTTTTGCAGTCTTTATGTCTTTGTCCGCTGACGGACGGGGCGTAAGTTACACAAAGAGCAGGTTTTCATACATGAAACCAGCAAAGAGGGGCTTGCACAGCTCTGAGATAATCTTTTCAAGTAGTAATAATTTAAAAGAAAGATAATGTCCCTGTTGTCTGTCTAAGGACTAAAGAGGCTTCCCTTCCCATAACAGACAGGGAGGGGGAGAGACCAGAGCTCCATTCATTGTGCACAATGGGAGTCTTCTTGCACTCCTTCTCAGGGCAGTTTAAAAAGTCAGCTATTACCCAGAGCAAATAAAAGGCTAAACATGGGAAACGGAGAACCTGAAGGGCCATGAATAAAATCTGTCCCTGTTAGCAAACCAGCCTCATCAGGCTCTAATCAGTGAGGAACCAGCTGTGCTGCCAAGGCCTGAAATATTTAAATCCTGGTGACAGACAAGATATAAGCTCTCTGAGTCTGTATTTCAGGCTGCTGTCAAAGGTAACTGTTTGGTTTTGTGAGAGGAATGAGCTGAGAGAGTGGAAGAAGACGAGAGGCAGTAACTGACTTACTAATTTTTGTACTTTGTTTGGCCTTCATCTCCTTTCTTAGAAAATCTTAGTGTAGACACAGACAAGAGGATTCTGCTCCCAACCTAGATCCAGCTGAGCCGTACACCTCAAAGATGCCTTCCAGCCTTCCCACTGCCCTGCAAGCCCTGATGAGGAGGAAAATTCAACTCTGTGCCAAGCGAGGAACCATAATATGATCGCTAGAGAAAGCTCACTTTAAAAAAAAGAAAAAAAGATGTGGCAAAATTCAAACATTTAATTCATGGTAAATCTAGATATGCTCAGCTCTGCTCTCCAGTAGAAACTGAAACTATTCTTGTTACTTTTTCTTTCTCAAAGCCAGTCTGCATCTTTCAAATCTCACCTTCTTGGCGTTGTCTTCAGATGTCACCAAGAAGATTTGGTGGTGCTTTTTTTTTAAAACAGAACTGTTTTAGCAAAGGAATGCCTGTTGTCTATAAGAGATAATGCATGTTCTTTCACTTAAAAGGGAAACTGTGGGAAAGGTAGCTCAAGAAGCAGGCCATTTTTTTTACCCTAAGTAACAAGTAATTATTTCCAGCATTTGAATCTAAAATAACACTTCTTTGGGTCACAGAATTCAATAGAAATTAGTCACTTCTATGCTCATTTTTAGAAAGTGTACGTTGAAACTGTACTTAGAGCTGTAGGTGGGGAAACCAATCTGAATTTGCATGGACAAACTTTGGATAATTGTGCAAACAAGGCAGATCAAGGCATTCTTCGTGGCCTGCTAAGAATTATATTTTAAAATGTGGTCATTATTTGCTTGTTGTTACAGTGCAATTTGGATATGACTGTATTGCTACCAGCTCATGGTTTTGCACTGTGATAATAATTAACCGCACAGGGCTGGCCAGTAGATGCAGGGGAAAAGAAATTTCTTACTTTTTGAATTGTGCTATACTTTGCAAAATCAACCCATTTTTATTTCCATATTTGAAGGGAAGAAAACCCAAAAGAAAGTAAAATATAGGTCAGGAACACACTTTTGACAGTTTAAAAAAATATTTTCTTTCAGTTAAAAACATGATGCTATCATCTCTTCAGCATGAAGCCACAGAGTGAACCCCTCTCTGTTGCCTTTGGGAAAGGAAAGCACCATAATTGTGCTACAAATTAGTATTATGGTAGAGCATGTGCTGCAGTCCATGTCCAGATTTACAGATAGTGAGCAGTCCATGCTGAAGTTTTTGCAGCTATAAATCCAACATACCCCTGGAGTGAATTAAATTTACTGCATGCTTACAGCAGCCAGAGATGCTTAGGCCCATTGAATACACTGTGTCATTGTGCTAGACATCTTGCAAAGATAGAATAGGAGGAAGAGTCTGCTTCTTGGAGATTAAAACCAAAATAAAAAGCAGAAATAAAGAGTGAAGGAGGAATATATGTACAATAACTATTAAGGGAATGACTGAAAGGGAGTATAAGAAACAGCCATGCTCACTGGGAAGAAAGTGTCCATGGGTTACAAGTAATTCCACAATTAGACAGTGACAGAGTACAAGTGACTTGGGGTGAAGTAGGACGTCTTAAAGGTGAAAAATGCCTTTGTTTCCTGGGACTGGTGAAAGTTAGAGAGGGTTGGAACAAGCTGGATCCTAATTTCTTTTATCTTGCCCAAATACTGCTGGGAAGTAGACAGAGCAAGAATGATTATCCATTTCATGCAGGCAAATTTGAGGACTTTTTGCTGGAGAGGATTGGTTGAGCTTTTAAAGATCTGACACAGTTGCCTAAAAATAACAGCCAGAGGAGTATCTGTTTGGTTTCTTTACCCTAACATTTTGTGTCCCTTCCTAGCTGTGTTATGAAATTACTGTAGAAATACTACACATAAAACGCGTAGTGACCAAGCCACAGTATGCTTCTTGCTGATATATTGGCTTCAGAAGTTTTGTCAGTGACACAGACCTCAGCTCCCAAGTGTAGTAGCACAGACATCCCTGTGGTGGCTTAAAACCCAACACACTATCTAAAGACATCATGGTCAAAATGGCTTGTGTTGGTTGAAAAGCAAACAAGCAAGCACTGAATGGCCACACAGTCCTCCTCCCATGCAAGAACAACACAGTGGCAGACAGGGAGAAAAGGCAATGCAAAAGCAGAGGACAGAAGCAGCAGTGGGGTGCTGAAGCTGGAGGGCAGGGGCCTGACAGCAACCAGAAGACAAAAGCAGTTGAACAGCAGAAAGTCACCACATAGTTAAATTAATTATTTCACATATTGTATAAGGATTAGCCTGAGAGAACTGCTACATAAGAATCAGTGTTCACAGCTTTCATAAGGACAATTAAAATATATGCCTAATACACAACTTCTGCCACTGCATTTCAATAATTTCCTTGGTTTTTTTATCCAAGCATAGGAGCTGATTTTCTCCCTAATAATAGATAATGTAGATAATATTAGTCCAAAAGACTGTGGCTGCTGGTCTATTTCCAGACTTAGTATCCTGGCATTCACATCAATGGAAATTTCTGGAGGGGCATAAGATATATATTCAAAATACATTACCAGGTCTTGGATTGAAGATTCCTAATCAGGAAGGAAATATGCCTATTAACTGGACCTCATTTACCCAGGCTTTGAGCTCCTCCTCTAGTCAGACTTCATCCACTGAGAGGCAGTGGGATCAAACTTGAGAGAACAGCCCAAGCCCAGCAGCTGGCCTTGGTCATCTGTGACATGGCCTTTTTCAAGGAAATAGCTGACTTGAAAGGTAGAAAGAAGAGATGGCTGGAGACAAAACTCTTTTGTTGGTGAGAGACCAGCCTGCTGAGGCATCACCATGGAAAATGCTTATGATGCATATATGGATCTATCTGCATGGGAGAACTGGGGCAATGGGGTCCACAGCAAGATATCCTGAGGAAAGGATATCTTGCTGATATGTCAAATAGTACCAGAAGCCCATGTGTAAAAACGATATAGTGCACCACTGCTAATAAAAATGGCCACTGTGCATAAAATAAAGCCCAAAATAGCCTCAGCTTTTTTTTTTTTTTTTTTTTTTTTTGCTTTTTTTTTTTTTTTTTTTTTTTCTGGTGGCAGTTGCTTGTCATTCAGCATCATAATTAACATCAGGACATTCCCAAGTGTCTCCTCCCCACATGGCTAGTTTGGGAAACATCAGGCTATCTAAGTTTAACCAGCTTTCTAGGTAAGATATTTGGGTGTCATATGAAACATACTTGGACAGTTTGGGTCAAATATGAGAACTTACAGTTGTTCACAGAATATTTCACTTAGTGTGCCCTCCAGTTTCTGGATCTAGCAGAACTAAGCTACTTATAAGGGATAACCAGGACAACGGATTCTGTGGAACAGGGAGCTGGAAGTGTTCTGCACACTCTAGAGAGCAGCTGTTTTCTTTTTACTTTAAGGAACTCTCCATGCAATTATTATTGTTGCATGCAAGGTTTGTTTCCTCAAGCAAAACAGGACTGAATGACATGCTTTTAAGTTTAAATCTGTTTATCAGTCAAAATAGATAAGCAAAAAGGATTATCCTCATGAGTAAATACTGTAGGCATGATTTTCAAGATTACAACTCAGCAAGCCATACTTCATCACAGCATACATTGAGTGCTATGCATGTGCTAAATTGGAAAAACTGAAGTCTGTAGTTTCAGGCTTCACTTAACTAGAGCCTGGCTGAATCAGGATAGGAGAAAAACACCTCCTGCCTAGATAATAAAGCCTCTATCTTATTTATAAAGGTGCCAATGGCAGCAACTTTTTATTAAATTCGTATGGTAATATTCCCCAAGATCTTCATGAGATACAGATAAAGAAGAGCATTCTCTTCTGCCTTTCAGACATCTTTAAGAATTAGCAGATGCTGCTTGGTTATGTGCTTAGTACGTGTATTTTGTCTTACTTCCTGGTATGAATAAAACTCTGTTAAGCCCTATGTTCATTGCATGTTAAGGCAGGGTATGTATATGTCTATGTATGTGTATATATTAATGGATACAATTTATCAGCCTATTTTATTTTAAAATAAGAATTATACCGTTTATCCATTTATATATAACTTCTGACATTATGTATCATTGTCTCTTGTTTTTCTCTGTTTCTTTCATTAACCATTTTTCCTTTTTCATCCTCTCTCTGATTCTCTCCATGCATCCCTATTACATAGGCTTTCTTACCACTTAAATTTTCCTTTTTTTTTTTTTTTTTTTATTTTCACGTAATTCAGTGCTGCACTATACAAGAAGCTTATATGTGTTTCTCTGTGCCTGCAGCTTTTTGGGTACTGCTGACTCATGTTCAACTTGCCAGGATGCCCAGGTGCCTTTCCATGGCACTGCTTTCCAGCATCTCATTCCCAGTCTGTCCATAAATCCAGGATTGCCCCGTCCCAGGTGCAGAATCCGGCACTTTTCCTTGTTGAACTTCACATGGTTGGTGATTGCCCAGACCCCTGATTTGTGGAGGTCTCTCTGCAGCCCCTCTCTGCCTTCAAGGGAGCCAGCAGCTCCTCCCAGTTTTGTCTCATCTGCAAACTGGCTCAGTATCCCTTCCAGTCCTGTGTCCAAGTCATTTGTGAAGATGTCAAAGAGCAGAGGGTGGAGGATGGGGCCCTGTGGAACCCCAGCAGTGACAGGTCCCCAGTCTGATGTCACCCCATTCACTGTAACCCTTTGTGCCTGACCTGTGAGCCAGTTGCTCACCCATCACATGATACATTTATTCAGGTGGTTTTTTAGTACCCCCAGAATAATCTTCTCCATAACTTTAGCAGGCACTGGAGTGAGACTGACAGGCATGTAGTTTCCAGCATCCTCCTTCTTGCCTGTCTCAAAAATTGGGACGTTTGCCAGATTCCAGTCATCTGGGACCCCTCTGGATTCCCAAGACCACCCAAAATTCATTGAGAGAGGTTTTGTAATGACATAAGACAGCTTTTTGAGGACTCTCAGATGAATCCCATCAGGTCACATATATTTGTAGGGATCCAGTTGGAGCAGGACATCCTGCACAATTTTGGGGTTAACTGGGTGTCGATCATTCTCTCAGTCATGGTCCTCCAGCTCGGGGCACTGAGACCCCCTTGGTCTGTCATCTGTGGGGAAGACAGAGGCAAAGAACGCATCAAGTACCTCTGCCTTACTTTTCTCCCTACCTTTCATTAGAGGCTCAAGATCTATTTAGCACACTCAACTTTTATTAAATGTTACTAAAACTCTTGTTGTAGGACAAAAATGACAAATTTCACCACAAAACTGAAACCTCCAAAACCACATTAGCCTAGGGAAAGCTAAACAGCCTTCTAGATAAACCAAAAGACTTCTGGAGACAGATAAGATATTTCACTTTTTAGCTGGCAGCCATGAGAAGAGTTAATTTTTATCATTTTTCCAATGAAGGATTAATGAAAACAAGTAGGAAACCAAAAGTTGCTCCCCGTTCACCTTACAAGAAAATAGCCAGCTCAGTTGTTTGATTTCTGCTGAGAAAACATATGGACATTTGCCTGGAACTTTAACAAGAAACAAAAATTCAACTTAAAACCTGAAGGCAGACATTACTAACAGACATTCCTATTTCCTGCCTCCAGCAGCTCCTGAAAAGAAAGCAGATATTCATCCCCACTGGCAGCCACATTCCCTTGCTTCCCATTGGTGCATCCCCAGCTGCCCAGCACTGTACCTGGGCCTCACCTGCTCTAGTTGAGCCCTGGCCATAACTGGGGAGGGATGTACCAGCCCCTCAATGGCCTCAGTGGAAAAAATCCAAAATGCCACAAAATGGTGTTTGTCCCTCAGGATCCCATGTGGGGATTAGCAGGGGCTCATGGGAAAAGGCTGAGTTCAGTGGAAGTTTGAAAAGAGTCAGGGAGGAAACCAGCAGCAGAAAGACACCTGAGCATGGGTGGGGAGGGGGAAAAAGTTGGGAATTGCCTGGTATGTGGAAGATGTTGATCCCATTTCTGTGTGTTCTGTGGGCCTTAAGCCGCTTGCATAACTTCCTCTATGCACTGTGGAATGAGCTTCCCTTCCTGTCAGACGCTGTGCACTCAGCTTTCCAGGGGCACAGGCTGTATTTTTGCTGTGTGGTTCTGCCTGGTTACCTCCATAGCTCTCTCTTGCCACCCACTTCCACTCTTCCTGGATGTGTCTTGGCATTTCCTAAAGCCCTGGGTGCTGTGCTGTGGCCTGTCCCTCCTTGCCCGTGTTTTGCATCCCAGCCCAACAAGAGTGGGGTTATGTTGGCACCCCAAGGACCTGGCATGGCACAGCACATTGCAGCGTAAGGGCTTGTAATCATCTCTGCTGCCTGGCACAGTGTATCTGACAGCTCATATCAGGCCATGGGTATCACTGTCAGAATAAGTACTATTACTACTACTACTACTAATAATGCAATGTGACTAAAATTTGCAATACCTGCTGAATGACGATTTCATGGGACTCTCGATCTCCTGATCATGAAAGAAAGGAAAAACAAAAAATGGCTTGGCATTCAAGCTGATTGGCTTGGGAAGGATCAGAAAGAGTCAAAGATGAACACACCATAATGATCAGCATGATGTGCTGCAGCAGAGCAGACTTGGTGTCTGCAGGGAGCCCAGAGCTTCTCAGTTTCCCCTGTCATTCTGTAGCTTTCATTTGAATGTTTTGGATATGCTGTGCATGATGAATTTTGAGACCATTAGGACAAAATCCTGCATTCTACATTGCTTGAGAAGGACTAGATTTTCTTCCCAAGGTGCTGTGTTGATAGCTGTATCTGTCACTACCAGAAGAGTATCATTCTGGATCTTTTGGCTGGAGGGCAATAGGTCTTTTATTTCCAGTCGAAGTAAATACCACATTTTATCTTTGTTCTCAGTAATAAAATTTTCTTGAGCTAAGCCGGCTCCATTTTGACTAAACACAGACGAGAAAGGCGTTGTTCAGATTTGTATTCTTTCATGAAAGATTTTGGCCAAGTTCACATCTGAGAACAAGTTGAGACTGAAATTCAGGTTTCATGGAAGTGACTATTGTCACAGATGTAATCTCAAAGTAGTTATTGTCTCAAAACTTCAGGTTCTTCCAAAATCCCTTCTGAAGTATGTAATCATCTGAACAAGGCATCAGATGGGGATTATTGCTCTGGATTTATTCTAAAGGCATGATCTTGGAATTCCATGTTAAACACCTTTACTATTAAGTAATCCTATATTGGCATGATTATAAATCCCAGTTCCAGAGTGCAGAAACAACTCCGTGAAATGTTTGATGTAAGTTTTTTTAACATGGGCAAGCAGCTGATTCTCCCTCCCTCTCCCATCTTGCAATTTCATTCTCATAAATGCTTCCATTCTAGCAGAATTTTTCCCAGAAAAAATCAACCTCATAGCAGACACTCAACATTTCAACTTGAATTGTTTGGCAAAGTGATAAGCAACTGAAAGCAATATTTTTTAATGGGAAAAAGTCTTGCACAGCTGTCTCTGTATCACTCATTATTTTAATGTTTGTCTAGCTGTGGTATTGCCAAGGCATTTATTACTAGAGTATTTAGGACACTGGCTAAATGTCAATTACTTCTCCAGACTTACTGCAAAGATTTAGCAAAATATAACAAAAAGGTTTCTTTCCCTCATGGTTGATACATGCAGTTTTGGCATCCCAGGAAAGGCATCTTGTTAAGATGAAGGGAGTGGAGAAGGCCTTTGAGAAATTCAGTAACTCCCAAGAACTTCACGTGATTGACCTGAAATGGTTGTTATTTTTCTTCTGTGTGTAGAGGTAGTTTCAGTTTTCTTCAACTTTTCCACAGACTTTTTAAAAAGAGTTGGATAATACTGTGTTTAATGGTGTTACAGTTACACATGCTAAGACTAGAATAATTGAGCCTCCTCCTTGTGACTGTAATCTGGTTTTCCTGGCTGTGTTCCTTCAGCTCATGCACTGGTGAGGGAATGTGTTACTCACAAACTAATCAGTGCATCTGAATTTATACACCATTATTAATGCCTTTGTTTCATGCCTAAGTAAATTTGTTGTTTTTTAAAGCATGAACATGGGCAGTGCCTGGCCTGAGGAAAGGTTGACACGCACAATAGATATGTTAGCTGGAACAAAGCTACTTTAATGATCAATGGAAAAAATACTTGGAAGAGGAAAGCTTCATTGCCTGTCAGACATAATTAGACACAAAACACAAGAAAAGCACATATGGGCCTAGATTCTAGTGGGCTAGGACCACTCAAAGATAGGTATCCAGTAGAGCTGGTGTCTTGGGGTGACTTTATGATGTTGTATCTCCTATCGCTCCTTGTCATAGGTTAGCAAGCATAGTCCCGGAAGGGATGTCCTTGCTAAGGGGTGCTTACAGCTTCCTCTGGGACCTGACAGAACCTATCAGCTGGCCAGTTTGAATATGGACAATTCTTTAAGCCACTTAAAGTTGTGACTGCCTTTGTGATCCACACTTAAGAATAGACAAACTCCCCCCCCAAGCTCTCTCTCGTTTCCGGCGCTGGGACAGGTGGCTGCAGGCCCTGTGCGGGGGCCAGCAGGCCCGGCCAGGCCCTGCTCGGGCCAGGCCGGGCAGGGCCACGGCCATCCTGGAGTCGATGGACCTGTTCCAGTCATGGAACCCCCCCCACCGCCTTGCCGTGGGCAGCCGGAGCGGCTCGGCTCCCCCCCCCCTCCACTGCGATAAGAAAAATTCAACATTCCAGCTGCAAAGCTGCAAGGCCGAGGTGAGATTAACCCTTTTATTGCCGTGAAGAGCTGAAAACCTGAGGGAAGAGAGAGAGAGGAGATGCTTAAAGCTGAAATTCTGTTGTGAAGCTATGATATATTAGAGTATCCTGTTGTAATTTCATGAAGATATGGGGGGTGGAGTGTTCAACTCGTAAGCAATAGGCAGATGCTGACGCAGCTGTAATTTCATGAGAAGTTTGGACAGGGAGAGATGAACCAGATGAGGACTTTTGCTCCAAACGGGCAAGGAGAAAACCTCAGTTCCTAGACATGTTCCCAGAGATAGTCCTAATGATGAAGATGAGGAAGACCCTTTGCTCCCAGGGAAGGAGAAGGGCCTCTGTTTTTTTGTTTCTGAATGGCTCAACCTTAAAATTGTACCCCAAAAACCTTCAAGAGTGGACCCTCGAAAGCAGTTGCGGGAAAAGCTGCAAGTCGGGGGAAGGGACTCACATCGCAAGCAGAGAGACTCCTCTTCCTAAATGGACTGAACAATATTTGGAAGTGGGCGGCTGTCTCGTTGTGATACTGTTTTCATAGCACGAGCAAGAAGAGCCTTCTCTTTCTAAATGGACTGAACAAGGTTATTATGGAAGTGGTAAATAGACTGAACATCTTAAGGGTTGTCTTTTTACATTGTCAGTGGGAGAAGGGAGGAAGGTGGGGGGAGGAGGAGAGTTCTGAAGGTGGTATAATTTTTTTTTCCTTCTTTTAGGTCTGTTAATAAACTTCTTTATATTCTTTCAAGTTTGGTGCCTGCTTTGAATTTCTCCTAATTCTTATCTCACAGAAGATAAACAGTAATGAGTATTTTAGACCAAACCACTACACTCCTCTATGCCCAGAAATTAATTTTGTGCCTTTTCTGTGCCTTTAAACTGAGCCTGAGAGGGGGGAGAGAAAAATCCAGCAAAACTTTCAAAGCAGTTTAGAGTTAATTTTCAAGGACACAGAGATAGAGACTCCTCTGCATTCTGCTTTCTGCAGTAGAGAGCAGAGGAAGTGCACTGCTTGCTTTCCAGCCAGCTTTCAGCTTTTTTTCTCCAGAGGGAAATGGAGAGTTGAACTTTCATTTTCCTGGGACTTCGTTTTTTCCCTTCTTCTTTTTTGAACTGTTTCAACATCAGAACATATCGGGACTTTTTCCACCGAGGTGGAGGCCCTGGAGGAGGGCCCACCACATCCCAGCTCCGAGGAGGAGGAGAGAGCCTACCTACGGAAGGACTCTGAAATTTTCCCAGGTTTTCTCTCCGCAGTGAGAGGTTTTATTATTTAGCATTATTATCCTCTTCCAGTGTGTTTGTTAAATAAATAATTTTTATCTCTTTCACTTTCCTTCAAGGAAAGAAATTCTTTTTTTTTTTCCCCGAACCTGGTGGGGGAGGAGTGATTATAACCTGCCTTCTCTCAGAGCATATATTTCCAAATTTGTCCAAACCGGCACAACTTACATCCACACCAGATCAAGACAGATGAATTCAGATGGCACCTGAGACAAGAGAGAACTAGCAATAGGATGGGGTGGTGGTGGATCAGTCCCAAGTGAGAAGACTGAGTCTGTGGCCTCACAAAGGAAATCTGGGATGATAAGGCATGAGAAGGCTGAGTGGCAGATGGGGTCATAAAAATATGCTTGAAAACCACTGCATATGACATTCAAAGAGTAGTATAAGGTATAGAATAATGCCAACAAAAGGATCCATGGGGAGATATTAAGTATAGATATATCTAAGCCAGAAATTAGATGGAGGTTTCTCACCGTGGTGACACAAGGCTCTGGAACAATCTTCTGACGGAAAGCAAAGGACAGCCACAGGGTTGTGGTATGGAGCCTGTCCAGGTTACGAGGGAATTGATATGGTGTTGACTCCAGGGAGGAGGAGACACCATTGATGGAATTCTGCCCTAGACCATATTCTTTTGTGACCACTTGTGGAAATAGATAAACTGTCAAACCATATTCCCTCAAAGGACAAAGGTTATTGCACACAACATGTAACATTTATTTCACGTACTATATGGGACACAGGGGATGCATTATACCGAAATTCCTCCTAATGACAGTTTCCTACTTGTGTGCAAAAGATACAACTCAGCAGTTCATTTCCTAATCCAAGTAAGTTTCTAATCTTATTTTTCTCTCCAAGACCATTTTTTATGAACTCTGATTGCCATTCTCTCAGTCTTCATGAACCAAAGGTCTGGTGCCAGTTTGCTGAACTTGAGTGAAGTAAGCTGAGTGGATCCCTTGAATAAGAACGTGGATGCCCTATCCCACACCAGGCCTGCTCTACCCACTGGTGCATAGTGAGACTCAGGAATGAAATCAATAGCTTCTTATTTCCCTTTTACTTTTTCTGCCTTTGTTGGAAGAATCTAACCTTTCACAGGACATTTGATCTCACATGTTTCTTTCTTGCAAGACGTATGAAAAATTGTGTACCTCACCTTCCCCCATATTAATCATGGATAGTTAGTAACACTCTCTCTTTCCATTAGTGGAGGGAAAAGAATCTTCACTTTTCAGATAGTTCTCTTAAAATTTCACTTGCTATAATTAAATTTTTCTGTTAGTGTCCTTGGAGATTAATTAAATTGGCTGCACTTACAGCATGTATTTTCTGCCTCATTATTGGCAAAATGATACCACATCAGCAGAATGCACCATGCTGGAAGCTGTCCCATCTTCTGAGAAACCTCCTCACAGCTATCATAACATGCAGTCAGCATTCAAGAACAAAAAGTAAGGAAAGCTGAATGCAAAGCAACTCCAGTATTGTGGTTAGAGAATATATAAATATTTCTTGTATGATATGTTGTCCTTGCTTTTACAAAGACATTAACTCTTTAAAACCACTGGCCAAATAAAATGTCCACAGATTTATTTTTTTTTTTTAATTACTGCTTTTGCCAGTGAAGCTGGATCTAGGTCTTGTTCTCAATCATTGATTAAGTCCTGAGAGTTACATCCCTTTGTTTTAGCTAGCAAAGGTAAGGTTTTAGCACAGCAAGGCATTACTGACTCTCTCATTCTGTCTCTCACACACACTCACACTTTTTCTCTCCCTCTCTCTCTCTTCTCTCCCCATGTATATGTGTGTATGCATATGTATGCACACATGTATGCATATATATATGCATATGGATGGTTTGTTTTCAGCTTTTTAAGTAATTTGAACACTACAGAGCAAATCAGTCACAATTTTTAAACACATTTTTGAAAGGGGGCAGTAACATCAGGCATTTTGAGTGATGTGTGCTACCATGATGACAGCCCAGGTTAATCAAGCTTGTCCCATTGAAGTGAAACCAGACCAACAGTAGGAGGACTTCTTGAAATATATGCAGCCTTATACTGCCAGACATTTTATATTTTTGAAAAAATTAGTGTTCGATTATTTCATCTTAATTTACAAGCATATTGCTAATTTTTTCAGATCTGTCAATAGAATGATAAATGTCATTGATTCAGCACGTGGTGGAGGTAAAAGGAACAAACATCTTTGGGGTGTGGGTCTTGGAGTTGGTGTTGTTGCCTTTAATGTGAAAAGGTCACAATATCACACTTAAAATATACACAACTGGAAAGAAATGCAAATAAATAAACAGTGGCTCCCACTGGGATAAACAGAGAAACTCTTGCCTTACGAAATAATCATCCTCTGTTCCCATAAAGCTCATCATTGACACATATCCACAGATATATATGCCGATTCTCATTCGCACCTCCCTTCCTCAGTCGTGCTGATACATGGCCATGGAAAGACTGCTCTAGTGCTCTCTGCCCCTGGCAACGAGAGGCAGGGTGGGAGAGGAGCCACTTGGTGAATGTGACTTGAGTCACAAGGCTGTGGAGCACCTCTCAGCTGAATAATTCGTGCTTTTTTAAAAGTATTGGGCAATGTTTTGGGACTCAGTGACCTACAGGGACATGGTTTGAACTGTTCTGCTTCTGCGTGTGGGAGGGAGGAAGGCACAAGTTTTACACAGGACAAGTCCATTAAAAAAACAACAAAGCAAAGCAAAACCACCAGCCTATCATTCTACTGCAAAATATGCTGGAGGATTTTCAGGACCTTCATTGCTGAAGGCCCTCAAATTCTTGTCCAGACATAAATATGTGAACAAATTAGGCTCTTCGTGGTTTTGGCTGATCCCAGCCATGTTTAGTCTTAATCTATCTCAGTCATGAGCTACCTTTTAAAAATAACATTTTGTGGTTCCAAAACATCTTTAGCTAATCCTTGCTTAGTTTGGAAAGGAATTATATTTGGAAGGATGCACATGTCCATGTGGCTTTGAGGGATACTCCCTTTACGGTTCTCATCCATCATAAATTTTCTTGAAAAACAATATATAATGCTCCAACATCATGCTACTGAACACTGGGTTCTAAACAATATGCTTCTTTTCCAGGGGAACCTACAGCTTGTAGACAAAAAAAAAATTAATTCTTGAAAATATGCCAAATTGAATGTTCTTGGATCTTCTCCATTTTGGAAGTCAGAGGCATCAATGCTACTTACCACACAAGAAGCTAAGGAAGAAGAAAAGAAAATTTTATAATATTTCAAAGATCACAACCACAAATGTGTCTGGAAAATGCCTGACATTTCACATGGAGATGTAACACCCTCTGAAGAACAAGAACTTGGCTTTAATTACTGAATGTAAGGAAAACAGTTTCTGAGATTAGTTTCCAATCCATGCGTAATTGAAAGAAAGCCTTTTAAATGGTTCATTTCAGGACATCTTCTGCACTCTTTTCTCAAGTGAAATATTAATTTTCATTTGTCATTCTCCTCTCAAATTAGCGCAGTCTGAGAGACTGCAAGTCTTGAGAAATATGGTATCAAATTCTCTTTTTTTACTTCTTAATCAAACATTTGTTGCTTTCCACTTCACCATTTAAATACTCAGCTGAAATTTTTAATCAATGACACCATTCCAGAACAGTGCATTTTAAAGCACATTTCCTAAAAAAGGACTTTTCTCTTCCACAGGAAATGCAGACAATACTTAAGCCTTTCTCAAATTCTTAAAATAGGCTTGCATGGTGTGAAAACTGGGTGTAGATTTTTTCTAAAGCTTAAAGCTGAATGTAACACTGTCATCCTAATCTTTTGTGGATAGCCTTCATTTATATTATAGCAAACAGTGTGTATGTACCTCTCAAATAAGTACTTATCAGTGAGGGCACTATGGTCGGTGTACTAAACATAAAAGTTCTTAAACCATTCTGTCACTTTTACAATGTTTGAATTTTGTGGTAAAAATTTATCACAGGAGTTTTGCAACCAGTTTTCGGTTTGTATCTTCAGACTCCATTTGTGCTGGAATTAAATGTTTTGAGAGCACGTCTGCTGGATCATGTGGATATGTGCTAATACAGCCAGCATGCACACATCTGAGCCCAGAAGAAACAGCACATAAATTTGTGGACAAGAAAAATGAAGAGTACAGTTGTAGAAGCCAGATCAAAACCACCTACAAAACAGTTTGGAAAAATTCAGGCATAACATTCCAAGAGCACAAAACCAAGGCTATGCAGTGCTGTCTGTGCAATTTGAAACAATTCAGTATTAAATTCCAGAATATATGCAATTGCACAAAACATAAAAACCGTAGGGGAAAAAAGTAAAATAATTTTCAAATTAGTTCTGGTTTGTGAATCAATTTCCAATTCTCTTGTTTCCACTAAGCAACTGGCACTGGAAAGCAATAAAACTGAGGAACTGCTGTTGTAAGGGATTTTGGAGTGTCTCTGTTCGCTTTTGACAACTGGTCGGGGGGGGAGAGAGGGAAGAATGATATCAGCAATTTCCAAAGTAATTTGCCATTTCTTGTATTATTCAAGCCAAGTTAGTGGAATCATCCCCAAGAATAGTGTTACATGTGGTGTATGCCAGATGCTTTGGGTCAGTTCCTCAGAGAAATGTGATTTATGCAGCCAGCCATTGCATATGATGCCACAAGGACTTGCTGTCTCTACTCACAGCACCCGGTACAGAGTCACATCAACAGCACTGCAAATAGCTGCAGCAAGGAGTACAACCCTAACACATATGGGTAGCTAAAGAATGCTTCAATAAACATGTACTATGGTCTATTGATTTAATTACATATCCATAAACTTCCCTATTTCTGTGCGTATGTAGATTTTTTTACCCTTTTTTAAAAAGTAGTTTTCTTTAATGAACTAAAATGAGCCTTTGGAGCTTCTGTGTGAGCCAGACTTGCACCCAGATGCTGGTGCTGCTGTTCTGTCCATCTGAAATATATGTTTCTTCAAACAGCCTGCAGTAAAAGTCCAAAATCAGGGGTCCTGCCTGTTTTGACTTCTTCTTTATCCTAATGAATGGGATTTCCCAGGTGTCAGGCGGCAACCCACACACATGATGACAGCTGAGTTTTGTCCAAAGTCTGCATATATATTTGGTATTTTCAATTTTTACAATGTATGGGAAGTTACTGTGCAGCCATCCGATAAGTCAGATTTAAGAGAGGATTTTCATCCTCAAAACATACATTCCTTGGCTGTAAAGGACATTTCCGCAATGAGTCAGAAGGACACAGAGACCTTTTGTTTACCAAAGGCTGGCAAATCATTTCATCTCAACCAACAGCCTCCTTAGTGACAACATCCTGACTACTTCTAGCAACCAAATGGCTTTTCACAGCAGGGTTCAGGCAGTAATTTTCTCCAAGGAACCTGCTTGTAGTTTGCCATGTTAGACACCATTCTTCTCTGAGTTTAAACTGCCACATACAGGAAAGGACACAGAAAATATTTGCAGCTGGAACACAGCTGCAGTAAGATAAGATGCCATATTTTAATTATGTTCAATTTAATCAGTTGCTGAAAGGCCAGGTGGAAGCACATGGGTAGCATGAGTGGATTGCATCCAGGGAGAACAGGTGGGAGAGAATACTAAAGCCTGATGCATTATGTCCTTAGAATTGCACTCAAAAATCTTGGTTTTCCTACTTTTAACACTTAGAGCAAACCCTGTTGAAATATGACTCAAACCTTCAGCACCATAGGGTCAAAAGGTTTGCATGTAGAGGAAGAGACAGGAGGAGAACATCAGGCTGTGTGGAACCACAAGAATCTTGGAGATCTGTAAGTACTGTCTGTCTCCATTTTACATGCTGGTGGACAAGTTCCTGTCCCTGGTGCAAGCCCCTGCCCTTAAATCTGGTTTTGCTAGGTTTTATGGGTTTTTCAGCTCAACCCATGCTGTGGCACATGTCCTGTAATGGAATGAATTTCTCAAGGGGGATGAATTTTGCTCTGAACAATTAGCAGGGCTATCAACTGCCTTCCTGAAGATTGCCTTGCTTTGAGGTTCATTTCAGATCACTGCCCTCCGTCCAGTGTGCTCTTATATGTCAAGCAACAGTTACTGCCAAGGTCTTGATTTTTTGTTGTCTTTGCATTGGAAGTCCTGGAGGGAAGAAAAGGCTGATTTGAAAAATGCAAACAGTAAAAATCAGTAAAAATTAAGAAAATTTTTACAGAATTAAAAAAAAAAAATATTGTTATCAAAGCACAAAATCATGGAGTAATGCAGGTTAGGTACCAGACAATGTTCCTTCCTATATGCACACACTGCGTGTGATGCTACTTTTCTGCCAGCTTAGTCTGAAATTTGAAAGTAGGCAGCCAAGCTGACATTTTCAGTTGAACCTGTTGAGTTGAATTAAGTGAGTTGAACCACTAAGCTCACCACATGACTCATCCTGCTACTGTTTTCACCAAACACCAGGAAAGTAGAGCTGCTTAAGTGTTCACATTGTCTACCATAAGGTCATGGAAATTCATTGGCACGTCTTGAATGGATTGTTCCAAAGGTGTCCACACAACCTTCTCTTCTCCAGGCTGAAGAGTCCCAACTTGAGAGAGAGGTCAGTCATGGAGAGACAGTCTCATGCTGACATCTGAGCTCAAGCACCGCTAATCTGGCACCAGCCCTTCTCCCCAGCCACCCATACTCCTCCAAGCATACAAGCAAGGACCAGCATTGGCTCTGAGAAGTACAGCTGCAAAGAAAGAAGCAACTGTCTTGAGGATGAGCAGAAGCTGGAGGAGGAGGCATAGCAACCTCGAGAAGGTAACCAAGAGCACAGATATGGCAGCAACAAGACTAGCAGGGCATGGTAGAGAGGCAGGGCCTAGGGTACAGCAGGGATATTGGAGGTGCTTGGCCATGAAATGAGAAGAGCAGCAGAGCTCTCTGTGTCCTGACCTACTCATGTGCAGTCCATCTGGGTGGCAGTTTTTTGGTGACAACAGGGCAAATCACAGGGCTGGTGGAGAGGTGGCTGGTCTAGGTCAGAAAGAACAGGCAGAAACTGCTCAGTGTGACATTGTTCTTCTCCATTCTAATTAGCTGAATTATTATCCATGATCTCTGTGTATCTTTACACAGTGAAATGGGCTAGCTCAGGGAGGGGGTTTCAAGTGATAGGAATTTGTGAGGATTGGCAGGTGTCAGGGTTTAAAATATTTTTAATTTATATAATATCAGGAATCACAAGGTAGAGCTACACCCATCATTTCCTACATGAAATTGGCTTGTTACTTTTAAGTTAAGACCAAACTCAGTCTCCGTACACCCACACATATCTGTGCTTAGCCAGCCAACACTCAGCTACTTATGGAGCACACTGAAGTGCACAGATACTATGCAATCCACTGTGTACTTACGCACTATATTGTATGCCCTATAGATGTATGAAGTCATAATAAAACCACATTTGTGCAGGGTGTACACAGTGTGTATGTAACTGAACACCAAACAGTACTGCTGAGCGGAAAGAACCTTTGGGGATTACACCTGTTTGTACCAGGATATAAATGTTTTCTTTCCCAGGTTAGAGTCTATCCACAGATTCCCACTGAGAATTTGCTCATGATTTTATATTCTGACTGTAAAATTGTCATTCTTTTAATATGCTCTTGGAAAATAAAAGAAGTCAAATGATACTGTGGAAAAGAATCTAGGTTTGGAAAATACCTTAGAGCTCAAAACAGTTCCAACTCTCCCACCGAGAGTTGTCTTTCCTACTTATTCATGAAACCTTTCTCCTGCTTAGAGCAGTTTTAAATGAAAACAAAACTGTTACATTAGGAAGTTATGCACCCTATGGTTGTGGATAATAATTTCTTTTTCTTTTGGATATCTGGTTACAAAATAGCTCCATTAAGGAAGGTGTCCCTCCTGAAGCAAAGACCATAGAGCATACTCTATGTTCTCGAAGTAGCATGTGTTTATTTATTTAATTATTTATGTCATTACTAGGTGAATGTAACCATGCTGAGATTAGCTTTTAAGAAAAATATTTGAGGGCTGCCTCAGAGAGGACCTATTATATCCCCATGTTACCATACCACATTCCTGATCAGATCTTTTAGAGCAACCCAGGACATCAGCCTTGGAGAGGAAGAAGATGTTTTTTATCCATGGGTAGAATATCATGTGGCTCTTACATTATGCATCAAGGCATAAGGAATATATTTTTATTGGTAGATAGATTAGTTCAATGGGAATTTCAGGTACCTAGCAATCACTTATCTGTTTGCAAATTTTCTGCACCCTGAGATGAATGACCAACAAGTCCTTCTGGCTGTGCTCTGTATTTCTGTGTGTTGCTCTGAATTTATGAAGCAGGCTGGAGAAATGGAAGCCCTGTGCTTGTGGTGATACCCCAGACACAAAAGTGTTGGTGTCCAGTAGGACCTCATCAACTTTCCCAGTTCCACAGATAGCAACATCAGATCAACACAGGAATACAGACTTTGTATGTAAAGCCCAGCGATTATGTTCCCCAGAGATCATGTTCTCCACCTCCAAAAGTTAATGTCACCTGATTCTCAGTATTTAGTGACACAAAACAGTGAACATATATATGGCAGTGCTAAATACAAGTGCTTTTCTTTTCATAATGTCTGCTTCCCTGTCTGGTCCCTCTCATGCTCTTCACCCAGCCTAGCCTAAATTCAAGATGGGTGTATGTAGAGAGAGTCAATCCATTTTCTTGTCCAGCATCTAGCAAGTAATTTTTGTGTAGTGTTATTACAGAACAAATATTCATGCTAGTAATCACTAATGCCTTCTGCCTCCCAAAGGAAATATTTAGTGAATAAAAGATGGTGGGCACACATAGTGCCTTCTCCCATCTCGGTATTTGCAGAAGCTCTGCAGGACTAAAACCACAGAAATTTTGGGTCTTGGAAATTAGTCTTCTGTATCTTTCCAGACCCTAATATTAAGTCATATCAAAAGTTGAGAAATAATTGGATATCTGAAGAAAATATAATTGGGATCCTTTCAAAAACATCCTACTTTCCCTAAATTATTTTTGTACTATGCCATCCCAGGAACCCTGTATACTTCCCATTGAGTGGTAATGGGCCATTTTGCTTTCTTTGCTTGCAAAGATGATATTGTTTGATTCAGGGCTTTTTTTTTGTTTCTCTGAGGCTGGTGTGATATATGAAATTACATCCAGAAAAGCCACATTTGAATTAGAGCAAGCCCATGTATATAGGGAGGCTTTCCCATATGTCTGGGCTCCCTCAAGAGGACTGCAGTCATGTACATACCTCTATGGAATACTGTCAGACTGACATTCCCACAATACCTACCAAACTCTTCACCAAGCGGAATCATTGGGCTTTCAACTTTATCAGTATCTCTTACAGAATGCTCTTGATCAGCAGAGAAAGCAGCTGAGTTTAAGGCAACAGCACCTTGGTATAGGTTTGGGTTCTCTGGAAGCTGGTAGGAGAGACAGGAAAAGCCAAGTGGCTCAACAAATGAGAACTTTGAAACAAAATTAAATGAAGGGAAACTTGATAATGAGCAGTTTTTCTGAAAGCTTTAATGTTGTTGGGAAGCTGTCTTGTATTATAGCACAGAGCTATACATTACAAATCCCAGACAGTTCTACTTGGCAGAACACACAGTTTTGTTTATTCATTGGTTTTAACTTATTTTTACACATTATCCTTGATGGTACTGTATCAAATTAAAAGGCTCACCTTATTGTAAAGAACTTCTTCCATGTAGTCCAAATCTACCCTGTGTCAGTTTAAAACCATCATCCCTTGTCGTATTGCTCCAGGCCCTGCTAAAAAGCATGTCCCTGTCTTTCTCATAAAACCCCTTCCATTACTGAAAAGCCACAACCAGGTCTCCCTGGAGCCTTCACTCTTCCAGGCTGAACAACTGCAACTCTAGCAGCCTTTCCTCACAGGAATGCCAATTGTGTTTATAATAAAAGTTGTCTTTTCAGAAGTCAATGCCTGGAAACAGGCATCCAACAAAATGCAACCAAAAATATATGAAAACCCATTAACAGTGGAGGGGGCTGTACCTATCATACCTTTAAAGCTACGTGCCAGTAAATGAAAAGTAATACTAAATACATAACACATTTAGGCAGAATTTTGAAAGGCTTCCTCCCACTGCTGTATTCTTACAGGTAGTAAGGCTGCAGAAGCAGCACAGGGACAGACCTACAGATTATATATCCTATTTCTCATGCTGATGATCCAGTAAAGAACACTGTGCTATCAGTGCCGTGGGTTTACTAATTTGTGATTTATCTTCTGTGAAACGACTGTACAAATGAAAAAAGCATGTAAAAGAGGCCAAGTGGCAGTAATGGGAGATTTTAACTACCAGCAATCAACTGCAACATTAGGAGGAGGAAATAAACTGGAGACTGGTGACCTCTGGTTTTTGACTTAATATAGAATATGCATTAAGTGTAAAAGGCTGGAATAAAACCTAGATTGCAGACAAGGGGCAAGGAGATTTAGGAATAGTCAGGTGCTTGAGAAGGTGAGGAAGACATTTTTCCACATCTAATTTCTTTGACATTCTGCTGTAAAAAAGCAAAGGGATGGCTTTTATATTCTATATAAAAAGAATTTTAAAATACACAAATGAGGGAATTTTACCCCATCCACAGCCAGAAAAAGGCCATCACTGCCATTTGCTAATAGAATAAACTCTTTCTTCCTTACTCTTTGAATGCAGTCTATCTTTTGGGTTGTCCTCTCTGACAATCTGTCTCTCTCACTCTCTTATGCAATCTTTGATGATCCAGATTTCAACATTATGTGTTATGGAGCAAGAAGACAGCATGAAAATGATGATTTCTTACAGTGGTATGGAACTATATATCCATAATAAATAAAATTGAATGGGATCAAACTCAGGCATATTAACTATAGCATGGCTACCTAAATGAGAATAAATGCAGGGAGGGTTGTCCAATTGTTGGAGCTGGCATTTAATTCATTAGGAACTTTGGACTGATTTTGCCATAGTCCTACTTTTGTCTTCAAATGCATGTTAGCTCATTGGAGAGGTGTTCCATATGTCTAATCATTTTTGTGGCGCTCCTCTGGATCTTCTCCAACAGGTCCCTGTCTTTCCTGTATTGTGGGCCCCAGAGCTGGATACAGCACTCCAGGTGGGGTCTTGTGAGAGCAGAGTACGGTGGCAGAATCACCTTCCTTGACCTGCTCCTCACACACTTTTTGAGGCAGCCCAGGATGCTGTTGGCTTTCTAGGCTGCAAATGTACATTGCAAACATTCAGTTTTTGTTTACCACTATCCCCAAGTTCTTCTCTGCAGGGCTGCTCTCAATCCTTTCATCCCCCAGTGTGTATTGATGCTGGGGAATGCCCTGACCAAGCAGAAGATTGAATATGACCTTGCTGAACTTCATGATGTTTACACAGGCCCACTCTATACATCTGTCAGTGTCCCTCTGGATGATATCTCTCCCTACAGTGAATCGAGTGTCATCCACAATCTTGCCAAAGGCACCTTCAACAAGGTGCCTGATCCCACTATCTCTGTTACTGATGTAAACATTAAGTGGTTTGAGCTCAGCACATACCCTTCAAGGACACCACATATTTTCCCTCAGACACTGAGCCATTGTCTATGGCTCTTTTGACAGTCATACAGACAGTTCCTTACCCATCAACAATCCACTTGTCAAATTCATATCTCTCAAATTAAGCAGCAAGAATGTTGGGGGGAGACTGTATCAAAGGGTTTACAGAAGTCTAGATAGATGACATCTTCATCAAGAGTCAGGGTATGTTGTAGAGCGCACAGGGTTGACGTGACACCATAAAATGGCTTGGGTTGGAAGAGATCTTATAGTTGGAAGGGATCATCTAGTTTCAAATCTCCCCTGCCATGAGCAGAGACACTTGTCACTGGACAAGTGGCAAGTCCAGTGGTTGCTCAAGGCCCATCCAGCCTGGCCTTGAATGCTTCCAGGAATGGGTCATCCACAACTTCTCTGAGCAACCTGTTCCAGTATCTACCATCCTCACTGTTAAGAATTTCTTCCTAATATCTAATCTAGACCTACTGTCTTTAGTCTGAAGCCATTTCCCCTTGTCCTGTCAATACATGCTCTTGTAAAAAGTCTCTCCTCATCCTTCTTGTAGGCTCCCTTCAGGTACTGGAAGATCACAATTAGGCCACCCATCTCTTCCAGGCTTCTCTTTCCAGGCTGGACAATCCGAATTCTCTTAGTCTTTCCTTGTAGGAGAGGTGCTCCATCCCTCTAATCATCTTAGTGACCCTCCTCTGGACCCACTCCAATGGATCCATGTCCTTCCTGTGCAGGGACTCCAGAGGTGGATGCAGTGTTCCAGGTGGGGTCTCACCAGAGCAGAGCAGAGGGGCAGAATCCCCTCCCTCCCCTGCTGCCCACGCTGCTTTGGATGCAGCCCAGGACACGTTTGGCTCTCTGGGCTGTGAGTGCCCATGGCTGGGTCATGTCCAGCCTCTCACCCACCAGCACCCCCAAGTCCTTCTCCCCAGGGCTGCTCTCCATCTGTTCATCTCCAGCCTGTGTTGGTACCAGGAGTTGCCTTGATCCAGGTGCAGCCCTTACATTTGGTCTTGTTAAACCTCATGAGATTCCCAATGGCTGTAAGAGACGGTCCGAAGATCCCTCATCTGCCTCACGATCATCGCCGAGGACAGAGACTGAATACAGGAGTCCTGGCCTGGCTGAGGTGGGATGTCTGCCAAGTGTTGCCTGCGGGTGTGCCCGCTGGGAACTGGTACGCATTCCTGAGGAAAATTAGTGCAGGTCACAATGGACTGCGCTGTTCTTGTTGCCAAAGAAGGAAGGACTGTGCTGAAGTGAAAAGAAACAACCTGTCCTGTACGACCTGTCCTGTACAACCTGTCTTGTACAGTTTTCCCAAAGCAACAGGCCCCATAACAACGGCTGTAGATTTACCCCACCTCTTGGCCAGTTGCCCCTCACTTCTGAAAAGGACTATAAAGGAACTTTCTGAAATAACTGAGATGAGATCTCCCCATGGAAAGAAGATGAATCTATTGGCAGAAGACCACGAGGACTTCATCTCATTCGTTGGTAGCTATTCTCCCCTCTTTCTTCCTCTCTACTCTTTTATTTTGTTTTTCTTTATCTGTCTCTCTCTTCCTCTCCTCTATCGCATTACTGTGTTGTGGGCACTTAATAAAGGTGCACTGTTCTGATTAAAACTGAAATCTCTTGTGTCCTTTTACACTCTGAGATCGATAAACGAACCACTATGACCCCTGCTCGTATTAGCAGATCGTGACAATGGCCCCACTTCTCGAGCTTGCCCAGGTGCCTCTGGATGGCCTCTTGTCCTTTTCTTCCACTGGTTACATTTGCACTAACACTGTTAGCAGATATTAAACATCAGTGTTAATCATGTAGAGCGTAATCCACGAACTCAGTATAGCCCCTGTGGATGACATGTTGTGCAGGGCTGTATTTTATGGCTTCTCCCTGGAGAGCTCTCAGGTTAGAAAAAAAAAAGCCTGCTGTTGCTTGATGTTTAATAGCTTGGACATTATTGTGGAGCCTGTAAAACCTCAACCTTGCTGCTATGTGTGTTCTTCAGCAACTGTACAATCAGCACGTTATAGCTGCAAAATGTTTCCTCAGTCGAGGGAGTTGTAATCTAAAATAAATATCTAAAAGAAATATTATGAAGGACTTTTGTCTACAGATGTTCACTTGTGTCACTGCAGCAGTAAAATTACTTTAAGTGGAGTTTTTTTGGCTGACTAACTGTAGCTATACAAATGAAAAAGCAAAAGTACTTATTTTTGATTGATACATTCCCTTTAATAATTTGAAAACTGCTCATTCTTGTTTAACTCAGAGCTGTAGCATGTCAACAAATGAAAAGCATTTCAGTGCTAAGTTTGCCCCTTGTGGTGGTACAGTCAATTACTGTGGCTGGAGTACTTCCGACGCTTTTGCCATTATTGGTTATCATGACTTTGATCATAGGTTATGTCCAGGAAATTATAAGAAAAAAAACCAGCAGTACATTTAACTGTAATTTCTTCAAATTATTCTTTTCTGACAGTTTCCACTAAAAAGTGGAAAAATATAATAATACTGCTGTGTAAGTAGATCTTCATGTGTCCTTTATCAAAGTATAGTACCCGTATCGCATTTAATATAGAGAAAATGAAGGTTAGGAGTGAACTCTTGGCCCAAATAAAGTCAGTGGGAGCTTTGCCATGGCCTTTAGAGGACCAGCTTGTTATTACATGTATTCAGCCCGAGTCAGTACAACAAATTCTTATTTATGGATTTTATTTTGAGCATATTTTTTCTTTAGTGGTTAGTGTGTTGAAAATACTGACCTTCTGAGCTAAAGGAAAATGAAATAAGGAAAAGAATAAAAAAAAAAAGAAGTGAAGTGATTTGTGTGCATGATAAAAGTGTTTTTCTGCAATAACACAGCATGTGGTCAAGAATTACACAGGTTGCATTTGCCACTTTATATCTCCTGCCAGACGAATACAATTCAGGGCCTGTTACCCCCACCTGCAGTACTGTTTCATAGTTATGAAGTCATGACAGCTGTGATTGCCGGTGTGGAGAATACAGTCTGTGGAAAAAGTTTGGATAGCTTCCCACTGTACACAGGCCAAAAATAAGTTAGCTGGAATTAAAACAGAAGAAGAGAAAATTTGCAGGGGGAGAAAAGCAAGAAAAGCAAAAGACATTTTATATTGGGATACAAGCTGAGGCAAATAGACTCTGGGACAGATCCTGACTCCACTCCCATCTCTGTAGGGTCCTGGAACTGATAAAAAAGTTTGAGGTGTAACCAAGAACCCATTTTGGCCAAGTGTACTCTACCTCATGCAAATTGGTACTTCCCATTTCCTGCCTCCCTTGGAGATTCACAAGTCATTTGAATTAATTTCACTCCCAGCTTAACAATAACTGTGCAAACACACCCCCTCAGTCCTTGCACCTGAGGAAACATTATGATCTATAAACTCACAATGTCCCACTTGAACGTGGGGAGCAGGTGCTAATCAATAACGCGTTGCCGACATTTATACAAGGGATCTCCACAGACACAGTCTCCCACAGCCGTGACAAATGCCACAGCTCCATCCCCCTGCAGGTTCAGGGCTGTGTGATTTGCAAAACAGGATCTGGTTTCCTCTTTTCTTCATCTACCATCTGTGGAAAAATTTTCTCATATAATCAAAGCAACAATGCTTTGCCAAAGAATATTAATGGAAAATGTTTCTGTTATGTTTGTGAAAAATGGTGCCAGGGTATGCAGAACAGTATAAGGATCAGTTTGGTTCTGCACACTGCTGTGTAAGTACCAGAGAGAAGAATGCCATTGTTTTGGGTTTTTTCATCTAGTAACTGGTATCTGCCACAAGAATTTTATCATGAAGGTGAGATCTGTGTTCCTCAGAAGGCCTTGGAGGAATCTTAAAGAGAGGTTGTTCTTTCTCTTAAAGAGAGGGATGACAAAGGAATACCTAGAGATGGTGACGTGTTGGATACAGAGAAATGGAAGATGGTTGCAGACCTTCCATGGGCCACAAAGAACCACTCGGCCATATCTACATCTCTGACTGATCCAGGTGGACAATATGATTTGAATTCAGTCTGAATTGCATTGAACAGGATCTTCCCACTCACCCCAGGAAACAGCAAGTGTGGTGACACAAGATACATGGCAAAAGCTCTTAAGAAAAAGGATTAGTCAAAAAAGGACAAAAGGAGGACTAAAAAGGGGACTAGCTATTAAATTTTGAGTTCATGGGCATTAGTTTCAAGTTGACCATGAGCATATCCAGAGGGAAGCATGTACTTCTGCCTGACTTGGGGAGAAGCACTTTAACTCATTTTCACAAGGACAGTTCATGGGGGCCTAGCATTATGCGGCTGACCTATATCACTTCCATGTCTCAGAAACTGTCCCTTGCCTCAAAACCCTGCTAGATGGTGATAAAGTTCCTTAGAACATAACAGTGACAACAGCAGCAACGATTTTTTTTCTTTTTATTGCTCCAGCTTATGTGGTCAGAACTCATCTTTGCCTTATTTAGAAATAAACTTTTATATTATGAAAGTATCCATTATGCTAACACAGAGGCAGATGCAGACTGTTTGACTTTTCTAATCTTTATTTCTTTATGGTTTAAAAATATTTAAAGCCAGAAAAAAATAGATTGAAAAATTAAACATGGTGAAAGCCACATACAAGAGGAAGATTAGAGAATTAAGCCTTCCCCTTCTGTCTGCCCTCCCTCAGCAGTTACATCATCACTGTAGCACCTCCTTCACGCGATTTTGTCTGGTCATGGCAAACAGCTAGCCTGCCATCAAAATACAAGAAAACAAAGATATTAATGGATAATTTTAAACACTTGTTAAAAGCTTCTTCTTCAATGCCACTTGACAGCCAGGGGCTTGTGCAGGGCTGAAGGACAGGTAACAAAATGTGAACTGCTGCTTGCATTTTGAAACTCACTGTAGACAGAAGAAAGAAGAGCCAGTAACAAAGCTGTAGAAATGTCAAAGGCAAAGGGCAAAGTTTGACCCATTCTGTAGCTGCAGCTACACTACAGTCCTGCAACTGGCAACACTACAAAGCAAGCCAAACTTTTCTGTGTCCAGAAAATGACAGATATTTCCACTCCCAGATCCACCATCTAAACACTGTGTTAAACAGAAATACCCAAACCTATTTTCCTTGCTATTTTCCTTCACTATTTTATTCCTTTGCATTTAGTTTCTTCCTCTGTCTTATCTTGAGCTTTTGGAAAGGAAACCAAGTTTCTGAAGTTAAAGTACTTTCCCACCTCATCCAGAGGACAGCGCCAAGGCTGCAGTTGGTCTGTGCTGGGCCCCTGAGTCAGCAGCCTCAAAGCCAGAGCAAGGCTCTTAACCACCAGAGTTGGTCACTGTCCCCACACCAATCCCTGATACAAACGGCATAGCAGGGGATGAGAATAAAGAACCTGTGAATTGAAGCACAGGATTTTAAGAAAACAAACCTGTGCAGGCCTATTTTAAAATGAGCACCAGCACACTTGAGCAATTGGATGGGGAAGGGTGGGAAAATAATGTAACAAGGAGTATTCAGACAGTAGAAGTGCATTGCCCTGGCCTTGCAGCTATAGGCTGAGATGTTTTATTAATATGTAATTATGCTGATTCTCAGTCTGATAGATCAGACTAAGGGAAAAACTAGAACATCACTTGCCCTGCAGCCTCTTCCTGTTAATCACAGAGAATGTCCTTGGCATACTTTTCATTTTTAAAAATTGATTGTAGTCTGAATGCCTTTGTTTTATGTAAGAGTACCACTTGCTTCTCTGAATCCTTAGGATTACAGGAGAAGAAAGTAGGGGTGTACAGACAGAGATAGTTTTCCTTGAGGGGGGTGATAGGGCATTGGGGTGGAACAAAGACAGGGAAGGGTAGTCCTTTGTGCTTGTCAAGCCTGCAGGGCACCACTTGGCGTTTTTTTGTCTTAAGGGTTTTGTCCTGTATCATGGCTGCTCCTCTGCTTCTGGGACTGTTTTTTTCAGAGGCAATTTCCACACAGGCACTGTAAATAGAAGTGGACGTGATTGTTTGCTGTAGGGGACACGGCCAACTTCTATTTGCTTAAATTACAAATCACAGGCATGCTACCTCTCCCTTCCTGTTTTCACACTGATCTTACTTTTGTGCATTGTATTTGCTGCACATTGCACAGCTGCCTGAACTTGAGTCTAGCTTCAGCTCTGCAGCTGCTCATTGTGTCCTTCCCACTGCTTGATCCTTGTTAGGATTTGGTTGTACTGGTTAATGCACCTGAAGTCCAGGGATGGGTCCAAAAGGTAACATAAACCTCACATATTTATTTTATGTGCTGTTTTTTTCCTTTGCACAAAAGCATTGTGCACAAAATCTCCACGCTTCTTACCATGCATGTTCTGTGGGTCTACAGTCTGTAGTAAATGAGAAAGACTGTGCACAAAGGAATAACCCAAAGAAACACTGAGCAAGATTGATCCTGGCCTCTTCTCTCATAAACACAAGTACTCAAATTCTCATGCTTATAATAATCCATAATGCATTGAAATATAATCCAGGGAAAGCAAATTAAATCAAAAGTAAAAATACTGTGTGGTTTTGGTTGGGTTTTTTTTTGGTTTTGGAGGGGGTTTTTCTGTTTGGTTTGGGGGTTTTTTGGGTTTTTTTTTTGTGTTTGTTTTGGTTTTTGGTTGTTTTTTTTTTCTCCTGGGGAGAGGACAAATTAAATGAACAAAATTATTTTACTTTTCCTTATCAACCAGAAGGAACCTCCAAACTGACTAGGTTTCTATTTTGAGCACGACATGCCCACATTTCCTTGTTAATTGTTTACAATGTTTCTGGAAAGAGTAGGACAATTTTCTCTACTTTTATTGCCAATGAAGGATGATGAGAGTACAGGAAAGGGCACAAGTTGTTGTGATTGACAATTTGTGTGTCATTTTACTTACACAACAAAACCAAGAAATGCAGAAACCCTGAAAAACAGTAGAGCATTGAAAAGCATAGCTGGACCTCCATTTGCTCTGTTTCTACACAGGATGTAGGTGTTACCTGTGTTTGCCCATGACATCAGGGCAGGTCAATTTACTGCTCTTATCAGTGTCCACATGACTCTTTTCAAGACTCACAACATAAAATCCCTTTAAAGATCATGCTTTCCTTTTGTGCAAAACACTAGTGCACTGAAGGAAGACTCCAGTCTTTTCCTTTAAAGCTGCTAGACAGCAGAGGAGAAAAAGATCCCTGCAGTGTGCTGTGAGCTGTAGACTATACTCATTAGTGACTTCGTCCTGTGAGCTGCCTTCTCTGGCCCACATCCAGGAAAACTTGAAGTGTACATTTAATTTTCAGCATGTGTGTAGAGTTATTAACTGCAAGCACATTCTTACATGCCTTCCTCATTGCTTCTTTTCATTCTGTTATAGAATATAAAAGGCAGCAGTGGCTTTTAGGGGTTGAGAATGTTTTGGAGGGGACCTAAATGAAAGTACTGAAACCTCCTGCCCACTTCACCTGTGGAAGAACAGGCACAGGCTAATACCACAGCTGAACACCAATGTGGTGGTAGAAGAAAAGTTTAAATTAAGCAGGAGTAGAGTGGTGGTGGGCTTGTGCCCAAACCATTAGACAGTGTCATTTCTTTTGGGAACTGGCAGAGACTTAGCAAAGACAAGCTGCACAGGCTGCACGGGCTCAAGTCCGTTCACAGGAGCTCCCTGTCCCCCCTGTGGCAAACCTTCCGTGGGCACCGCTGGTGAGGACTGCCCAACTCTCAGCAGCTTTTATGCTTGGAAAGCCCAGGGAGCTGCCACAGTGCTCATGCTGGCAGCTTCTGGGCACAGGAAAGGCTTCAGCACCAGGGCAGGTGTGCTCGGGGACTGGTCCCTCTGGAAAAGCTGGTCTGTGCTACCACAGTCACCATCAGTCCTCTTTGAACATTGCAAAGCATGGCAAGTGAAAATTAAAATCATCTGTTAACATTCCCCCACCTTCCCCCCAAATAAATCTAGATTTGCCCTGGGAATTTGGAAAAACTTTCAATGTAGGGCTAAATTTATTGAAATTGGGTGCTACCCACTGCTGGAAAATATCCTTGCATTGCAGAAAAAGAAATACATGAGCATAAAATTCAATCTCAGATTCTGAAATTCCACAAACAATCAAACTTTCCTTTAACGAACATCATTGTCTCATATATGGCATATATATGTTTCAAAGCAGCCTCTTTTATACAGTTCATTAAATAAAATCCCATTGCACTCAATTGGAAAAAAAATGGTGATATACTGTATGTGCCAGATATGTTTTAAAAGTTCTCTGGAGAAAAAAATACACACAGACACTGAGATTTATTGAAATCTGAGCCCTTTTTGAAGAAGCCAGCTTTACTAATGGGACAGCCTGAAAACCAGAGACTGTCCATTCTGGCATATGTGCATCATATGAAAGCCAGTAATTTTTTATTATCTCAGTATTACCAGAAATGATATTAAGCTGAAACACAGCTCCAGCTAACAAAAGCTCCAAGTATATACTGGGACATTTTAATGCTAGAACAATAAGCCAGCTTTATTACACTGATCATTGATAATATGAGGGTTGTACTGGTATTTAGTCATAACTACATAAAATTATTGTTTTTCTGCCATAATCATTGGCTACACAATTACAAGGGACCAATAATAAGTTTGCGAGTAATTACTGACAAAGATTTCTTTTGTTGTATATAAATGCAGTGAAAGCCTCAGGCTAATTTTACCAGCATGTTCATATGATATCACTTCCTGAAAATACATGAAAGTTAAAAAAAAAAAAAAAAGGTATATACACAAAGGAAAGGTTGTACAAGTCCTACAGAAAAAAAAAGGGACCTCAAGAAATATCCTGGGTTTCTACCTCAGAAACCTGTTTTAACATTGAGGTCATTGCAAGAAGAATTCAAGTAAAAACACTGTTTCTGTATCGAAGGCTAGAGAGAATTTCCTTTGCAGTGAGTAGCCTGCTTAGAGAATCATAATTCAGTGGCAATGTTTTCTGAGTCACTCTACTGATTTGGTGAGACTTTGGTTTCCCATGTTTCCCCTTTGCATAGGTTGGAGTCAACTGTACTCAGCCTCTGCTCTAAATTACTGGTAGGCAAATCTGAATCAATTCAGCTGATTTTATAGGCTGTTCTACTGAGTTTACAGGCTTCACTCTGAATTTCCCCTAGTGAAGCATAATTTGGTCAGTTTTATGTTTGTAAGAAAATGTAATTAAGCATGACACACATGCTTATCCTAGAAAGTATTACTATACTGTAAAAAAGATAACAAAGATATTTATACCATTCCTTTAAATCCACAAAGCCTTTTTATCATATCCTAGAATCTGTTTTAACTTTTTTCTGGCTTGCCCAGATACACGACCAATTTTCTAAAAGATTTCTAAACCCCAGATGACTTTAAAGTTGTGATTGAATTGAAAAAATTTTATTGCTACTTTTTTTCTGGCAGAAATCTCTCATGTTTTGTCTTTGGCCAACAGGCTTCTACTTTCCTTAGGATTCTGGATGGATATGCCACTAAACTTCTTTTTGCATGGGAAACTGATTTTGTTCTTGCATCTCTGTGTAGAATAGGGTCAAATTTCCTGTAAACTCTTGAGCTATTCGGAAAAAAATAAGAAGCAGCCCTGATCCAATGCCAGAATCAGTGATGCCACTGAAACTGCTATAGTGAACTTACTTGTTATATCCTTTTGTTCTGTACTCTCTGGATTTGGCTAGCAACAAAGCTTCTGAAGTGCTGTGAAGAAGGTTAAGAGGGCTAACAAAATTCAGATGAGATTTTCCATCAGTTCCTCTTTAAGTATATGGTCTTTTCATGAATACTACTGGCTAAAGTTAGTTAGAGCAAAGGTGTGAAAACTTCCAATTTTTAAGTGCAACTCATTGTTGACTATGGGAACCTAATTTTTCTTCACATGGGTCATAAAAATATGATTTCGAAATATTTCCCAATAATACAAAATGCCTTAATGCTTCATGTCACACCACTATGGGTGATAAGGTGAAATGTTGTAGCATTTTTGGGTCATTCAATTATTCTAAGTACGGTTACAAAATGGAGACATTTTTATGCAAAATGTTTTTATGCGCCAGTGTTTTACAGCAAAGCCATGCTTCTCCACCTAAGTAGCTTTTTATCCTGTGTCTGAGCTACACTCCCTGTCTCTGTCCAGAAAAGAAAATATAGCATAATAGATTGCAATATAATAAAACATAGCTAGACAACATTACATGTAAGAAGGCCCAACTCTTACGCGTCACTCTGAGCACTCACTACTGTAACTCCACAGGTCTACAGCAAATACTGGAAGCAGTACCATGGAAAATGACTTTAAGAATTCATTACCTACATGGATGGAAGTATAATAAATCATGTCCAACACAGAGACAATTACTGTGCTTGCAAAGAAGTGGCAAAAACATATTTTGAGTAAAGGAACAGTTCTGGCAGACGCATCAATTTGTTGGCATAAAGCACATCTTCCCCTAAGGGTTTTCAACAGAAAAGTGCTGCCAGTCAGAGCTTGTACCCTGATATCACACCTTCCTGTATTGGCACATATCTGTGATGGTGAGTTATTTTGGCACATATCTGTGATGGTGAGTATCACAGAAGGAAATTTTTTTTTTTTCACACTCTCTTAGACTCTGGTGGTTGCTGAGTAGTGCAGAATTTGCAAATGTCAAATGATCATAAAAGCATTAAATCACAGAAACACAGAATCACATAATTGCTAGAGTTGAAATGGACCTCTGGAGATCATCCTGTCCAACCCCCTGCCCAGGCAGGGTCACATAGAGCAGGTTACAGAGGAACTGATCCAAGTGGGTTTTGAATGTCTCCAGAGAGGGAGACTCCACAAATTCCCAGGCAGCCTGCTCCAGTGCTCTGACACCACTGGTGTAAAGAAATTCTTCCGCATGTTATGGTGCAACTTCTTGTGTTTTAGTTTATGGCCATTGCTCCTTGTCCTGTGGCTGGGCACCCCTGAAAAGAGTCTGGCACCATCCTCTTGGCACCTGCCTTTGAGGTATTTCTATGTGTTGAGGAGATCCCCTCTCAGCCTTCTCATCTCCAGACTAAACAGGCCCAGCTCCTGCAGTCTCCCCTCATAAGACAAAGGCTCCAAACTCCAAATCATCTTTGTGCTTCTCTGCTGGACCCTCTCCAGGAGCTCCTTGTCTCTCTTTTACTGAGGAGCTCAGAACTGGACACAGCACTCCAGCAGGGCCTCAGCAGGGCCGAGTAGAGGGGCAGGATCACACATCTTGACCTGCTGGCCACACTCCTCTTCCCAATGCACCCCAGGATGACATTGGCCCTCCTGGCCACAAGGGCACTGCCAGCTCATGGACAGCTTGTGATCCACCAAGAGTCCCAGGTCCTTCTCCACAGAGCCACTCTGTAGGAGCAACCCCCGGCCTGTGCTGGCACTTGGGGCTGCTCCTCCCCAGGTGCAGGACCTGGCACCTGCCCCTGTTGAACTCATTAAGTTTCTCTCTGCCCAATTCTCCAGCCTATCAGGGTCCCACGGAATGGCAGCAGAACCTTCAGGTGGATCAGCCACTCCCCCAGTTTAGTGCCACCAGCACACTTGCTGAGGGTGCATCCTATCCCTTCCTCCAGGTCATTGATAAACAAGCTGAACAACACTGGTCCCAGTACTGATCCCTGGAGAACTGGCTGCAGGCCTCCAGCCAGATTCTGCTCTGCTGATCACGACCCTCTGAGCTCTGCCCTTCAGCCAGTTCCTGATCCACCTCACTGTCCATTCCTCTAACCCCCATTTCCTGAGCTTACCTGCAAGTTAATGTTGTTGTGGCAGACAGTGTCAAAAGCCTTGCTGAAGTCAAGGCAGACAACATCCACTGCTCTCCCTTCATCGATCTGTCCTGCCTGGCAACCAGATATACAATCATGTTCAAAACTGTCTGTTTTCTTTATTTCTTTAAGCCTCTGTAGATCTGAATTTTAAAGCCGTGATAAATTAAATATTCATACAATTCATTCACTGCTTTTCTGGATAAACTGGAAGGTGTTGTGCAATGTTAAAATCAGGTCTCTTGTGGGCTCACAAATGAAAAGCTGGCCATTAGGATTGCCATTATGTTGTCTGTGTGCCATTAGGATTCTGGCACACGGATAACCAGGACATGTAGCACTCCGAGCCTTGCCTGTTTGCTCTCCTCTGCTGGGAAAGTGCTGCAGGAAGACATGCAAAAGAATATAAGAAGCAATAACTCACTTGAGATCTTGCATATAAATACCATTTTGACAATTGCAGGTGTCTTTAACCAAGCATCAGTTCAGGTTTCTCAAGAGCAAAGCCCTTACTTCAGCTGCAAAACCACCTGGAAAGCACCTGGCCTCATAACTGGCCACGAAGCAGAACCCCTGACACATGCAGCAAAGGGACAGATGGGGAGGGTGCCAGAGCTGGCAGAGTGGCCAGGGCACAAGGCTTGAGTGCCTGTACCAGCACCAAACCTATGTGTGCTACCACTGTCCTTCATTACAGTTGCTGCAGCAATGTTGTTCTCTGACATTCCAGCAGAGATTGGGTCTATAATAAATTAAGAGCACACGCACAAACTCTGAAATTTAAATAGCTTTGAGGTGAAAAGGACAGCAGAATAGAACAGCATTTTATTCACTTGATAAGGATAGTAGAACAGAACAATATTTTACTCATATCAAGGACAGTAGAACAGAACAGCACAGCCTTGGAGAAACAGATAAAGGAGGTAACTTAGGCAAGCAGAAGTCAGGCAAAACATAAGCAGGGTGCCAGCTCAGCTCTGCAAGGCTGACAAAGCAGAAGTTATGCAAAACAACAATATTGCACTTACTCAAAAGTGGGGGTCAAGGAACAGCCATCTAAAAGGATACTGGACATTGAAGACAGCTCCCCCAGTATGCTCAAGGCTGCTCAGACCACCTGTCTGATTTCTTAGAGAGAAACAAAAGTTAAATATTATGAACTACATTTTAGGAGCTTTCACAAAAAACCAGGAGAATTAATTAGGATGGTAATTTGTACTGTATCAAGAACACAGTGCCTCCTTCAAACTTTCCAACCCTTCTTACTAGTCAAAAATCTCTCTGGAACAATAAGAGTTGCAGGATATTTAGGGTTTGCCACCAGCTTCTGTTTTATTGAATTTCTATTCTAAATTGCTTTGGCTTTCAACTTTCTAAAGTCTACAAAAACCCCCCACCTCCTCAAAAAAATGGCATCTGAGTGGGAGGACTTAAAATCATAGTAGATATTTTTCTGCCAGTTCTGAAAGGTTTTAAAGAGATTTCTGGAATAGGATTGTAACTTTAAAAAAAATTTTAAATCTTTTGTTGGTGTGGAGAAAATAAAGAGGAAGAAAATTAAAGTGAATTTGTCCCTCTTAGCTGAAATATTGCAGTGAATACCAGCATTCACTTAACTAATCTTGAATAACAAATATTATTAATGTTTTATTGCTTTATTTAAGTATATTAAAACATAAGCCTAGACAGCTTTGTACCCGTGATCAGTAATAATATCAGAGCTGTAGTTTTTTCTATGGAAAAAAACCCTTCAAGTCTTTTTCACGCACATACAAAAATACAAGATAAAATACAAGATATAATGAAATATCTAGGAAGAGGTCACTATGGAAAAAAGACTGGCAAACACTGTGAGAAATTCTGCTGACAGCCCAGGTCAATTGAGTTTACAGATCACTTTATGGAAGCATATGATCAGAGCAATCTAGTCTTGGATGCTTTCTACTACATCTCTAGTCTTGCAAATGAACTAGAAGGCTTGGGAATGTAAGTGGATGTCCTGAACATTTTTACGAAAACCAGCATGTTTGAACTGCGGTCACAGGACATTCTAGTTCATTTGTCCAAGTAATATTTTTCTGAAGTCTGACTGAAAAAAAAAATCCATTGCAGCTCATAGCCAAGTGTAGCCACTTAGAAACTTGTACATAACTATTCCATACTACTATTAATAATTTTTACATTAAACCCTGTCAATTACCAGGTATGCATAAACCACAGTACAGCTGCTGGCAGAAGTACAGGACTTGCTGGAGCTGTAAAAGCAGCCTAGACACATTCAGGTAGAAAATTACCATGCCTAACCTTTCAAAAGCTGAGTGCGATCCACCCCATAGAGGAACCTATGGAAACTCTTCTAGTGCTAGACTCATAGGGGGCCTGGGGCAAGCGAGGCTTAGTTTGCCCAGATGCAGACGTTCTGCATCTGCATTTGCAGGTTGAAAAAAAGAGTTTCCTGAGATGGTTAAGTGCATCAACCAATTTTGTATTTCATCTATCATTGGATCGATCTAATGAGTGGTTTGGACCTGCTGCTTCCAAGGTACTATTCTGCAAGGCGTATTTTTTGGCCTAAGGATGAATGTTGCTTGCACAAGGCTGGACAATGACCCTCTTGGTTATCCCACATGCTGACTGAAGCAACTACATCCTAGAGGTTTTATAGATGTTGCAATCTTATAATTCCTTTCAGTGAGGGAGATTAGATAAATACACAAGGAACATATCAAGCCAAGGGGAGGACTGGACAACTTGCCAGGGATAGGGGAGGGTGCATATTTCTCATATCACCTCTTACGGGTAATCATCTGGAGCCAGATCTCCCTGTTACAGCTGGGTAGGACTTGGCAAACAAGTAACCCTGAAACCTCCTCTGCCTGCAGCATGAAAGAGGGATGTGTCTTATCAGCTGGAGAGGTCTTCAGAGAAGTTGGTGGAGACAAATGCAAACAGCATGCCTTCCCACAGCCTCCCTCCTCTCATCACTCTTTCTAGTCTCTTGGGCCACTATCCAGTGCGTATCTGACTGCTGCTTAACAAACTCTAGCTGTGGTTTCAGGCTGATAAATAATTATGCTAATTAACAGGTTCAAGGAAAATGTGATGTTGTTTCTGTGGAATGCTCTGAGAGGCTGGAAACACTTAAATGTAAAAACGACATGTGGTGAAATAACCAATAATTTGCTTAAGAAACCCACATCTGGTATTCCTGCTAGAAACAGGGGTTAATAGTCTGTCAGGGGCAGGCAGTGGCAGTGAGTAGCTCTAGGATAAACAAAAAAGCCTTAACGGCAGGAAATGGGCTTGTTGTCCTAGCATAAGCATTTACATTGGCTGCTAACCAGCAAGAGATGTAAAAGCAGTTGTTTAGTTTACACTTGGAAAAAAAATAAAGAGAGATGGAAACAAACAGACTTCTGCATTTTGTGTATCTGTGAAAAAAAATAAAAGCCACCAAGTCTAGCTAAAAATGATAACAATATATATGCTCCACACCAGAGAAGGAGCCGTAGACTTGGGACAAGGTTCCAGTCACAAAAAGGGGGAAGGATTACCAAAATTATTTTTGTATTATTGAAATAACTGTCAGGTAATTACATGTATGATTTTAGGTTACTCATGCAGAAAAGGAGAAAGGGCAAGAGAAGAGAAGACAAGTGAGGAAACTTGGTTAATTGATCCAGGTTGACATCCTGATTTTTTTTTTTAATAGAAAAAGATTTATCCTGGTTTTTGTTTTGAGGAAGGAAGGTCCAAATACCGCTTGATATGAAGAAAGGCTTTCCCATTTGACACCACTGTAGTCAGGAAAGGATATGGTCCACAATGAAGTAACACATGCTTGTGTTGGTGTGGCATTCCTACCACACTTACAAGCTCAAAAGAGAAAGCCCCATTTTAAGATGGGATGAAATGTAAATAATGTACTCATTTGACGAGATTCAGATGAAGTGCTCTGTGTGTGGCAAGCTGAATCTGTATTTATAGCAGTTAAAGGAACACACAAGATTCTCAGGATTCACTGAAGACTGTGAATAATACATTGTTGGTTCCTAATTTTGTTTTAAATAAACAGACCATGTTCTACCTTAGCTGGTGCTTTTCTTCTGAAATAGTGCAACTCTTGAAAAGATTGCTGCTACATCTGAGATGCAATTTTCACACAAGGAAACATGGCACCTCAGTAGATGTCAGCAGCTTTCTGTTGCGTGTTGGACTGCTTGACATCTCAAGCTAAATTTTCTTTCATAGTCACTCTCAAAGATGCATATTATCCCTTGTCAAAATAAAGAGTTGTGGTCTCTTTCCAGACCAGAGAAATACAGTAAGTGCACATTACCACCATGGCATCTAAGCTGCTCTCTCTTTCACTACGTTAGCGCATATTACAGCCTTGCAAATGACAGGCTGTCACAGCCTCATATTTTAGTGTCATGTCTTGTTCTATAATGACACCGTGTTTTTTCTAGTGATCCTAGCACAGCTTTGCAACCTTTCTCAAAGCAGTGAGAAAGGAGGTCCTCAGGCCATATGCTGATACCTGAGGTGGGAAGCAGGAGCAATAAAATCACTCAAAAGCCTCATCTGTCAGCCAAAGCAACTCGCATGGCGCAGCTGATGCAGATGTAGGAAGCATTACATCCTCCACCATGTAACGTGTTCTGGTCTGAGGCTGAAGTCTTCTGTACCAAAGTTGAATAAATTCTGGTGCTTTTTGAAGCATTCTGTAAGCATCCAAGGCACTCAGCTGCACAAAGGGTCTGTCCTCTAGCCCCGTACTCCTGTGAAACAGCAGATCAGAGAAGTTTGCTTCTTGTAAACAAGAAATGTCAGGGAGAGGGCATCTCAGACAGTGGCACTTCCACTTTTTCCCCACGCTGTGCTTACACTAAGCTGTGATCACACAGCCCTCAGTGTGCAATATGTTCCCATGGGCTCATATCTACTTAGGCTGTTTTAGATCATCACAGGAATAGCCTGAGACAACAACTGAAGGCTTCCAGGAACAAAACTGAAGGTGAAAACCATAAAATCTATGCTTGACTTTTTGTTTCTCTGTGTTGTGGTTCAGACACATAAATACTAGTGAAACAGTCCATTTCTGAAACCAAGACTACATCTCATTTGTGAATGTATAAAGTTAAGAATTCCAATAAAGACAGAGCTGCTAGTGCCAGGAATTTCTGTTCACCACATACTGATATCCTGGCTCTAAAATGGCTAGCAACAATGTGAAAGAGCAGGTGACAAAAATAAAGTAAATTTTAGGAATGACAATTAGATCTTGACTGAATTCTTTGAACTTCAATAAGCTTTTTCTTATATCAAATTCTGCTGAATTGTGGTTACCTTTTTGCCTTTTGCATACTCCCAGTCAGAGCACATCCATCATATTTTTGCTCATAAGAAAAATTTTGTGTGCTGAAGAGGACAGGAAAAAATGTAAAATGAACAGGAAAAGTATGGAAAATTACCATTAGCATGGCAGCAAAGATCAATCATTAAAAATTGTAAATCTTGCTGCACATTTTTCAGTGAAAACATTATTCAAGGTATACAGTCATTCACCACAAAAGAAATCACTCACCAAATGATTGTACCTGTCTTTATTTTGTATAGTACTTCCATTTACCATCAGATTGCCACCAAAATGGTATGTCTAGTACAATTTGGTAGGAGATTTGTATAACTTCATATGGTTTATGCATAACTTGGATGAATTATGAGTTAACTAAACTGTGAAACAAGCAGCCCCAATGCTCAAGATGGGAAGCATGAACAGTCCTCACACTTCACTAAGGTTCTCTAGGGAGAGGGCCACAAGGACAGCCACAGTGTGGCAAGGGAGGATTCACCACCTGCCTGTGGCACCCGATAGCTCACAAAGCATATAGCCAGGCCCTGGACATCCGACTGCTCACAGCACCCACTTCTCCCCACCGCCCCTAGAGGGAAGCTAAGCTTCAACGTATCTAGGCTTGGGATCTAAAATGAAGTCTTGAAACTGTTTTCTTTTTCCTCCCAAAATTTCCCAGGCTGCAACCAATATTTGGATCCAAATATGGGGTGTCCATATCTATTACAGTTTATTCAAAACTCTGCAGATTTTTTTAAATACCTGCACAAAACCAAAACAAACAAAACAAAACAAACAAAAAAATAAACCTTTCTGCTCAACTCTAAACTTTACTATGAACTTGACTTTTACAACTGATTCATGGTTTGCATAAATAGAAGCTTAATAAGCTTCCCATGTACTACTGTAACAAACTTTTACTCTGTAATGCACTGTTAGAGCATTTGATAAAACAGATAAGAATATCTGTTACTGATTTTCTTTTCTTCAGGAGTGGAATTTCTGTTACTGAAAGAAAATCAGCAAGAAAATCAATCTTATGGGGTGGCCTGGGGAAGCTGCTCATAGGAGAATATGTTTTCCTAGCAGATGATGTGGAAAGCAAGCAAACATTTTGTCTTTAGACTGCATCTTCCAGACACAGGCCCCACCTTTTGCTCTTACAAGAGAGATTGTTTTAAGCTGGGTAACACGAAGTCAAACACTCTTCCAATATTTTGACAATAACCAAAAATGACCATTTGGGGTGGTTTTTATTTGCATTAATATCCAATCTTTTTAAATGGTCTTGGCATGCTCTTGGCCTCAGAAACTTCCTGTGATAATCAGCACCAGAACTGAATCATGCATTGCTGTCAAAAGATATTTCTTGAACCAATACTATTTTGCCATTTTGCTTTAAGATCATTAAATGTTCTTTTATTCCTAGTGCCCCTGCACTTTATTTATAATTATGAAGATCTCATAATTATAAAAGTAAAAATTAAAGTGCATTTGTGAAAAAATGAGTTGAGTTGTGGTTTACATAAATACCTAATTACAGAAATAATTACACGGTCTGGGACGAAATCCCAGTGTGTACGTGAGTACATGTAGACATGCATAAAAATATTTGCATGGGAATATCGCTGGGACGTTTCTTGACCATATGTTTCATGCCAAATTATTTTGCTGCATATCAGTATCTAAATGGGTGTGAAGTGAGGAACTGCATTTGTTTTACATTCAAAGTTATGAGCACAATTTAAATAAAGTTTATTTTCAAAAGAAGCAAAGCTGCTTGTGCCTGCGCCTTTACACAATGAGAACTCCCAGTAGTAATCAGAATAAGTGATGTGTTTCTGAATAATCCATGTGTGCAGACAAATATTCCCAGTGATCATTTAAAAAAGAGCATTTAACTAGCTTAACAAATGGAATGATGATTTAATGCTTGCAGTACAGCAAGTTTGTGAGTTCCAGTGAGAACTGAATGCTCTGTAGCTTTACCTAGAAGCCCTACGGCTGACACACTGGCTGCTCCGTTACACTGACCATTGGGCCTTCTCAGTATTATGGTGCGAAAGTAATTTGAGCTGCTTCCTTCCTTTTGTGCATTTTGAAGCTTAAAATTAAAAAATATACTCCCCATGCACAATTGCAGTTAACATTAACATGGATGACACACACATCTAACAAGTGAAACCAGACACCTTCCCTTCCTTCTTGCATTTGCAGCTTAGGGCTTGTGTAAATTGTTTTTCCTTATAAAGCTGGATTTTTAAATACCTAATACTTTCAATAACCTTTTCAAAAAAGGGTATTTTCACTAATATTGGGACATGTCATACAACATCTTCTAATCTGGACACTTAAAATTGATGTTTTTACATATGTGTAAAGTGTTGTGGTGGTTGCTGGAATATTCTACCTTTTTCGCCTCCAGAAGACTGGTTTTAAATTTTAATAATTTTTAAATGGTAGCCCTTGGTTTTATGTAATGCATATTGAAGCTTATTGGTGAAATAGGACTAAGAGAAGTAATTATTTATTTTACATTTTAATTAAAATACTGATAGCAATATCAAACATATTCTGGTAAAGTTACAAATTTTCTTTTATATTTCTAAATCAGTTGGTCGCATTCTGAAGTGGACATGTTTAGAGAAATTATCAGGAATATAAAGAAACTCAAGTCAAAATCAGAAACCACCCCTCAACATGTTTAGGTTGGAAAGGCAGTCTTTACACGTACCACATCCCTAACATCCCACCTGAGTTTTGGCACATCTGGGCAGATCAGAGCTCCCTGACACCAGGATGTGACCTCGTTCAGAAAGAATCTGCTTTAGGGCCAGAGAGAGTTCAGTCCATTAATCATCCCACCTTGCTCTCTGTGCACTGAGACTGCTAAAAGCTTTGCCAGACAACTGTGGTCAGTTGTCTTCCTGAAACTGGACCAAAACTCTATGCTGCTATTCAGTCTAACCTGGGAAGTCAGCAAGGCCTTTCCTCCATGGCTGGACAAAGATGAGCCCCACTGATGGGGGATGCCAAAGCTGGTGATGTATGCTCTCACACCTGCAGGGCCTGCTTTCTTTCCTGGCCATCTGCTTCCCCCTATACTGCCATGACATAATTGAAACAGCAGTAAAGTTTTGAACACAGTAAAGAACGTGTTTTGTTTTGTTTTATTTTCCCCCTGGAACTCCAAAAGTCATGAAAAATGCAGATTTTGTGGGAAAGGGAGAGAGAGGGACTAAATCCCTTCCCAGACCTAATCTTTTCGCTAGCCCCTTGAAGCTCAGAGGAACAGCAGCTGTTGAAAAGTGCAACTGTCTTTTCTATAAGTGATTAAATATAGTCAAGTATCAAGTACTATCATCAAGGGGTCAGTTAAATCTAATTTCTTTCTGCTCTGCATATATGCACAGAGGGAGCTTAAGTCCTCTCTCATCTGGTTTCTTCATTCTTAAAAGAAACAAAAGCACACTGTGCAGTATTTTCTAATTTGATAGTATCTTTATAGGATTTTAATATCCTCCTCCTTGCCAGTGACAAGCCAGACCAGCAGCAAATACAGTTCAGTTATGAGCTGCAGCTGTTTGGGGCCTGTAAAGGTCTATCCACAGCTTGGAAATTTCCCATCAGCGCAACGCAGGACAGGCTCCAGCCTCATTAGCAAAAGTTTGAACTTTTGCAAGCAAACATGGGCTGCCACAAGCAAAATGCTGACAAAATTGAACCTGCTTAAGCAAGCAGACAAGCATTGAAAGGGGTAGGGACAGCCAGCTGACAGGGTGGAGCAGGGATCCTAGCAGTACTCAACACAGAAAATGTGTTGTAAGCCAGGGAAAATCCCATCTACAAAAACAGTTCTGAATGGCAATTGTAATGGATGTCATGGAGCACTATGTGCTTGACGAATATGAAGCATTTGGGTTCTCATCCACTGAGCAGATCTATTTCCTCCTTCTCTTCTTCATGAGGTCAGGAAAGTTTTGCAATAGCAATGACAACACACTTCGGAGAATCAGAGTAAGTCTTAAAAGATACAGCCTTTTATATATATGTATATATATAGATTCTAACACATAAATTATTTGCATAGAATTTATATTACCATAGGTAATACAATTCCCAGTGAGAAATTTTAGTTGCTTTAGGAAGTGACCCAGATTACAACGCCCACGTTAACTTGTTGCAGTGGTTGAATCCACCGCAGGAATGACCAAGAAGCCACAGAGCCCCAAAACAGTGGAGGTCCGCTGGTGGGCAAGCTCAGAGGTCTAAGACCACCCCCTTTTACCCTTTTAAAGTCCATGTTCTAGATAGTTCTCCTTTCCTTGATACCCCACCTGTTCCCGGATCCCTTGTTCCACCCCTCGCCTTTCCCACTGGTCACTGCCCTGTCACCCCACGCCCTCTCCACCCCCTTGGCCTCCAAATGATAGCTTCCGATGTTCTGCCCTTCCCCTGGTGCCGATCCGGATAAAACCCCGGACCCTTCAGAATTCTGTGTTCTTTGTTCCGGGATCCCTTCGGACGGAGACCCCAATAAACCCCTCGGAACTCCACACGAAGGGCCCCTCCCGCCTCTCTGTCCCCGGCGGCGCTGCAGGAGCTGTCCGGCTCTGTGTGTGTGAGTGGCTGTGAGCATCCCCCAGCTCCGGAGGGTCAGAGCGTGTCCGAGCGCGTTCGCACAGCACCCCCGGAGCTGCTCCGGCGGGAGGCGATCGGGACGGACGCGACGCTCTTTCCAGCCCCCTCCCCACACCCAGCACGTCATTAACTGGTTTGTGTGACATAGCACAGCCTTGTTTTGTGACCCTTCTGTAGCTCCGATGCTTCTCACTCTCCTTGACAAGGCAATTATAATATCTTCACACATTCACAAATCTGAACAGGGAGAAAAGCACTCCTCCAGATTCTCAAGACAAAAAGGACAAAGTTTAAAACAGCTAATCATCTTCAAGCTGACTTCTATTTTAAGGGTGGGTTTTTTTTCCTCTTGCCTGTGTTGTTCATGTCATGGACTTTTATCACCCGCCACACACCATACTCAACCAGCATGTTGAAAATGCTGGTGAAGGACTAGCTTCTGAGGCTGGCACAACAAAACCTAGAGAAATATGGAAGGTTTAACCACTTGCTCAGATGGCTAAAATGTTTGCCCATCCTTAGGAGTTAGCTTAGCTTACAACTGCTGCCTCAATATGTTACAGGAGTGTAGTGCAGTGAAATAATACTGCGATTATATCACCGTAGAGATAGGTCCATCCTATACACACACTGTTTCACTGAAGAATCTGAAAACGTGTCTTCTGATGATGGCTTTCACTTCAGTGTGAAATAAGTTGAAAAAAGGATTCAGATAACACAAGACAAGAAGACAAAAGTTCAGCATGAGGATGAAGAATTCTTAAGCCCAGTGCATTTTCTGTGTAATATAATCTACACCCACGAAAAAGCAGAGAAGAGAAATTTGTTGGCTTTTTATTAGGTCTGAAAAGTAAAAACTAATTTTAATTCCATAATGCCATTTTGTGGTTGCTGTTAAACTTGAAAGAAGGATTATGAAAACAAAAATATGTCATTCTGTAAACCAAATACCTCAGTCAATAGTATTTTACAATTAAATCTCTGCTTATTCAATGTATTAGAGGTAATATCTTTGTCAAACAAACTCTTTTTGCCCGGAGGTTTATCATTAACACTCCCTTAAGCCTTCTTTAAACACAGGTAGCTCATCACCCTCGTCCACAATAGCATTAATAGTTGCTTGGCTTCATGCAACAAACTATGCCTTTGTTTCTGCCCTTACCTGTTCTTTCATCAGCTGCTGGTGTGCACATTAGGCAGAACATATGAGAGCAAACAAACTGCAAAATTTGGTTTTTGAAAATATTTTGAGACAGCTGGCCAGTTTTTAAGGGCTTATCTTCACCAGGCAAAAAAAATGCAGCAGAGAACCAGATGGTTTCAAATGCAGTGTGATTCTTGCAGCAGTTTTATGGGTACACAAGCAAGCCTCAAAGCTGTTTTCAGAGATCTGCTGTACCAAAATGCCTTGAGGGTACAGTCCCTCCTGTGTCCTTGTTCTTGCTCAGTTGTGTTGGCTGAACTGGGACTGCAGCCCAAGCTGAGCTGACCCCTCTCTTAGTTACTTCCTTGTTCATGACTATACCGTACTTAGTGTCACAGGCACTTCATCTCTCTCCCTCCCCAATTTCAAGTCCCTTTTTGCCTTTTTGTGTGTAGTGGTCCCATATAAGGAATACATCTCTTCAGATGCTACCCATCCTTTCCTATGGTGGGTAGCTTCCTTGGAGAGAGACTGTGGCCCAGAGCCTAAAGGAAATAATGAACACTTAAGAATGTTTTGCAATGGTAGCTCTCTCTGACCTTTCAGACAGTGAGTCCCAATGAGACACAGTTGCAGGAGCCACCACTTTCTCAGAGCATAGCAAGTGAATGAGATCTTACAGTGTCCACCTGGAAGGTAAGCATGCTGGTTTCAGATGCTGAAACCAGCACAATATGGATGGACTTGACAATAGGGCCTGTCCCCTGAATGCCTGGAGCAACGAGGTCACTGTATTGAAGCTTTGGGAGTGGCATTGTTTCATCCTTTATGTCTCTATCACATTGTAATAAATTCTTCAGTTCTATTATAATCCCATACTATTTTTCAGAAGCGTCCTCTCCCATATGGGTCAAATGAGCACAAGTAATGTTCTTTCATTCCTAGTTCAAATAATCTGCTGGTTTGTAAAACACTGAGAATCCAAGAAAATCCACAGGAAAAAAGCCATGTATATAGACATTTTCATAGTGCTAACAAAACCTTTCATTTGACTTTCTGATGCCACTTTCTCACTGTCTCATTTTTTTAATCCTGATTTTCTAGAAAAGTCCTATGAAGTGTAGAATTACAAAATTATTTAGGTTGGAAAAGACCTTTAAGATCATTGAGTACAACTGCAAACTTAAACTTGCCAAGTCCACCACTAAACTATGTCCCTAAGTGCCACTTCTATACATCTTTTGAATATTTCTAGAGATGGTGACTTGAGTACTTCCCTGGGTAGCCTGTTTATATGCCTGAAATTCATTTTCTTTCTCACCTACACTCTCCCATAATCATTCTTTTCTTCCAAATAGGTTGAAGTTAAAAAATCTCCTTTTAGAAAGTAGGATCATTACACGAGCATCTTCAAAGTACCAAGCCACAGTTTCTGTGCTGGATCCAAGATGCAGTGCTTGAATTAAGTGCATAGTTCTAGCACATTTTTACTGACTTTATTTCCAATGGGCTTTAAATAAACATACTTTAGGCTATAAATATATTCCTATCCTCTGAAATCTTGACATGCTGAAGTGAATTTTCTAGCATGTGGCCATCTTGAATAAAAGCCTGGAGAACCACTTCATTTACTGATTTGACAACTTAGACCTAAGAATCCTATACTGTTCAACAACATTACATCATATGGTATAAAAGCCTTTTTTTAATTACTAAAATTATTTAAATAAAGTAAATTCAGTATGTGGTTTTAGACACAAATATTTGTGAGCCAATACCTCTTGTTGATCATCATCTAAAAACAGGAGTACAAACACGTCTGTAGATCAGACATGAAAGCTTATATCAATCTGACATTCCTTTAAGAGGAAGAAGCAAACATTTTCTTTGGCAGAAAAGAAACAAAATATCTCTTTCAAACCATAACTGGAAAGGTTTATTTAGGCTCTTAACATGAGTAAACTAAGGATTATGGGAATTCAGTTCAAAAACTGTCGTAAAAGACTTATCCTAATAAGCAAAGTGCCTGAAGTAGATATCTAAAGTAACAGCAGATGTCAACACATCATAATGAGACATATTATTTTGATTTATCCCTTTGATTTTTGCATTACTAGATACAATAGAACATTAAAAAGCATTTTCCTGTTTCTAATGCCAATGAAATTGTTTAGCAAAATTTAGGAAACATTTAAAATATATATTTTTAGTATCTGTTATCTGTTATTGTTCATGCACACTCTTGGATGTTTATGAGAGTTTCATGCCAGAGTGGTTTTGGAGGGAGAAGGTTATTTCGCTGTTATTTATGTATAATCTAACTTCAATTGGAATAGAAAATAATGAATCTGGAATAATGATCTGTTTAATTGCTGACAAAACAGATTCTGGAGTAGTTTCAGTCTAAGAATATCTTTCCATTTTTCTCTGATTAGAAAAGGAAAAGTATGTAAGCTAATGCTTAAAGGTAGATATTTAGATCACAAACATAAAATATTTTATTTTATTCTCTCATGGCTGCTAGCAGGTATATCTGTGTTTCAACTCTTTTATTTCAAACCATCAACAAATTTCATTCAACCCATTATAATCCAGTCATATCTCTAGGTAATATCAGTAGGCAGTTAACTAGTTAACCAAAAAGTAACCAAAAGTCAGCATTTACTGTGTGGGGTGGGGAAAAAAACCCTGTAATCATTTCAAAAGCTAGCAGAATACATGTACATTAATTTTCAGGAAAATTAGGATATAGATTTCTCTAATACTAATATTTTAAAAAATCTATGAAAACAAGTCAGGTCAGTTTCTAGGATGAGCTCCTTGCAGTGACTCCAACTAGTCCCTCTCATTCCTTTCTGTGCCTTTGGGGCCACTTTTCTCTAGTGCTTTACGTTTCAGCTGGGCTACGTGATCTTGCAGTGCACCAACAGTGTTGTGCAAGCTCCAGAGCAGAGCTGGAACTCCTGCCTCCAGGTATGCTCCTGGTTCCTGGTACAAGACACCTAATCTGTTCGTGCCAAGGGTCCGGATTAAGATAGCAGGAGGTACCTGGTTTCTCTTCCCATTGCTCCTCCTGGGCTATGCTGGAGATATCTGCTAAGATGGTCCAATGGGCGATGAGGTGATGGGTCCTGCCCTTGGCTCTGGGGCTGCATTTACACACCAGACTAACTGCTTGGTCATTGCATGGAACAGGAGGAGTAGTGACAGTGGTTCCTGAAGGATATTTGAGAGGACAAAGGTGCTGAAGTCAGTCATGTATTTAGTGGCTGTGGTCACAAGCATCATGAACATTCATCATGAGCTAAAAGGACTTCTCAGTGTGCCACCAAACTGCAGCCTTCAAAACCTGCTCAGTAATAATTTTTTCAGTGCTGCTCTCAAGATTGTCACTGTTCAGTAATCTCTTCCAAAAGGCAGATTCATATTCCTTCCTTTCCTGGAGGAATGGCAAGAGAAGTATTTTGCTGATTGTTTTTGAGGACTACACTGGCTCCTCAGGCAGCTCCACCACATATGCAGTGGAATTCTTGTTGCATGGTGAAGGTACTTCCCATGTTCACTGCTCTGGTCCAGTGGAACAGCACAGACAGGCAAATTCTTACATATATGTGAACCTTGGCAAGGCTTTTTTTGGCTTTCAAATTTGTGCAATTACTTCAAACTGCTTGGTGAGTTAACTCAAGAGATACTACTCTTATTCAAAAACTAACTGGAAAAGAAAAGCCTTTAAAAAAATCACTCCACTTGGCTAGATGGTGCTAGCTGACACCCTTCTTCTCGTAAATATGCTCTAGGTCAAAGTTGTTTCCCAGGAAGAAAGCCATAATGATGACAGGCAAGACATTGCTACAACAGGCAGGAGGAGTAAAGGAAGTCATCATGGTCCTGCAGCTGGTGGTTACTACACCAGCCCATCACACTGCTCAGGGTCTGCCCTGTCCCCACGATGTCCCTGCACACTGTCTGCAGAGCATGTAAGAAATAGCAGCAAAAAAAGCTCATACCTGCGGTCACATAAACACATAAACACTTTCACTCACAGTAGTGCTCTCATTATCTGGCCATCTGAGACAGCTAAGGCTGAGACAGGAGAGACGTTAAAGGATCCTGTCCGCCTAGTGTGTTCACCGTCCACTCCAGCCGGGAATGACTTCCAGATGTTAGCGTGCTGCAAATGTGCCTCCAGCCTCCAGCCCAACCTTATTGATCATACTGGACAACACTGGCACCGAGCGGGAGGAAGTGGCGGCTCAGTCAACAGCCCAGAGGGTTGTTGGTACACTTGATCAAACGACAAGTTCTCCAGAGAAGACGGCTAGGGAAAATGTCTATTTTTGTTGCAGAAGAAAGGTTTCCTTAATTAAAAAATTAACCATAAAAATTAGAGCCAATCCAAAATCAAAACAAAACAAACCAAAACAAAACCCAAAACAAAAGAAAAGCAAATAAATAAACAAACAAAAACCACCAACCCACCCACCCAAAAAACCCACAAACCACCAGAAAAAATAACCCTCAGCAAAAAGCCCACAAGGCTAGAAAAGTATGTGTGCCCTTATATGAATTCTCTCTTACATAAGAGCTTTTCTGAAAGAAACTTCCATTAAAGGGTTAACTGTTAAAGAAAATGTTTGGATCTTTTTTTGTTGGTTTGTTTCTTTATGATGGCTTATGCAGCAGAGATATAAAAGTCTGCATAGATAGTCATTTTGATTTTAAATGGCATGGTTCAGATAACCTTAACTGCATGTCAAAGATTAGCTGAAGCAATGCTGAAATAATCAGGATCTGCACCACCAAACAACTGTTTCTGTGTGCAGTCAACTCCTGTTAAGAATTATGTAGGATTTTCTGTAGAAATTGTGTTCTTGAGGTACTTCTCTTTGTGAAAATTTTTTAACACTACAATAAGGACTGGAATAAATTTGCTGTAAGAAAGATTCCTTTCTTTCCAAGACAAAATCAGGCTCTGTCTACTGAAGGAAATAATTTACTCTTCTAGTGACAATCTTCTTGCACCCCATCGGTTTTTTAACATGCCTATATTACTGAATAATTTCCCTAATTTTTCTTCTGCAAACCCAGATATCTCTCGCTTTTTTCTTTTTTCCTTTTTTAATATAAACAGAATACAAAACCTTTTCCTGTTTTTTCCCCCTAATGTATAGCCCTGCTATAGTAATTTCAAGTCTTCTCTATGCAAGATTGCAAAACGTAAAGAGTTACAGACTCCTCCTGCAATTCACAACCCCTGTGCTGTTGTGGAGGGATTGATTTATATTTTTCTGACAAGCCATTATTAATCATTCAGTGTGGTTTTTCTATAACTGCAGGGATATGAACCTATCTGCTGCAGAATGTGTGTCACATTGCAGCCCACACCTGCATGGACTGGCAAAAAGTGTGCAGCTACACTCTCACCCAGGTCAAGCCCTTTGTTGCAAATATGTAGTTATTTTGAAACTAACACCAAATCTTAAAAGTATTTAGCAGCCTGAAGTTGTAAATTGGACATCCTTTTGGATTTTTCAAAAGAACACAGGCATAAATCTCCCACTAGATTCTTATCTGCATCATTAAGCCCTTAAATTACATTATAAACTTGTTGCTTATGCTTTTTTTTCCCTCAGCAAATTACTTAGAAACCAGATGTGCCTTTCCCCAAATGTATTATTTGCAAGTATATACCAAATACCTTGGCAGAATTATGTTCATGCTTCGAGCTATTTGGAAATGTTAATTTAATTTGCTCTCTTTTTGTTATTCATGTGGGCAGCCAGTCACCTAAATCACATGTTATCGTTTCTGCCTTCTTACTGGCTGCCTAAATGTTTTTACTAGGAGAATTATGAGTATCAAAGGCATTAAGAAGCAAAGCCCAGGTGATTTGCAGCTGATAGGAATTTGAGGATAATAGTTATTCCTGTTTAAATTCACTAAACTTGTAGGTGATCTAGGCATATTTGTGGCTTCCATCTCTTTACATCTAATATAAACTCTGTCACCACAAATCACAGTAACCACATGCTTATCCACAGGAGTGTTTGCCAGACACTTTTCTTTTACTGTTGGTTGCTTCATCTGACTGATGGTCCAATAAAGTCTGCATTGACAAATCTGGACTCTAAAAATTAGTGCCTTATCCTGTGCTTTGGAATTTAAAGAAATATTTAGATGTGATACCTACACTTAGGGGCTTAATGACAGACTTATGAGTGTACTAAGTAACTCAGTGTTGAAGACTAGTGTGAGCTGCCTGGACATATATGCCCATTAATTCATTTTTATTACCAAATTTAATTTGAAATTGTGGTCATTTCTTACTTTTTGAAATTGATCAAGATAATAAAAATGAACTACATTCCAGGTAACAGTTAGGCCCAAAGCAGTGTTGACACTTTGTGGTAAGAAAGGTAAATATTTACTTCATGAAAGACCTGCCAAGCCCACAAATTCTGTGAAAACATGAGATTTTAGTTAAGTAAGCAACAGGCTTTCTTTCACAAAAATAGCATTCTGGTAGAGTTGGTCTTTATGGGGACTTTTCACCAGAATTGCAGCATTCTATTTTATAGAGAAAAAGAATACTTTTAAAGAAGTGCTTGGAATGACTTGTCTCTTTTGACCAGATTGGAAGATAAGCACATATATTTTTGTCTGTTCTGTGGTTTTTCCAAAGATTACATCTATTTTTTAAATGTTCCAGGCTTGGTGCATCATTAAGATAACGAGTACTCAGCTTCCCCAGCATCACTCCCTGCCTCCTCTGGCCCATTTCCCTGTAAATGCATCTGTAGCCTTGTTTCTCTGGATAAAAAGGCTGGGACAAAGAGAGGTACTGCTCTCTTTACACGTGTCTGCTGTAAACAGTTGTGTATCATTCTGCTTTGTTTGTTCTTCACAGTAATAGGGGATGTGAATTCTCTGGGGACTTCTATGTTTTATGACTTTTACCTGCCAGATACAGAATGACTGAACTCCCTTACACCAGAGAATGGCCATATTTGAGCAGATGGGCTCAAGAAAGTGAAAAAAAAAACAAACCAGAATTCTGTTTTCTTGTTCATTTGTGGTTGCCTGGGGTAACATGCCATCTTTTTTTCTGACAGAATAACACCACTTGTAGAGAAAGCCAAGAGTGGTCATACAGAGGTAAAACAGAGCCATTAAGGCAACTCAAGGGAGCAGAGGGGAATTTCAGTTGCGCACATTCCTAATTTCCTGTTTCAAATATTTTTTAGTCCTTTAAAATTACCAGGCAGACCTGCTCTGCAGACTGGTCATTCCAGAGCCTCTCTGTAAATCAGTGCCTTTGCAACTACAGCATAAAAACCTCACTTCATCTTAATACAACAGAAGAAGGTTTGGCAAGTGCAGGTGCAGGCCCTTTGCCAAGGGTCTGTGGTCTTCATCAAATCAATCACTACCACTGCTGGAAATGCGAAGACACTCCTGCTTAAAAGAGGCTGTGTCTGAGTAATGCAAAATCTGGGCTGTATATTTAACCCCAACCAAGACTGGTCAGGAGGGAAGTGGAGTAGAAGAGCAGTGTGGCTTTCCACTGGTCCTTCTGCTGTGGTTTGGGGATTTAAAGAGGACTTTGATTTCTCACCCTTCCTGCCCCACATCACAAACTCTTATGTTACCACTAGGTAAGGAGAGGAAACATTTTATGATGGTGGAGAGAGAGCAGAAAGGGAAAAAGAAAGGCTGTAACCTTGTGTCTGTGCAAAATAGAGTATCTCTCAGTACTGGTACAAACCATGGTTATCTTCACCATCCCCACCAGCCCTGAGGAAGAAGACCTTCTTGTCTCTGTACAGTGGTGCTCTTGCCAGAGCAGCTAGGCACATGAAAAAGCTATATTCAGGCAAGCAGAAGTGCAAACTTTATGCTGCGCCAGCTGCTCCATGGTACTTTAGTAAAGGCTTACCAACTTGCCAGCCCCGTGGTAAATGTGAGGAACACAATCCCTTTTTGCCTGAGGAGTATAACACCCCAAATCACAGAGAGGTTAAACAGGTAGGAGGGCACTCAGTAGGCAGCTGTATTCATAAGCCTGAAAACTTGGCTGTATTTATCTGCTAATATTAGACCTCTTCAATGTGGCTGCACACTGCACTGTGAGACACAACGCAGCAGAAAAACTGAGCACTAGCAATGCATATAGAAAAGGTTTGGTTTGGTTTAATTTCCCTGTCTTTTCTTTACTTACCTAAATTCAAATTATATGATCTCTACAGCTATTGGCTTCATTCCATACCATACTACTGACCTGCTCCCTAGAGATATTTGCTTCCAAACCTCAAGTTATTTCCTTTAAATTTAACCTGAATTAAAGAGCCAGAAGAGGGGTGAGTGAGTGGCAGTCTCTTAGCAAAAAATCTGTCCATGTTCCAAATTTCCAAAGAGGCCATTTTTCAATTAAAGGACTGCAGTGCTGTAGAGGAGAGCAGAGATACATGATGAAAGGCCTTCCCAAAGCTGGTACCTTGTTTCTTTTTGCCACTTTATGCATCTGCAATTCTAGAAAAGCCTCTCTTGCATGCTAATTGTCTTGGCTGTAACATCTGCATAGTTAGGTTAATTTTTTTTCCCTAAAGCCTGACTTTTGCAAGTGACCAGGCCAGCTAAAAAGGACAAAGCAACACAGGAATACAATTTCACAGAAATCTTGGCAAAAAGGTAAGCACATTCCTGCCGGATTCCTCAAAGCTGGATGCTTGCAACAGATGCAGGGGTAGGCTGGAAAGACAGCCAACTCCCTCCTTTCAGCCCCTGGAGCTCTTCCCAGGCTTTCTGCCTACAGCCCTCACCCCATGGGAGGCCTTGAGAGTGGTCAGTGAAAGATGCACATCTTCCCTGCTGAAGGCCTGAGCAGCACCAATGTGGAGGCAACTGGAGCTGCCTAGCTCCTTCCTGCCATCACCATGCCAGGCAGGTCTCTGGCATCCCTTCCAGGGTGGGAGGAAGGAAGGCTCTTCCTTCCTTCCTTGCTCCCTGTGCTGTTGTTAAAGGACTGCTAAGCAGACAACTTCAGTGCCATTTTTTAGTTGCCCACTGAAGACTTTCCCCCATGCTTCTCACTAGCTTGTTTTGCCATCTGTAAATAAATACAGGCCTCAGAAGAAGGACAGCTTGCCAGGTACATGTATTTTAACTGCTGTTGTCATCTACAGAGCCCTTCCCCTGGTTTCATGTATTTCCATATTTCAGCCATTTAGTGACTACAGCCTTTATTTTCACTATGTTTCAATTCCACCCCATAGTACAAACATTTGAATACATGTAAATGTATCCCAACCACAATTTCCACTGCCCAATGCATACTGTGTAAATTTCCCCCTCCCCAGTATGTTTTAAGGTCACTTCCATCAGTTCAAATACTGATTATTCATTATATCAAGTATCCAAGCTGATAGTTGATGACAGCTAGGAAACCATAAGCTGCCTTGAGGCTTGTCTTCCTATCAGCCCCCATAGCTGGGCGATGAGGGACTTTTTTTCCTGCCATTGAAACTATTAGGTTGCTGCAGTTTGTTTGGTTTCAGCTTACCATAATTGCTGCCATTTCCACGGTTGATTTGGGCTGTGTTTGAAGTTGATGTACAACACAAAGTGTGCTGCACGTGTAGCTGCTCTCCATGTGCCAAGACATTAGAAAGAGAGAGAGTGTGTGTATATGTGCATGTGTGCATATATATAAACATCTGCCATGTAGCTGTCTTCTATTTACACATGTCTCTGAGGGGTTTACTCTACCCAGGGCAACTGAGTGTCTTAACTGCCCTCACAGTGATAATCATTCAGCTTCCTGCTACTGGGGAGATTAGTTTTGCTTGGGTGGGAGCAGCCACCACAAGAAGGGGAGAAGTGGTATGACTAGCAGAAAGTAATGCATATAGAGTTCCAGACCACAAATCTCATGAGCAGGGAGGTGTATGAGGATGTGAAGCCATCAGGATGGTGTTTTTTCATGGTCCTGGGACTGTTGTCTCTCTTTGAGGAACTGTAATTCAGTGCAGCCACAGAGCTCCTCTTATCGCAGGCAGCAAGACCAACACATATTTATGGCCCACAGACCGGGAGGGAACACTAGCCCAGGAAAGGACTGGCAACAGCTGGCATGGGAAGATAGGGCAGTCCTTCCTTGGAGCTGCTGACACAGGACCTCAGGACAATGAGGTAAAAACACTTTCTTGGGTGACTCTTGCTGTGTCTCAGGTTCTCATTTGTAGCTAAAGGATAACAAAGGTGCTGCCCACCACCTTCTCACACATTAGTGGTTCAAGCTCCTTCAACCTCAGCCTCCTGTCTCCTTCAGGACAGAATCATCTTCTAATAGATGTTGAAATATTATCCAGTCTGATGGCAAAAAGGCAGTGATCAAAAGTGTGTTACACAGGAACCTGAAGAGTATTACTGTCCCTGTCCTGGCTCTGCAGGGTCCCGTGTGCCCGCACAGAAGCACGGGTGGGTTCAGTATTACAGTCGGTAGCAAGGAGTCGAGAAGGGCATTTGTGTGCGTTCTGGCAGGAGCATTTATTGCTGCTGCACTGTCAAAGGTTGCAGAGGCAAATAAAAGCACAATGATGAAACTCGCAGTTTTATGCGGGGGCGGGGAAAAGGGGAGCAGGGACCAATGGGGAACTCTGGGGGAGTGACAAGGGGTAGAGGCTGACAGCCAACCAGGGAATTCAAACTGGGACAGATTAACATAACAGAACAAGCATCCTGAGAGAAGCCTCTTTCTCTCACCCTGACTCTAAGTCTCTGGCACCAGAGACTGTCTTAAGAAGAGCTCTCTCTGTCCCTTGTGCCACAGGCCAATCGGCCATCACAGAAGAGTACGTGATGAAGAGGAGAATAGTGAAACATATTAATGTACATTTTCATTACTAGAAATGAGACAAATAATTGCAAGGTGGATTAGGATTTTTATTATCCCTTAATAAAAATATATGCAGTCTTTCTGTGAGTCTTACGTGCCTTGTGCTGACCTATGCTGACAATCATCACTTTGTCTCTTTGAATTTCCAGGAAGTAATTCTATAAGGTAAAGAGGATGGAGGAAGCCACCACTGGAGGAGCTTTTTTGAAGCCATATGAGAACCCAAGGAGAAAGAAAGAGTGCTCATGGGTAGGAGGAAAACTCTTCACTGAATCTCATTCCTTTTTACATTGTTTGCAGCTTCCAGCACAGCTGGGAGACACAGCAGCATATCATCAGGCAAAGATAAATACAACTAGATCGGCGATAGAAGAGAGGTATACACACATGATAATGTTGAACTAGCTGTAGTGGGTGGACTAGAGGTGGTTTTTATGTGTGTCTGAAAGCCCTGCCCATGACAGTTAATGGGATGGAGGCTCCCATGTTTTGCTTCACACCTTGGTTTTCCTTGATGGTGTGGAGAAATACATATAGTGGAGATAGATCCATGTGCAGCTGCAGCACAAAGCTGCAGGTTGAGCCTGAGGCAAAAGCACTGAACTGCTGATGACTCTTTGTATATCCAAGGGCACAGGGACCCGTGGCACCCATCAGGTGACCAGACAGAAACACAGCAGGAGCTGAAGACTCAGGAGGAAGAGCTGACACTTTCCCATGCTTGGACTGTGAGGGTATAAAAGATCAGGGTTCCTTTTCTGTGGGTTGTCCTCCGAGGCACCAGCTTGAGCTGTTTCTGTGTTACCACGCTGTGAGTAAATGGCTTTGTGGAATGAGACATCTGAGACTCTGCCATGGGAAACCTGAGCTCAAACAGGTAAGGAAACCTGGTGTGACTGTGTAAGAGTGGGGTGTGCAGGGAGCCATGTGGGGCTCCTGTTGGGTCACTGGAGCTGCCTGCTCTGAATGGGCTCCAATCTCAGTGGTGACAGCCTGTGGTGGGGGGCCTGTGACTGCCAGAGATGCTCCTGGATGGTCAGACTGGTAAGTTCCCTTAACAGAGGGGAAGAAACAGTTACTTCATGGCAAATATCTTCCCAGAGATGGAGATTGCACTGAAAACAGGGGTTCCACTGTCCCAGTGTCACTGGTGGACATGCTGAGTGAGACTCCTTGTGCCTGGCACCCCTCAACCTCATGGAGTGCACCAGGGCAGGACTTTGGGAGATACACATGGCAAGCAGCAGACCTCCTTAAGCTGATGGCAGCTGTGCGTATATCTCCTCTATGACAGTACTGAAATCACTCTGAGTATGAAGACGCAAGGACAGAGCTCCTATCTATGTGCTGAACTAGCCCAACACTCTGCCTCCAGTTCTGTCCAAGAGCAAATGCTAGCAGAGGAGGGGAGGAACAAGAAATAAGTACAAGAATCAAGTGGTTACAGCTGTGAGGGCTGTTCCTGGGGTCCTCAGTGACCATGGCCACAGAGCTGTGCCTAGATGTGGCTCAGGCAGTGGGTGGCTGGAGTTAGCTCTGCTCCGGAGGTGAGCTGTTTAGCCTCCCGTCATCCTTTTTGGGTAATTGGACCTCAGTACCTCGTTCAAGGGCTTGCTTTGAGATCCATAGGTTAAATGCCACATTGGGATTGCAATGAGTGTATAGTATAGTGTAGCATTATACAAGGATGCGGAACTCAGGGCCCGGCTTCAGAACAGTTCAGGTCTCCCAGATGAATCCACATGCTGTGTGCTCTGCCATCCCGCATGTTCAGGCCTGCACCCCTTCTCCCACAGAGGCTGATCCACACCTCCTATCCCCTCTTGACCATCACGCCTCTAGTCCTGTGTCCCTTCCCATCTCCTTCCTGCTTACTGATGTCTGCTCCTCTTGAATGCCCCATCTCCCTCCTACATTAGCCAGCTCTGTCCCTTGCAGCCTGTCTGGTTGTGCTCGCCTGAGACACCCAGGTGAGTGGATTACAACCTGCTTTTTTGTGTGTGAAACCTGAACCATGGCTAAACAGCAGCTAATGTAACTGTGCAAGTTTATATTTGTTCCCACCTGTACTCTTAGGATCACTCTCAGGATCTCCATCACTGATGGAGATCTCTCACCAGAGAGATGTCTTTGGGAGAGCAAGGATTTAGATCCTAAACCCTCTGGGAAGAGACCAGTGCTCCCTTTTCTGCCTTCCCCATTCCCAGGTCTCTGCAGGGGATGAGGACTGGCACATCTACCTGCCTATTCAAAAAGCGCCATGGGAGCAAAATGCTGGAGACCGTTTCAGCTCTGCAAAAAATCCCAGTGGCTGTCTAACTTGAACTCGCCTTGACATCATCATCTTTACCAGAACCTCCTTTTCCCCCCACTCAGTGAATGGTTCATTTCAGCATCTCACAATACACCATCTGTAGCTCTCCTGACTATCACAACTTCAGGAAGCATTTTTGACCCATTAGTCCTCTGTCCAAGCTAACACATTTTTGGAAACTCTACAGACAGGCTGCAGACACTGTATTTGCTGACACTGACCATAATCAGAAACATTTCACATGAAAAACTGCTGGCAGCTGCAATGCTGACTGTGGAAAAGCTGTAAAGAAGTTGCAGTAACAAAAAATAAATTAAAACAACAGCGAACACCCCCCCACACATTTGGAATTGTTTTGCCATTCACAGGAGGCTCTACTTCAAGCAGCTCTTTTTCTCCATCATCCTTGCAGAGGTCCCTCCGAGCTCCCAAGCTTGGGGGTGACACCTCAGCTCAGGACCGGGTGCCCCAGCCAGACCTGCACTCAAATTAAAGAAGGTGAGGAGCGGCTACCAGTCTACCATGCAGATGTCCTGTAACAAGCCATATAACATTCCCCCGCACCACGAAGAAGTGGTGATCTCCAGAAGCCTGTCATGCGAGGTTTCTCTGCTTTTTTTGTTGCTGCTGTTGTTGGTTCTATGCTCATCCTTGTCCTGGTGTGGAGCACGCAGGCCTCATTCCTCTGGCAGAACAGTAGATGGTCCATAGTAGATACAGCAAGTCCAAGCTAAGCAGAGCAGCTACAGGAGTACAGTAATTTTGATTTCCTGTCAAAAACAAAACAAAACAAAGGAAATATTTTCTTTGTTAGGAAGGGAAAAGATACTTTCTTTGCCTTAGCAGGAATGAAGAATCTTCAAATGAAGATTATGGAGATTAAACTGGAGGGGATGTCAAGCCATGAAAAGGTGAAATGATGAAGAATGCCTTTGCAACGCTTTTTTCCAGAGAGAATAGAGGATAAGAAAGTCAGTTCCATGCATAAATTTATTTCACCATTTGTGACTTTAAAGACTCTTTATTCAGGGGACAAAAGAAGAAATAAAGAAGAGAAAACGACTACATAAAGTCCTACATCAGAATAAGCCAATACTGAATGAAGGATAAATCCTTTCTACAGTGATACAGTTGTTTGAGGGAAATCCTATACCTCTTCCTACATGCCCATACTGATAAGAACACTAGAACAGAACAGCATTTTATTCACTTGATAGTGATAGTAGAACAGAACAACATTTTACTCGTATCAAGGACAGTAGAACAGAACAGCACAGCCTTGGAGAAACAGATAAAGGAGGTAACTTAGGGAAACAGAAGTCAGGCGAAAAACAAGAAGGATGCCAGCTCAGCTCTGCAAGGCTGACAAAGCATAAGTTATGCAACGATACTGAGCTTTCTCAAAAGCAGGAACAGGCACCTAAAAAAGGACAGTGGACATTGAAGACAGACCCCAAAGAGCCATATAAGGACTTCCAACAAGGTGTGCAACTATGTCAAATAAAGTGAAGGAAGTGGGGTTAGCTATTGAATATGTAATCAGTGTGTATGATAAAACTCTGTTTATCTGATGCTTGGCACACTCAATTAGAGGAAGGATCCTCTAAGTGACCGGCATGCTGCAATAAAGAATGCCTGCTTTCTAATACTCAAAACTCTGTTAGAAAGTTTCTATCTGACCAATTTCAGTATCAATACATTCACAGATTGTTCTCTCTAACCACCAGAACTGATGCAAAATCCACCCAAGCATTAGGATTTTACAGCAAAAGGATCATTCAAATCAACAGTCCCACTGAGTCACCTCAGAGGTCAACATTTTTTGTTGATGAAGTAATGGGTTTTTTAATGAACATCATGTATTTTTGCATCTACCTTCATTAAGAAATGGGCATAAGAGGCCCAAATGAGTGTAAATATAAAGCAGAGCAGAGTTTCATGTTAGGAGCTAAAATGAAATCCAGGACTTACCTCAACCCAATTTAAACAGCAGTTAAAACTATGACTGCAACATCGATATTGAGATGTCATGCGATACAGGCAGACCAACCTTGAGCAGAGAGCTTTAAACAGAGTATGACAAGGGATAGTGGTGATGACACACAGTCAGCAGCAGAGTTCATAAATTAGGATTAGTCAATAAACCAATGTGTACAATATTCTGGTGATGTTGGCTGCTAACCCCTTGGTAATGAAAAGGCAGATGAGACCTTCTTTTGTCAACTGGAAGAAGCCTCTTGTCCTCAGACAATAATCCTCATGTGCCAGTGTTTGATCACTTAAAAAATTGTCTTGTCCAACCCCCTCTGCTGGCACAGGGGCAGCCTCAGCTTCTCCATGACTTTGTAACACAACTAAGTAAAGCTTTTGCATAGGGAGACAAGATCAGACTTCCTGGAAATCAAAAATTGCCCTAAATGGATCTGACCTAAATCACTTTAAACATAATTTGTTGAAAGAGTACACATGTGCAGTTTTGAAGGAGTGCAGGAATACAATCCTTACTCACTAAAAACCTCTAATGAATTCCCATAAACCAGCATGGAAAATTGCTTCTTAACAATGACAGAACTGTAAATGTCTGAAACAATAAGGTTCTCCTCGAGGTAGAATGGTTAAAAATTACTGATGGAGGGATCCCTTAATGGCTCCACTCCCAACCTCTTCCATTTGTATCAGGTTGCACATTCTCCCTTGAGTAATGTCTACTGGAATAGACTGGGCTGTGGAAAAAATATATATTTTTAGCATGAATGACTCAACATTAATAGAGTTAAGAGTTTCTGAATTCAGCATGAAAACACATTATGTCAGGAGTTAGTGACAAATCCTACTTCTCCAATGTCAGGTGGATTGAGTAATGTCTGGAAAGACTGTGATTCTAAAATAAGCATCTGGACATGTCAAAACAGTTTATATATCCTTTCCAGAGTGTGCAAAAATGAAGCTAACTATTCACTTCATTTAAAATATTCTTCATACCCCCATGAAACTATTACTTGCCATATTGTAAACATGTCCATTTTTTAATATGAATGCTCCCAGCAGCTAAAGCTAGTTTAGTACAACAATAACTTGTGGGAAGAGGTATGAAGTAGCACTTTTTTTTACCTACTTTCTTAGGGGGACAGACATGGGCTTTTAACATTGAAATCAGGACTCTTTCTTGATTTCCATCTGTTATATACTCACAAGAGCATTACTGAATATTGCATGGGTCAATAGAATCTGGACAACAAATATAGTTTGTCTCCCTCAGAGTATCCATACTTGGATGAAAGCAAAGCTGTCTTTGATCAAGTAGAGCCTAAGCTGAAATAAAGGCAATAAAAATGTGTGGAATTTTACTTCACACAAGTACAAACATGGAGAAAACCAGTTACAGGCTTCTAAAAGTGCAATTCAATTTCCAGATTTTAAATGTCCTTGTTTTTTTATATCAGATGATCAGCACCTTTAGAGATCTCTCTCTCCTGTTTCAAAAAGCAGCGTTGTCATATGCCTAGATGGCTTCACCATGCAGTCCAAGATGCAGCCAGTGCCCTTGGGAGTATGTATCATTCAAATTAACCTTAATAATCAGCAAAGTGTTAACAACAAAATTTTGATAGTTTGACTTCCCAAACATATGCAGATCCAGTCTAAACAGCTTGAGTTTTACTGAGCTGTTCGCATAACTAGAGAAAAGTATACAATAATTGACATGATTTCAAGAAAAATGTCAGATTAAAAAAAAAACTTATCTAATTTTTTATTTATTCTGTTCTGTCTTGTTGACTGCTTTTGTTTTGTTACTTTTCCTAGTTTCTCTGTTCTTCTCTTCACTGTTAAGGCATCCTGCCAAAAATAAAAATCTCCATCCTTCCTTCCTTCCTTCCCTCCCCCAGAAACAACAAAAACACATTTTCAAACCACAGGAGTTGTAAGCATTATAATTTAACTGTACGTGGCAGTGAGAATTCCTCCTACAGCTGTATTTTAAACATCTGGATGCTCTAGAAATAATCTGTAAGTATATCAAGAACACTTCTGCTATGTGAAAACTTCTACACCCATCTCATTCTTGCTTTGCTCTTTACCATTTCCTAAGCCATTTGGCTAAGACAGATTAAGCGACCTCCAAGTACATAAAAAGTATATGCACTGATTTTGCCTACCCCTCCTAAACTATTTTTTTGTTGTGAAAAAATGTGGAAGACCCAATACTAATATTCCTTTTAACAAAATATCAAACATCCTGGTCTGCAGCAGCTCTTCTCCCCTCCAAAATCAAATACTCTTCCATTTTTTACATATAAAGCAAGGCTGAAACAAAACATTATTGCTATCAAGTTTCAATCAACAAGATGTTTACTGCATTGTCAGATTCTCAAAAGGAAAAAAAATTCCAAGCCAAATGTGCATAATTTTATAAACTGCTACTGAGCAAAGACTCACAATTTTGTACTTCACTTTTACAGATTTAAGTTTTATTCTAAAAGAATACTTAAATACTTGTCTGCTTCAAATAGTTCAACCCAGTAAAAATATGAGCAATTTTTCCCTCCTGAATCTTTTTTTTTCTCTTCTAGTTTTAAGGTTCAGCATTTTCATCTCATAGCTGTGACAAAAAGCAGGGCAGTATAAAATGCACATAGAGCACTGGCTTGTAGGAAGAAATTATGTGAAGAGCTTCTGTTCTTTATCTTCCCTCACAAGAAGGTTTATATGAAACAGAATAATCAGAATTGTACAGAAAAAATGTTTCATGCAAGATGGAATTAAACTTGGGATTTGTTCCCATAGGCAGACTCTAAGGTCACCAGAAAAGGCTAGATGCTTGTGTAAACCTTGAAAATATCAAGGACAAGCATTTTGGAAGAGGTATTAAAACATAGCTTTAGCAAAACTGTAACTATCAGTAATCAAGACAATCCCACGTCTGCAAGTTTCTTCACTTTTGTCTGAGGCATCTGGCACTGACAGCTCTCAGATGTGGGATGCTAGACTAGATGGATGACGGATATAATCCAGTTTAACAGTCTCTACATTCCAGTTTCACTGTATAGAGGTTTTTCAAGTTTTTTTCTCCACCCTGTAGAACACAAGATTTTCCCTTACAACCTTCTGCACTGCCTTGTCCCAGAACAGATACAATACAAAGCAGATTTTTACAAGCATAATGTCAGGAAAGACAAAGGTGCTAGGCTATTTCTTAAGTCAGATATTTTGCCCTTTACACCCTTTTCTTCTTCAAAAGAGATTCTCATTACGAAGAGCAATTGTGAAAAGCAAATGATAATTAATCAAGTATTTTTGACTAATACTGTGTTAATAGAAAAATGAAACTATTTTCTAGAGATCTTACTCCTGGAATCTATGCATGAAGCAAAAGTTCTTTCACAAGCAATCTTTTTCTTCTATTCTCCTTTTTTTTTTTTTTTTCTAGTACCAAACATTTTAGAACATCATTTTAACCCAGTACCAATTTTTAAACTGTGGGCTCGGATTTTAACTGATGTGACTCAATGTGTCTGTATTTACCTCACTAGAGCCATCACAAACTCAAAGAGATAGTAGGAAACTCCAAGGTGACTGGACTCCCTGTCCCACTTGAATGGTAAGACTCACTAAGGACATAATTCCCAACATATGCTTGTCTACATTCTTTTTAAAGGTGAAATGCCAGCCTGCCATTTCACCCTTGCACTCCAGCTGTCATGGTGACTCTTCCATTGACAACTCCCCAAGTTACAGAAAAGGAGTGTCTTGGGCAGACCAAAAGTGGGTTTATCTGGGGCTGCAATGCTTTTTGACAGCCTAATAAATGTTTCCTTGCCTGTTTTAATGATGCCAATATTTTTTAATCCCTTAATAGAGCTCTGTAAAAAAACCCCAAACCCTTAAGTATTCAATTTGCTGAAGCACATCTGGTATGATCCTAAAACTGAAACACACACTTGGTGAACTTAATTGAAAGGCTTGCCTTCTCCAGCAATATGCACTTTCTGTTCTCACTATGCAGGAGAAGAAAAGGTGGAAGTCTCTCACAATGCAGTATTATACAGAGACATACAGATCTGACTTATCCTGTCCTCAGTAATATTAGACACATCAGGATGCAGACAGACTATAAAGCATTCCTTAGGACAATTGCTGAGACCAGCAGCTGCTTTTCAGATAGAATATTAAGGTTGTTCCAGACTTTCCCTCAGACATACAGTAACTAGTGGCTTAGCACTGCATGGCAGGGAGGCACAGAGTTATGTGAGATGCCTGGGAGAGCAATTGAGCAGGGTACAATGCTGGGAATTTAAAAAATGCCTCAGAGATAAGGAGGAGGCTGCACACATATAGAAACAGGCAGTTGTGAAATAAATGTCACTATTTTTTACCAGGGGCAAAACAGTTACCCACAGGGCTATGGGGATGGGCTCCGCAATATGTGAATGGTAGGATCTGATGGGGGACGGTGGTGCAGGGATTGCTGTGAGGCAGGGACCCCTCTGCCCTTGGAACCATATGCTCAACTCCCATCAAGCTGAACATTTTGGTGTCTTTTCCATCAGTGCTTTGGTTAAGGTCAGGAGAGCACTGCCACTTTCCACCTATTGATTCACCATGGCAAGAGCAGTCCCAGAGGTCACCAAGTGGTTCCTCCCAGCCACACAGTAAGTGGGCCTCTGCATCACCACTTTCACTATGCTGCTCTGCTCTTCCTATGTTGCACTACTTGCAGCTGCTGGAAGCTTGTCTCCCTCCAACAGCCCAGGAAGGTAACATGAATTTACAGACTTTGGGGGACAAAAGGCTAGTCCTCATTCACCATTATCAGCTCTAATTGCTACATTTTCAGTAGCATCAGTAACTGAGACACAAAAAATACGAGCAATGACTTATTTTTCCTAGTTATGCGTGGTCCATACCTGCCCACTGACTGACCTCCAAGGGAGGTTTGTGCTGCTTCACAGCCTGCAGTGCTGTGCTCTCAAAACCACTTTTAAGCCATCACCTTAAAATGCACCCTTTAGTTCTTGGAAATGAACAGTGCAATTGAAGCAGATGAATGTGGTGAGGACTGCTTTGAGCAGAGACTGTATTGTGTGATAACCTACAGTCTCTTTCCCCCTTCTGCAGGACAGTGTAGACAGTAAGTTTTACTTCTGTGTCTCCCCAGCATCATTTAAGTCTTGTGCAACAGCATGATATACTTGTTTTTCAAATTGCAGGGAGATGTTTCAATTTTAAAACCATGTGGTCACTTATGAAAAAACAATTCCTTTTATATTATGACACAGTATCTTTCACATTTTCTTTGACACATATGTTGCTTCAAAAACAGCTCAGTACCCAAGCATAAATCAACTGTCAGTATCCACTTAAAGATATCCTACTTGAGAATATCAGGATGTCTGTGGTGCAATATATTTAGACAAAAAATATTTCTATCCTTTAACAATAATCATTTTTGGTCCCTCTTTTTTTTTGCCTTTTCCTCTTCAATCACACAATATGGACCATGAGGTGCTTATCTTGTTACTCAGTGCTACATAAAGGTAAATTCTGCATTTCCTCTCCAAGCACCTGGAAGCTGGCTAGCCCAACCAGGGCTTCAGTTGAAATCAACTACGGAAAACCTGAATGAACTAATTACAGCAGAAAATAACAAAGAGGAAGACCACATCAGTGTTACTTGTACAGAGGCTATTTTAGGAGAGGAAGCTGATGAGCTGAATGAGGAGCAGCATGGCAGTGCAGGCAGCTGCCAAGGGCCTGGCCAGCAGCTGGCAAAGCCCTACAATGGGAAACAAAATACGAGGAAGGACAGGGATTCTGACTCCAGGTGCACACAATGCAGTGACTGATGGTGACACGCCTATCCTTTCCTGACTGTTAACACTGCAGCTCACCACCATCACTATATCCCCGTGGTTGGCATGTATACTCCTGGCTTTTATCAGTAAGGTGCCAACACACATCCTCCCTTCCAAGGTCTCCCCACTGAAGCAGAAAGAGTGCAGAAAGACCAGAAATAATCTCTTCCACACTTGAACTGATTTATATCTATCCTTTTCAAACTCGCAGTGATCCACAGGCATAGAGAGAGCCTTCTATAATGTTGTACTCTGCATCCTTCAGGAAACAGTGCCACAAGAGCCTGCACCAGTCCCGGTCTTGCTGCAAGATGGTCAGTCACCCAGCTTGCACAGGGCCACTGCCTGGCATGAGATGAGGGCAGCAGCAGGTCCATGGGACACCAAGGAAGTGGGCAGAGAGAAGCTATTCCAATACCAGCTGACCCAAGGCTGGCTGAAAAAGGACTATAATGAAAATGGGTTGAGACCCAGCCCAAATCACTGTCAGGGACAAACACAGACTAGATGGCACATCTTGCTGGGGCAGGACCCTAATGCTGCGCCATGTCTTCAGCAACGTGAAACCATTAAACCCAAAATAAGAAGAATCTTTACCCTGCTTTAATATGGCTGTGTTTCCATGGTTGCATCTTTTTAACCATAAACATTTCATACTTTAAAGACTCAAGGAATGATCGTGTTACACAGACAGTCTTCTTTTATGGAAAACCCATAAAATACCAATATGTTTAATTCTGCCTAGCTGTCCAGTTGCTACTTTGAAATACCCAGTAATCTCTACTAAACAGTCATCTTCTCCCCCACAGGGCCTAACATAAAAATGGGCTCATCAGAAAAATAAATTATATATTATCTTTGCAGAAAAAAAAAAGTTATGTTAGTTATGTACCCTTGCAATTGGCTCCATTAGGTTTTCATACTCCCTCTACCCCTTGCTTTCTCCCTGCCTCCCTCTCTCTTTTCAACAGCAATTTTTAAAGCAGAAATGGCAGGGTTCCAGGAGTTATGTTACTGCCAAAAAAATAATTTAAAAAACAAGTGGGAGGCTGTGAGCTGAAAAAAAGAAAATTAGTGGGAAATGCATTCCCTATGCATCTGGGACCTTAGATCTAGACAGTATAACTGATGGCATTTTACCTTGAAAATAGCTCCTCATCCTCTGTCTCTCCTGTCCACCAGACATGGCTGACTACACTGAGCTTTTCCTTTTTTTTTGCTACAAGAATAGATAAAACTTCACTTCTGCAACTGCAGCTTGCTGGTTTGTATGGAAGTGAGTACTCCTAGGTTTACATGTTCCCTGTTTATGGTTGTGAAATTGTGGCTGAGAAGTGATGTGGAAAACTAGATTTTAAGAAAAAGACTTGGAAAAAGAAAAGTGACTGGATGTGTTTACAGAAGGGTTGATTCTGCCACTATGTAGTGGAGCGGACACTTTCAACAAAATTACTTCTGTTTATTTTTACAGCCTTTTCCTCACATCCACTAAAAATTAGTGCCTTTTACAGCAGCTCTCTGGGACAAGTCTAAAACAAATAGACAGAAGTTATCCCAGCCATAGCCTCAGCTGAGCCTGGGAAAGACTCAGCACACCAGGGCAGATGCACTCCACTGACCTCACAGGGTGTCCCTGACATCGTTAGTGACAACTCATTAGGAAGACACTCTATACCCTTTCTGACCTCTTCTGTCTCTTTTCAGTTCTAAAACAATTAATTTCCAACTAAAACAACTGACAGATTTATGGATTTAAGTGAATGGAAAAATGATGCACTCTGGTTTTTTCTCCCACAATACCATACCATTTCATATGCTTCCTCAACCTGTCTTGAGCTGGTATCTTCTTGGATCTGTTGGTGTACCCACGATCTTAATCCTGAACTGTAATGGTTAGCTCAGAAACTGCCATCTAACAGGTTAATCTAAGACCATTTCCCCCCTATGATTATCATGTTATTTTTATCTACCTGGAATGATATCCAATAGGTCCTTCTACAACTCTTCACAGATGTCCCTCATCTTTTCTGGTTTCAGTAATTCAGTTTCATCAGCAATTTTTTTTATGTTGCTGCTCACTGAACATAATAGGTCCCACCACAGATCACCACTTAATCCACCTGCTGACATCACCCTGCTCCAAGAATTGATTTACTCATACATCCCATTTCTTACCCTTCATCAATTATTTATCCACTTAAGGATCTTCTCTCTCATGTTATGTTCCTTAAAGATTTTGGCAAAAAAAGTCTGTCAAAAATCTCTGGGAAAATTAGCAGTAATTGGCCAGTGAAACACCTTTTATCCATGTGCCTTCATGCCTCTTTCAAAAGTGCTATCATGTTTGTGTGGATGTGCTTCCTTTTACAAAGGCCATGTTGACTCTTCCTAGATTGAAGATTACTTAAAAATCTACCTGTTTTATTGAGGGTGCCCCACTGACAAATCTCTCTATGCTTTTGAAAGGCTAAGAAATCAAAAGGCCTTTGAACGCATTTAGGTTCAATAAATTAGTCTTTCAAATCCAGAGTTCAGTACAAGGACAAAGACTGGTATCCACATGGCAAGGTACTCTTCGTTTAACCTCTTTTGTACTTCCAGATAAGTCTTCAAATCCTTCCTACCTCTGCCATGGCATTCCAGCACAGAAAGAAGCAGTGGCTGGCCAAGAGACACAGGTCCCAGGCTGTCTAAAGGAAAACTCTATCCAGCAACCTAAAGTATGAACAGCAGTATTTACATCATGGGTTCCTTGAGAAATGTGTCCTGGAAAGAAAACCAAAACCAAGTTGCCAAATTCTCCATTGGTATTTTACAGATAAATCTAATATGCAGCCTCATATTGCATTACTGAAATAGTATTGCAACAGTCTAATCCCCAGTGACTCTTGCAAATCTTGCAGCACAATGCACCCATTGTAACTCCTTAGCAGTAATTAAACGCAGAACAGGGGACCTGGCTTTCCACTTGATCTTCTTGGAGCACAACCAGATGTCTAGATTGACCACAGATGGCCAGCAAACCTTCTCAGAAGTCAAATTTCTGTGTAATAGTTCTTCACATAGCAACAAGCAAATATTTTTCTGTCAATAGAAGAAAGATGAATACAAGATGCATACAAAATGAATGAAAGCTGAATCCTGAGTCCACCAACATTAGGATTTCTTCCATGAATCTACCTACTAACAAAAAAGTACCAGAGTAGTTTGCTGCCTACAAGGAGACAAATGGCCTCAAAAAATGTATTTGACACTGGCTGAGCTACAGAATTAGAGTAAGATTGAGGTTTTCCAAAGGGTGTGCCTGATGTTCAGTTTTTAATGTCTGAGGTCACTGTAGTGACGCAGACCTTTTAGCACTTCTGAAAAACAGATGCTTTTGTAGATAAGAAATACAGAGAAGGAACATAAATAGTAAACACCCATCTTCATAAACATTTAAATTCTCTCTATTTTCATGAATTCTCTATGCAACACTTCCTTTCACTTCTGTATCTCTCAGGCTGCTTCCCCTTCCCTTGGTCAGCTGAGTCTGTGAGCAAGGGATCTGTGCTACAGACTCCAAGGTCCTAGCATTTCCAACCTTCCCACCAGAGATCGAGGACATCTCAAAAGTTACAAAGGCCCCCCTCTTCAATTTATTTTCACCCTCAGACTCAAAAGTGACATCTTCATAGTTTCTGGGGAAAGCAGCTGTTGCAGGACATCATTCCCATGAGAGAGACACTGCCTTATCTGACTCTGCCAAGTCCTTTGAGGATTCTGGAGATTACCACCGAGACATTCAATACATATTCATATTTCACAAGGAGCCAACATAATGAGTAACAAATCACGATGACACTTACTTGGCAACCAGTGTCGCCCAAATGGAGGGCTGCTCCACACAGAGGCTTCCTCCATGCAGCAACACTTATTTCTAGGCATAATTCATATAGCTACCTATGGGCACAGCTGATGTACAGCACTGATCTCTGGGTAAAAGTGGGCACCAGCAAGCACAACTGGAGGACATCTTGGAGAATGTTCCTGCTGTTGCTGTCCTGAGTCGCTTAGTAGGAGATTTCTGGAGGTGACTGTGTCCCAAAGGCAGAAACTGAGGAAAAAAAAAGGAAATAAGGTCATAGCATCTAGGACGTCTTCACAGCATTCTCCTTTTTCCATCTGTATTAGCTTCCTTTCTTGCCCATTACTAACAGCCAGGTGCCAGTTCCAATTGTGTGAGAGGATCTGGTAGGAAGTAATGTGTCCTCTATTTTAAGAACATGGTTGGCTAGATACGGCAAAGCATCTTCCTAAATGGAGAACACTGGGGTTTAGCTAATTCCCCATTTGCTTTTGAGGAGCATTTGGGCTACATTCTGTGCTCCAACTACTGATTACTCAGTATTTTAAGGGGCAGTGATTACATTACACAGTCTGTTCTGTACACATGCCCAGACTGACAGTGAAAGGACCCTTTAAAATTACTTTCCTTACCACCCACCCCCTGAATTCTGCATCATTCTTCTTTAAAACAAGTCTATTTATCCATGGTCACACTAACACAGTGAGGATGGAAATTGGCTACAGCATAGCTGGTTTTCTTTGAAATTTATTTCAATGATACTTACAGTACTTGTACATCAGAAAGCTGGAAAATAGGGGATTCACAGGATCCCTAAAAAAATATTTCTAGTATATATCAAACTAGTATTGTGGGATGCTTACACTATTTTCTTTTAAGCCACAAGCCACCAAAAAAAAAAGTTACCCCTTGTAAATTAACAAAGGTAGGATGGATAACTATACAAAAAGGTGACAAAGAACATATGCAAATAATGATGTGACCCACATCCATGACACAAAAAATGCTGTCTGTAGCCCTGAAGAACAAATGCCAAGACTTTTGTTTTCAGAGCTGGTCTATTCCTGTATAGAGTGTGCAGAATCCTCGGAAACACAGAACCTAGAAGAAAAAGAGAGAGAAGACAGCCTAACAGTCCAAAAAAGCTGCAGCAGGACTAGCTCTCTATCCCAAGCACCATAAGACTGAAAGGGAGAAGTGAGTCGTCCTAAAGAGAAGATGACTTGGGATGACTCAAGTTTCATGTTATATGCCTTATTCCCCAGGCAGTTCAACTCAGGCACTGCCACCAGCATGTCTTTAATACTGTCAGCAATAGTTTTGCCTGCTTACTATTTGCTTTCATAGAAAATGAAGCATGTTAAAAATGCTCCTCTCCACTTTCACTCCCGTGAGTTTCATTTTTAATGCCGTAAGTGCCTCCTGCAGATCCATAGCATAAGATAGATAAGATTATTATCCATAGATAAGATTATTGCTATAAGGTGTGGTGTAAGTGCCTTAAAAGTGCTTTCTGTTTATACAGCTTTTTATTTTCCTCTGATATTTCCAACCAAGGATCAAAGACCAGAGAGAAAAACCTCTACTCCTTGAATTCCCAGCATATTCTTCCCTGCCTCATTACAGACACTGTTGAAGGACATGATAAAGCTGAGCTGACCTCCTTCAATCTCATCCATCAGCATAGGCACAACTGGAAACAAGCCCTCCTGGAGTAATGTCAGCACTTCCATTGACAGCAAACCTTAACTACACAAGGGCAGAAGGCAAAACACCAGAAAGCCCTATATGGTGTCCAAGAAACCCTATTGGTATCTAACAAACCCCTTTGTCTCTCTCTTTCTGCCCCCTTTACCACATGTGATGCAGTTGTTAGTAGCGACCACTGAAATCTCAGTACGCTCTGAAAACTGGGCGTATGACTTGCCCACACACCCATCACATTTCTGACATTGCAGGAAAGTTACTTTATGCACTGGTGGTGGAAACATGCAAAAGGTTTGAGAGCTGGGCTAGATCCTCAGGTGGCATTAGTGTTTGAGGGCACTGGGAAGGCACTGCTGAGCATCAGTTGAGCGCATGACACTGCAATACTTCTCAAACAAGAGATGCAAAGACCACTGATCTCTTTCCTACACACATGCAAACATACAGAAGCACTCATGCCTTTCATTTTCACCAGTTTAATACTCCTTCTTAAGAGCCATAGCATTCACAGCTTGGCTTCACAGCAAGCCAAGTCCCCAGGGAGGAAGGTCTATAGCAGCAGTTTTGACACCCCGCACAGGCTTTTCCAAGGTACAGAAAACCATGCAAAGACACAGAAGCTGGGATCCCAGAGGCATGGATCTGTAGACCAGCAATGAGGAGTAAGGCAGGAAGAAAGCAAAACTGAAGGATGCATTTGAGGCTTTGGAGGTTCAGGCCAGGTTTTGTCCCTGTAACCCATGGATCCTGGTACAGGATCAAACTCATAACAATTTCACTGCCCTTGCCCAGAAGAATTTGTGAGGGATCCAGGTGTGTAAGGGGTAGATAATGGTCTTTTCACCTATGCAGGCTTACTCCCCAGGTTAGCTGGGAACGCCATAGCACCAGAGTCAACCCTGTACCCAGATGAGGAAGAGGACACCACCATCCCATCAGACCCTCCTATGGAATGAGGCAGAAAACTACCGACTGTGAGGCAGATTTTCTTTGGTGTAAAATCTTGACTATGTTTTTCTTAATAGACACTATTTCATTACAGATGAGTTTTCCCCCTTTAGGCTTAATTGAGGTGATATGGTATGATCAACAGAAAGCAGCTGCCTAGATCTTCTTAGAACTCACCACCAGCACACACAATAATCAGCTAGGGCAAAGCTAGGTTGTTTTCACCTGATACTAACTGATAATTCTGCAAGTTTTTAGCATCAGCTTTGAGAGCCCGTAGAGAGCCTTGGTCAGATTTCCAAACACTATCATTTGGAAGCACACAGTGCATTTTACAGCTGGGTGAGGCCAACACTAATGCAAACGTAAGCAGAAATTATGACATGTTCATTTGCAACTGTGGCTGTGCTGAATAGTATCTGTATGTTGCAGCCAGGAAAATACATATAAAACCAGCATGCAAACACACAGAAAGTAAGTGAAAATGTCAAGGGTACATTTCAAAAGAGCATGCTCTTGGTAGGGAACCAGTGTAACCAATAACTGACTACTGTATTTGGTAAACAAAATGAACCACAAGTAATAAATGGGGAGAAATCTATAATGTTATTGAATCACACTCAAAAGTACTCAGTTTGCTAGTGTAATGCCATCCCTTTAAATTCTGATAGCCATGTTTTGTTTATTATAGGCACTGACTGCAAATCTGAGTCAGGGATTCCATTATGACAAATTATTTCTGACTTTGGGAGATCTAATGAGCTGCAACTGCTTCACTAAAGTCATAGCCACTTGTATGGCAATTCTAAGTCTAGGGAGAGTGGAGTACTTAAACCAGCATGTGCATACTTGTAAACAACCAATCCAGTGCAAATTATACAGTGAAGTTTGCAGACAGACATAATTTATTTCACAAGTCAACAAACAACATTTTGTTCTCTCTGTGGCTATCAGAGTTATTATGTAAGTCCAAAACCAATGGTAATGATTTTTATCATAAAATTACAAAGCAAGAAAAAGGGTTTAGAAACAGTATGGGTCTTAATGGTACAATCCTACAAGGAAGCTTTTCTTCATCTATAGCTTTAGTTTAAATATCACAGCTCGTACAAAGCCCATATTCTCTTTTCCCTTGTCTCCTTCCATTCCTCTGAAAGAGACATACCATCAGATAATGCTGTGCTTTCCAGAAGGGCTGAAACACATAGCAAAGTCTTATAAAAGCCATCACTCCACACTGAATTTCAACACTTGGATCATTTACTAGGATGATAATGTGTCAAATTGTCATGTCTATATCTGTCACAGCAATACTCCAGCACTGTCCTCATACAGTAATGAGATTTACAATCGTAGAGTTTCCTCAAACTTCTCTCTTAAGAAGGAGCATTAAAAAAGAGATATTGAAGGAGGTAATTTGGGTCAATAAAACAATGTATTGTAAATTCCACCTCATATATGGAAGTAATTTCTTCTAAAGATGTTTCTGCAATTGTTCATCTGTGGGTAACCCAATAGGTCTTCTTCACATTCTCAAGGCCACGCTGTCAGTTCAAAGGAAGATAAAACCTGTCTGGATCATTAAAAAAAAAAGGATCAAAAATTCCTTCTATTTGGCAGCTTGTATAAATATTATCAGTCCCTGTTCTCCGTTAACCTGCATTTCAGCTTGAGAAAACCTTCAATTTCTTTAAAACTTAAAATTTTATTTGTTTCAAATCCAACTTTAATGAACATCAGAAACTTCAGTGGACCCAGAAGTTGACCACCAATTGCTGAGTGTGCATGCTTATCTTCCATGTGTTTGCTGCACTGCAGCTAGATATTACAGGATATTTCCCTTGTAACACTTTTCAACTACATGGATTTTCATAAATCAAGCACCAAGACATTGGAGAGAGCAGTGACTAATGACAAATGAAAACATCTCTGCATGTGACCAGACTACAGGTGGTAGAAAATTGATGCTAGTTGATATTGGATGTCAATGTTTAGTTTGATTCAGGTTGTCTTCCAACATTCAGGTGAAAACAGGTAATATCAAATTTAGGAAAGTTCCACAACAGCAGCTTAGCAGAGATAAACATTTTTTCAATCTGCATGCTAAAAAAAAAATGAGGAAGAAAAAATAATTACTACACGTCATGGGGAAAAAGTAAGAGAGGAAAAATCAGAAGTGGGAATGGAAGACTCATCTTCACAGACAGATTAAATATCAGATCATGGCAGGAATTCTCTTATCCCATCAGGCATCACAAGTGTCTTTTTCTATAAACTAGGGGATGGTAAAGCTTCAAAGATTTGACAATGAGTCCCATATGTTTCTAGAAGGCTCATGTATATATTCTCAAGTAATATAGGAGAGTGACCAAAGTCATCACTGCAAGTCCACTCTAAGAGAAGTGACTATTCCTCACCTTAAGAGCAATGGCTCCTCAAGCAAAGTTTCTGGTTGGTATCCAGAATACTATGGTTTTTCTGCATGGTTGCAAAATGCTCTTTCAGAGCTTCCTGTCCTAGAAAGACTGGGAGATTCTCCTGAAAGTAAATGTCTTGCAACATAGGGTTAGTGAGCTTAAAAGTAAGCTACACGTGCAAATTTCATAGTCAAAGTATACTTCGAATTTGCATCAGTCTATAGGAATAGCCTGTCCCACCCATCTATAACTCTGAAATCTACCACTATCTCAGTGCCGCTCCTGGCTGCTCCCCATCTTGGTGTGAGGGAAGAACCAGCTCCTCTCCAATTACTCCTGGGTTTGGATTCAGGCTCCGGGTGCAGCCTTGGAGGGGCAAAGGGGCTGTGAGGGACAGATCTAGATCCAGGTTCTCATCTCACTTTCACAGACATTTATAACTACAAACACACACAGAGATACACATACACTCCCAAAAATCACATGGACAAATACAGTGGCACAACTGCCAAGAGCATCTCCTAATTATCATCTGTCAGTATGGTAGCATGTGCTTTTGTTATCAGTATGCCCAAAGCTTTGACTTAACCACTGGGAAATTTTGGGTCTCCATTCCTACAGGAGAGAAGACCACTTGAGCCAAGGAGGCCTCTGTTGCTAACCTCAGGACAACATTTTAAGCAAAACAAGTCAGTTCTTCACAAGCATAACTTTTTTCCTCCACTTCATGTAACCTCTGACCTCATGTCTGAAGGTGATAGATGAGATGAGACAGAGCCATGGGAGAAGACCTGAGGATAGTTGCCGGCATGCTACAGCTAGCAGTCATTAACAGGCAAGGTTTCCTCAGAGGGAAGTAAGAATTATTTAAAATCAAGAAAAATAAACACCAGAAGAACCAGTTGTGCAGAGTGGCTCACATAAAATATGAATGTGGCCAAGGTTTGCAAGTCCGAAGGGAATCCAATTTTGTGAGCTTACTGCAGAAGAATGCAGGCCCCAGCCCTAAGGTCTTATAAAAGCTCTGAAATGAAAGAGTAGAGCCCTTTCTGAACATACAGAGAGCACTGCATTAAGGACTGCAGCCCATTACCTTTCAGGCAGTCCTCCAGTACTGCAGTGCCCTCTTTATTTGTCCAGCACAGGCAGAAGACAGGAGGAGGAAAATGTTCCCTGGCAAGTGCTAAAGTGAGACTTTGGTAGATGGAAAAGAAATCTCTCCTGGTGTTTATTTTGGCAGGAATAGTTTTAGCAGACACTATTACAGTCCCATCTGCTTGCAGAGCAGGACTGCAGTTCACATATTATTAAAACTCCAGGGCTGATCGCTTTCCACAGAGCAGTGTTACTAGAGCTAGCAGAACACAGACAAAGTTGTTTGGTCAGCAAAGACTTTTTTCCTTAAAAAATACAATAACATTTGCTCTGAATAGAGCAAGTTGGTTGGCTTCAAGCAAGGGAGAGGACAAGGTCCTTCTAAATTACAGTGCTGGGCATTCAAAGTTGAAACCCTGTACCTTTCCTTCCCAGGCACTCGAGCTGCCAGCAGCTGCATTGTCTCATTGTCTGACCTTGCACAAGTGAACAGGGAGCCTGGGAGAGGCAGATGACCCTGGTCTACCATTAGAGCTGCACTTCATGATAAGGCTCCTTAAAAATGTTGCTGACCCATGGGCAGTTAATTCTCTGCACCTCAAAGAGAGCTACAGGGGTGAGAGTACTTTGTCTATATATTCTAGCCCTGTATTGTGCATATTAGAGTGAAGTGGTAACAGAGGCACATATTCCTGCAGCCTCCTGGTGACTGGGATCTCTGGGTATCCATCCTACTTTCAGTCCCAAGCAGAAGGTCATGGATGGTGATGTAGACTATGGATGCATCCCAAATGCAGGCCTGCCTAGTTCTTGACAAATCTCTCTGGGATCTCACCCTGGACCTCTAAGCTTCCCCATGGTCTGATGGAGATGGGGAAGAGAAGTTTCCAGGAATGGAGTAATACCATCCCTGTCCTGGCTCCCTGGGCTCCCGTGTGCCTCCACAGAAGCACGGGTGGGTTCAGTATTATAGTCGGTAGCGAGGAGTCGAGAAGGGCATTTGTGTTTCAAACAGTGATTGGCCAAACCAAACCTCAGCAGGTTTTCAAGCTCACATCATAAGCTGGTGAAAAATCTGCGATCCTTCTACTGATCACATGCAGCCATTGAGACTTGGAAACACTTGATATTTGTGTATCTTGCCTGACCACTGTCCTTCTATTTGCCACACTACAGTGAGTGAAGACTGCACTGAGCAGCGTGCTACCCAGCAGCTTGCTATGAAGGGATCAGATTCAGCAGTTTTTCAGACTGAATTACTGGAGAATTACTTGCTTCCAACTGATATTTTTCCCTTTCTAGTGCCTTGATAGCTGTCTCACTTCAGGAAATATTTTGCAGGTGTGCTTGAGAGCCAAGATCCTCTTGGCACAGAAAATCTGGGAGTAGGTGTATAAATCTGACAAAAATGTCTCTTTGCATTCAGTGGATGCTGATTTACTGTCACTTTCTTACCTATGAGAACTTTAAAAGACAAAGGTAAAAAAGGCCAACTGTTTGATATTAATCATTAAACAGAACCTAATCTTTCAAAAATCATACCACTACAAAACTATGAACATTTTTGTCAAATGAATGGAAAAGTTTGAAGAGCTACTGGTATTGATGGTTTACACTCAATACACCTCCCAGACTCCTATTAATAAAAAACCAAAACCCCAAGAAAATCAAACAGAATCCAAGCAGCAAGTCAAGTAGCTCCTCAGGCTGAGGAACAGGTACACAAAAACTTTTTGGCTTGTTAGACATAATCATATGAGTAGTACTACAGCCTATTATTTCTTTTTTCCAGCACAATTACAGAGTTTCCAAATGAATACAGCAATGGCAATATTTCCATGTATTGGGATTCACATAAGTAGTACAAATTTCCTGCTACTTACTCATAGGCATTAAAAATAAAACCAGACAATTTTTTTGCAGGTGGCAAATGAACTGGTTTATATTGTACAGTCCTGCTAAAATACACATTGTAAATATTTATTTAAAATCAATAATTTGCATTTTTTCATTATACCCTCCTGCTCCTATCAGTGTTTATGTAAAGGCATTTCTTCTGAAAAAACCTAAGAGTTTTTCTCTCCCATCAGAGTTTTTTCTATAATTTTTTTTTTTTTAACAAAAGACATGGCACCTGCACAACCTCACTTCAAACTACCTAGAATCATTTGGAAAGGTTTCTATCTTTAACTGTGCTGAGGTGTCTGGTTTGGCTGAGCAGATCCCACATGAGAGAAAGAATTCTTTTTAAAAATTTAAAATAAAAATTGTTTTGTACTTTAGAGAGCTAAAGAAAGCAGAGCTGTTAATTTCCATATTTCTTCCTTTAAAAAAACCCTTAAATGGATGACATATTTTACAGAGAAGCTGGTCTGATCATAAAGTGGCCAAACCTGCAGGAATATTTTCATAATACAATTAAAATAACCAGGTTGGAAGAATATAGAGCTTTCTCTGACCTAAAATTAAACTGGGTAACATCCAAGAATTTTTATTTTTCACTTCTGCATATGCCAAAGCAAATAACCAATAGGACACTTCTAATCCTTCTTGCTGAGCTGTTCTTGACTCTTGGAAGTGTCCCTATTCCAGTCCTTCAAAAAAACAAGCAATTAACCTGTGTTTAATAATAACCCTTCCCACGGATAGCTCCCAGGATAGCCAATGCTGTTGTTCAGTGGTATGGGGAATGAAGTTACCAGAGGCACTTTCTGGGTAAATCACAGCATATCCTGGCCCCTGCACGGGCACTCCTTACATAGAGACCCTCCGAGATCAGCATACCAGAAAGATGACCTGGTGTAGGCGCGTTTGCCTCTCCTAGAGGGCTTCCCAGTGTTTTGATTTCTTCTTGATACGTCTTCAGCCCTGCAAAGTGCCACTCATCCACACTGCGCACCTGTGTCAAGACCCTCTAAATGAAATCACAATCCACAAGGAGGGTGGCGACTGCTGTCACAGTGTAGGAGTTTTGAGCCTTGTGCCATTATAGCACCACAGTTTGTCTTTTTCATTCTCTTCACCTTTGAAAACCAACCAACTAAACAGTGTGCTGTAGTCTTCTTGTGTTGAGTACAAGTGATAAACCCCTCCTCTTTCACCCCTCGGCCATGCCTCCCCATGGCCACATTTGTCCAGCAGTTATCTGTCTACCATGGGACTTGGGGGCTGCCCTGCAAAAGCCAAGTCCTCTATTTCCAGAGCCTTGTCCAGACCTTTGCAGCCTGCATTTACCTCTGGCTTCAAGAGCCCTGTCATGCTCCATGCACTTATCTCTGGCATACAAATCAAAGCCTGACTGCTGAGCCTGAATAACTCCCCCACTTCCATGTCTTAGTATTGCTTATCAATATTTCCCCCGTGTTCTTGGTGAAATCTCTGCCTGTGAGGGAAGATCTCACCTTCCTACCTTGGTTGTAACCACTGGACTCTGCCTAGCAGGCTGCTGGGGCCCAAAAGCTCAGCAAGGGTTTCCTAGGACCATGCGATTAATCGCGTCCCGGAGTCCATTTGGGACAGCCCTGTGATCTGGCTCCAGCAGCCAGCAGCGTTACAATGCAGCGGATGGTAAAGAAGGTACAGAAGGGTCTCTCATGAGGGTTTGAGATGGCTTTAATCACATCTTGTCCCCAGAGGTAGAGACACCACGTGGTCTGAGTGTGGGATGGTTTTATCTGGGGCCCAGGGGCAGTCCCTGGGCGGGGTTGGGATACAGGAACAAATAGGGAGAAACCGAGGGAGTGGCCAAGGCTAGGGAGGGAACAGGGGGAACATACAGGATCAGGGGATTAACAGGCCACCACAGACCCCCTTTCAAAATGGATTTCTTCCGACTACAAAGCTCTTTGCATTTCATCTGATTAATCATATCGGAAAACAGCATGCAGTGTCCCCTAGAGTATAATCCCTATGGCACAACTCTTGCTTCCTGCTGTGTCTGTCTCCTTACTGACGCTCATGCTGGCAACAATTTAGGAGAAATAATGAACCTCAGACAAGCAGAAAAAAAATTAGAGCACAAAACCAGCGATGATCCCACTTAGCAGCCTGTTTGTTATCTCATGCTTAACTGTGCCAGGAATAGCAGAGAACTGGGGAAACGTAAAAACCAAAAAAAAAAGATGTGGTGCCAGACAAAAAGCTTATTCTACCCAAACACTTGTTGCCAGAATTGTTCCTTGCGAGCAGAAGAAGCTGGGAGAGAAGGGAACCTTCAGTTAGAAGGTTAAGAACAATAGCATTAAAAAATCTTACCTAAAAAAAAAAAAAAATTCTTCCTACTTGATGTTCTAAAAAAGTACACAAATTCTACTGTAAATAAGAAGGACAATGATATGTAGGAAACTAAGTTAAAAGCCAGGCTTATAGAAATTTTGTAGCATGACAGAAGGACATAAATCAGTGGCATGGAGAGTTCAAGACAGTAAGAAGAGTGCTGGGAGTGAAAGGAATCCCAGTAACAGAGGCATTCCAGACCCAGAAAAAAATTCTTCTGGGTATGTACTATATGTAACATCCAACACTAAAAGCAATTTGAGCCTCCTTTATAGACATAAAAAGGCAAACAAACTTAGGGAATTTGACACAAAATGAATACAGGCTCAGGCCCCTAATTTTCAGACACTGAAAACATATGGTCCTATCTGCAGAGCTTTTAAATTGACAGTGATCTTTCAGTATATGACAGTAGAAAGGTGTTTTTGGATAATGAAAAAATAACTAAAGAAAAAAAGTGTGAAAGGAAAAGTTGAACTTCTTATCAGGAGAAAAGAAACAAATCTTTTTCAAGCAGTGAAAGTCATTAAATTGGGTTACACATGGAGCACATGAAAAAGATACTTAAAACCAGACAACTAGAAATACATGGTGATAAAGTCAGAAGTTACCAGAAAAAATAAAGGGAGTATGACGCCCTCCCTCTCCCACAACTTCTCTATCATGTGATCCTACAAATCATTAGGTCAGATGTAAATGTCAGTTATGTATACTACACATTAGGGATAGATATATAGACCAAGACCCACACTTCCTGTAGGGACAACTGAAATTTTAGGAATAAGTTTCCAGGCAAGTAGAAACCCATACAAATTACAATTGGACTGGAAAAGAAGAAATTAAATGGCAAAAGTTTACTATGGAAAGAAAATGTAGAAATTACAGCTGCCAAGAAAAGAAGGCAGGAGGAGGGAGAAAGACCAGAGGTCAGATAACTTCATGTACCAAGCACATTCAAGATAACGAAGTGAATAATACCCGAGGTGATAAGAAGAGTATATAAACATCACATGAAAACCAAGTCTGCTGACTCTAGACTTCCAGAAAGTAGTGGTGTAACCTGAAAATAATATTTGAGAGAAGCAACTGTCAGGCACAATACTTCAGGGAACAGAGAGAGCTAAGCAGATGGAATTGTCTATCTTCTGAGGGAAAGCTTCCTGTCATCCCTGCCACCCTAGAAGCTGCCTGTGTGCTCAGCAAAGTTCCCTTCTCAAGGGCTCTCCAGTGGCCTTGCTGAAAAGCTCAAGGCTGCTGAGCCTTTGCACAAGTAGGGTTGTTGAGTCGGGAGCGGAGTCCCTTTGGGACACCAGCACTTAAGTACTGAGCAGCCTGCAGCAAATTGACTGAAGGTTGATCCCTCAGTGCTAGGTGCTTTTAAGGCCTCACATGCAGGAAGAGGAAGACTTTTTTACTCAACTGAATCCTCCTTGTTCTCCAGAAGGCAGTATTTCATTGTCATGTGTACAGTTTTTGCGGGATGAGAACAGGGAGAAGCTCTAATGATGTACCACCTGTACTAGGTAAAAGGGACAGAGCAGGAGGAAGACCCTTCTCTCTGAAGCTTGGGAAGTGACCACAGAGCAGACACTGATAGTCACAGCACCGTGACAGTCATCTCGTGTACTGTAGATTCTGAGTCCACATCAAGATGCGGCCTTACAGTATAGAAGTTGACATGTCTGCATGACCATGGCCTCTCTAAAGTCCCTGGGAAATTTGCTGTGAGGGTCAAGAAATTACTGTGTCATTTCCAAATGCCCAGATTGCCTTTTTGCTGTCAGGGAATGATGAATGTAGAATAATCATTCTCCTTACCAATGTGGTCCATAGGCTATAAATGAAGCACAACAGAAGCCAAGTGGAGTCATCAGCCACGAAACAGTACAAAAGTTTGCACAAAACCTACTCACTGGGGCTGTGGTGTCTCAAATAGTTCCGGGCTGAGCCACAGCAGACATCTCTGAATCATCATTTTTCTTAATGGTTTCTGACATAGCTTTTCTACATGTTCTGCAAAATTACATCTATTTCACAAGTTTTTCCAAATCTTACTACCCTCAGTTCAGAGAGCAGAACCCAGCTGCTCTGCTGATAAAACAAATCAAAAGCTGCAAACCACCCTTAAAAAAGGCAGAAAACTTGGGCCAATTTCTGCTGTCAAAGATTTTTATTGACCATTGTCCAGCTATGCAAGCATTCCCAAAAATAATGTCAAAGGCAAGATGTTCAAAAGCATTCAGTTCTCTTTGAAGTCAATGGTCAATCTTCTAATCCTACAGATACCAGAGATTCACTTCCCTGTATTCACTTCCCTGTAATATATGTAATCTTCTTATTTACAGATTATGTGGAAAGAAAAGACTCACAGAACATACTGTATGTATTTTTGTAATTAACATCTCCCCATCAGCATTAAATGGCCGAAACTGGTCAAATCTGGTCCAAAACCTCTTTAATTAGAAACCCAGTACTCCCAAGTCTGCACTTCAAACAGTGGAGCTACTTATATCTTTGCAGAGAAATAACTAAATAATACCCATGATGGATGATCAGTCCAGAAGGAATATAAAAGCAGACTTTCTCCCACAGACCATGTGTCATTTATGTTACTTAGTTTACTCCCTGTGCAACACACAGAAAAAGTACGAACTTAAATTTTCAGTTAAAAATATGAAGTAATCACACATAACTTTTGTGATATTAAATAATTCTAGCACATCTTGCAGGATTAATCACTGAACTTCAAACAAAAAAAATAGGAGTTTGTCAATACAATTATAAAGTAAACTGAAGAATATAAATAGCCAGTGAAAGAGAAAATGAGCATGCTTGAAATGGCTGCTTTTGCAGGGCATCTATTAACTCCACAAGAACTTTCAGAGCCATTACAGACTATCTGCAAAATGAGCAACAGATGGCTGACAGCTTTAATATTTTCTAGTTTTCACAAGTAAATAAGATCAATAAAAAGGGCAAAGCAACACACAGAGAGAATGAAGCAGAGCAATATTAAAGCACACCAAATGAGATGCTGGAACTTAGAAGAAAGACGGAGAAACCTAATAAGAGAGAGAGAAACAGTTGTCCCAATGCTATCTGAGCAAGATAATTAGGGAAGAAAGAAGTAAGAATACTGGTCTGGAATGAGAAATTTCGGAAAAGACAAAATATCCATAGCCCTATATGAAGAAATGCCTCAAAAAATGTATCATCCCCAACATAAAAAAAAAAAAAAAAAAGTAATGAGCTCAGAATGCTGAACAAGCCCAAAACAAGCCATGGGACCAAATACAATAATAACAAAATCCTCTCCACTATAGCAAATCTACAATTTGTATAAGGAGTCTTCCATCAAAAAATGCTATAGGTCTGTTCCTACAGATTTCATGAAAGAATGCCTTCCTTCCCTAGGAATAACTAAACACAGGTTCAATGTCTTGAACTAAAGTAGAAACACCACTCATGCAAGTCAAACAGCTGTTTAACATTGAGTTTTAACAGAAAAGAAGGCAGAACAAAGACCAAAGCCATAGTAAAATTATTCAGTTCTGTTGTGTGAAACTGAAAAATAATTCATACCACAGTCTCCATATCTCTTAGATTATTTTCAAGGCAGGAAGCAGAAAAGCAAAATTCCAGCTAAAAAATTTTATTCACAAAATAACAAAAAAATACCCACAGGGACAGTTAAGGGCACATCAGAGTTATATGGCACTGACATTCCTGCAATTACCTTGCACTTCCTGTATTACCTTGATTTCTACACACATAAAAAAAACCTCCTTTAGCTGATTGGTCTTTTTCACTGGGCAAGAAATTAATTTCAATGAGTACTAATACATTTTAAAGGGTCTCATTGTTTAAGCTGTTTGGTTTTTTTTTTTTTGGAACACAGGAAATATTTCTGTGAAAAAGAGAGCTGTTTCTCTTTTACTTGAAGTCCTCATGGATGAGAAGGAGATGCAGGCAATATGTAATGCCTGTGAAGATTTCATCAAAAAGGACAAGAACCTGAAAGTCTTCACTTTCATTAAGAAGACATGAAGTAGAGAAGCCTGAAGACTTGAAGATTTCAGGGAAGAAAAGGATGGATAAAAGAAGGCAGTTGCCTCTACCGTAAAGACTCTCAGTATAATATCATGCTTATGAATATAGTCATGCTACTATGGGGAACAGGAATTTGACAGTCTTTCATTAATCAAATCACTGGCATGAGCAACCTTATTACAGACTTTATTCTCTAGGCTGTAATCCCAGAAAAATTCCAGGGGAGAAAGTAGAAAAAGGAGTGTTACCCCCAGAGCTCTAGGAAGCATCTCAGGGAACCAAAGGATTTTATTTTAAACAAACCACATTTAGTAAGGCCAGATTTTCTTTAGAAAGACTATATCTGAGAACCAAAATACATAGCCTGTTTTTTGACAGGGTTAAGAGTCCTCTGGTAGGAATTTACATAAAAGTGGATATATTGGCTGTTCAGCTCTTCAGAAATTTGATCCATGTTGGATATCCAACTGACCCTACAGGCTGACAATAGTACTTATTCTGTTTAATAATGATGATATTTCTTTCCTGTTTCTGTATCACAATGCCAAAATAGGCAGGTTGGGTTAACTCCAAATGCACAAGCACAGTTTGGAGCTTGCACCAGAACGTGCTGTTTATGCTTGGAAGTGCTCTGTGAACAACCAAGCAATAGGACAATGGCAAAAGCAGCTCTTGTCTTCCTTTGAAGTCTTCTAGTTTGTGCATTTGAACATGAGAAAAAGGGACCTATCATGGCTCATAAAGTTATGATGATTGCAAAAACCAGCAGTCACAAGGCTGCTACCTCTTTATATACAGGAGGACATGAAGCAGAGAAAAGATCCTCAAATTACAAACACCATGGCCAGCAGCACTGCTGGTACATTGGGGAAGTTGATCGTATTGAGCCTGACTGGGGATGTATCACTCTTGACTAAATTACACATATACACAGTGGCATTCCCAGGCACAGAATGGGAACAGAACAGCCCACTTCTGAACAGTCAGGCACATATGAACAGCCTGTTTGGAATTATGCCCGGGCCTTTTGTTCTGCCAGGTTGTGTCAGGAACAGCTCAAGGAGAACCATAGTTGGAGTGGGCCAAATCCATGTCAAGAAAGGCTATAAAACCTTCTGATCACAAACAACACCCCAGTATCTGATGCTCCAGCTAAATTTCATAGCATAGCTACAACTACAGGGTAATTCTAGGCTGCTCTTTGAGCAGGGCAATTTGGTAACAGCAGGTGTAAATGGACTCAAAAGTGCATATAGGCTGTAAAGGCAGTCTGTGGCTTGGGAACAGCAACAGAAGTTCATTTGGAATCAGACAGAATGACAATCCTTGTTGAACTTTACCAGTAGTAAGAGAAACTTGCTTTAGAACTTCAGTCATCTCCCTGCACTGAAAATTCAGGATCTTCTCTCTTTTAGCCTTATCCTTAATGAATCTTCTTAATATTTTTGAGAAAAAAATTTCTAGTGTTATAGCCAAGCAAAAGACTCTCCAGAAGGAAATCTCTTTTGATGACAATCTGTGGCACAAGACCAGTCTGAACATATTATTCATATCAATCACAGTACAAACACATCATTAAAACTAGAAATAAGTATCAATGAAGTGTTCCCATTTGCTGCTGATCAAAAATGTGTGTTACATGGGAGCAAGAAAACAGAGAGTAACAATGATTAAAAATAAAAAGGATTCAAACTTATGCAAATGGACTTTGACTGGAAAATCCTAGTTTCATAGCTCTCCACGGATATTCCTCAGGAGAATGAATAGTAGACATGGCACCACTTTTTCCTGCTCAGGTTCTTTGCATCTATGACATGTGGTTTACTTTTTTCAAAGTCAGGTAAGAGATTTGTTTGATAGCGAATAGATGGATCAAGCAGACCTGTGAAGATGATACACTTTCAAATGCTAACCCGACTTAAAAAGAGAGAAATAACTCTCACAAATACATTTCTTCTGCCTGAAATTTGTAAATAACATCTTAGCCCTGGTGTTTTGTGAATATACATACACATGCACAAATATGCTCAATACTGTCATCACAGCCATGTCATCACTGTGAGAGGAGCCAGGTAGTTCAATCTCAATATTTATCAGCATTTATGTAATTCCGAATTATTTAGTTTAAGCATTCATAAAGCAGGCAGAAAGAACACAACAGGCTCTCTGGAAGTCTGCTTGAGTGGGCAGGGCTGCCAGTACAGGAGAAACTATTCTTGAGTTGTTGAGAAAATCTGTAACCCAGCCATTGCTGGAGATTCCAGTTTTTCAGTCCCATGCCAAAGGCTTTCAAAGCTTTAAATATGTTCTAAGAGTTGCTGTCAAACATTGGTGCTGAAAGAGTCTTGCTTTGTACTACACGGCCTCCTCCATTAAAAAAAATAACTAAGCAACAAACTAAAAACCTTAGCTTCTTCACACAGAGGGAGCCATTCTAACCCCTTTGAATCTAAGCCTGGGCCTCAAAACACAAACCTCACTCTTTATTGTACAACCAAATACACAAGCCTCTTAAGAAGACAAGCCTTGGTAATCACTATGGAGTTAGAGGTAAGTTGGAGGTTACTTCCAAAATAAACCAGACTTTGTTCCCTGTCTGGATAGAAAAAGTCAATTCCTGAGTTACTGTTTGACATTTCCAGAATCTGAAGCATATCCTGTGTGCCCATGCAGTTGGGCAATGGCATTCAGTGGTGACTATAGAAGCACACTGTAAAACAGGCAAAGATTATCTGAATTTAGAGATAATCTCTTTTATCATACCTACTTCAATAAAGGGTCATCAAATAGAAGGGAGCAAAAGCCTCAGATTATAATCATGACTACTGAAGCCAGACATGCTGAGTTTTTCTGTCTTTCTAACACCTTTCATCTGCTTAAGCAGTTACTTAATTGCCTACCTAAAAGAAAAGTTTGTGCACAGCCACTAGAATGTGGCATGCATGAGTCTGGCCTGATTCATAATGAAAAAGAAAAGTGCTTTTTTAGCAAATAGATAAATGTTTTGGACATTGAGATTGGTAAAACCTACATAAAGATCTTTAACTATAAGTACATTTGGCATACTGCAGCTATATCCCACTTAAAAGGTGCTTAAAGATTACTTCAAAGAGATGAGAATCAAAAATGACGAGGAGGACAAGGGCAATGGTTACTTAATTGCATACCCTTTGCCCATAAGCTGCCCTCCCCTGCATGTTGGAGATGACACAGGTGCAGTACTGGAATGTGAAAAGGACCATCTACTTGTGATATGTACTCCTTATGTTAAAAAACCTTCTCTCCTCTGACAGCCTGCTGGAAGATGACTTCTCATTGATCCACACTGAGTGTAGAACTGGTTGCCGACTATTCAGTGGCTTTTCTCCAGTTGCAGCTTTTGCCTTGCTCTTTATCTTCTCTCTCAGAGCCTTTCTACTTTCAAGAATCCACTCTCTGGATTTGACTGGATTATTGACAAATTATTCATCATAGAGGGAAGAGCTGATGAATGAATAATAACATTCACTCAGATGTATAAGATCTTATGAGTGAAGAAACACTACTCAAAATCTGTGTACTAGTTTGAAAACAAACCAGTGGGAGGCACCAAGTCAGAATAACAATTTAATGGGGAAATTAAAGAAAAGGGAAAAAAGAAAGACTAAAAAAAAAACACTGGTTCAAACTGACAGAGTCAAGATACAACCTGAGTCCCTGTTAGGCAGGGTGGTGGTAGCAGTCTGGTAGAATAGTGGTTGCAGTCCTCTGAAGCAGTGATCCTGTAGAAAAAAAAAAAAAAAAAAGGCCTGCTCTTCCTCAGAAGGTCCAGTGGTGGCTGTGTAGCTCCTGTCCTCTGGAGATCCAGTGGAGAAGGGTTGTCTCTGGTCCTCAGTCTCAGATTATATGCACGATGGGATGCTTGGTTCCTCCCTCTGGGTGGAGCATCTCACAATGGGGTAATGAGTCATGAGGCCAAGTGTTGATTAGGCTCGTTAACAGAAGATAGTCCGGAGGGAGTTATCTCTGAGTCATGCGGCAGGACAATGATGGGCCATTAACAGCAAGATAGTCTGGGGGGAGGAGGCAAGGAAACACTGCCCCACCTGATTTCCACAGCTCATGAGGATGGTAATAGAATACACTGCAACCCAGGACAATCTGTATCTTAAATTGTCCTGGAATTGACTTACATTCTTAATTGAGTTTAGCATTTACACACACACACAAAAGACTGACATGCGCCATGGTAAGGACCTCAAGAGTAAATGACTACATGCACAATTCCACAAGGTCTTTGCTCTGCTTGATCTAGTAATGATGCCATGAAGATTTTTTGCCTTTTCTTTTATACCCCTGTTATACCTTTTTTACAACTTCTGCATTCTTAGTGCTTTTTCCCTACATTCTTGGACTTGTTTGTCAAGCTGAGAGACTAAACATTTTAGAAGCTTCGTAGGTAGGGATCAGTGTGCCCCAGACCCCAAGGTCCTCTCCAGAACACATTCTGTAAACTAAGATAGAACCATCCAGGGGAAGGCTCCTTGGGGAGGGAGGCTCATTCAAGCCTCTCATTGGAGAATTTTTGATAGATATGCTAATTAGAAAACCCTATAATGTTATACCCGATCTTTTGGGGCCATTATTCGGCGGGGTGCATTTCGGTGCATTTGACCTGGACATGTGCACCTAAGGATCCTTAAAATAAATACCAAGGTAAAATCCCTTTTCCCCTTCTAACCGTGTATGACTTGATTTTAAGACCAGGAAAAACCATCAGTAAAATAACCAGCTTTGGATCTTTGCCTGTGCAGAATCCAGAGATAAATGCTCTACTATCATGTTTGTCACCAAGGCACAGCTGTCAGGGATTCAACCTCTAAATAACTTCATCTGGGAAAATGCATCTATACACCCACTGTTGGCATAAGCACCCCGTTTGACCTTTCCTGTGCAGAATTTAGCATTTTATATATGAATGATTTTAGTGAACAGCTGGTCAATGGGTTAGAACGGGGATTCATTTACTCACCTCTTAGACTTTTTGCCCATTGAGCTAGAAATTAGCAAATGCCTATGTCCTTAGCATTTTTATCTCTGAAAAAGCCAAGCAATTACAGTATTTTTCTTATTTCTGTCAACACAAAACATTTCCTTAGAACTCCAAATGGATATGGTACATCACAGTCCTTAGAGAAAGACATGTTCCCTGCTCAGGGAGAGTTGAAAACTGAAGTCATGCGTGACACACACACAAAACATTTTGGCCAGTATTGGACAACTTCTCAGAGCACTCCGGAAACACTGTTTATCACTCCTCCAGTTACTGCTTTAAATATCTTCTCAGGCAACAACAAGACTTAATTCAAGACCTAGAAACTACATTCTGCTCTGCAGCAGTGTCTTCCAATATCTGTGGCTTTTAGTCACCAGAACAAAGTCACACATCCTCTGGTCATGAAATAGTTGTTTTAGGATCACATGAGTACACCCTAACCCACTGCACTGGAACACCCATCTCAGTCATAGCACCCCTTTAGAGCTTAAGATTCTTCTGCGTTCTACCCTTTTGATACAAGAAAACAAGCTATAAGATGAAAGAGAAAAAATTGGGCTATTTCTTTCCTATTTATTTTGAGATTCTAAGTTTTTTGTTTTGACTTAGAGGACAGATTATTCAGACTATGAAATAGCTGCCAAATTTATCATGCATGGCATTTAGCTGGCAAAGGGTGTATTACTGCCAAATGCCTAACACACTGGGCATATTGTATTTGTACCATCTGGGAGAGTAAACAGTGACAGGAAATAACCACAAACAGGTGTTAATGTTAGCCCCTTAAGGGTCATTAATGAAGTATGGCATTGAAAGAGCCCACACACAAGTCCTGGCAACTGGAGAAGGTGGGATTCCAGAGAGTGTAAGAGAATATTAATTTGTCACACACAAAAAATCTGTTCTTGATTGTATCTCCTTGACATGTCCTTTTTCCTCTTGCCATACCACATCCTTCAGCTGTGCTCCTCTTGAATACTCCTTCCTTTTCCCTTTTAGGCAACAAGATCTATCCTTACCCCAGCCAGCCAAGATAAACACAGTCCTGAACTACTCATCTTTTTCAGAAAGCCTATCAGCCTCTAAAGACAACTCCATGCTTTCATGCATTCTTCAGAAAAGAAATACTATCTCAATTCCCCTTTAGACATTTTCAGAGACATTTCCACCTTCACTACAATAAAAGGCCTCTAGCTTCTACAAAGTGTGATCCATATCACACTACATCCCAGTTTCCCCAAGGTTGCTTCCCCTGTCCCAGAAGAGACCTAAAACGGGTGTGTGACCGTGACACTGCCTGCTTTTACAACAGTGGCACACAAATCCAGAATAGAGAAGGTCCAGATTACCACATGGAAATGCATGGGTACTGTGAGACAGTCTCATAGGTGAATCTATCCTGATAAATAACTAGTCACATCCTTTTGAAAACATCAAAGCAGAACATATGGAGTATTGCCCTTTATCTTCACAGAAGGTTACTAGATTTCCAAAGCAAATGCTAATACTTACACAAAGTCATTAAAAAAAAAAATTAACATTTTGGGTTAAAGTATAAAGGAAAACAAACTAATCTCCAGCTACTTCCCTACTCTCTGTCTCATCCTATGCAAAACCATAAATTTTCCCAAAAGGACCCTGTTTTCAGACAAACGTCACCTGGCTAATGTGTAGCGTTAATAATGCCTCAAAAGAACCTGAGAGACAGAAAAGACATACAAGGAAGAAGAGGCCATGGAGCCTTTTTCTTTAGGAGGCAGACCCTAAAACATGAGTTTCACACTGCAAAACTTCAGACTCTCTCTAATTCAGGCTATTAGTGTTACAAAGAATACTGGTGGGCATGTGAATTTAGCCATTCACTAATAACAAAGCCTAACTGCTGACTAGATTAAGTGTTTCCAAAGATACTCTCATTGATTCTGGCTAGTGTTTAAGAGTGGGAAAGGAGAATATTTTAAAGGCCAGAAAATAGTTCCCTTTGTTTATTTCTTTGTTTAAAGAGTACATGAAACACAGTCATAGATACACTTACCCAATTCAGGAGTTGACCACGAAATTAGAATGTGTAACAACTGCTAGCAGAGAATTGCTGTCACTGTTTAACTCTGCATGGTTATGTACAACACTCCCCACCTGCAGTCCTTGGGCTTTGCACCCAGTATGTGTCAGAGCACCACAGGATCAGAGACACAGCCATGCCAAATTCCATTTTGAGAGAAAAGAAAGTAAAAACAGTTGGAGAGTGTTTGGGCTTATTCAGAGGAGTCAATGGAGCTATGCCTGCAAAGTCCACAGCCCCAAACTTCCAGGAACTGGCAAGTGCCAAATGCCTTGTTGTTACTTGAATTGAAACAGATGCACACTTTTTCACACTGGTCATTTTCTAAACTAAGTATTTAAAAAAATTAAGTCCTTGCCTTTCTGTAAAATTGCAGCTCACCAGTTCTTCATTAATTATAACCATCATGGAAAGGAAACAAAATGGAATTTAAAGGAAATTGAATAAACATTTAAAGGGAGAAATATGTTTACATCACACCATTCCCCCAGTTCTGATACCTGGTTTATTTCCACTTCAAACAGTGTAAGATTATTCCTGCATCTATATTTTGGTTTTCTTCAGCTAATCGTACAACCTCTTCTCCATCTATGAAGTTACATTAAACTAAGGAAAATCAAACACACTGCAGAGTAAAATCTTCACAGACACTAAGAACACTTAGGTTTTGGAACTTGGCCCCTTTGCGCACATGCTACTCTGCTGTTTTTAAGCATGTGAGTATAGTCTGTTTTTCCAAACAGCCTCTGCAAAATTCTGGGTTTTGTTCTAGAGAACAGATGGTTTGGGAATGTTAGGAAAGCTATCCAGTAAATAAGGCTGCTGTCTCCAGAATCTCTGAATTATTTGTTGTAGGATCTGGAAGACTCAGAAAATTCGGCAAGAGGGGAATGACTGCACATCACAAATCTGGGAGAGTGGAGTGCCTAACTTTGGAGTGTTAAATTTCTTGCAATGTTATTAACTTTGCTCTTTTGCTTCAAAAATATAAATTCCAGACCATATGGATTCTCGTTTGGGGCTAAAAGAGCCCTTGCTTATGCATGTAAATTATTGACCCTTAACTAGATAAGCCAGTGCAGGAAAATATGAAACATATTTTGCCAGTGTATTTCAAAGTCCTTTTCTAGCCATGGAGGAAAGAATAGATTGGAAATCCCACATTCAACTTTCAAATTCTGGCAGAAAGAATTTTTTACCTGGGGGAATGTTTTTTCAACAAGCTCCTTATGCTGCTTTGCCCTGATAGTAGTGAGAGCTATCACAACTATCTGTTCTAGCATCTAATCTGGAAGAGGCACTCTACATACTCAGTGAGGGCAAGTACTGAAACATGCTCATCGTGGAAGTATGCTCTTGCTGATCTGTGGGCCTCACACTGGTATACAGGGCAGCCGGAAAGGTGTGACAGCGAATACAGAACCTTCAGTGCAAACTGAGATCTCTAGGCAAAATTTAGCTCAGGGCTCCAAAAAAGATTTTATTGAGCAAGCACAAATCAAGTTTTTAAAAAGGTACAACCTCACCAGATGGAGGCTAGAGAAAGCACCATCTGGCAAAAGAGCAATCTCCCTGCCACAGCAAGAACTTTTTCTACAAAGTATGCAGGTCTTCTCAATAACAACAAAGAATGTTTATTCCCCTGTACATATTCCCAGAAAAGGCAGAACTACTTGAGCTTAAACTTTAGATACATATCAGCCCCAAACAGATACATAACACAGAATATTTCTCCTCCTAAAGATGTGAACTTTCCGGCAACTGAGAACAGCATCTCAGAGAACAGTGGAGGTCATATTGGAAGTATGATGTAGCTGAAGAAACTATTCTTTCAAATAAAGCTTTTTCACAAATTGCCACTGGCAAAGTTTGTGTATTTTAATGAAATTTGTGATACACAATTTAAAATATGTAAGTAAAACAGTTAAAAGTTAGATACTGGAGTATATCTTAAAATAAGTTTAAGCAAAGAAAAAATGACAGTCGGCTTTTATGAAATTAGACCTTGTATATGCTGATGCAGAGATAAGAAATCACCAGCCTCATGGTGCATATTAATCAAGTGTTCCATTGGCAATGTGTTCTCTTTTTATCAATGTTTTGCAGTATTCTCTGCGCAGCCTTAATACAAAATAGTCTTTCACACAGACTTAAAATAAGCATTTTTCCTGTAAAGTAATATAGACTCTCTGCACAGAATTTGCTCCAAATTTCTCAAACAAGGATTAACTTTGTCCTCAGGAGATCTAGTCTTCTTGTTTCAACTGGCATAATTTTTTTAAGCCATTAGAAATCTTTTATCCATTCTAGAATAGCAATTAATTTTTTATGATAAAATATATCAAGTGTCCCTCAGAACACATTCACAAAAATATCTTGTAAATATTTTAAGCCAGCTGGGAGAGCACTAATTAAAAACCAGGTCAGAGTGATTCTCATAGAATTGGCCACATCAACTGAGATCTCAAACCCAAACTGTCTGAAATCCTACTTTATAGTTACGACAAAAAGCCTGGACTTACACAGTTATTGTGTAACTAGGGGAGATTCAAGCCAGACTAAGCAGTGACACCCAAGAAAAATCAAGACATACTGTTTTGTGAAGCAGCAGTTACTTCCCTCCTTTTGAAACTGACAGTCAAGGAGTCCAACTACACAGAAAAGAGAATGTGGGAAAAGGCAGAAAGGCCTGTGAGGGCTGATTTATCTGACAAGGTAAAATTCTTGTGTACATTCTTGTGTACTTGCAGCTGGTAAGTCAGCAATTCAGGTAAAGGTAGCCTAATTCTCCACAGTAACCAATACAGCAGTAAATTTTAAAGGAGCAAGAGTAATTTACTGTGGTACAGAATGGTATGAACAGGATTCACTGGTAATTGCCTCAGTTTATGGGCATCAGAACCAAGATACTCTCTTCTTCGCAGAGAGTTAAACTGTCATGGCAAAATTTAGACAAGAGCATGTGATGGCACAATGTAGAGAAATTTGAGCCAGTACTGTTTCTGCACAGTCATGAAGTAGAAAACACCAGTAACTATCATACACACCACTTGGTGAGCAAGAGGGGTTACCCTAGCTCTTACACTTGGCTCCCCTGTATGCAGAACCTCACACTGACAGAAGCCTTTCCAGACGGCAGAGTCCACTGCTAAAATCCTTAGGCCACACGACCTCATACACTGAAGACAAAAGATGTGACAAGGACAGACAGTCCTCTCCAGTCCTCCACTGGGTCAAAGAATACTAATTTTCACTTACAAACAACAATAACATGACATGAACCCGGCTGAAAACACGAAAACTAATCTGGATACATGGAATTGCAATTAGAACAGAACCCTTATTGTTCAGAAAGGCTGAATGCCTAGAAAAGAAACGTATTTTTGTTTAAATTCTGTCCTTAGTTACAATGCCACCTGGACAAAAGTTTAGCTAAATTAAACAGCCTAAGGAAACATCTGTATTCTGCTGCAGTACATCCAGAATACGCCAACAGCACCACTCTGTGGATTAACAGTGAATGTTCTGTAAACTCAGAAGTTGTGTTCCTAAGCCTTAGATCAATCACACTAAAGAAAAATGCAAATACATTTATATGTATACATATACACTGAGTATTTTGGTGGTATAAACCTGGCACCACTAGAATGTAATGAGTTATCTTACTTTTACAGCAGTGTAATTGTGAATATGAACTGGCTTGCTCAGGTCATGTACGTGGCATGCCTTCTACTCATTTCACATAATTTCTTAGAGTATCAGTGAGAGAGGCTGCATGTGCTGAATCCGTAACAGATGCCTTACACTGTACCAAAATGAGAACTTGACTCTGAATCCCATCCTAGATTTACACCTATAGCTTCTCTTCAGTAGTAGCTGCAGCAGAATCCATGAAAGGCTGATGAAAGTACTGTAGGAAATCAGTAAGTTTAAATAGTTAAGCCAATCTTCCCTGGGTCTGAAAAAAAAATGGGCTAAAAGGAGCTTTGCTTCCAGGTCCGGGAAGAAATCAGGGCTGAGACTGGGGGATGAAACTGTGGGGGACCCATAGAGCTTCATCCTGGGCCCTGTGCTCTTCAACATCTTGGACACAGGAGTGGAAGGGATACTAAGCTCACAGACGATACAAAACAGGGAGGAGCTGTTGACTCCTTTGAGGGCAGGGAGGCCCTGCAGAGAGACCTCAACAAATTAGAGGACCTGGGCAATCCCCCACCATATGAAGTACCTGGGACAGGGCAACCCTGGATGTATGGACAGACTGGGGAACAAGATGCTGGCAAGCAGTGCCATGGAAAGGGACCTGGGGGTCCTGGCAAGCTGAACCTGAGTCAGCAGTGCCCTGGCAGCCAGGAGGGCCAACCCTGTCCTGGGGTGCATCAGGCACAGCATCGCCAGCCGGGCAAGGGAGGGGATTGTCCCACTCTGCTCTGCACTGGGGCAGCCTCACCTCCAGTGCTGGGGGCAGCTTTGGGTGCCACAATATAAAAAAAGATATTAAACTATTACAGAGCATCCAAAGGAGGGCAACAAAGATGATGAAGGGCCTTAAGGGGAAGCTGTATGAGGAGCAGCTGAGGTCACTTGGTCTGCTCAGCCTGGAGGAGACTGAGGACAGACCTCATTGCAGACTTAAACTTTCTTGTGGGGGGAGGAGGATGGACAGGCACTGATCTCTGTGGTGACAGTGACTGGACCTAAAGGAATGGTCTGAAGTTGTGTCAGGGGAGGTTCAGGTTGAACATTAGAAAAAGGTTCTTCACCCAAAGGGTGGTTGGGCACTGGAACAGAATCCACCAGGGAAGTGGTCACAGCACGAAGTGGTCTCAGGCAAAGGGTGTGACTCTTGGGGCTGGTCCTTTGCAGGGCCATTTGGATTCAATGATCCCTGGGGGCCCCTTCCAGTTTATTCTGTGGTTCTGTGAACGTGAGCAACTACAAAATTTTATGTGCAGACTGACTGTCTCCCACATCGGACACTTCAGCCTGACAGCCAGCTGTCTGGACTCAAGATTGAGTTGAACAGATGTCAGCCAGTAATCCCACCTGATGGAGTTCAGTGGAATATAAGAAGTATTTCCTACTTCTCCATCTCTAGCTACAGCAGTTTTAAGCAGTGAGTCCACCAGAAATGAGTGCAGGGCTGTGTGCTGTCTTGATACAGTCTCTGTGCACCTCAGGGTGCACTTCGCACCAAAAACAGAAGGGGTGGCTACAGTTGTTACAAGGTTGTACTTTTCTGAACAAATCTTACCACCTGTGCCATGCACAACCTGAGTTCACAGAATTGTAGAATATGCTGAGTTGGAAAGGACCCACAAGTATCATCAATTTTAACCCCTGACCCTGCACAGCACCATCCCCAGAGTCACACCATGTGCCCGAGGGCATTGTTCAAATGCTTCTTGAACTCTGTCAGCCTCAGTGCTGTGACCTGGGGAGCCTGTTCCAGTGCCCAACCACCCTCTGGGTGAAAAATTCTTTCCTAATATCCAACCTAAACCTTGCTAACACAGCTTCAGGCCATTCCCTCAGGTCCTGTCACTGGTCATCAAACGGGCTCGAGCACCTTGAGAAACCAGTGCAGAAATAATTCTTGAGCACGTCTAAATTCTGGGTGTCTATCAAGTGCAGAGTCTACTCATGTATCATTTAAGGGGTGATTATATCTTGGGGTCCCAAGATCACAGGCAAAAATGACAGGAAGGAGAAGCCATTGTACCATTAATCATACACAGCATATTAGTTTCTGTCTGTAAGTGTGAAGGAAACAGGCGCAAAAAACAAACAAAACCAACCAACCAAACAAAAAAAACACCACTAGTACTTTGTTTAAATTGTTAATTTCTATTCTCTCGGCTGAGCTTTTCCCCGCCACAAACGAGTCTCCCCAGCTGGCTCTGGCACGCGCTGGTCCGGGCGGCGCGGAGCGAAGGGGGAAGAGGGAGGGCTGCAAGTGCGGCATGTCCCCCCTCTTCCCCCTTCGCTCTCCGCCGCCCGAAGCGCCCTTCGCCTGGGGCAGGTGCTTGGTAGCTACACAGCACTCCCTCAGCTCCCAGCGCACGGCAGCGCAGCCTAAGCCCCTGTCAGGAGGGTCTGCGGGCGCCCACGCCGGCACTCCTCCCTCCCCCTTCGCAGCTCGCCCGCCGCCATTTTAAGGCCTGTGAGGAGAGCCGAGGAAGCCGCTGCCGCCCTCGCTTTGTCCTCACAGGCGGAGCGGACGCGTCACCGGCTTGGCGGCTCCGATGGCCGGCTTTTTGTTTCTGAGTTCTGTCTTGGTTGTTAAAATTAAATAGTGTTATTTCTTGTAGTGGCGCCCGTCCTGCGTTAGTATCTGGTCTAAAGGCAGCAGTGAGCTCCTCACTGCAGCTTGCCTGAGGAGGGCAGCACGTTCTCCATGTGCTGATGTCATCTTTGGCGTTCCCTCCAGGTTTTGCAGTTTCTTAATAAGACGGGAAGAAGGGGGGGGAGCCACGGGGACGTACCAGCTTTCTGGATTTCTCTGTGTCAATCAGTCTTCAGGTTCTTTTTTGGATTTCCTCTGAACTCCTTCCTATTCAGTATGAGAACAAGATTAATCCTGTTCAGGATCAAGACACAAGAAACTTCCGCAAACTCTTACTACAGTAAGAGGCTATTTCCCTCTTCCATCCATGAAATGGACAACTCAAAACGGAGTAATTTTTGTTTCTGCAGATTTTTTGTAATACAACAATACGTTCAGTTGAGATTTGGAGAGGAATGTGAAGCACAATGAGGGAGAAGACCTCTCCCTCAGAGAAGCAACTCCTGAAATAAACGGATTTTCATATTGGGCTTCCTCATGTAGACAAGAAATTTTTCATTAACCAGGCCAACTGTAATTACTTTAAATGCAATGGCTAGTTGTTCTTAGGTATCTAAGGAAGGAGGACTAGTAAGTCAGTGAAACCCACCTTGTCTCCCCAGGGAGTTTCGGACCATTCAGTCTGTACAACGTATGTGTATGCAGAAGCCATGTGACCAACCAAATGTGAAAATTTATGGTAAGGTCTTAGACATTGTCGCAGTTACAGACTTACTGAACCTATTGCTATTAAAGTTCAGCCACTCTTAGCCATTTATAAAGCATCTGTTGTGCATAACAAATACCTGCAAGTGGCAAGGCAGACCAGAAAACAATTTCCTGTTAGCATACAACGTGAAATGTCTGGGCTAGAAATCTCAAGCAGGCTGTATAAAGATCGATTTCAGTGAATGGCTCAAGCAAGTCATCTTGCAAACTCATCTGTAATTTCCAACCCATACCCCTCCTCTGTTATCTTGCCATACTGTTCAAGTTCCTACTTTGCTTTCAGTATTATAACCCCAAGTGTATTCTGTGCTACTTGCAACACCACCATTTCTTTACAGCCTCTAATTAAAGATCCCTCTGAATAAAGCCTTCTGCTTGAACAGTTAAGAGTGCCCCTTTGAAAGGCCTCTTTTGTGGGTGACCATCTTGTGGATCACAACAAAGACAAGGCACAGCAGAAAAGACACTGTTTTACTTTGTAGCCACTTCACTTGTTTCTGTCTCAAATTAATTAGCACTGCTCTGTTTTCAAGCGTAATAACACTCTGGTGAGGTGAATGGAGCTTTTGGGGAGTAAAACTACAGCATACCCTCCCACCAGCCTTGAGCAACAAAGCAGACTACAAATAGTGGTAATTAGAGGTGGTAGGTGATTGGGGGTGAGGTGGAACTCAGGTGAATAGGACTGTAATTCACAGACACAACCCCCAGCCTCCTGAAGTACTGGCATTTATATTATACATTATTAAGAAGGAGGTTCAGAATGATCCTCACATTGGTAAATTGTGAGTGAAATACCACTTACAGTTATTTTGTCTGAAAAACCCCCACATTCTAATCCATGTGGGTTTTTCACTTGATAATTGTTTCCTGATGACTGTTTCTTTTTCTTCCTATGCTTAAAATTTCCCCTGTATCCCTGAGCACCTTAGCATACGAATATCTGCATCAGTGGAGAAGAAGCTACATCAACCTGAGTGCATATGCTGGTGTTCATATTAGAGCTGCTGAGTTTTCTCCATGAATTAACTGCTCTTGAAAACAGTGCTACAGCAATGTACAGGCAGAGACTATATTGAAAGACTGCCGAAATCCAAGGCCTACATCTATAGGGTTGTACGGGTCAATACCTTATGCTTGTGGCATGAGCGTCATAGAAACAAGTTGCCCTGGAGATACCCCAGCTTCTCTGACGAGCGTTCACCCGTGGAGCAGCTCTTTTGGAACCCTCCTGAGAACAATTCTCTTCTTTCTGTTGCCATTATTCTTCATGTCTTGCTCACAGAAGCTAATGTGGGTATAGCACAGTGAGTACTGCAGCTTTCATTCATCCCAAAGGCAATCATCTCTGTATTCTCTTTGAGTAAATCTCCAGGGATGCATAAGTTCACCATAATTTGCATTTACTCATGAACAGCATCCCTGTAGGGTTATTGAAATTGCATGCTATATTATTTGAGTCATCATAGCTGTAGCTGAAGGCCACAAAACTCAAAAGGTTGCTTGATATTGGCTCTTGGCCCTCTTGCCTTGTGTCAAATTTAGCTGTAAAATATATAAATGTGCAACAACTTTAGGCTACAAATTAATTACACTTCTCCTTTTCAGATATAAATAAGAACAGGAATCGACCTATGCATTTTATTGTCCTGTCCTCCATGTGTAAGTAACCTTCTGGGCAGGAAAATGTATGTGAAGTATAAGCTTCTCTCTGAGGCTTTGTTTTTATTTTCAGTGTGAGTACCTGTGTTGCACTGATTCGACTTGAGAATATGACTGCAGGATGTTTCATATCAAGTTAAAGGGAATCCTGGAGTAAATTTAGTTGTAGCAGGACAAGGTTTTGAAGAATGTCAAAACTCTCTGTGCAAGGAGACAGAAAATAGTCATGTTTGTATGGTCAAAAGCAACCAGTGCAACTGATCAGTCTGCATACTGAGTGCTCCCTCTGTCCCCACTGATGGCAAACAACAGAAATCAAGATGGATCTTTTTTTCTCTCAGAAAATTAAAAGGAAAATAATGACCCTGCTGACAGACAGTTTGTGAAGAATGAGAATAGTGAAGCACAACATATTAATTATTCAAGATAAACTGCTCACTCTGCTCTTTCAGCAGGCACTGTCTTCTCCTACTCCTACTCTTTTTTGCTCTGCCTGCATCTGCCTGAAGTCCTGACTGGACAATGGTGCAACTGACCCCACTGAAACATTTTCCATCCACCTGTGCTTGTTGCATTCGTGGTTTAATACGCAGCATGTTCATCATTCAGCATTTTTTGTGCTTGCCTGGTGTCTACAAAGGCAAGATGCTGAGAAATGTGGAAAATAGAAGAGCACAACTGCAGGGAGTGGGGGGTGGTGTGGAGCAGGATCACCTCTGTCAAGATGCAGCTGGCAAAATCTTGTGGAGCCTGATCAAGCCGTACATTTAAACCCATACATGTGTCTCAAGAACTTCAGGGGGATAACCTGTGTGATTATGTTTATTCATATAATTAAGGGTGTATTAGGTTCTTTAACTTCTTTATAATCCAATAAAGAAATTTAAATATTTGGTAAATCTTTGGCTGTAGAAAAAATCCTACAACCTAGCTGTTTGTCTCAAAAAGCAGTGACTGATGCTTATGTTCTGTAGTTGCTCCCTAAAGGCCGTTATCCATCAGCACAGAGTTCAGCACAGTCAAATGAGAGACTCGCAGTTTGGAACTGTTTCTGAAAAACCATGCATGATCATCTCTTCCCTTGACCAGCTAATATAACTGACCCCAGCCATCTCTCTGTTGCTGCCTGTCCTTGCCACGTGGCCTGTCAGCCGTGCATGATATGAAACAGTATATGAGCTGACACCCAGTCTGGGTGTGTGTCTCTTCAGCAGCATCACTTGAAGGAGCTACTCTGGCCATAAGACTTCTGTTTATCTTCCAGGTACAGATACCTCTGTGGTCATGCTGCACGTTGCGCTGCAATTTCACTGTTTGTGCCTACAAATAATTTGCTTTCATTTCTCCCTGTGAAGCCAGTCAGCTCTAAGTTTGCATGTTACAAGATAAACTCTGGCTTGAATGTGATTATTACTTGCACCAGGAGAGATACCAGTGTACACTACAATTATGAAAGTAACAGATCGCTATGTGCTGAACAAAGACTTAACCTCCAAATTGCTAGTTGCACCAGATGTATTTAAGATTACTACAAGTTGTTTTATTTGTTTGCTAGTGGTTTTTGTTTTTAATCTCAGAGGTTCTAAATCTCTGAATAAAACCAAAGTGGCCATATTGATTTCTCAAGTGTTACCACACTTTCAGAAAAGGATTTCACAGACTGTTTCCGTGTTTCCAGGCAACCTTGCTGAGAAGAAAGATAAATTGAACATTGTGCTAACAGATTGACATAAACTTTGACAGCTATTTTTAACAAATGTGAATCTAAAATACTGCGCCAAACAGCTTCATTCAAAATCTGTGATCTTGGCTACTATAATACCTCTAATTTTTTCTTTTCACTTTTTCCTGATGCACACAAATTCAGAAAGCCATCCAGATCTACAATGATTGGCAGAGTGATATGGGCAGGCACGGTGCTTGTTAAAAAAATACCTCTGACGGCTTCTTCCCCAAGTTGAGAATAGTCTGAGCTAAAAAGACAAATTGACTGTGGACCTGAAGATAGGTAAGAGAAAGCATGTCTGGAGAGAACAGAAATACTGAAATTTAGTTATTTTTGTCTTTTAAAGACACTCTGGAGCTCAGTGCCTACACAAGTGTGATCAGTCACAGATAGAGATAGGGGAACAACTGTTAGCCCATTGTCAAGATCAAACAAAAGTCCTGCTTCCCTCCAATGCACAAGAACAAACATCAGTAGGTGATTCACTACACCCATGTGATTGTGCCCAAAGAGACCCAAAGAGCAATTGTTTGTGGGTAACTGACTGCAAGCCTAGTCACCACTTCTTGACCTGTCCAATGGACCTGGCAGGGCAAAACGGGGATCAGGATTCTCAGTTGAGGCTAAGCTTCTCTGAGTTTTGTGACAACTAGAGCATTGTCTCATATGAAAGTATGAGCTAGTACAGTATACTATCCTATATTCAAAACAGAATAATGAAACATAGTACAATATTTTATTCTGCTGAACATTTGATTCAAAAAGGTCGGTGGAATACTACATATGGTACCTTAGTGTGACTCTGGTGGAGCAAGAATTTCAGCTCAGGTAATCACCACCAAAACAAGTGAGTCTGATTCTATTCCTTCTCTACTGAAGGCAAACTTCCCATTAAGTAAACTTAATTAGCACCCAATGAAATTTTGTATCTTCTCTATGCTGCTTTACTTAACTTTTAAGTCTAGCTAGGGAACAGTAAGATAAACACTGAAGGCAAATGAGCTAATAAGGGTTCTGCTTGGGATCAGGAGTCAGTGAAGATAAACTTCACAAATTTGCCAATATGTTTCTCTTAATGTCTGATATATTTTCTCCCTGGTTTTGGTTTGTTGTAGTAAAATCCCTGAACTTCAATATTTCAGTGTCTTACCTTTACCTCAGATGTGTTGGCAGAAATCTGCCTTTGGCCTATTGAAAAGCAGTTGTGCCCTATTATGTGTGTCATGTTTTGGTAGACATTATCTACAAGGCTTACATGCTGAATAATACTTCAGAAACTAAGGTTCTTGTTTCTGAATTGCTGTGTGCTCTGAACAATGACACTGGATGGTGTACAGGTCTCCTCTTCCTTCTCCTGATGCAGCAATTCTCAGCTGCAGGTCCTGGCACTCGGATGGGCCTGTGCTTCTAGTGTGCAATGATTCTCCACCAAGCTCCCTCAGCTGGGGGGTAGTGGAAGCTGCTCCTAGGGTCCCATCACTGTTAATACATTTTAATTGAGAATTGGTTTTTTTTCCCACCTCCTTTTTTTCCATGTTCAGCAGTAGTTTGCTCATAGTATCAGAGTGTTACATCTTGATCTTTTTCTTCTCTTCCCCCCCTATTTCATGGAAACTAATTTAATGTAATTGCTTCCAAGTAACAGTGATTGAGCGAATGTCTAATATGACCATCATTAAAAGGAACATGTTCTTCATTATTACAAGAGGAAAACACAAGGCTATCTTTTAGCCCTGGAGAATTTAAACCACTTAAAATAAGGGTCAATTTGGTGGCTATGGAAACTGTAACTATTCTGCTCTCTAATAGCAGGGTTGTACCAGGCTGTCAAGTTGGCTGGATAACTGCATCCTAATGCTTACCATGCTTCATTAATGAAAGCAGAACAGAAGTGTAAGCCAGATGTGGGGGCATGTACTTTGGCAGTCCCTTCAAATGATAGCTATCTAAGAAGATAAGAGCAGCAACACTTTTGATGCTATTTAAGAGTACTGTTCTTACAATGATCAATACATGAATTCAGGAATGAGCACTCTTGTTTAAGTGGTAGGGCAGTATGAGCATCTATATCCATGAGTTGTCTGCATGTGTGCTACAGAAAGGGGTTTCATTAATCTTAGCAGAATATTGGATGTCATTTACAAAAAGCTGTGCTCTCATGTGAACGTGGAAATATGGGGTAGCATATTTATGCCTTATATTAAGTAAAAGTGAGTATCATGTTCTTTCACAGGTCAAAATAGAAACTGACAATCTGTTAGTTGTTTTTAATACTGGGGGGAGGTTTTACTTTTTTCTGTAAAATTTTAAAAGCTTTCGAAAACATTCTAAATGCAAAATAGTTCTTTTCAGTAGTATAATTTTAATTTTCAAAACATAAAAATAACTTGTGAGGAGTTGGAAGTGCAAAAATAAGCTTTATTCTTCAATGTTAGTGCCCCCATGGACAAGACGACATGGTCTTTAACATGCAAAGCGTAGCCATTAGACAATAGCAGGGAAATTGCAAAGGCAAGGGAGACCTTTCCAGTCTGTGGGAACTCCTCTTCCCATATTTGGTATTAACTCATACATGCAGGTAAGTAGAACCCAAGGCCTCCCAACTCTACATTTTGATTTTAGAATATGCAGCCTCACTTTAGACATCTATGTGTTCAATCCACAATTAAATACATACTGGTCTTAGCCTTCCGTGGCATGGGTTGTTCATAGCTCACTTTTAATGCCTGCGGAAGTTACTCATGGCTCTTAAATAAAAATCAAAGTGCATGGAAAGTTCAGCAGCCCAGTGGTACCCAGGACAGGTGACCCAGGTGCGCTGGAGTGCTGGATGGCCTATGTCCCACCCCTTAGCAACACTTCATTAAGACAGACTTCTTCATTTTAGAGAATTACAAGTGCCACATTGATGCTTCAATGCTTCATTTGCTGTAAAGATGCTTCAAGTGGGCCTATTTCAAATAATCGATTTGATGTATGTAGGAAAACCATTTTTTTCTTGCACTATACTGTCCCTGTCAGGAATAAAGAGGCCAGTGGGTGGCAGAGCAGCACATCAAAGGGCAGGAATCAAGTAGCACTGGTGGAGAATGGGGGAGCTCAGGCTGTAGCAGAAAGTCTCACATGAAACGTGATGCTTAAATGCATCTATGTGTCCGGGATTCAGAGAAAATGGTACTTTGCACTGAGCATCCAGGTTGTTTCTTCATTATTCTAAAGACAGCTGCCTAATTTTTACAGAAATTGGAATTTTTTAAGTATAACTCATGGTTTTAAGAGAATTTTCTTCTTTCCATGGTTTACCTGCTAATGTGAGAAAGAGACAGGCGTAATAGTAAGTTTCCTAACAATCTAAGGCAGAAAAATATTGTGAGATACTGTTTAAGCTACTGATGAGTTGTTGTATTCAGCATAGCGTGAAGACCCCTCTCCATAAGACTGTACAGACAGTCTTGGATTTCTTTGTGCTGGGCAGAGTGGATTAAAGGTTTTCAGAAATATTGTCACTGGAGCATTAGATGTTAAATTAAGTACTGATTTCCATGAAATTAATTCAATTTTTGTGTTAAACTCTGAAAATACTAATTTTTAGACACTCTCATCTATATAGCTGCAGAAGGGATATTTTTGGTGGAAATAATGTTTTTCACTGGTTAAAAAAATAACAAACCCCTGCTCTAGCTTCAAAGCTTAAAATATAAGCATTTCTTTCATATCTTTACCACAGGCAAAGACTTCCTTCACCTCCCTAGTTCCATGGAAAATAATACCTTAAGTCACAGTTTGTCTTTTTCTTTCTTCCTCTTGCTTAAATACTTTTAGTTCTTCTTCCTACTGTTCTTTACCCTGAAATATGTGATACCTGGCAGTGTGTTTAGTAGCAGAAAGGAAGAAGTTCAGTAGAAAGACTGAACTGGATGCATGTACCAGTCCGAAATGCTTTTTAAGGGAATGAGAAAAAGCACCTTTTCTTCCACAAGATCATTTAACAGAGGAGTCTATTCTGGTTTGGAGGAAAATCAGTACTTAAGGAAGTAACAGAGCTACCTTTCTGCGAGGTGGAACACTGACATTGTCCTGAACTTTTCTGTGCAAAAAGTGAAGAACAGTATCTTTACCTTACCCTATACCTCTAGACAATTGCAGTACATAGGGTACAGCTGCAGTACACAGGGTGCAGTTCTCAAAGCAAGACTGTCCAGGTGCAAGTGGAAAATGCTACAAAAATTCCATTTGTAAACTAAATCATCCGTGAAAGCATGTCTTAGTAAAACAATTTCAGTAATGCTAAGGTGATTCTTACCCAAGATTTGTTTCTCAAGGTTGTTTCAGAACATGGAGGATACTAATTTTTTAATTTCCAGTGTCAGAACATGTCTGTTTTCAGTAATCCATGCATTGAGAAATCCACTTACAGAGATCATTGTGACTAAAATACACAAGTGTTCTTGGAAAGCAGCTGTGCCATGCAAGTGTCTGTGCTATATATTTAAACTGCAACAGGAATTCCTAATTTCTCTGAAGTTCTTCTAAGGAATAGTTATGAAATATGGAAACAGATTTTTCTGGTTTGAGATAAACAAGAATTATATATCAGATAGGAATCAGCAAAATAATAAAAAATACTATTAAAACCCTAAGGATAATAATAAAAGATCTGTAGGTAGAACATCACATATTTTATCATATCATATTTATTATATTAATTTTCTGAAGGAAGACTGGATTGTATGACCTTGTCTGTTTCACACAGTTAGAGGTGCAATGACAGCTCTGAGGGCAGAATTGCTGTGGAAGACCCTTAACAGAACAATGCATATTGATGACAAAAAAAACGGGGACAGTCTAAAACACATATATTGATATTTTTGCCTGGGCAGAAGTCTCCTTGTCACTCTTGACTGACAAACCAAGTGCACTAAGGCATGGCTGATTCATATCCAGTGGAAGGATGCTGTTTTAGAATAAGCAGGTCCCCCAAAGTCCTATGAGAAGGGAGACACAATTTGCTGGTTAAAAACCTACAGGGTCTGATCTGCAGTTCAGCTAAAGAATTTTATGCCAACTGCTTTCACACTCTTAACACAGTTAGCATACCTTACAATGAAGCACGTAAAGAAAGAAAGTGTGCAACCTGAAGCCAGAAAACAATACTATCTCAAAATACATGTTTATTTAGTAGTGCAATCACATTGAAAAGATTGACATAATAGAAATGTCCCCTGTAGTATACTGTGACTTAAAAATTATTTGTATATCATCAGCTGCTATTGCCATTGGCAAAAATATGTTGTCATGACACTTCAGTTGTCCTTTTTCATTATCTTACTGCTTTTTGGTCATTTAAAGAACCTTCAATAAAAAAATAAACAAAAACAAGCTCTGTACCATAATAGCACACTACACTTCATAAATTTTGCACAGATATTCTTTGATTAACCCATACAGCAATTTCAAAGACAAGTAATTACTTGTATCATTTGTTGTTCCAGAATGTGTAGAATCTGAGCAGAACATTTTAATTACTATCTGAGGCCTTCAGTCTCCAGTTTGCAATATGTCCACTGCTTGTATATCCAGTTTATCAAGACTGGAGATGCTCATAAAAAGAATTCTACACATTATATATTGGAAACTTAAGAAGTTTTGTATGTAATGCACCAAATGAGTGTGGAAGGCTGCCTATGATTTGTTTTAACTCTAGGTTATGAAAGCCAAGATATGAGCCCCATAATTCCTATAGCATTCTTGTGTGTATTTTGTCATCTTTCTGAGGACTAGCATTTTAACCTGTATTTTGTAAACTGAAAAAAAGAGCTCTCTTTCCAAAAGCAGAACAATAGCAGCTATAAAAAGTCTAAAATGTTCTTCACCTTAAATTATAACCCTTAATAATCAGCACATACAGCTCTTCATTTAACCTTTCCTGTACTCTGTCATGTGAAATGCAGAGGATAAACAGAATTGCCTTTATGTTTCAGTAAACTTACAGTAAGTTTCCCCAAGGCTGTTGACTAGCCAGTCTGGAATATTAAAAACAAACTGCTGTGTGACACAGAAAACAGATTCAATAGCTTTTGTCAGCTAACAGTCTGCAACTAAAGTCTACTGCAGTGATCCTGTTGAAGGACTTGCAGAAAATTGTCACTTGGATCTGGGCAGCAGTATTAAAAGGGACAACCGTGGAAAGAGCAATCTACAATTTTGGTAGCTGTTTCAAGAGCTGGGTTTTGTATGTCAAACCAAGCCTAGTTTACATCTACAGTAGTACATAAAATTGGCCAGGGACCATTCTCTGGCATTGAGGACAACAGGCATGGCTTGCCTTAAATCCTTACAGCTAAGCTCTTTTATCCTATGGAGTAGTTTATCTTCATCTATCGAGTCCCTCTAGAGAAGTTAATGTCCTAATATATTCTTTGCCAAAATATTGCTTTGGAAAGGACTAGCTGGTGGCAGACAGCTCATGCCACTACCCAGACACACCTGCCCCAGCCTTGTCCTTTCTACTAAATTTGGGGCAGCTTTTCCACTCCAGTCCCACTCTGTATGTGAATATAGTGTATAGAGTGGTTGCAACATAGGATAGTGAATATAATATAGTGTTCCTTTGTTTTTCTTTTACTTTTTTTTAAAAGTGTAAGCTAAAAGACTTAGTGTGAAAAGGAGCAACACCTACTAATCTTTCAATTTCTAACCTTTATAGTCAGACTGAATGTCACAAAAATGGCAACAAGAGCTTTTCAAAACATTTCCCCAGGGTAGGAGCTACTTGACTTTAAAGAGCGAGAGTGGATATCTTTTCCTATTAAAAAAACTCAAGGCAATCTTGTGTTACAGTGGGGATTCTGTAACACAATGCACCAAACCAGGAGTCCCGTGGAAAGGAAATATCTATGGACAGATTCTTGGTAGATGTTTCAGAGATGTTTATTTCTCCAGCCGCATGGCCGGGATCTGCTGAGGAACTGCTACAGTCACAGGACCCGAGGGTCCTTGCCCGCGCAGGGAAACACAAACCAACCAATGGGAAACGAGGCTGACCAGGGGCAGGGAAACCCCGTGACTCCCCTCAGGGCCCCTCTCCCAGGGCTACATGGCAGGGGGAGGAGACCCCGACATTTCACCCATTTATTTTTAACAAAAAGAGATTTAAAACTTAGCATTGAAAACAACTGGATAAACATAATAAGAACAGTTTCAAAACAAAACAAGCCACCCACTTGAGTCTTTAAATGTCCAAACAGATTCTGTGGAACATCTTAGGGCTGACAGAAGGGAGACAGAACTCTCTGAGCATGCTTTGTGGGGAAACTGAGGCAGGAGAGGGTTTAATTTCTTCCCTCCCCCTTTTCATCCCCCCCTCAGCATTGGAGAGGAATTGTAGGGAAAGGGAGTTGTATAGGGAAGACATGGAGTGAAAAACAGAATAGGAATAAACTGGGGATGGGGTAAACTTAGGAAAGGGTTCATATTGGGTATAGGGTAAAAGGGGAAAGTAGGCTGTGAGTAGGGAAGTTTCTGGGATGGATATTGTTTATAATTTTGTGCATAACGGCTGCCTTTGACTGGAATACCTCCAGGCCCAGTAACGTTTCCTGCTTGTAAACCCTTCTTTCCTTGTACTCTATCAAATTGCACAACTTCCCCATCTCCTACACTTTGCAAGTAATTTTTAGGGTTATTCCTTTTAATGGCAGTTAAATGGATGAATAAATCTTCCCCTGTATCATCTCGTGTTATAAATCCATAGTTGTTTTTTACATTGTACCATTTCACAGTTCCTGTGATTTTCGTTGCTACAACTTCTCCTATGACGTGTTTGTTGTGGCTGCTGGTCCCGCGTGACTGCTGGTCGCCGACTCCGATGTCTCGGCCGGGCCCCAGCGTTGCGGCTGCTCCGCGCCCTCTGAGCGGCGCTGCTCTGCCGCGTGTCTGGGCTCTGTGCGGCCCCGAGTTGCCATCGCCGCCGGCCCTGTGCCCTGTGAGTGGTTCTGCTCCACCAACTCCACGCTGCTTTGAGAGCGGCCTCGTTTCGGCTCGGCGCTGCGCAGCTTCTCGTGTCGCTGTGGAAATCGCTGCATCTCGCTCTACGGGGCTCTCCGAGCCGTGTGCCCAGAGCGGCCTGCCACGCCGAGCCCCGGTTCCTGGCCGCTCATGGCCCACGACACCCGCAGCGCCTGCAGCATCGCTCCCTCACTCGCGGTCGCGCGGCCAGGGACCCCGAGACAGAAATGGGGTCCGATGAGCGCGTGCTCCCGAGGGGGCTGGGCGCATCCAGCACAGGCACCTCCACCAGCACGGCTGCAGTCATGCGCTCTTGGGATGGCGGCCGTGCGGCCTCAGCCACAGGACTATGGCCATCCTTTGCTTTAGGGGTAATGGGACCGTATAAATGCTCCTGAATAGCTTCACTGACCCCGAGGGATCCACGCAAGGGTTCAATCACTAATGCATGTTTTGTTTGATCCTTCATCTCCAACAAGATCTCATGCCAAAAACTCTCGTGATAAGCTCCAGGATTTTCAGGAGGATTAATATCAAAAAGTAAGTCTCAAGAAATATAGAAGAAATTTTTGAAAAGCCAGTTAAAAAAATGTTCTGGATCTCCCAGAACAAATACTTTCTTCTTTTGCTGTTCAAGGATTCCTTTAACTTCTAGATACATTTCTTTCTGTGACTCAGAGAGCCACATTTCCCAAGATTCTTCCATAGTCCAGAGAGAATATCCAAACCAAGGTGAGAAGAGAGAGATTTAGAGTGGTTTTTTACTCACAAATTTTTTGTCCTTAGGGATCAGTGTCTTGCCAGCAATTCTCTACCATTTGTTACAGCGGGGATACTGTAACACACAAACCAGGAGTCCCGTGGAAAAGAAATATATATGTGGACAGATTCTTGGTAGATGTTTCAGAGATGCTTATTTCTCCAACCACATGGCCGGGGCTCTGCCAAGGAACTCTCTCAGTCTGGACTGAGGGTCCTTCCCCGCCCAGGGGAACACAAACCAACCAATGGGGAACGAGGCTGACCATGGGCTCAGGAAACCCCGTGCCTCCCTTCAGGGCCCCTCTCCCAGGGCTACATGGCAGGGGAAGGAGACCCTGACAATCTTGCACAATTTTAATATATTAAATCAGAATCTTGTGAACATGTAGACGATTTCAGATGGGGATAGGGGGTCCTGTGTACTAAATTCCAGCCCTCTGACTGTAGACGTATTTCCCTCACCTCTTCAGATCCTTAGAAATAGTCCCTAAATCTGCAAGACTAAAATACTGATAATAGAATAGAATAGAATAGAATAGAATAGAAAATTATATTTCAGGTGGAATGGACCTAAACCAATCATCTAGTTCTACTGCTGACCAATTCAGGGCTGAACAAAAGTTAAGCAAATTATGAAGGGCCTTTTGTAAATGCCTTCTAAACACTGGCAGGTTTGGGATATTAGCCACTTCCTAAGGAAGCCTGTTCCAGTGTTTGACCACCTTCTTGGTAAAGAAATGGCTCCTGATGTCTAGTCTGAACCTCCCCTGATGCAGTTTGAACCATTCCCACATCTCCTGTTGCTGGATGCCAGGAAAATGCAAGCACTTCCTTCTGCATGTCCCCTCCTCAGGAAGCTGTACAGAGCAATGAGGTCACCATTTCAGCTCAGCCTCCTTCTCTCCAAACTAGACAAACCCAGAGCCCTCAGCTGCTCCTCACAGGATCTTCCTTCCAGCCCTTCCACCAGCTCTGCCGTCCTTCTCTGCACCATTCAAGGACCTTCCCGTCCTTCTCAAACTGTGGGGCCCTGCACAGCACACAGGACTCAGGGTGAGGCCGCACCACGGCTGCATCCAGCAGGATGATCCCGATCCCAGCTGGTGCTGCCGTGTCTGATGCAGCCGGGATGGGGTTTGCCCTCCTGGCTGCCCGGGCACACACTGCTGGCTCACACTGAGCTGCTGCCCACCAGCACCCCCAGATCCCTTGCTGCAGGGCTGCTCTCCCCACACTCCTCTCCCAGCTTATAGTTGTGCCCAGCTTTCCTGCATCCCAGGGGCAGAATCTGTAATTGTTCTTGGTAACCTTCATGCCACTGATAATTACCCAGTGCTCCAATCTATTTGCATCCCTCTGGAAGGTCTCTTGTCTCTGCAGTCAAAGAGCATCTCCTAGTTTAGTGTTGTCAGTAAACGGTGCATTCCACTCCTGCAGCCAGATCATTGATAAACTTGTGCAACAGAACTGGTCCAGAATGAAGCCCTGAGGAATACCATTGATGACGGCTCACCAGGCAGATGTAGCCCCACACACTACAGCCCCTGAAGTTCTGACATTCAGCCTTCTTCATCCAGTACACTGTATACCTGATCATCTCACAGCTGGACAACTTGTCCAGAAGGATGCTGTGAGGGACAATATCTAAGGCTTTACAATGATCTAGAAAAATTACATCCACTAATGATGATGAAATACAGTCAAATCATCTAGAGGCTTAGGAATGTATGACTACATTGTACTGACTTTTCAAAATTTTTTGAATTAGGAAAACAAAGAAATCCTCATTAATTCATTACTCGTCATGTTTTGTTGGGTTTTTTTCTGATGTGCTGCAAGGAGTGCCTGGCAATATTTTTACCTAGGTGCCTATCTTTCATGTGTTTTTTTCTCCAGGAGCTATTTACTATCTGACTGTCCTTTCTTGGTTTTCACCTGTCTTACTGAGCAAACAGATGCTCTCAGCCAATGTAAACACTCAGAGCAAAATTTTTTTGTTGGTGTTGGTGCTGAGAGGGGAGATTGTCTATACCTGTATAATTCAAGTGCTTCCCTTTCATTTCTGACCAAGCTGTCAGAAACCTGCAGGTTTCTTTCATATTTGCTCTTCAGATAAGACTCCTGTTCTCCTATGTACTCCTCATTTGTAAAATAAATTCCCTGAGTAAAAGTAGGAGGTGATTAAGGTACTGATGAAAGAACGGCTTCAAAGTATAAATAGAAGCTTTTGTTATGTTACTCTGACCAACACACTAGAAACTTCTGGCAATATACATTTCAATAACATACCATAGCATCTGGTATATTCCTTTATATTTAAAGGAGCCATCATTCTCCACATGAAGCAGTCATATGAAAATTTGTGTCAGAAAATAAATTCAAGGCATTTTTCAATGCTTTTGGGATCTGCTCCAGAGCCCTGTTGCAAGGATTATGCTAAATAGGCCCAATAAAATGCTATATTGGAGTACTTGTTTAGAGCAAGACAAAAGACTGTGGGTAAAGGGTATGGGGTCTGAGAGTAAAGTCTTATTTTGGGAAGATGCTGTATACATAGCTAGGGCTGATAAGGTAGTGTTTGCTTTTTTTCACAAGTATTAGTGCAAGTTACATGGCTTAGCAGCGAGGTTTGCTTGTCAGCAAGGAGGTAGCTCTTGAAAGGATTTTTCTTCTGTGAGGTTTTGTCTAACCTTCTTCCTATTGTTGTAATGCAAATCAGGAGGAGAGATGATGAGCCCTGCAGCCTGAAGCCCTGTAAAATCACAGCTGCTTTGTGAGAAAGTTATTTATGAAAAAGTTGTTTATGAAATGCAAAAATAGAACAGGGACAGTACAAGTAGAAAGTAATGCTGTGTCCTTTAATTTCTATGAATATGCCTTCATGCTCAATCTACATTTTCAACAGAAAGAGCAATTAGTACCATGTAGAGCAGAAGCACTTGTAATGAAAGCAAATTATTTGTATGGCTTTCATGTCTCTACAACATTAGACCTTTCTTCAACTTACATAACCTTACTCTTCCGAATTGCTTTCTGTCCAGGAGGTTTTTTCCATAGCAGATCTGCCATGATAACATTTTCTATTTATGTGTACAAAGAATTTAGTTTTTCTGATAATATCTCTTGAAGGCAAAGCACACACAGTGCTGGGATATTTTTTTTCCATTTGCCTGTGTTTTTTAGCAATTAATAAGGTGCAGAGGGAAGTATGAAAATGGTAGGTCTTTAAGGAAGAAATCCCTCACCCAGTGAACATCTTAGTCTTTGCATATGTCTAGTAAATAACTAATTACAATATGAGTGGTAAGTTATGGTTGCAATTATATGCAGAAGAAAACTCCTTGTAGAATATTACAGAGAAACATCCAGGTAAAAGAGGAACCTGTAACCCATAAATAATTTTTTTAAGCAACCAAGCCAAGAGATGAGCAAATATGTGTCCGTGCCATGTGGTCACTCTAGACTTGGAAAAGTTAAAATTGGGCAAGAATACAAAGTTAAATGTTAATAAGGCACAACCATAGTTACTGTTGCCATGGTTTCTGCTCAAGTCTCATGGCAAAGGCTTACAAGGCTTTCTCACCTCAAGGCATGCTGTGTCAGGATGGTCAGAGAACTGCTACAACTCTTGGGATGCTGCCAGCCAGAAGCCTCTGCCACTTTGGTCCGTGTCACCCATCTTGTGAAATTACACATTTCCATAAGGCCTGCTGCTGGTGTTGATATTGTTAGGGCAAAAAACCCACTATCTTCAGAAGTTCAGCGTGATAGTTGACAAAGTGATTCACCTTCTGTCATTGTTTTTTGTGCATCTTCTGTGCTTTACAAAACTAAATGTTTCCAACAGAAGTTTGCAGTTACCCCTGCCAGTGTACAACAGCCTCTAAAGTAAGGACAGGATTAAAAAACAAGAGCAGACCTCATCTAGTCTTTCAGGATGAAAAGACACAGATCAGGCTTTAATTACCAAGGTAATTACTTAACCCCTGCTTTGTGAGCTGGGTGAATGGGGACAGAGCCTAGTGTGCTAGCAGAGATCCATGCAAGGACACCCAGCTAGCCAAGAACTTTTAACTGGCTTGAGAAGCACATTGCAGAAGCTGTTATGTCTGCCAGTGTTTCCAGCATGACACACTGGAAACTGGACATCCAGCCTAGTTTGTAGACAGTCTGCTCAGATCTCTGCACTGCCCTTCCCATGGCTTCTCGTGGGGAGGTGGAAGCAGGTTGTGGCTTCTCTGTGGTACTCCCCCACAACCTGATACATGCACAAACTTTTTTTTACTGGGCTGTATTCTAGCTTTGTGTCTTTGTAATTTTGGCTTTCTGGCCTTCCAGGAAAAAATAAAGGCTGGAAGGTCTAAGGTGTTGCAAAGTTATTTAATCCATTTGTGTTTATAAAAGAGTATTTTTACCTGCTAGTTGTTTTGTTGGGGTCTTCTTTGTGGAGTCAGTACTCTCTGTCAATATTAATAAAGTGAATATGCTCCTCCTCCCACATGTTACCAACGTCTGACTTTGAAATACAACCTTGCTGTAGACAGGTGCAAACATACATTAATCAATCAGGCCAGTTTTTAGAGCCAGTATTTCCAGACTTTGATTCATGTGGGACTGCTTCCTGGCTACTCTGGAGACTGGGCACTACATAACAGAATTAATTTGTAGCACAGCACCTTTTATTTAATGGTACACTTCAATGAAAATGTTCATGAGCAAGCCACATGTAAATGTTTATTTGGATGCAAGTGAAAAGCTGAGAATTTTATGAGGAGAATTCAGGTATGTAGCATGATGGAGTTTCCCTATTTAGATCATGGAATCATAGAATACCAGGTTTGGGAGGGACCTCAAGGTCCAACTTTTGGCAAATGCACAGTCTAGACAGGAGAGCCCAGCAACTTGCCCAGCTGAAAACTGTTCAGTGTTGGGGAATCCAACACTTCCCTGGGGAGATTTTGTCAATGGCTGGGTATTTTCATTGTGAAATTTTTTCCTCTTGTGTCATGTGTTGAAATCTCCCCAGGAGTAACTTGTACATATTACACCTTGCCTGTTCGGTGTGACTCCTTGTAAAAAGGAAGTCTCCGTTTTCTTTGTAGCCATTCCCTAATGCTGATGCATCTCTGGGAACAGATAGAACTGCAGTGCCTCTTTCACTACTAATTATAAAGCATGTCAGAAAACAAGGGATCTTCTTCTCTTACAATATTAGCATGTGAGATTAAATAGGCACATTGCAAGGCAACTTTGGTTTTTATAATCACATCACAACTTTGGTTTTTATAATCACATCACACTTTCTTACAATTTTCCATTTTTTCTTTTTCTTTTTTTTTTTACTCAGCATCCTGGGTGTAAAATAAATTTACCCAGCATCTTGTGTGACAAAACAGATACTCCATTATAAGTTGAGATATGGAAAGGAAGTGTTCCTCTACGTTCTTGTTGCCACAAATACTGTTCTCAGTATGGTGGTTACTCTGGTCACCATCTTCTCTCTTAAAGAAAAGGAAAGTTAGTTAAAGAATACATTACTCAATATCCTCTGATAACTCTGCAGGCTGCGGGACAATGGCTGAGGAAGCAAGACATGGGACAGTGCAAATACAGCAAGAATTCTTAGAAGAGAAGGATTGCAAAGGCAGGAGTTCTGGTTCTGTCCTATGCAATAACATGCTACATTTGTCAGCACTCATGCTGAACCACTGCTGTCTGCATAGCTGCTGACATACTTCTCGTCATGAGCTTGCATAGAGAGCAAACTTGCCTCTTGAACTTCTCTGGGAGTAAGAAAATTGTCTCTGCATTAATTGTGTATCTCAAAATAAGCTGATCAGCCCTTTGATGATGGTACAGGATATTGTTTCCAGGAGGAAGAAAATACAGTGTCTTGCCTACTTAAAAACTGAAGATCTGTGGTAATAAGGGAATACAAATAACTCTAAATCAGCCCTAGTGTACTATCACTTTTCTGAAAAAACAATATTATAGGAAATTCACCATCATTCTAATTGAGGGAGACTGTTTTTCCTGAGAACAGCTGCACTATGTGCACTTATAGATCAAAAGTACCCATATTCTATAGTTAAAAGATGCTACCAGCTTCATTCTTCATGAAAAGTGAACTTAACTGAACAGAGAAAAAAGTATATTTTTGTCTCGGTTTGAGAGACAGGTGTCTGCTAAGGAAGGCAGAAGCCTCCCTTGGAGTGGCAGATATAACCCCTTTCCCTCTGAGTTATTATAATTTTGAAATCAAGGGTCTTTAGGCAAAAATGTGGGAAATAGGAATAACAGTTCTTTACTATATATATATAGATATATATATATAACTAGTCAAACAAAACAACAACAACTATGACAGTAACAGCAAACACAAACCCAGTCCCGGCCTTCTCGGCTGTCAGGCTATTTCCCCTCGGGTGCAGTTCTGCTCGCAGCCGACAGGGATCGCTGGCAGCTCCCGGTGAGCAGGGCAGGTGCGATGGTTCCCCCGCAGCTGCAGGGGGCGCTCCGGAGCGAGCTCGGGGAGCACACGGCTGCTCTGGTGCCCTGGGATCCCGGGGAAGGATGGAACAAAGGAGCTCCACAAACCGGTGGGCAGCTGGTCCCGGGTTCCCGGAAACAGCAGGCTGGACTGGTAGGCTGGAGCGGCAGGCACAAACACAAATCCCCGGTGGCAGACGAGATGTATCCAAAAGGGGAACCCCCCGGGGCTCCAGGCAGGCAGGGTGAGCACGGCTACAGCGTAACGAAGGCTCGAAGCAGCAGCGGGGTAGGGCGGCCGCAGCCCAGGCTCCAGCAGGGCAGGGAAAGCAGCTTTGGGATCCCCGGTGTTGTTTCCAGCAGAAAGGAAAGACGTCGAAAACGGGAACCAGCAGCTCCTTTCTCTGCACCTTCTCCCTCCAGACGCTGAGAACGAACTGAACTGCCCGCCAGGTGAGAACAAAAAGCTTGGACAGGCCCTTTTGTCTTTCTTAAGTACAGTCATTTGTGCCCTAGCAACGTGCATATGGGAGAAAATTCCTCTAACAGAAAAAAAACCTAGGACTAAACTAAAACCCCAACAATTTTCTCTCAAGTATTTCCCTTTTTGCTATCAAAGAGTACTGAAAAATCTCAGTGAACAATACTTGAACCTGTGTAAAATGCCCCTACTAACAAATTTTTTAAAATTGTAGCTTGTGTTTTCCTGTATTTATGTATTTGTGTGCTACTCATCTTTTCCAAAAAACAGAAATAATTAAGTTAGCTAAATACTAGCTCACACACAGTACTATTCTGTTTCAAGTGTAACATTAGAAGGCCAGAATTAGAGCATTTACTTAATTTGATAGGAGTGTTGACTATCAACGTAGAATGCGTAACATAGGAAACAAAAACAGCATTTGGCCGAGTAACTTACTCCTTCTGAAATATTTGTCTGGATAAAAGGATTGAACAATAAGTCAGAAGAGTATATAAATTGTTTAAATGTAAATTTACTCAGCCTTAGTCTCTTTTAGTTCTAGAAACAAGTTTGACACAATTGATTGAATATTCACACTCCAAAGCAAGGATATTGAAGAGAGTTGGTAGTAATGCATCTCAATGAACAATAATGGAATTCAAAGCATTTTCTGTGATATGAACTGATAATCCTGCTGTCTTTAACAGCAGAGTTACATACAGAGACAGAGTTGCACAGCTGGTACCTTGGAATTTATAAGGTCCAAACTGAATGGCAGGAAATCAGATAACTTCCATCTGCAGGAGAGAGGCCTGAAAGTGAAGAGGAGTGCAAAGCTGCCTGGTGTCTTTCTCAAAGAGCCACCTTAAGGCTGATGGTTGCACAGGCCTCTTTGGACCCCAAAAGAGAATGAGCTGAGGGTTGATGCTCCACGTTATTTGCTTTCATTCAACAAACAGACAATGCCCACAAGACAGATGGAGATCAAAGGGCTCCTTCCATTCAAGCAGCAAGAACTGTTTATTGTGAGCAGAGAGAAGGAGGCAGAGTAAGTAGAAAATACAGTAGGTCTGGATAGAAATAACTCTTCCTGTGTTGACAGAGTACTATAAAGAATGGGATTAGGAGTGTTGCAGTCCCCTAGTCTTTTTGCATCCTTTTTATTGTTTAATACATGAGGTCAGAGTGATGCCTTGAAGTGGCTACTTGAAAACAGAGACTAGACAAGATTAAGGGAATAAGGTAGGTATTTATTTGAAGGGCCTTCAAAGGTACCCCCTGGGGAGCCAGAGGCTATTGCCAAAATGGACCTCAAGATGGACGACAGGTCATGAGTTCTTCACACTTTTATAGGTTTGGTTTATTTCCATATCAGGGTTAATTCTCCAATTAAAGCTTCAGTCAATGATGTAATTTCCCCAAGCTTGCCCCCCCTTTAGAGGCTTTTGGTGTATAGTTTTTGGGCCTAGGACAGTCAGAGTGTCCTTGGAGAACAGGCCTGGAGAGGCTTTGTTATGTCTGCCTAGCATGAGAGAGCAGATGTTAACAGCCTACAAGAAACTTCAGAGTTACACACTAGGCAGTACAGGATTTGAAAAATATGAAAGTTAAAACCTAAGGCATCAAGAGCATTGGTTTTATAAAAGCAAAACCTCCATCTCCAGTGAGCTCTGATTCAGGTTTAATGTCAGAATCTTACTAATGAAAGAAATTTCTGAATTCAAAGAACATAAAATGAATGAGCACATATATAAGAGTTTTCCAGTTTTACACTAGGCTTATTAATGAAATGCTGTATTTACCAAATGTAGCAATTATAGGGCAATAATCCACTACTTAGTAGGGATCAATCTGCCTTTGTCCTTATGTTTCCTTTCTATTCATTTGCTCTGGCTTCCACTCAGGAAAAAGTGTGAAGACTATGTTATTTTATGTACCCCTTTTCTTCAAATTAAATATTTATATAATGAAATTCATAGATGCTGTATTTGAAAATTCAGCTACTAACACTCTTTAGGAAGAGTCCAGGTAGCACATAGTAACAACTGATAATAGCTGTCTAGATGATTACTTTAATCTACAAAACAGTCATTTTATCCTGACAGTAGGCAGAATATTGTATAAATTTATTTTCAGTGGGTAAAAGTATGACTGAAATCACCTGAATCGAATCCTATTTCATTTTGAATTAATTCTGTCCCTTTTGTAGACCCTTGCTTTAGATTTTGGAAATAAATATTCAGAATGAAATTATAGATTAAATAGTCACACAATAGTTGCCTCTTCATAATAGTCCAATGAATGTTTTCTGACCTGTATCAACAGTACTGCAGGAAGTGTTTTGGACTTAGATTCACTTTTCATGTATTTTTTATACTTTAAGAACAGCTGAACAGTGTTAGCATTATCTTCTCATAATTCTGCACATCAAGTCAGAGAAGAAAATAATAGCTCTGAATCTCCAAGATAAATCCTCACTCAAGAACATCTGGGACTTGTCCTGGACAGTTTGTCTGTGTACTGTGCTATCCAGGTATGCTTTTATCTGCATGTTGCTTCTACAGTGGGATCCATAGCTACCTTGCACAGCAGAGATCACTTGCTAAAAGACCTGAAGCTTTCTGACACCTGTTCAGATAGCCTGTAAACCACTGTTAGATTTGGACTCAGGAAAGATTTTCTCTCTTGACACTGGCAGGACCTATGAGGAAGAGGAGAATTAGCTACACTGATGTGCTTTACTTCTTGGGCATGTTTGGGATAGCAAATGCCTCCTTACCACGCAACTGACTGTAGGGCAGGGCAGCAGCCTTGCAGTTTGAGGTAGACACTCCCATCCCTTCCTTCCAGAGACATTCAGAAGTGCCTTTTTGTGAGGAAACACACAGGCCAGACTTTTCACTGGAGAATTGACTGACCTAGGAGTGCTGCTTTTATGGCCAGCATTAACTATAGATGATCAAATGCATAATAATTTGCAAAATGCAAGTCTTGTTCCACCCTACTTTGTGTCCTGAGCTGCTAAACAAGAACTCACGCAGAGTTCTTTTAGAAACAGAGAACAGTTTTTCATAAAAGGCATGCCTCAATTTGTCGGAAGATCTTAGAAAACAGTAAGTGAACAGTGTATTTTTGCCTGCCTGCATAAAAGAGCTGCGTTTGGTACTATGTTTTATGTTCTTTAAAACCCATACAAGCACAGTGGGGTGGGTTTTTTTCGTATCAAAAGAAGCACAAATTCAACACAGGCGTTAAGCTGTGGGCTTTAAGCCATGACAATTTTTGAAACATACTGTGAATTGTAAAAATAAAAAAGATAATGTCTGTCGCTCCTGCAAACCTGAGTTCAGATCTCTCCCTAGGCTACAAGCAAACACAAACATGTGGCTCTGATCCTGTTTTTCCTCTTTTGCATACATTACAGAGCTGTTGCAAACCAGCATGACTTGCAACTTCTATTAAGGGCACCGAATGCTAGTGAAGAAGGGCAGTTTGTAAAGGGCAGGATGCAGCTGTAGTGAAATGCCCTGGGGATGGGAAGGAAGTGCTCAAGGAGCATGAAGGTACAGAGGGAGTGATGTAGAAAGTAAGTGCATGTTTTGTGCCTTCTGTTGTAAACATTTAGTCGTCTTCACCAGTTGATGACCAGTTTCACAGGGCATGTTTTTTTAATCCTTCAGTCAGCCTCCAAACCTGAACATTCTGTGCTGGCAGCTACTGCAAACTGTTATGAATTGCAAAAATTATAGAGAATTTCCTTTCAATTTCTGCCTCATAGCATTTAACTCCTGCAGACATGAAGTCACGTGACCTTTCTGTATCTAGACACTAAAACTTGTGAACAATTTTCCTGAGAGCACCAGTGTTTTACCTTATAACTTGGGCAAACTGCAGGATTAGGAGTTGTCTGTCCATCTGAAAGCTATATCTGCATCAAAGCAGATGTGCACTGCTTCATAAGTGACTGTAGCATACTGAAACAAACAAACAAACAAACCCAAAGGGGAAAAGCTGCTAGATTCTGCATTCTACAGTTTATTTGGGTTTTGGTTTCATGTTTTGGAAAGATCTAAACTTAGGAATATACATATAACTATGTGGTCCAATACTCAGATCTTTTCAGACTTCCGTTCCCAACTATTAGAGTTATACACCTGAAATGCATTGGAATGGGAATCTCGAACCCATAAGAGTAGAATAGGTCTAAAGAGAAGTAAATGGTATTTGGTAAGAAGTAAATGCTACTCCATGGGAAGTTTGGAGGGAAGTAAGAATAAGCAATTTTTTACCAATTGCCTACCACCAAAGCTTTCTCTCTCAAAATCTTACACTTGTTGTTGGAGAGCAGGATGAGCTCAATTGACATGGCTCTTCTCCTTATTTCTTACCCACTAAGGCAGAAAATGTGTTTCATTCTTTTATAGCATTGAGTTTCCTTGCAAGTAATCTCCACAAGGATAGTATGCAATGGTGAAGGAGAGTAAAATAGATCCTTTGATTCAGAAAGCAAAATCTTTTAATAAGACAGCCTGAGCAAGTTTCAAGGCCAGGTTGTGCCTTTCCCACTGCTAGCAATTGTCTCTCTTTTTATAAAAAATGCAAGACAACTGCAGGATTCCATCTTGTGTCAATAGGTAATGGTGAAGACAGAATATGATAAATATTTTCTTTAACAAGGTGTTGTCCTTTACCACATAAACGACTCTGATACTGTAATGCTAGGATTGCCTCAAAAGCAAGAAATGTGAGCAGGATGAGAGTTTCTGGAGAAGCAACCACCCTCCTTATATTGCACAATCTCATCAAGCCATATCTGGGGTATGGTTTCTTGGAAGTCAAACCAACTCATGCTAGTCCCATGACAGGATGGGGGTCAAGTGCCCCAAGCCAGCACTGGTAAACCTTTGTTAGCCTGGACACCAGTTAATAAACACATTAATTGGAGATCTCTCCTTTCTCTGCTCTTAGGTCTTCAGACTGCATTGCCACTTTGCTGCATTTAACCTGGAAAAACATAATAACACTTGAAACACAGTAGCATCTAGCAATACTCAAACCCCTGGAAGTGTTCCAAGGCCAGGTTGGACGCAGCTTTGAGCAACCTGGTCTAGTGGGAGGTGTCCCTGCCCATGTCAGGGGTTGAAAATAGATGATCTTTAAGGTCCCTTTCAACCCAAACCATTCATGATTCTACTATATGAAGAGACATGCAGCTCCTGGAGAGAATCCAGTGGAAGAACACAAAGATAATTATGGGACTGGAACATCTCTATTCAGAGGGAAGGCTGAGGGAGCTGAGCCTGTTCAGCCTCGAGAAGAGATGACTAAGAGGGGACCTTACTAATGTCTATCAGTATCTGAAGGGGGGGTGTCAAGAGGATGGATCCAGGCTCTCCTCGGCAGTGCTGAGCAATAGGACAAAGAGGCAAAGGCACAAACTGATGCACAGGAAGTTCCAACTGGACATGAGGAAGGATTTCTTTACTGTGCAGGTGACCAAGCACTGGAGCAGATTGTCCAGAGAGGCTGTGGAATTTCCCCCACTGGAGATATTCAAGAACTGTCTGAACACAATCCTGTGCCATGTGCTCTGGAATGAGCCTGCTTGAGCAGGGAGGTTGGACCAGATGGTCCATTGTGGTCCCCTCCAACCTTGCCCATTCTGTGATGCTGGGGAACACAGAGGGTTAACAAACCTGTAAATTAGGTTGATAGATCACACTATCACTACAGCCTGGACAGCTGAATTTTTTCTGTTTCTCAGACTTTTCCACTACACACATTTAAATAGGTCTTACACTTCCCTGTAACAGAGGTGGAGGCACTTCTTAATCACTGATAATTTCCCCAGCAGGAAGCAAAACATTTTTGGCAATCAGAGTTACCTGTTTTTACACAGTTATGCAATTTAATTATTGACCATTACAGCATTTCTTTCAGGGCCTTACCTTTCTTAGATGGATTCACCTTCTCCAGCAGGATGATGTTCTGCTGTTTATTAAGAGGTGTTCTGCTAATCTGGGACCTAGGACTTCTTGAGTTTGGGCAGTGAGAGGCTAATGAATGGCCCATTGTTTCTTATGGCTTCGGCTTCCTTTTCACCTCCTAAGAAACAAATGTATGTTTCAAAACATCTCCATCGTCAAGAGTTCTATTGCCCTTTACCACTTTTCTGCTTCCTGTATCACATAGTTTTTTCTTGAGCTCTTTTCAGTGCAGAAGGGTATGGTGACAGCCCTTGTGATTCTCTTAAGTTCAGATCTATCACAAGATGATGGAGTGTAGAAATTTTGCTGTAAATAGAAAGGCACTGAGTTCACTGCTGGTGAATAACTTCACAGTTGTTGTCCCAAAACAACAACTAAGATTAGCTTTCACAGGAGGAAAGAACAGGCAGACTCACCACTAAAAAGCAAAGCTACTAATCGAAGGCAACTTTAGCAGCTTTCTCAGTGAGAAATGTTCTCTCCTGCTGGGACAGAATTACAGAACCTAACATAACCTACCTCATGTGGAAGTGAGCTCAATCTTACAGTCTGAACTGCACAGAAAGTAGAAGAAAATGTAGTGTAGAAAGTGTAGTCTAATTGAAGAGAGAAGGAAGCAGGAGTTCTGTGTTGGACTAAAGGATCTAAACTGTATAACTGAGCTACCTGTGGTGGTGGTTCCCCATAACTTCTAAGTACCCAGAATCAAATGATGAAAAGATTCAAGCCTAACTACAAGGAGAGGTGCTGTCTTAATAAAGCTCTGCTCTTGGGAGGAAAGGGTTAAAAGTGGAAGAATGGTGATGAGAATGGTGGATTCATTCAAGTGACCTACAGCTGGAAATGCCATGAGAATAACAGTGTGGGAAACCATATGTTTAACCTACTGCTGTTTATCCTCTATCTGGATGATAGATAGTTTGAAGAAGTAGAATTTCTGTGTAGAGATAACATAGGTGTTTACAGAGACTTGTAGGCCCTATCCCAGACATGCTTGAGCTCCCTGTTGGGAGAGAGATCAAAGCAGAGCCCATAAAAAGCACAGGGAGATCACAGCATGGTGCTGAGCTCCGCATGCGCAGGCCCTGGATAAATGGGCACAGCAGCAGCCCTGCCGCCCGCTAGGATTGGACTGAGCCTGACAGTGCCTGTGCCCTCATTGTGTGTCTCTGCTGCCCAGCCTTGTTTCAGGATCCTCCAGTCAGTGAGGTAATGGAGTAAATCTATTCTTTGCATTTCAGCTGCGGTGGTTTTGGTTGCCCTGTCACCTGTGTGTGTTGATTCACACACCTGCGAACAGGTGTCAGGGGTCTGTTATCAGCAAATTTTCTCTAACAGACAGACCTCATGAACTCCCAGGTCTGGAAACAGGCAACAAACATAGTCTTGTTCTGGACAAGAAAGACCTTTCCAGCTCCATCCTTTCCACTCCTTCTCCCTACCTAATGAATGAAAGTAAGACACCTGTTTTGATGCGGCAAGGCTTTTCAGCTCTTTTCATAAGTTTTGAAATAAGAGTATTTCTGTTATTGCAGGCATTAGCTACACTATATCCACTAACAGCCACTCACAACAATCAAGAATAGGAAAGAACTGGAAATGGACGTTACTGTCCCTCTTTCCTTACACAAGGTCCACTGGGGCCTTTTAAAACCAGTAGAGGAGTCTTTGTTGAGGATCTCAATGGCTAAAGTAGTTGAGAGGTAAATCCCGGCAACTAAAGGTATGACTTCTGTTATCTTGTTCTTTTATCCAGGAACTATATGGGAAGGCCTTCTCTCTCTTATGGCCTGCAATCTGGGAACATACTGGAGAAACATCAGAAATAATCTCTTATGTCGAGATCATGGTGTTAGCCATTGATCTTTTCTCTTCTGTTAGAGGTGCCAACTTTATCGTTATAGGAACAATTACACGAAAACCTGATGCTCCAATGTTTTTACTAATCTTCAAATGCTTAACTGAGGTTGCTCTTTGTGTCCTTTACAACTATATCTGAGGCAAGAGATTCCCCAAAACTCTTCTGCTGTCAAAACATATATAACCACTCTGGAAATCTGCTTCATTTGATGGATATGTTTTTGTTACCAACTTCCTGGGTACTATCTACTTTATTCAAGAGGCAACACTTTTTTTCCATGGTCGCATCACCATTACAAGCACCTGTTTGTCTCATTTCCATTTATCTGTCAGCTCCTGGGTTTCCTGTTAGAGTCATAGAGACAGGTTCTACAGTGTCTCCTCATTTTGTGATCAAGGACAGCAGCTTCATATAAGGCAAATAGGTTTTCACGACATGTAAACAGATTACAACCTCAGAGTAACTGATAAATGTCAGGAAGAAACAAGGTCAGGTGTCTGATACTGCCAAACACTGCAGGGTCACACTAATGAGTCCTGTTAACAGAGGGAATCAGAGGCCAGGAATTCATCATTGTCTTCTAGAAATAATGACTGGAAAGTAGAATTAAAATAGGAAAGGTCTCAACATCCTTTTTACTAGGATTTTCACAGAAAATGCAGACAGATGCTGTCAGTGTTCTTTCTAATTCCTAGAATCACTGAAAAGAGGGAGAGGATTGCAGGCCAAGACTCAAAGTTCCTTGGTCCCAGATTTGATAGACCAAGAACAGTTCATAACTGATGGTCTAAGGCTAGAGGAAGGAAGCACAGGGCTGTACTAGGCTGCAGCTTCGGACCTGATCTGTGGGATCAGGCAGTGCACTGAGTCTCAGGTGCCTGAGACAGAGCCCAGGGGCTGGGGAGTGTTCAAGGCAGAAAGAGACTCTAGCAACCAAAACCAGCAACCAAAGTACAGGACAGGAAACCAAGCCAGATGAATAGATACAAGGGAAATAAACTGGGTGAAATGGAGATAAGAACAAATGTACTATAGAATTAAGTGAATAAATTTCAAAATAAAGGAGGGTTACACAGTGTTAGGCTCCTCTAGATAGTCCACCAATAATTCCAGAAAGAAGTCCCAGGAGAGTCAGCAAGGGCACCCCGTTCCTCCCTGGAAGACTTCTATCATCTCTACCATTTCCTCACGATGCCCCTACTTTGTTTAGAAACAATATCGATAGTTCAGACTGTAAGGAACTGCAGCTTACCTGCCACAGCTCTCTACAATATTTAATAAACATAACTGATGCAGCAGATATAATAGACACCTCCACTCCATGTAGGTAAAATCATGTGAAAAAAATTTTCTTTTACCAGTTTCACATCAGGGTGAAGGAGAAAGAACTGCTAAAAAGTCTAGAGCTTTGACCATACCAGAGTGCTCAGCAGTAAAGTATGCTAGCACTTCCATGGAAGAAAAATAGTTGGTTCAAGCACAAGCACAGCATCACTCACATCTTTTACCTCTCTGTTAACTACACAAATGAAAGTGTGGATACTGTAGAATGCCAGGACTGATTTTTAACTACCCATATCGCAACACTCCTGAAATTCTGGAATTGAGGTTTATGTGTGCACATGTGGAACCACCACCTATCTCTGCACAAGAATGCATGGACATTCTTTCTTGTAGCACTTACGAGAACTTAAATTTCTTCCCAGGTTCTGTAGTTATGATCTGAAATATTTTTTTCCCTGAAATGATATTTTATGTCTGATCTTCATCTTTACTGTTAATTTCTGTTCCCCTGTAGTTTAGCTCTACTGTCTGTAGTATCAAAATTAGTTTATTGTCAAAGGCCATATTTTGAATTAGGATCAAAAATGTTCTGGTTCCCAGCAAAAGCAATTTTCATCTGGAGGATGAAGAACCCTGAGACTTTTTTGTGTCTACAGCACTCTTTGTCTGCAAAGTTATGAGCTTTTAAGTTAGCACTAGCTTTGTATTTGCTGTAATATCTATGTTGCCATATGCCAGAATCAGTAATTTAAATTTTAAAAGTCTCTTCCATCTTATGAAAATATATAAGGTATTTAATGTAATATTCTCTCTGTTTTATTTCACAAAGTCAGTATGTTTTTGTTGCCCTACAGATAACCTGAAGATTTTAGTATGTGTTCTTCCTTCTCAGGCCAATACCATCTAAATGCAGTGGCTTTAAGAACTGGTGTTCTGGTTCCCGTCCAGATCAGTGACAGCAGGTGTGACCAAGATGTCATGTTATTAGATACCATCTTACATCATTGCCAGGGCAGAAGGAAAGGCACTCTTGCACCTCTGAGAGAAACGGTGGCCCTTTCCAATCAGGAGAGCAAGCATGGCCATGGTTGTGGCAAGGGTCCTTCCATCATTGTTTTTCATTTTCCTGGGCTTGGTGAGCACTTTCCATTTATATCAGCCTTTCTTTGTACACATTTGTTATTGATGTTGTTACTGTAACTGTTCATTTTCTTATCCCATTGCTGTTTCCAGTATATTGTTCCTATCTCAACCCATGATTTTCACATTTTTGTGCCTCCAGTTCTCAACTTTTTATCCCAGAGGGAGAGGGGGAAGGGGAAGTGTGGGGAGCAAATGAGTAGTGTTTCGTTAGGGAGAGTCTCAGTGGGAGACGCTGAATTGAGGAGTTCTATTTGTAAGCCATGACAACTGGTTATTTTACACTTTGAACAAACGTATGAACTAATACCAATGACAGAAGAGAAAATGAAATAAACAGAAATTTTTGGTTACCCTGCCTTGTCCTGCTTGGACTTTCTGTGCAATAGTTGGCATTGTGGTAGATTATCATTTCATAGCGAAACAGTTAATGAAAGCATTTTCCCTTGCACAGAAGTTTCAGGGCCAAATGGAAACAGTATCTTGACCAAAAGTTGTAAGACCAAGGAGTCATGCTGCCGTTATTCTCCTACATAGACAGCATTGTCTTCCTGTGTTGCTATGTAAGAGCAAATTTCAACACCACCTTCTATGTGTCTACCTGCCAAAGCAGAGGGTAGAAAAAGCCTCACTACATCAATTTCACCCCTTTGCTTGCATGGTAGGGCAAATTTAAAGCAAAATCTCTGTTCCCTAATCCTACTCCACTTGTGAGGGAAGAAGTAGAGATTGGTGAGGGGTGTGTAGACCTGAGGTTCCCTTCTCCAACCTGAGAAGCTCATAAGCAAAGCAAATCGCTTACTGTCAGATGCTACAGGAATTTTCCTTCTCTTGACTTATGTTCTCCTGAGCAGGTCTCACACTCCTGACCTGGTGAGCACAAAGAAGAAGGCTAGCCATGTGGCTTTACACTGTGCAGGCACAATAACTCCTTAAATTCCTTCTTATTCTTTGGAAAGCACATTTGGAAAGCATTGTTAAAAGTGTTATATCTTTATTTTCTGTGCCATTGCAAAACCAAGCCTTTTCATTATTAAAGCTCAGTGTGCACTACTGTCTGTACAGGCACCAAGCACAAAGTGGTTCCCACCACAGAGAACTCCCCATGACTCACACTGAAGCTGGTGGGACCACTTTGCAGTCCTTCTTTTCACTGCAGTGAGGAGTAGAAGGGCAGGACTCACACTGACAGTGGTTTTTATATAAACAAGTCTCAGAAACAAAGATCACGCATGGATGTTGCTATGATACCAGAATCATGTAGGCTCAGTGTCATTCAAGGGAGTGCAATCCCTGAATGTACTCTAGGGTTTCCTGCAGACAAAATTCCAGCATTCATGCTGCAGTATTTATTAAAACCTACCAATCTAACAACATGTTCATTTGCTGAACGCTAAACAATACTCAATGCTGAAATAGATTAGCTGCACTATATAATGTGGGTTATACCATTGTTTTGGAGTTAAAGACAAGAATGAGCATCCTATTTATCTTCTTTCTACCATGTTAAAGCTGCGATAACACCCCACTCATTCCACCTTTTTTCCCCTGTTACAGTGGTGCTGTTGGGTAAGTGCACCACTATAATGGAATTTAAGTTTCGGATTGTCTTGTGGTCACAGAAGAATTACACCTTTGTAAGGCAGACTAAATAATAGCTTTTAATAGTCCAATAAAATGATGGTGCTTGCTAATCCTTAGCATCTACTCCCAATCCCAATAGCTCAAAAAACAGCATTTAGGGGAAATTCCTATGGTGCTTAATAGGGAATGACAAGCTTTTGATGGAATGCTTAGAACAATCCAGAGAACACTGTAACAGGGTAATGTAATTCTCCATTCACAGCTATTAGCTGCACTAAATTTCTATGGAATCTTACTGGTTTCTTCCTTATTCAATAAGATTTTTCCATGGAAAAAACCTGCACACTTACTGCAGCCTACACAGATACAAGGCAGAGTATATCAGTATTGTTTAATAGGAGGTAAAATTGCTACTGTTCTGTTACATACAAGGTGGGAGGTCTTTGCTGCATAAATTCTGAGCATTTGATATTCAACAAAAATCAGTTCATACTAAACACAATTTGTTTCAAAAAAAATTATAAGTTAGGCTTAACTAACAGCAACCTAAAACTACTCCACAGTATTCACAGAGGTCTCTCTAATGATTATCAGCCTTAGAAGCACAAAAAGAGTGGATTTATGCCTGCCATATATTATTGCTTAGGGTATAATAATAGCACAGGTGAATTTAGGTGCTTGTGGTTAATACTTAAAAAAGAAGACAAGTACAACTCTGAAAAAAACAGTGTGAAGTTCTGTGCAAACACATAGGAAAGCCATGCTCACTTTAAGCTCCATTAGCGACACAAAGGGATAGAGGAAGCTGATACTCCACTTGACAGTAGCAGCAGTGCCAAGGCTCACTCACATCAGAGGCCTGGGGGTTCCTACCAGAGGGCTTGCCAGCAGGAAAACTGGTAGTGGTGTTGTGAGAACAAGAAGAGCAAATAAATATTAAAAGCAGATACCAGGCCAAGAAAGCACATGAGGTTGTCCCTGTTCTTTATGCAGTAAGAACTCTGAGACCAGTTTTTCCTTCTTCAGTGTCATGGACGTATAATTCAGTGCCTTTCCATCCAGATAAGAGTGTTCCAGTTTCTGTGAGCAGTAATTATGTAGCAGAATCTTTGTCTGCTGGACAGAGTCCTTTGATTGCAAATTCATAATTTATAGGCAAGACGCTTGAGGAGAGAGTAAAAATTGGTCTCAGAAAATTTCTCAGCAGCACTGGTCCTTGAAGATGTTTTTTCTGGACAAAGGCTGACAGATCGCAATTTGCCCTAAAAGGACTCCCCTCTTTGCTCTATATTTTCATCTCAGGACACCTAACAAATGCTAAGGTTTGTTTGTGGCCTTGTTTGCCAACAAAGATGAGGAAGTGGGTGCTCCAGAGCTATCTGAGTAAGGTCAATGCCAACCACACGTTTCTGTATTCAACAACCACAGATCCCTTTATGCAACTCAGGTCCCCAACAGCTTTCTGAAATGGTCCAAAGGTGAGCAATGCCTGCCAATCTAATCTGCTACAGATGTATGCTAAATATAGTGAAAATGTGGTACATCAGTATTTCCACACCTCCCAGCCTCATAGGTGCTTCTAAACCAAGTTTTTAACAGAACAGCATCCTTGTCTCATCCTATTGGCACATTGGAGGGTAAAACCCCTTAGGGTCCTATCTCTGTGTTTAGCTTTGTACTCTGTCAAATTGAGTCCCTGATTCTTACTTGCTCTTCTCTGTTCTTGTTTTAATTTTGGGTTTGATTTGTTTGTGTTATGTACAAACTAGTCATACAGAGAGAAATTGCTTTGTTTGAATCAGTATCTCGTGCTGTAGGTGTGCTTCTTTTCTTCACTAAATTTGTATTTTAACTATCAGTATTATTGAGCTCCCAGAGGTTTTTGTTCACGGAGCTCAGAGTATAGAGGTAGCAGCAGCTACCTCTTTTGGAAGATCTGTGTCAGAAAAAAGATGTGGAAAAAGATCGTTTTAATATTCTACAAAAAGCTTGCTGGTATTTCAAAATACATGATCAATCAAAAAAATTACACCTGATGTAGAGCAAAAATAGTGTAAACATGAGTGCGCAATTGAAATTAACATAGTATCTGAGCAAAGAAACAGCAAATGTGATTTCCGTAGTGCAGGCATTAGGGAAATAGAGTGAGATGAGGCCTAAAGTCATGAAATGAAGACATCTCAAAGGGAAACCAGTGGAGCAGATCTCCAGTACAGGCTAATCCTTAGCTCATCTAGCTAGGAGATCACAATGCTCATTTAAACTCTGAAGAGGGAAAGAAACCCAGAACTGGCCACTCGTCCCTGTATCATCAGCTTGTCTCTAGCAGGCAGAGTGGTGAACCCAGGCCTTTGGCAGACACTGAGACACTGCTGGCACAAAGCCATGCAGTATTAATCTGGCCTTCTGACAAAAGTCTTTACTTCTTCCTGTAGAGGGGTGATTAGCACTGTTCCTTCATTTAATGTTACTGCAAAGCTTTGACCTTTCTCACACAGAAAATGTTGAAAATTGTCTCCCCAAGCTCCTATTCACCATCCCAAGGTGCTGCAGTTCCTGAACTGAAATGCTGCTGCCAGGGTGTCTTGTAATGGCCGTCAAAACCTACTTCAGTAGTTTTAACCAAAAGTAATTATTTTCATTAATTTTTTATCTGTATAGAATAGAAAATGGTGCTGGCCAAATCCTGACCTCAGTTACATCTGGTTATATCTGGAGGAACACTTCAATTGCTGTAAAAGGAATGTATACTCTAAGTGGTCTATAGCCTGAACATCGAGAACATAAACAGGAATTTTGCTGTCACTTCACACCAAGTCAATAAAGCTAACACATAATACTTTATTATGCATAATAATACATAATAATACTTTATTTCTTTTAAGAGAAATGTTAGTGGCCACAGACATTCATTTTTCATACTTACAAATATTCCTGTAACAATACAAATGAACAAAATACAAGCAAAGAGGGGAAAAGGGTTGTCAGAAATGTGATGTCTGCTTTTGTGATACTTTTGTATTGAATCCTCTTTAAAAAAAAAAAAAAAAGAAAAAAGAAAAAAAAATCTGTTCTTTGTTGCCATAGCAATAGATTCCCAGGGTGAAATTATATCATACTGCCTTTCTTGTAGGTTTCTGCTATGTGTTATCACCACCCACTCTCCTTCATTACAGTCAATAATCAGCAAAACCTCCCCACCCCCAGCCTTTATTCATCTGCATGTTTTGGGGTGGAGGATGTACTAGTTATTGTTTTGGCAGGTGTAGAGAAGCCAAGTGAATTCTCAGTGTGCTGAGGAAGCACAGGATGTGCTGCCTGAAATGTTTCCAGTCCGGTCCCCTTTGACAACGCCTGTGAGCAGCCGTCCATCCACAGTCTCATATCTCTTCTGCACATGCACTAACTGCTGGTGTCAGCTCTGCAGCACTGTACTGTGTCTCTTGGGAGGGATGGGAACAAGCACCTACGCTAGCCTGGCACTGCCAAAACAATGTCAAATGTGAAGTAGAGCCCCGATTTTCTTAGGTAAAGTGCTGTTGCATTAACTCAGTGTGTCACCTTTCCCTTGCACCACAGCAACTTCAAAATTAACACCTCCATAGCAGACCAACAGGCCAAGAAGAGCTTGCAGAACACACTCCAAAGTCTGAACACTGGAACACAATGTAATCTAATTTTAACAGGCTTGTACCGGGAAAGGAAAAAAAAAATCCTGGCTTCCATGTAATTATTCTGAAACAATGTACAATTTCCACTCTCATGCTCAGTATCTAGCCCTGCATTTAACTGTATGGATATTTCTCCAAGACTGGATTCACACATGCCTTTTCTTTAGCACTAAATCCCCCCAAGTCAAAGTAAGTGCTTAAGTTAAACAGTTGATTCATGTTACATACTGACCTTGTTCAAATATTCCTGGTTCCATTACTTTAGAGGACCAAACCAATTTATCATACTAATTAACAGCAGATGAAGACCTAGCCCTGCATGACTTTCTGACATTTAATATTACAGAATAATTTTCACTTCATTTGAAATAGAGGTTAGTGTTCTCTGGTGTTTCTTCATGTTCTCACTACTCACAAAAGGCAATGCAGCTGCAGATTTACTAAGGCCATTGAAGAGACCCAAGCTTCCTCCTTTCTCCTCCTCTGGTCCCAATCCTTTTCCATTACCACTCCTTTTGCTCCAGAGTCAGAGGTCCTGGTTGTACAGCTGAGTCACCAACCCACCCACGTCCCTCACTTGGATTCAATGCAGTCTCTCCCCTTGAGCAATATTCATCATGTTTTAAATAGTAATTTCTAGTATTTAATCTGAATTTCCTCATATGTCTTTGTTGTTCTTTCATGTACCCTCACTAGATTTTTCTCTCATTGGCAGACTGTACAATACATTTGTTTTTTAAATACTGGTATGTAATGCTAAAAAAAAAATAAAAGAGAAAGAAAAAGTAAAAGAAAAAGGTGCTTTGAAAGTGCTTTGCACAATATTATGCATTAGGCCTATGCAACAGCCTGATAGCTGAAGGTCATGTCTGCATGACAGAACTATTTCTCCTTGCCTGTCAGTTAAATTAGTTGCTAAATATGGTTTCAGGTACAAGACACATCATTGTTAATGCATGTCTTGTTAATTCAAGAATAAGATGTTTTGAATGCTTACTTCCCATTTAGTAATTCTTTGTGGACACAATGGTATCTATTTGACCATATGAATAATGTATAATTTTTGTAATGTGATTAGGAATTAATCATGATGCGACTTTTCTTCTGAGAATACTAGAATGACATTCTGTATTTTAATGGTGGACCCAATCTACTCCCTATGTCTTGAAGTTGGGGCGAGATTGTGGATTTGAAAAGCAGTCCCTTTATTTAAGCACATAAGTTTGACTTTCACCCTTCATTTCACAGGATGCTGCACACTCAGGCGCTCTCCCAGCAGAATACAGAAACTCTCCAGCCTGTACCTATGTAAGCAGTGTTTTACTTCACCAGATTAAGAGTTCTTGTTGTTATGTCTAGCATCTAGACCTCCAGACCTGCTTTGGTGAATCTCAGCTTCAGATTCCTGCAAGAAGTCTCCATGTTAATGGGGGACTGTGCCAATCACTAATAAATAATAGAAAATATATTGGTTTTTGCAATACAGCAGTACCCCCACTTGTCAGACCTGTTCTGTTTGTAGCGGACAAGCCTCTAGGGTACATGGAGAAGGAAAATCCTGGACTCAGAATATAAAATCCTACAGGCACTGTTGAGTATGTAGGTATATGGCTGCTGCTTTTCCTTTGAAAATTGTACAGAAAGAAAATAATCACTAAAATATAGAACAATATATTGAACCCATCCATCCTAGTACCAGAACTCATTAAGTCACTTGTTCAGCTTTATATGTGATACAATAATAAATCAATTTAAGGGATAAAATACTAAATTAATTGAAGTCATGCTGGAAAGGATTAATTCAGCTGTGTAAAATGGTTTTGACCCTCCTTTTAACACACTCTGAACTACACAACATGTGAAGTGCTCATTACTGGCCCTCAACATCACACATGCAGCCTGTCTTAATTTGGAAATTATTGTTTTGTCTCAGAGTCCTTCCTCCACCATTTTTACTCCCATCTTACCACCAGCAAAGAGGTGCTATGAGGTAAACTGCCAGACTCTCTAATCCTCAGCAGGCTATTGTAACCATCCACAGCAAAGTAGGACATATTTACGTTGTGTTACCTTGAACTAACAATGCAACGAGGGGAAATAAAGTGGAGGGGGAGGGTCTGGGGAAACAAAATTCAGCAGGCAGTGGCTGAGCATCACAGCCAGTACCACTTATACCAGGTAAACTTCAAAATCAACCTCAGAAACCAGAATTTCATCAGGACAGAATTTTTCCTATACCACAGGAAACTTCAACTGACTTGATTAGAGTATTTGAACAACATACAGCATCTCTTAATCAGCTCTCCAAGGTTATATGTCATTTACATAATGGAAGCCTCTTGTAGTTTTTTTCCATATCCTTTGGCTTGATGAGTCTGCCAATTTGCAGAAGTTTAGTTGTGCTTCTGCCTAGCTCTCTGCATGGCATACACACACAGACAAAAGCACTTGGCACAATCAGAGTGTGTTGTGGGCAGTACCTGGGCAAAGGAATCACACACAGCGGAAACTGAGCACAAACTTCCAATTTCTCTCTTCAGAAATTAAGCACAATAGTTTTGTTGTCTGCTGTAGACGTAAGCAAGATAGGCAGATGGAATGTATGAGCATGAAACATGCCAAACATGATTACTTTATCTCCCTAACATCCAGATGACAATTCTATACAACTCCTGTTTGTTGTAGATTCATGCTTAGGGTTGTTTTGTTTTCAGAAATGCCCAAATACACAGTGCAAATGCTTCAAAGCAGTCAAGCAGACAGCTTTTTTTCATATGCCAATGATTGCACACATAGGCATTTCACAAATAACTGGAGAGTGCTACTCCTTTAACACTCCATGTATAGCTTGTCAGGTTGCCAGGTAGCTGATGCATTCATCCCAGTTCATGATCTTCAAACTGCTGCCCTTGATTCCCCAGTATTTTGAGGAACCTGGATCATGTACTAATCCCACAAAAGAAGTCTCCCACATTTCTACCTTTAAATATCACCTGCTATATCTGTTCTGGTTTAGCACAATTCAAGTCTTGCGTTAGGAGCTTTTCTCTAACAAAAATTCTGACAGGCACATGCAAGCACCAGTGTGAAGACTGTGTTTTGGATGAGTGTAGAGATTTTGAGATTCCCTTGGTAAATGTGCTTTCAAAACAGAAGACATAATAATGTTTCCTGTAGTAACAAGGTATTTAATGTGGACTCCAAGGTGGTATATCTGTTATGCCAGACCTGCTGAGACAGGAAAAATCTGGGGCAGCAGTTAAAAGCATTAATGACTTTAAATCCAGATTTTCACAGTTCATCCTCAAAGGAAACACTATCATGTAGGTGTCTTGTCTCACAGTGTCTGACAGAGACAGTCTTAGAGTCTAACTGGAACAAGGAGTTAAGTGTTAGGATAACATCTTTTTTCAGTCACCATCACCTATTTCAAGTCTGATACCATGCAATTCACACAGATCATACAGACATTCTTCATGTATAGTTTAGTCATGTTTAGCTAAAAAAGAAAAAATATTTTCAGCAGCTAAATATGCATCCATGGTTTGGGGATTAAACCCTATATCCAGCCCGCAGTTCCAATGCCTTATCTGTGAAATGATTACATTAAACACTACTCAGCATTTATTTCTAAGGATAAGGTTATGACCACCACATTACCGTACTGTGCCAAAGGAATTTGAACCACAGGTGGCTTTGGCAGGCAACGAGCTAAGGCCACGTGTCAGCAAGCACATTTACCTTCTAACACCTGACATCAGCAGGAAAGTGGTGTGGGAAGTTTGGTGGATTACAGCACCAAAATAAACCGCCACAGGCACTATCCCACCAATCTCTTCTGCCCTTCACATGGCTTTGTGTAAAGCTGGTTCTCATCTATGGTGAGTACATGGAGTACCTGTTCCACATCTACAAGCGTAATTACTTTACTCCTAGCTGTTACAGAAGTGTAGGAAAGGATAATTAAAGGAACCAATGTTTGCAAGTTATTTGGGGGGCACTGAATGAAAGTCATTATATAAATTTAAGTTCCCTTATTTACTTTTTTTTTTACGTATATGTGTACTTTGATTTCTTTGTTTCTGTACTGACTGGAATTGTAGAGCCTCTCTTACAAAAGGAAAAGAGAATAAATAGACATAAAGATAGGACAGGAAATGCTGCCTCATCCTGTCATCCATTACCCTATGAAACTTACTGATCCGAGTAAATATGCTTTTGTTGTATCATATATTACTGATCGGTCTGATGAACTTTTATATTTCAAAGCTGAGTGGCAGGAAACCCAGTGCATGTTGCGTAAAAGTTGTTGCAAAGCTCATTGTTTTATCACAGCAAGTGTTATAAAATTTATTATTAAACAAGCATATCACAATACTGAGATGCCAATCAAGTTCAAGGTTTATAGTGCAATATGCTGTAAAAATAAGTCCCTCAATGTCCCTGTAAATTTCTTGAAGTAGCATGGGAATTACAAAGGATTTCCAGAAAGTGCTTTCTTGACTTCTTTCAAATGTAAGTTTAGAATATTTTTTGGCCTGATTGAAGAAAATTTATGAAACATGCAGTTACATATTTGATTGGTTTCGTTTTTGTAGTAAATCAAACTCTTTGAGCTCAGAATTAAAAACTCAAAAAACCAAAGGATTTAGTCATGCTACTTTAGTACATCTATATTTTTGTGTTCCAGAATATGTAATCCTATATGCAACAAAAAGATGTACTATTAAAAGTTATATTTTAACTAAAGGTAAGAAAATACACATCTACCTTACTGAAATTATACATTAACACAATCTTTGTCAAAATGTTTTGACTTGGAGTAAACATTCTTTTCAGAAAGAAACAGTTCTGCCAAAAAATTTAAAATCAATCACTTGCAGATTATTTTCTCTTAAATAAACATACAATAACATAGAGACCAAACCTACATGTGAGAATTATTGTAAGGCAAAGGAATGTAATTGCTATTTAGCCCTGATTTTGGTTAGTGATTATTCTTGGGTCATTTGTCAAAGGCTTTCATGGTCATAGTTCAGCTTCATGGAAAAAGATACATCCACCGCAGATGTGAGCCTTCCTGTTTCCATCAACAGCTTGAGTTTTTCAGTGGAGAAAAGCATGCGTTGGAGTATGTACGTGGTATGGGTCCCTGATGAATAAACACATGAGTTGACAGATCCTAGGTTAGCTGTAAGTCTAAGACGAAAGAGATGAAAAAAGTTCTTTATCTTTTTTTTTTTTTCTGAGGAACCAACATAAATACCTAGACAATAAAAGAGGCACTGATCATTCTGAGATGCTTTCAGACCAGTGATAATGATAATTTTCTATGAACTTTGCTTCTATGTGTCTTCCAAAATACATCAATTAAATGAATTTTTGCAATTTTAAACAATGTAGTGTTTTGTTTACTGATTGAAATGCTAAGGATTTATTTTTCCGCCTAGAAAAACTTACTCTGCACCACTTAGCTGAGCCTAGTTATTGCACTAAAAGTACTGCCTTGTGAGGCTAGAGGTCCTAATTGTCAGCAGGACAATTTCAGGCCTTTGTGAATCAGTGTTTTCAGTCCACTTTCTGAGTGATGCAAGACCTAACCACAAAAGTCACTGGCACACCTGGAGCAAAATTTCTAGGAAAAGTGCTTTGAATTTACTAAAACTGAGTGGCTCTGTGACACCAACTGCCACCTTCCAATTACGATATCATCCCTGGTGTCTATGATGGATAAGGAAGGGCAATTTTCGAGGGCAGTAACTAGACTGCTTTGTGAGAAACTAAAATAGGGATGAAAAAACTATGAATCAGCAGAGAGGATATCACACATAACCCAGGAAATTGCTTCTATAGTCATGTTGGAAACAAATGCTGATCTCTTAAAAAGAAAACTATATATGGAAGAAATAATAGCCAGCCTAAGTAATTTATATTCTTTGCCATAATTAGGGTCTTACGTTATTAGGAGAGACATATTACCTGGATGTCAGAAAATAATCTGACAGTGATTTTAAAAAGATTTATCCTGAAACAATACACTTAATATGCCTCCTTGTTTGTTAACTTAGCGTAGAAAAGGCTGCGTAGATTCAGGAGCCAAGTGGCTGAAGAGTGCAATAAATCACTTGACTTGCAGAAACAATGTAGCTTTCTTTTCACTTAACACTGCTTGGGGATACACACACTCTGCAAATTTGATTCTTTGTAATATTTACTGAGAAACAGAACACTTGCTTTTCAACACAACAAAATGTACATGAGACACTTTACATAGTAATCTAGTAGGCACAAATCACTCCTTTGAAAACACATTTGTTGCTACTAATCTTGCTCCTGAGCTTCTTTGACACTGAAATAATCACTGTCACTCCTGATTTACAATGGTGTAAGTAAGGAGTTAATCTCACTTTATTATTTCTGTTATATTACAATAAGTGAAAAAACCCCACTGGCTTGAAATCATGGAACCATGAAATCATGAAGATTCTGCTACCAAGTTTATTAGGGCTGGATTTCATCCAATGTGCTATTAAACCTGTAAGCATAAACCACAATCACAATTGGTGAATTATATTTGACAGCAATTTAAAATTATTTATTCCATTTACTGTATGTACAATCCAATACAATTCTCATGAAAGTCAATGACCATTTTGAGGGCACAGAAATGGGACTGGGTTTTCAACTGGACTGTTACTAGACTGCAAGATGAGTGCCACCAGGAATGGGCAAGCCCTTAAAAAGTGGACTGCATCAGATAAAACCAGATGACTACTTCTCGGAAGAAACAGGAAGAGTGCTTCTGCTGGCAAACCTCTTCTTTTGTGCCTGTTTATACCATGGCATGGATGTGCTATTGTGGCTGTCTTCACTCAAGTGGCATGACTCCTCCTCATGCGTACAACATGGTGACCTGTGCTGCTGCTGCTGCCACAAGAGTATTCAAACACAACTCTCAGGGCACAGAGGGGCCTGGACAACAGAATTCAGGCACCCCAGACCTAGATGAGCAGGTGACCGTTGCAAGATTTCCACCTTCTAATACAGTTTTTTAATGAAAGGGAAAAGAGAAATGTTTAAGCAATTCCTTTTTCTGTTGTTCCTCTGTGTCTTGGTAATTATCTCAGTCATTATGTATTTATTCCAATGTGCACCTGCTTTATTTGAATCAATAGCAAAATTTCATTTGCTTCAGATGAAGCAGGGCTGGGACATAAAAGGTAACACTGAATTGCATGTTTGAGCACTGCTTGCAATATAAAATACCTAAAAGGTACAAAACCCATTACTCTTGTATGAGCTCAGGGCCCCCATAAAATATATCAAAATAAAGAAGTGAAAAACCTCTGAAGATTGAGTAGGGCTGGAGTACTGGAAATTTCATGGGCTGGCTACACTGGTCATCCTCATTTTCAGCAAAGAAACAATCTCCAAAACCAAAAGGAACTTTTGAACCTGTACCCAGTGTTTGTTAAATGCCTGGAGCTGTGTTGACAGCCTAAGCTGCGTGAGTCATGACTTTGAAGACCTGTTAAACATGTAGAAGATGGGCTGAAGAAAAGGCAGAGCATCCATACTCCTGCATCTTTGGCTATATATGAAAGAGGGGTGCATGGCTCTTAGTCTAAACTCAGGCTGAGATGCTGCCATGCTGGCCTATTAGCAGGTTGCCTCATGTAACTTCACATCCAGCAAGCCATCCAAATACCGTCCCTTCAATTTACAGATGACCTCAGTGGAGGTGAGAAACCATTTTTGACACTTGCCCAAGGTCATGCTGTAACTCACTCAGAAAATATCAGAGATTCTGTACTTGTTGACCTGTACCTGAATGCTAGGCTCTTTCAAGTGCTAAATCAAGTAGGTGTGAAATCATGTGAGTGCATTGAACTTCCTTTTACCTTTGATGAAAAATTCTCCCTTTGAACACCTAAAAGTTCAGATGGAACTTAAAAGTTGCTCAGTTACCTGATATCATGCACCCTTTTAAGGCTGAACAAAATGGATGGGAGGAAAATAGAACTACTAGGAAAAACACTTGTCTCCAGAATGTAATCAGTACTCAACTTGGCATGGGACCAATACACTACAGAAAACATGAAGCGCTGGGGAAGCTGAGCCGGAGAAGCAGCAGCAGCTCTTAAGAGGACAGGAAACATCAAATATAAGGTGCAACACTCTGTAGAGAGAGTAGACGGTATCTTGTATTTTAAAAATAAGAGAATACCTCCAAACAGCAGGTAAGCATTTGCTTTCTGAGGTGCCCGAGAGCGCTGCCAGCGGCAGAGGCTCCCTTCTCCGTGCGGGCCGGGAACACTCGGTGTGCCCGGGGTGGGCGCGTGTGCCAGGCTACAGCTGTCCTTCTGAGACCGGAGCTGCTGGCGCGGCCCGGGGGTCCGCACGGGGCGAGCGCCGGGGTGTGGACCGCTTTTTTTGGTAGAGCAGGGTGCCAGTAGTGGGTGGCAGCAGTCGCCGGCCTCTCAGCTGCCCCGGCCCCAGCTCACCCTGCCCGGGGCGCGGGGCGGGCGGAGGCGCGGGCTGCGGGAGGGCGCGGCCGGCGGGCGCGCACACAATGGCAGTGCCGGGAGCCGCCCGCAGAGCCGCGCTGGGCGGGTCCCGCCACCGCGGGCTCGCCGTGCCGTGCCGTGCCGTGCCGGGCGGTGCCGGGCCGGGCCGGGCCGGGCGGGGAGGGGTGGGGCGGGCGCACCTGGCCGGGGCGAGCGGCGGCGGCGGGGCAGGGGCGGGAGGCCGCGGCGAGGGGCGGAGGGCGGCGCGGCGGGCGGGCCGCTCCTCATTGGCCGCGCGGCGACACCGCGAGTGCCTGCGCGCCGGCCGGGAGCGGCCGCGGCGCTGTCGCCGCTTCCCAGGGCGCGGAGCGGCGGGAGCCGCGGCAGCCGCAGGAGCGGCGGGAGGGTGAGCGGGTAAGCGGGTGGCGCCGCGCGAGGGCAGAACCGGTGCCGCTAAGCCCCGGCCCGCCGGCGCGGAGGGGATTCCCCGCCTCGCCCGGCGTCGGGTTGCGGGGATGTCCGGGGGGGCTCCTGCCGCAGGCCTGGAGGCACGTCCCGGTTGACAGGGCAACGGAGCCACTGAGGAATGCAGCGGGCGGGCGGCTGGGCTCCGGTGGCCGCCGGGGCAGCTGGGGGCTGCCGCTGCCGGGGAAGGGGCGGGGGCGCCGGGAGCCGCTTTCTTCTCCCGGCGCTCGGGCAGGGGCAGGGGAGGTGCCCTTCGGCCCGCGGGTGCCTCTTCCTTCGCGGGTGAGGAGGGCGGGGAGCGCCCCCGGCGCCGGGAGGGACCGGGGGCAGGGGCGTTCACCTCCGCGCTCCTCCGCAGGGCGCGCAGCCGAGCGCGGGGCGGCTCCGGGGCGCTGGTGATGAGGGCGCCGAGCAGGGGCTGAAGCCGGCGGCGGGCGGCGACCATGACGGTGTTCCGGCAGGAGAACCTGGAGGAGCACTACGAGACGGGCGAGGACCTCGGCAGGTGGGTGCGGGCGGATGGAGCCGTGGCCGCTGAGCTCGGCGGGGCAAGGGGTGAGGACAGGCTCGCACCCGCGTTGGCATTCCACCTTGTCTGAGATGCCTGAAGACGGAAAAGGGCGTTGGATTTGAAGTTAGCGCGTCTTTGCCTTTTTAATACGGGTCTGATGAGATTTTTGGACAGGGAGAGTTCCTAAGTGGTGCCTGCTCAGCTCGACGCCCTCCCGGGTGCTGTGCGGCGCGTAGGGGCGAACCTGCTGCCGGCGGCGCAGCTGTGGGCACTGCGAGGCTCGCTGCTGTGCGCCGGGCGGGGAGCTGGAAACGGGCTGGGCTGAAAGGAGAGAAGTTTGCATTGTTCACAGTGTGAAGGACTACGTTTGTATTGCGTGTTGGATTTTTCTTTAAGAACGGGATTAGAGAAGTGAGAGTAGTATTTTATCGATACTATTGTGGCGAAGATGACTGTCTGAGCATCGCTGTTGGAGCTGGAAGTCGGATTAAGAGCGCTGCAGATGCAGAGCTGCCTGCTTGAACCTTGATTCTTGAACGCTGTGTAGTTGTGAGCTCCTCCGAGCTCACACTATTAATCGTGCCTTGTTTTTTCAGTGCTTTCCGTGTTTTAAAACTGTTTAAACACTGGATTGTGTTACATGAGAGTCCTTTTCCTCTTCTTTGCCCCTTCTAGAAGCCAATGGCATTCTAGCAAACCAACATGGCAGAATCCTTTTCAAGTGTTCATCTTGGTGATTTCAAAGCATAGGATCAGTGTTCAATTAACACAGGGTATTCAGTCTACATGGAGCAGATGCTCCCATATCTACCTGCACATACCTTTCCAGTGAAGGGTCCAGTCATAGCAAATGTTGTTAACGAGGTACTTGAATAGGCAGGAACTTAGAAATATTTCATGATTTCTTAATATCAAAAAAAAAAACCAAAACACCCAACCCACAACTAACCAACCAACCAACCCCCCACATTATAAGAAAGTTAATTGCACTGTATTTCCAAAAAACTTCATCCTGTTTATATACAAGTTTGTTGATGTGACTTTGGCAATAAATATGTACTTCTATTTCCACATAGTGTTCTGGGTTGGCATTTTCATACATCTAGAATGTGAACTAATACTAATTTTCTGGATAACTTGATAGGAAGAAGTGTCATCATGCTAAAGCATAAGTTTGGATTTTGTGGTCTGAATATTTTTTTTTTTTTGGCATGTAATATTGTTTTATTTGGTTTCCATTCTTTGTGACAAGAATACATAGTGTTCCAAAATCAGGTTTAGGTTTCTGGACTATTAAAAATAAAACCATTGTTGTTACAGGTACTGATAAATGATTGACTTTATAGAAGAAAATAAAGACACAGATATATTGTGGGGTTTTAAGGTTCTTCAGAGAGAAGACAATGTCAATATGCAAATTTAGAAAGTGTTAAGGTTTATGTAACTTCCCTTGTATTTTTTTTAAAGAGGGAGTGTCAGTGCAATGTTTGGTGCCTAATACATATTTATGAAATAGAGCAATTGCCCTTAGGCCAATTACATAAGAAATGTTTAAATACGTAGAGTTCTTTTCCAAATAGATGTTCTTTGCAAGTCACAAGCTCCAGAACACAGCAGTGGAGAGCAGGCATTTCATTTTTACAGTATGGGAAGTGCAAACACTGAAAACATTAGGTAGTAAAACAACAACCAAAAAACCCAGAACAAATGGAGGGTTTCAAATTCACAGAGTGTTAGGTAATGGCATTCAGTTTAAAAATGGTATCTTCATTTGGTCACTTACCAACAGGGTATTACAACACTGAGGGGTTGATCCATCCTATGGCTATATAAGCTTGGCATGCAGTCTAAACTTGCCGTGTTTTATGAATTTTAAAGAATGTTAGAATCCGCTCTAGTTTTCACTTGAAAAAGGGTAAAGACATCTAAGAACCTCATCAATTTTATCTACATGTGTGAGAAAATACCAGTGGATGGTAAAACATTGGGAAATGTTTGACAGGGCTTTTGCTTTAAAAATGGAATATGGTTACTTAAAAGGGCCAAAGCTTTCACTTCAGCATCATTTTAAGAAACCAGGATTATCCCAGTGTGAAACGCTGGCATAAAGCCATAAGAGTAAGCAAACCTCAAGAGGGTTGTATGGTTTATTTCAGTGGTGTTTTTAACTCCTTTTTGAACTTCAGTTTCTAGGGTTCCACAAACTACTTTTTTGTAAATCTGTCACTTTCCATTCCTCGTTACCCCTTAGCATGTTTCTGACTGGTAGGTTTACATATAAATGTAGTTACCCTGAGGCTCGAAACTCAAAAACCAGTGAATATTAAAACCACCTTTGACTTTAAAATTTCCTGTATTCATTTGGACACACAAATTGTGAATTAATACTTCAAGCAATGATGAAAGTTTCCGTTTTGCAAAATCAACTGATTTTTCTCCTTCTCTTGGAAGAATGCTTTTATTTCCTCTTACTTAGCTGCAGGCATGAAGCAAACAAGGTGAATTAATTAACTGGTGAGTTTTCATTGACAGAGTTGTGTTTGAATGAAAAGTTCCTAGGCCAACCTGCCTTTTGAGAGAGCTCAGTGAAGATGCAAATACTCAGGTATTTTAATAATCTGCACTGTTTTCCCTTGTAAATTATTTAAGTCTTTGTTACATTACAATAATTCTGACAGTCACTAGAATAAAAAGTCATTTGAATAAGAAAGGTGTGTTGAAGAAAGCAAATGGGCTGTGTAAATTAAATTTTTGATGGAAAGCAGTAAAGGAGGTTTAAGTATTGCTTAGCAAAAAACCTAGGGTTGTTGGAAATAAGGAGAAGGGGATGATGGTGTTCCTGGACCAAAAAAAAAAAAGTGTTCTCTAGTTTTCTGATATTTTACCATGCTTTTGCAGAAAAAGTAATAAACAATCACAGTCCTGTTACGGACATGTCTGAGTTTTGTTCTGGTCTTTAGTTCGTTTTCATTTATGCCTAAGGAGAATTAGAAAAAAGAAATTTGGGATTGTGAATATGGATAGAATCATCCTTATTTATTTTTCTTGCCTGTACGTGATTTCTTCTGACAAGTTCATGGCTGTTCAGGTTGGTTTATCTTAAGATTTTGTACCAAAGCAGTCTTGTGAGACTTATGGATCGAATGCTATCTTTAGCATAAAGATAAAAGAAGATTTCTCTTGATTAATGTATGGTGCATTGCATACACTTTTTTTTGTTTTCCATCTTAGAGATTTGAAATTACATGTGTTACTTGTTCAGATGCAGGCTACCTGCAGATGCGCTAAATAATCATCTAACCATGAAGTTTCAAGGGGTGGTAAACATTATCATGGAAGAGCAACAAATTTGCTAAAAGCTATTTTGTCATTTTAATTCTGCCTGCAGTTGCAGGTGGTGTGACTGCGCATTTTAAATACCCTGCTGCAGTGCTTTTACTTCAGTCTGCCCAAAAGTCAGGAATTCAAGTTCAGCAGTATTAAAAACCTTACTATGGTGAGGAAGCAAGTAAAGACCTTCAAAGCACATGAAACTTTTCAAAGTATGTTTTTACCTCCCGTGACTGGCCTTGCTTGGGAATTCATACAGTATTGCTAGAAATGTGATGTTGCTTAAAAAATTTTAGGGAGAAGTAACTAAAACTGTGTTATAAATACACACTGTGTTTGTCTGTGAGTTCCTGATTGTATAGACAGCTCCTTCTTCCTTCATCACCAACACCCACATTTGGTTTTTTTTGGTTGTTTTATTTTCTTTCAAGCTTTCATGTGCTTTCTAAAAGAGATGCAGACTGTTATGGTAAAGTTTTGGAATTGAAGAATGGTATTTGCATTGCACTGTAGTTCACAATTTTTAGATTCTTCTTGATTCAGAAAGTAGGAAGAGGCATCTAACCGTTTTGAATGTTAAGCTTATTTGGACCTGTTGGACTCACTAGGGGAACACTTGTAACTTATTGAAGGAAAGCTACCCTGAATCTTGTCAGTTTCAGAGACTGCTCTGACTCTGCTTGGTAGCTCACTAAGCAGAGGTGCTAAGAGTAGAAAGCAGCAAGCTAACCCTGCTACCTAATGTACCCAATCACTTTATCAGTTGTGAGAGAAAAATGCCTAGGATAACATGCTGAAGATGTTGATAAGAGAAAATAGAGAGCTGTGCAAGTATGTATTTACATTCTGTAAAACGTTCCTCTACCTTTCAGAGTTGAGTGAAAAAAGATTATTTTTTAATTTTTCCCTGGAAAATTATTTCCATAGTAAGCAAGGAGTATATAGGCTGAATATACAAGTATGTAAATATATATATGTCCATGAATGTATGTGTTTTTCATTATTCAGATACCAGTTTTTGGTAGCACGTCTTTCTACGGCTGTGGAGGCTGCTTGTCATCTATCCAAACACCGTAACTGTAACTACATTGCACCTCTGTATTGGGAGAAAATTAAAACCTCTGAAAAAAAACCAAATAAACTTGGATGGCAACCAGAATTTGACCTTTATGGCACTTTTCAGGCTTGACAGCCTAAGCTAACCTTGCTGGCTATCTCATGTACTAAAATTGTGTCAGTATTATCAAGCTCTGTTGTGAGATTTATAGGATGTGAAACTCATTTCAGGTGATACTTCCTTTCAAAACAGTCACATTTAAAACCCATGACAACCATCTTTAATGATGTTATAGTGTAACATTTTTTCCTATGAATTATCAGAAAGTCGTGTGGGGGCGGGGAAGGAGCAATGTGAAAGATGGTGTTGTAAGGCTAAAACTGTTGCATGTAAGCTATAAAATTTTTAACTGTGGTACATTGAAATTTCCAGTTTCTGTTTCCTTGGGTTTTCTTGCTGTAAGTTCATCTCCATTGCTCCATTTTAAGCCATTGTTAACCTTCATTCTCATACAGCAGTTAAGTGGTTAAACTCTGAAGAAGCAGAAGGTGCAGACCTCTGCAGTGCCATTTCCTGTGTTATTCATACAGGCACAGTGATAAATACTGCAAGCGTGTAATTCACTGTTTTTATAACTACTTTATTCAGATTTTAGTAGTCCATGATAATTAATTAAATTAATTAAATTGAGTGGACTATATAAGTTTTTCAGGGAAAAGGACCTCACCTCAGAAGGAACTCTGAAAATGTTCACAACAAAGCCCCTATTTGACCAGGAAACCTATTTGATTGATGCCTCTGTATGCTCTTTTGTTTTTATTTCAAGAACTGAAAGTTGTAGAATTCAAATTATATCAAATAACCCTTTCTGTGCTGGTTGTGAACCATGTACGTGTTTTATCAGTCTTGTCAATCCTCAGAGGAGAAGTTGGTTGTTCCATGCTTTTCTGTAAGTCCTGGCTTTGGTGGCTGCATGGATATTGAAAAGGAAGGTTTCTTAACTGGAAAGAATGGTTGCAAAAAATTATTCATCTCAAGTCACTTTGCCTTCCAGACATGCCTCAAAATGTTTCCTTTTCACAAATACACAATAACCTGCAAGCTGCTGATGGCGCAGGGTACAAGAGCTGTCACCATACAGTGCCACTGGTGACAATTACTGCCATATAAAATGTGCTGAGAGGTTTGCTTCGTGAAAAGCACAAGAAATGCTGATGCTTTTTTGGGTATAACTTGGTCCTGCTTACTTTATTTCTCTCTCTGGGGGAAAAGAAGGACTGCTTTGTATGTCTTTTAAAATATAGTGTAATAAAAACTGCAGCTTGCTGATTATTCTGTGCTTTCAGTTTAAATGCACAAATCTTTGTAAATCTAAACTCAACAGGAAGCAGATAAAAATGCTTGTCTGATTTTTCTTCTAGCCAGGCTCAGTGAGGCATGATCAGTACCAGAGCAGGCATGTTAGGGGCGTGCTGCAACTTCAATCTGTCCTTCTGGGCTTTCCTTCTGTGCTTATGGGGGTTTTTTGGTGTTTGTTTTTTTTCCTCCCCATTTTCTCCCTTTACAGATGTTTGAGTATGTCAATTTCTCTGCTGGAATTATGTGTACTGAACAGAAATTGGCCCTTTTAGCCTAGGAAAGGGAGGCTGACACTGCCTTTTCATGAGAGCTTTGTTCAAAGCTCAGGCTGCAGAGTTGGTGGTTGAAAGGATCAGTATCTCTTTCCTCTGCTGTGTGTTTCTGTGTAGGTTGTTTTGTTTCAGGTTGGGTTCTTTTTTTTAATGTAGTGCTGCTGTCAAAGGGGAAAAATATCCCACCTTATATCTAATTTATGGCAGGTGAATACTCTCAGATCAGCTGAAAGCACTGAACATAAACCGACAACAAGGATTTTTAAGCTGGAAATTAGGAGAACTGTGGGTGGTGCAACAGTTCTGGAGTAATTGTCATGCACGGTTGTTGCAGTTTGTCAGAGGTATTCAAAACTGTACGAGTTTCTGGAGGAGATTGCATGTTTCTTGTGAGACCCTGGCTTAATGTCCACGTGTCTTTCTGTTTTTAAATGGCTTTAAATGGTTAAAACAAACAAATTGTGCAACTTGTTGATACAACTTTATATTCTGAAGAAATTATGCTGGTTAAAGCAGTGGCTCGGCAGCTTGTTTCCTGGATGGTAGTGGCTTTGTAGGAGCTCTGTCTCAAATAAAACTTGTTTCTCAAACTGTGTTTTGACCCTCTTGCAGGAAGATACGTGACACAAAGGAAGATTTTATACTAAACCTGAACAGCATTCATTGACTGGCCACGCAGTATAGTAGGTCATACTTAACTGTGATGAGTTCATGGCTGAGATGGGTGAAGCTGAGAAAAGTGTAGACAAAGCCTAAAGATCTTCAAGCCTTTACTATTTTGTTGCATGTCTACCTTATGCAGGGAAATTTGGCATAACGTGTGAAATTTTGCAGAACTGGGTACAAAGTCCGGTGCCAAGCAGTCTAATATACGTGATGTTGCTAAACTCTGAGATCTTGTCTAGGACGTGATACAGGAGGACTGGAGCCTGCACATTTTGGTCAGTTGTTGGGTGACATTCCTCTTGGTTTTGGTGCAGTTATGGAACAGACTAATGACAGAGATGAGTTGTAGGGGCAGGTATCTCTCCATATCCTTGCAAACCTTTCTACATCCTCCTTCACAGGTTACTTGCAGGTCTTGTCCCTTCATTTCAAAGAGATTGCTGCTGTCTTTTTCTAAAGTGAAGAACAGATGCTAAGCTAAGGTGGTGAAGCTGTGGAAAGAAGCTTCTTAAGAAGACTTAAGGCTTTTGTACATTTAGCCTTGCACCACTACGCTTGGAGTGGTATGATATTATTAATATGCTGGAAAAATTAAAATGATGGGTGAAACAAAGAAACTTTAGACACTACATTTACATTCACAGATGATTCTGCAGGCTGGAATTGAAAGGCTGCTTGCCTCAAGGAAAATGACCTTATGGGACCTGTTGAAATGAGACCAGTCTGAACAGGGAATCTAAATTGTATCAAGATTTAGCTTGTAACATTAAAGGAAAGAATTGCATTAAACTGTTCTGGAAAAGGAGAAAGTTGATAAGGATACAGTCATTGTTGATATCTTAAATCAGTTTTAACACTCTCTTTCAAAGTTTCCAGGCATATTGCAGTCCTTGAAGATGTTGTCCTATTGTACTAAAAGTGCAGTATTATTGGCATGTCAGAGTTTTGTGGGTTTTTTTTGGTTGTGGTACACGTCCATGTTGGAGGGAATATCTTGTAATAGATGCATTTCACCCAGTCCCGGAATAGCTCACAGGGTTTAGGATTGCTGTAAAACACTACACTGAGTAATCCACATGGTGATCTGCAGCCTTATTCTCTTGATTTTAGAAGTTTAATTTCCTTCCCCTTATTCCCTCCTGTTTGTGGAAGCTGATGTGCCAAACCATTTCTGCTTCCCGAGGCAGTAGTGTTGAGGAGGAAGCATGGTTGTGTGGCTGCCCAGCCAATGTGAATGCCTTGACCACCAGCAGCAGGGACCCTGAGCAGTGGTGTGCCACTCTACTAGAGCAAGTCTTCCCCAGTACCATCTGCTTGCAGGTGCATGTCTCCATTTGTTATGAAGCTCAGATGGTCCTGCCTGTATTTAACAGAAAGAAAAATACCTTACTGGGTGGTCATGAACTTATGGGGAAATGTCCAAAGCTTTGGAAATGTCATAGTCAGTGTAAATTATAACTGTCTTTATACACTGATTGAAAGGTGTAGTTTGAGATTTTTGTTTTGAATTATGCAGAGGAGTGAGGTTTTGGAAAGGATAAAAATTACTTGGGGCAATAGCATTTGTCTGTGCACTTCTTGCCTAAACAGGATGCTAAGAGCTTGTAACTGAACCAGTGTACTGGAAATATTTTATTTCCACTATGACTTTATTTGTCAGCAATCAATGGTGTGCTTCCAAATTTTCACAAGTTACTTGGAGTCCTGCTTTCTGCCTGGTATGTAAATTGGCTTCTGGGCTCTTGTACCTTTTCCTCAGTCTTCTCTCAAGTGTCAGTGGTTGTCCTAGCTTTAAGGTACTGGCTAGGTGTGCCTGTAGAAGTATGCACTTAGAGTACCTGCTTTCATGCCATGGGAACTGATAGCAGAGGGACATTTTCCCCAGATCACAGTCTGTTGGACCTGTAGTGTTCTGAAGTTGTTATTCTTATGGGACAGAGAAAGGCTGTTCATTTTCTGGAATCTGGTGAGTTTTAACTGTCTGGTGCTTATAGAGAAGTGGTATGGAGACACTCATCTCTTCTTCCCTATTGTCTCTGCTGAAGTTTTTAAAGAAGAGGACTGAACTGCACTTTTTCTGAACTGCTGATATGGTATTTTGTAATCCTGTATTTCTAAAGGAGACTAAGAAAGCCAACTCATAAAACTTCAAATCATGTGTATCCTTTGTGGTGTGTGTTATTTGGCACTGTGCTTACTTTGCCTGACTGTGTAGATATACTGAGTGCAGCTAACTTCTGTGTTAAGGGATAATGTTGTATTCTGATGTGGTTCACAATTAAGTTATTCTGCCAGGTTAAATTATTCTGCCAAGTTTAATGGGTGACAAGGTGTGGGTTTTTCCCCCTTGTGCTGGTTTTGCACAGCCTGGTTTTTGGTAGCAGGGGGCCACAGAAGTGGCTTCTGTGAGAAGCTGCTGGAAGCTTCCACCATGTCCAGCAGAGCCAATCTCTGATGGCTTTGAAGATGGACATGCTGCTGGCCAAAGCCGGGCCAGTTAGAGAGAGATTGGTGACACCTCTGTGATAATGTATTTAAGAAGAAAATCAAGACAAAGTGCACGAGAGGAAGAGGTGAGAACATGTGAGGGAAACAAGGTCAGAGGAGAAGGAGGGGGAGGAGGTGCTCCAGGTGCTGGAGCTGAGGTTCTTCTGTGGGCCGTGGTAAAGACTATGGTGAAGCAGCTGTGCCCCTGCAGCCCATGGGGATCCACAGGGAATGCAGAGATCCATCCACAGCCTGTGGGGGAGGTGTCCATGTTGGAGCGGGTGGATGCCTGGAGGGGGCTGTGATCCAGTGGGAGACCCGGTGGAGAGAGGGGGTCCCTGCTTCCAGGCTGGAGCAGCCTGTCCTTGGAGGGCTGCACCCCATGGAAAGAGAGACCCACAGTGCAGCAGTTTTGGGAGAACTGTTGCTTGTAAGATTGGAGCCACACTGGAGAAGTTCACAGGCAACCATCTCCTGTGGGAGGGACTCCATGACGCAGCAGGGGAAGGATTTCTCTCCCTGCACAGCGGAAGAAAACCTTGGGTGACAAACTGACCAAACCCCCCCTGCCCTGTACCCTGTGCTGTCAGTGGGAAGGAGAGAGGGGCTGGGGGAAAAAAGGTGTTTTAAGGGCTTATTTTACTTCTCATTATCCTTTTCTGATTCTGTTAGCAATAAATTCACTTTGTATCTCTATGTTGAGCCTGTTTTGCCCTTGAACTGTTTTCTCCCAGTCCTTATCTCAACTCATGAATGCTTCATTAATTTTTCTCTCCTCTGCCCAGCTGTGGCAGAGGAGGGTGAGTGAGTGACTTTCATGGGTGCCTGGTGTTTGGCCAGTGTCAAACCACAACATCTCTTTGTCCACAGGGGAAAATAATATGTGTGTGTGTGTGTGTCTTACTTGGGTCCTACAGCTTTGAGGCCAAGAACTCAACATTGAATAACTCTGTCAACAAGACTGGGAGTTTATTATTGTATAAGAAGAAAACAGTATATGAGAGTCTTGAATGGTAACAAATTTTATCTTTCGATACCTCTCTTCTTGCTAACTCAGACTGCTTTGTTGGGACACTTGGCTCCTGTTACCTTTAAGGAAGGTGATGCAGATGTAATCCTAGAGACAGAGATTTCAACTTCTCTCCTTCAGCTTTCTTTTTCTCTTAGGGGTTTTGTTTTGTTTGCTTTGGGTTTGTGTGCATGTGTGTTTTGTTGTGGTTTTTATTCCTTGCAAATACAGACTTCAAACATTTTGGTATGGGAGTGCTGACTTTGTTGGTATATTATCTGTCTGGCAGTATTTTCTTATCTCTGTGAGCAGGGCCATCTGCATAGAATTGCCATTGATTCCCTGGGAAAGGAAAGCACATCAGGGAATGGCTCAGTTCCTTATGTCTCATCTTTTCTCATGGCTTTTTATTTGAAAGGGCCTTCTGATACTATTTACTTCACATTCTTGCCTAAAAGAAGGATATCTCTTTTCCTGGTTTTGTTGCCAGGTCTAACATTAGGTGAAGAGCAAACCATTCCAGATTCTATCTTGCAAATCTGGTCTACTTCTGCTGCCTCTTTTGTTCCTCTAGAAAGAAACTTTTACATTACTGTTCCTCCTAAGGGTGTGTTAGTTCCTGGTCAGTGCTGCCCTGCCTGCCTGCAAGCCCACCCAGGGAGGCTAAGCCAGCCTAGTGCAAGGGTCAGGGAATGGGATGGTTCTGTTCCTCACCCACTGAGCGGCATTCTCCTGTGCTAGCACTGGCACCATCATGAGCGCAGCCTGGAAGCGAGAGGGAATTACAGACTGAGCTCCCTGAACTGGGTCAACGTGGGCATGTCAGACAAGGATCAGTGCCAGCCGCCAGCACAGCATGGGAATGCATGGCCAGTGGGATGGGGAAGTCTCTGTTTGTGACAGTTACTGGCTCAGCCTACTAAAGCACGCTGTAAAGCCTGCACCCTCTGTGCTCTGCATCAGCATCGTGCGGGTCTGGCCAGCTAAGACCTCGTGGAAGAGCCGCTCTGAACTGGGAAGCAAAACCTGACTGTGATTAACCCCGGACAATGAGACTGGTGACAGCACAGTCTGAGTATGTTTTCCTGTGGCAGCAGCCATAGGGTAGCCAGACAGGCCCTCCTTTGCTCAGGGGTCAGAGGGGACAACTTGGATTTTTTTTTTTTTTTTTTTTAGATGCTCTAAATTCTGAGGTGCCCAAGCTTGTCTTTGAGAGCGAATAGCTGTGAATAAAAGCTGAAGATCTGGGGAAGCAGACAATTACTTGGCTGTAAATAGTGGCTCATAAAAGCATAATGTATATGGAAGTTACTAAGGCACTTAGCATGAGATTTGTGCTTGTGACACAAACTGCTTTGTTTGTAATGCTATATCATCTTAAAAAGTTGCCTTTAGGTCATGGAAAAGCAGTATTTTCATCACTGGCTTAAGTGATGTGTTTACAGCTCAGTGAGTTTCTTATATATTTAGCTAGCATCAAGTTAATAACTGGAGGAGAAAATCCAGAACTTTTCTACAGAAAAAAATTACTCTGCCATCCTCTGTGGAGCATAGGAGGTTGTTTCTCCTTATGCTCTAATACTAAAGGGTTAGTGACACACCTGTGGGTTTTAGTGATTCTTCATACCTGGAAGAAATAGAAAGTAACCAAACTTTAAATCCTTTCCATGCCTTTTATATGTATAATTTCTAGGGAAAGCTGATCTATAACCTGTTGGGAGCTTTGCAGTCCATCCTCACTCCTGCTCTTAGTGATTAGATTTCATCCTTTTTCTAGCAAGTGTTTGACTGATCCATGCTCCATGACTGTATTAAATTATTTTTTTCAGTATACTGAAAAAAACCATTTTCTTACACTAGCATTGTTTAATGTATTTAGCAGGTGCAGCTGAGCTGTAAAGGTGATGAATTTCTGTGGTTTTATTTGTGGCCATTCAACACAGATAATTTCCAGAGTCAAAACTGCATAGGAATGATGCTTATAGTCACAGTGTTATTGCTCATTAAGATGATAGGTCATACACTACTACACAGAGAATTTCTGAAAAGGTGAAATGAAGAAAGGCTGTTCATTGTGATGAAAGAGTGGATGAGACAAGTGAGGTCTGATAAGCATTATCACTAGACTTTTCTTCCCTAAGCTGAAGGACAAACAGCCCCTTAGGAATGTTTCAGAACCCGTTGCTGAAAAGAGAAACATGTAACTCAAAACACTACTTATGATACAGCAGGAAGAACAGTCTTTAGCATCACCAAAATCAAATGTTTGTTCTGCTCTTATGTTTTAATATTCACACCAGCCTCCTGGTTTAAGATTTTATGAGCTAGTGATAACTGAGCTTTTATAATCAGTTCTGAGTCAGAGTTACGTCACATGTGTCTTTAAACATTTAGCTAGATTAACTTATGATTTAATGTTAATTGCTGAGTTCGTTTACAAATTTCATGAAAAGTCCAAAAGAAGGGGAAAATGAAGTACTAAATAACAGTAGAAGCATTAAGACTCTACTTAAGTGCTTGCAAGGTATACTAAGTTCTGTATTTATATGGCTATGGTTAGGCATTGATTCTTAAAGTACCTGTATGTGTACTTTTTAATACCATGAATGGCAGTTGCTTGAAAATCTGTGGCTTTCTTTGCCTTATCTCCCCCCCCCCCCTTTTTTTTTTTTTTGGCATTTTCCTTTATGTTATAGATGCAGTTATTACTTCAACTGCTTCCAAGTGTGAGTACTCAGCTTTTCATAGTATAAGATGTTTTCTGAAAAGGCTTTAGCAGATGTACATGTATTCAGACCAAATGGGTTTCTACAAGCTCCAGCCCAGGCATCATTAATAGGAAATTAATAGGAAATGGCTGACATACAGCTGCCTTGGAAGTTTTGCAGCCATACACGTTCCTCCAGCTTATACATTAAATACCACTACGTTTTGACATGGACTTCACATCAGTATTTTAAACTTCTGTGTCTATGAGTAGACTTCAGTTGGAAGTATTTTCTTGAGTGCTGTCCAGCTCTTCACGTTTTGTAGTTTGATGATCACTTAAGTACTTTTGTTAAGGCATTTGAGGCACAGGAACATCTCCATTTTCACTTTTCGTGTTGTTTTTACCATCCCCAAGTTTTACCCAGAATCATACATTAAGACTACTACTGTTCAGACTGAGTTCACTCTCACACTGATTGTGTTTATCTTACATTTGTCATGTCACCACATTCAGTGAGTTCTTATTGTTCCCACTGTTACTGCAAAGGAGCAGCTCCAAATTCCTCTAGAAGGGGTCAGTACTTTTTGCCTTTTAGCAATGCACATGTCAAGATTAGTGACTCAGAAGTGTCCCTTGAGAGAGAACCAAGAATACCAAGATTCACTCAATCTAACACTACATTTCCTTTTGTGAAAGTGGGAGAGACAGTGTGGTTGTGAAAGTGTGGTGTAGCACTGCTTTTTTCTTTATGCTGGAAAGCTAAGAGCTCTTGAGCTTTGCAGTATTGCTTAGTCTCATATTAAAAAGAAAAATTAAAAAAAAAATTAAACATACCATGGAGAAGACTGTAAAAATGACTCTCAGCTTCTCAAACTGTCTGTATAATGCCTGTGCATTACATTGAAGTATATTAGATAAACTTTAAAGTGAAATTTAATCCTATGGTAAAAATTCTCAACAAGGAATGATGGAAAAATATTTATCTCCTGAGCAGTGAAAAGTTTTACTGCACAGCCTTTAGACATTATGCTTTTGCTTACAAAAGAATAGCCAACAACTTTTTTTTTTTGCACCTTCCTTCTCCCCGAGAATGTAATTGCTGTTCCTACTAGGCAGTAACTGGATTGGACAGCATAAAAATAGTGTCTGACCATTACTCACTGTTTTGTGTAAAGTTTCAGCAACGTTGATAACTTGCATTTCTTGTCTTGTCTACTGGCACAGTGACAAGTATGCATGTTTGGTGTTACACAGACTGTACAAGTGACTGCTGGATAGATAATATTAAACTGGAGACAGAGCTGAATTGTTTATATACATACAGGAAGCAGGGAAGGTTTTGTCTCTGCCTGTCTGGTGTTTGCCTCTCACCCACCTATTCAATTGTTCAAAGCACTAGAAAAAGCAGGAAAGAGAATTTAGTCTTTGGCTACTTCCAGAATAATAATTCTGTCAATTTCTTACAGCCATGTGTAAAGCTGATAGTATGTCTCTCTTTTGTATCTGCAGTAATCCATGGGTTGCCAGGAGAACAGAGTTATCAAACCTTCAGTAATGCTTCCAGCTTTTTCAGTGTGTCTCTTCATCTGAACATCTGCTGTCAGCATAGACCCAGAGTACTTTACTCATTCAAATTTGCATTCCAAAACCCAAATGTGAATATAAGAAAAAGAATCTGACGTCAGAATTCCTGCTTGAACAAAAGAATCTGTTTTTTTAAAAAGAATTACGGAACTCTGTAAAAGCATGTAATATCTCTTTATTCTAGTTAAAAGTAACAAAAATCTACTTATTTGCCTGACAACTAAGCCACATCAATCCATTGACAAAACAGTAATTTAGAATGAATAAGACAGTACTGGTGAGCACATGGATGTGAAGAAGTTCCTTTTTGTTTCTGTGTACAGCTTGTAACTTGGAACACTTTTTCTATTTGTACACAAGATGCCAGTTTTTCAGTGCCAAGAATGTTCCTTTCATACACTATAAAGTTCTAGCAACAGTGCAACTCCTCTTTCTGGCAAGGGCTTTGCATGTGCTTGAGAGTTAAATCCTTCTACTTCTTTTCTGCTTCATCTCCCCCGCATGCTTTCATTCCTAGACCTTCAGTTGCACTAAACTCATTTTCAAGAGCACAGTTTGACCTAATTGCTTAGCAGAGTATGATCATGGAGAAACCTATATATTGTCTGATAACCCTGTAGTCATAACTTCTTTAAAGTCATGTGCTCCTTTGAAAGAAGAAGACCGCTTTGACTGGAAGGAGGGCTGTGTGCTGGTGCTCTCTGTGGAGGATTTAGCACCTGCAAGATCTTTCCTTTCTTATTCTTTCATAGTCTGAAATACTATTGCCATGCCACCTTTTCTTCTTGAAAAACCCTATCCTTCATGCTGCACAGCACTTCAGAAAGACAGACTCTTGAATCTCTGCCTGTGTTTCTGCACCTTTCTGTTTTTTATAAGGCTTATGTGCAGGCATCATGTAAATTTGAAATGCTCTCATGATTTGGAAGCGGGTAACTGATAAGAGACCAGAAGTCAAAGTAAAGCAAGAGATGCAATGGCACCTATTAACCCCCTTGTTCTGAAAAGTTTCAAAGCACAGCAGCAAGCAAATGTAGGAGGAAGAGAGGGAGCATGATTGCCTCATGCCAGCAGTGCCTTCCTTAGCTGCACCTTGTTTCAAACCTACAGGTCCCTTTTCAATACTGGTGGTACTTTCTGTCTAGCTCAACAGGGCGATGTCTAAAAAACCTTGAAGCTGTGTGCTGCTGTAGAGTGAAGCTTTCATCTGTTGAAATCAGTGTTACCTGCCCTTGTTCACTGCATTGATGACTGTGGGGCTGCACTGTGAAGAGTCTCTTAGCGCACTTCTGGTTTAAGCTGTGTGTAATGGTAACATAAATGAGAGAGTCAAGTGAAGGAATGTTTTCTCTGCCTCCTTTGTAAGGCAGATGGAGATTGCTTTCAAGTTCCTTGTGTATGTCTATCTATACTAAAACAAGCCACGAATTAAGTGGAGGCACAGGAGTTTTTCAATGTTATGGAGTAGCCTAGTGACAGGAAAATTCACTTGCTAAAATAAGACTTTCACTGTCAAGTGGGAAGTGTTTTAGGATTATTGAAGTTGATGATCTGCAAAGCATTGTGCAAGGAAGAACATCATTGTTTCCTAGCTGCTATTGGATTCATTTGCTAAATAAAATAATTGTGAGATACTCATTTTTATCTTTCCTTGGAGGATTGATTGTGCCTCTGTAGGAGATTTCATTGTGTGAATCCTGCAGAATTCAAAGCAGGAGCTTTGACTGGTAGCACTTAATAGTATCCTTTATGCTGTCATCAGGGCTGCTTTTTGCAGGGAAAAAGAAAGCTGAGGTGGGAGAGCTCTTCTGACTGTCACTTTCAGTTGAAATCTAGTAAGCAAACTTTTTTCTTTTTTTTAATGTGTTCCAGTATTAGACAGTTTTTCTGTCTTTTTTGTAACTTCTTTTAAAAAAAGTTAGGGAGAATGGGGTGACTGCATTGTAAGTGTCATGTGTGTATTGCATGCCATGTCTTTTCAAATTATTCATTTTATACAGTTCTGTTGGTCTGTAATTGATGCTATAAAGTTTACAGCCCATGGCCCTTGAGCATACAATGTTAAGTACTCTTGTAGCAGGTCTTTTAGAAGTAATGAGAGGTAGAGACAAGTGAGAATATATTTGTGAGGGAGATGTGTTGCTGTTATCCCCAGAGAGACAGCGAAAATCACAACATAAGTCCAGGTTGTAAGGTATGGCCGAAGCGACCTCATTAAATCACCCATACCTTTATAGCAAGGTTGGCAAAAGAGAAATTACATGATTGGCCTATTGACCCACCACTTCTCAAGGTGATAGGTTGAGCAGTAAGACGCCCATTTCCAAATATTATGCTCACAAGACTGAAAACAATTCTACTGTTCTCACAACAACCTGCAGGTGCAGAAATGGTTTACATTCTCTCAAACTGTTGTCCATCCAGTTCTCATGAGAACGAAAGCTTTCACAGAGAAGCTGTGAGAAGCTGGATTTCTCTAACTGCTTTCTTATGAGAAAGAAAAGTTTATTTGACTGGAAAATTCCTCTGCTCCTGCCTTTTAGCATCCACAGTGATGACTCCCTTTTTTACTTAAAAATAAAGGTGGAGGGGAAGAGGACTGTGTGCCTGTTTCTAGAGACATGCAGGATGTATGGCAGTTATGTTTCTGTGCTTAGTTTTTCTTCCATTTTTACCCCACGTGTAGATTGTACTGTTATTGGCATGTTTTGAGAGGTCTAGTGTTTAGTCAGCTGCACAAAATTACTTAATAATGAAGTTCTGTTCCTTCGCTCAATTCTCCTGTTCATTTGGGAGGACTATGAATTTTTAAATGACTTTTAACATGTTTCATTTGAGCACAACTTTATTCTATCTGCTAAGTAATGTTATCTTTAATACTGTTTATGGCTGGCAGTTTTTCATAGATTCTCAAGCATGACCAGTAGCTGCCATAGAGAAAAAGAAGGCTCTTTGGAAACAGTTTTCCAGCTCAGTTAGACCTGGACCACTTGAAAAAGCAAGATAACATAATGTGATGTTTATTGGACTGAGAATTGAATCCACCCTGTAGGGAAAGGGATAAGGTTTATGGATATGGTTACTGTCGCCTTGTTGGTAGTTATGAAATGTGCATGAGAGTGTTTGGGTTGCGGGTACCTGCATGGAGGTAGTTACTGCACATTTCTCAGATACATGATGTAGCCTTATGCTGGGAGGAGAGCAGTTTTACTCTAGTTTTACTATAGGTATTTGTAACGGCTTGTCCTGTGTGGTGAGGAATAGGGTGCTTGCTTTAACAAAAGCAAAGAGCTGCAAGTTTCAGGTACTGCCTGGAGTGCTGGTCTTCACCTTAATTTTTCAGTAGCTTCCCTGTATTTCAAGATTGCACAGGGAAGAAACTGGTTAATCTTTGTAAAGCTCAGACTAGGTTGTTCAGTGCGTTTGACAGCTTGTTTGAATGCATAGCTTTTAAAAAATCAATTGTGTTCTACCCATAGTTCTTCCTTCTCTTTCTTCCTCCTTGAATTAAGGTTCAGTTGTTTCTGTACACCATCAGAAGCAACACATCGCTGCCTTCTGGTCTGTGTTGGATGTTATCTTTGCTTACATTTGCTTTTTGCCCTCTGCACTTTGGCAGCTATCCAAACTCAATATGATACTCGCTTCCTGCTGCCTGTTGGATGTTTTCCTTGACTTTAACTCCAAGTGTCAAAATGCACCATGCTGTCCTTAATCACTCAATAAACAGACAGGAGCTGAGATTTTCCAGGATGTTGAAAGGTTGAAAACATCTTCAGGTTTAGTCTGAAAGTATCTTCTTTGCTTGTGCTGTGCTATTAGCCTATTATTATCTGCCTCAGAAAGTTGGCTTATATATAAGCTCACCTTGGTACACGGTGAATTCTTGTCAGTTGACTTTTGTGGTTGCCTTTTTTTCTTAAAGTTACTATATCTGTTTTAACCAAAAGTTATTGGAATATAAAAAAAAAAAAAAAAAAAAATTTAAAAAATCCAAGCCCCCCCCCCCCCAAAACCTCAACTTAAAAATCAGTCACAAAACAATAATGAAGCTGGGATCATTATCATCAGAAGACATCTTATAGTGAATTCTTATGTCTATATTAATTTTTAAATTGCTAATTATTAATATTTATCTTGGTTATTCATATGTAACTGATGGAAAATTTCATTTCTCTGTAGACATTTAGAATTTTTATTCTGAAAACTGGACAGTAGCTTTTTTTATAGGGTAGGAAGATGTTGAGAAAAGAATTTGTGTAAATATCTTAAAATTTTTCATATTCATAGGCATTTCACATTTTTTACATGCTTTTGAGAGGTCTCTAAATGTCCATTACAATCTCTTCTTTGCCATTTGCAGTAGCTGCACTGCTTTTAAGCAATGTTTGGGATGAGCATTTCATTGTGGTTTTGGTTAGAGGAGGTTACTCTGAATCTGACTGAAGAACTATTTCAGAGATGGAGCTATAAAGTGGCCTTTGGATCTGCTCACAATGAAGCAAATCTTGAATTAATCACTTTTTTCCTTTGGATACACCAAAGTCGGTCCTGCATACAACATCACTATTGTCTGTACAAGCTTTCCTGCTGAAGTTCCCAAGCATTCAAGCTGCACATCAATACTTCTATGAGATGAGAAGATGACATAGTAAAGGGGTATCTTTATTATATTTTGTATTTCTATTGGATTTCATGTTACAGGGTCAGTTGTGGGGTTTGACTATTCTGCTCACTTGAAAAGGCCTCCACAGCCATTGCAAGGTGGCCCCTTTGTTTGTTTTCTGTGGAATTTGGGTATAACTTGTCAACAATGACAGTTGATGAAAATATGTGGAGTTGACTTTGTACTTTTTAACATAGGTGGTTTGATGCTACTGCTGTAAAATTAGTGTAACAAAGTGTAGTGTTTCCAGTTCTGTCCTCTCAGCTTCATAGTTCAGGGAGAAAATCATCTACAGGGAAAATTTTCTGACCTGTTTTGCATATTCTGTAAGTCTTAATTTAAAACTATGAGCTGATATTTGATTTTAGGTGATCCATCTCTAACTATCCTATATAAAAAATCAAATTTAATGTTTCCATAATGGTATCCCAAATGTAGTGAACTAGCTATAATTCATTTCAGTTTTGTTTCTTAACCTGAGAGTATTTAATTTTCTGTGGTTGGAAGAAACTGAGCAGCCTGGGCTGCAGTGACCATGCACTGGTGGAGCTTGCAGTTCTAAGGGATACGGGTCAAGTAAAGGAGCCAAGTTAACCTCCTGAACTTTAGGAAAGCAGACTTCCAGCTCTTTAGGGAGATAGTCAGTGGACACTCCTGGGAGACTGCCCAGATGAACAAGGGAGTGGAACAGAGCTGGCAGATCTCTAAGGAAGTCTTCCACAGAGCACAAGAGCTGGCTAATCCCCAGGAGCAAGAAGAAGGGCAAGGAAGGCAAGAGACCAGCATGGCTGAGTAGGGAACTAGTGGTCAAACTAAAGGGAATGAATCAAATGCAGAGGCAGTGGAAACAAGGACAGGTGAGCTGGAAAGAGCACAGCTATGAAGTTCAGTTGTATAGGGATGGGGTGAGAAAGGCTGAGGTGTACTGTCCCCAATAAACAACGCTGGCAAACTGGTGAGAAGGATGAAGAGAAGGGTGAGGTACTCAACAATTTTTTTTGCCTCAATCTTCAAAGGCAACCTTCCTTCCTTCACCTCTTGAGTGTGTGGATAGCAGGACAGGGACTAAGGAAACAAAGTTGCTCCCATTATAAATAAAGATCTGGTTCTGGACCACCTGAGGAACCTAAACATACATAAATCCATGGGACCTGATGAGATGCACTCCAGAGTCCTGAGGGAATTAGCTGATGTAGTTGCAAAGCCACTCTTCATGATATTTAAAAAGTCATGGCAGTCAGGGGAAATCCCCGATGAGTGGAAAAGGGGGGAAGCATTGCACTCATCTTTAAAAAGGGTAGAAAGGAGGACCCTGGAAACTACTGACCTGTCATCTCTGTGCCTGGAAAGATCATGGAACAGATCCTCCTGGAAGCTGTGCTAAGGTACATGGAGGACAGGGAAGTGACTCAAGCCAGCATGACTTTACCAAGGGCAGGTTCTGCCTGACCAACCCAGTGGTCTTCTGTGATAGAGTGACAACATCAGTGGACAAGGGAAAGCCTACAGATATAATTTATCTGGACTTCTGTAAAGCCTTTGACCCTACAACATCCTTCTCTCTAAATTGGAGAGAAATGGATAAAAAACTGGTTGGAGGTGCTAATCCAGAGAATAGTGGTCAATGGGTCAGAGTCCCAATGGATATCATTGACAAGCGGTGTCTCTGGGGGTCCGTACTGGGACCAACTGTTATTTAACATCTTCATTAATGACACAAAGGAATCAAGAGCACCCTCAGCAAATTTACAGGTGACATCAAGCTGAGTGGTGCTGTTGACACACCTGAAGAACAGGAGGCCATCCAGAGGCACCTGGACAAGCTCAAGATCCGGGCCCATGGGAATCTCATGACGTTTAACAAGAGCAAGGTGCTGCACCTGGATCAGCGCAACCTCTGGTACCAACACAGGCTGGGGGATGAACAGATGGAGAGCAGCCCTGGGAGAAGGACTTGGGAGTGTGTGGGTAGCAGGGCCAGGGAGGGGATTCTGCCCCTCTGCTTTGCTCTGGTGCGACCCCACCTGGAACACTGCATCCAGCTCTGGGGTCCCAGCATGGGAAGCACTTCAATCTTTCAGAGTCCAGAGGAGAGGAAAAGCTGCAAGATTTAGGATTGTTCAGCCCGGAGAAGGCTTTGGGGTGACCTAATTTCAGTCTTCTTGTACCTGAAGAGAGTCTACAAGAAAAATGGAGTGAGACTTTTTACAAAATCATGTAGTGACAGGATAAGGGAGAATGGCTTCAAACTGAGAGTAGGTTTAGATTAGATACTAGGCACAAACTCTTTGCTGTGAGGGTGGTGAGGCACTGGAATAGGTTGCCCAGAGAAGTTGTGGATGCCCCATCCCTGGAAGTGTTCAAGGCCAGGCTGGATGAGGCTCTGAACAACCTGGTCTAGTGGGAGTTGTGCCTGCCCATTGTAGGGGGCTTGGAGCTAAATGATCTTTAAAGCCTCTTCCAACTGAGGCCATTCTATGATTCTGTGACTTTTAGGAAGAGTACAAAGTAACATTGGCATGAAGAACTTTAGCTCATTGCTATTTCATCCTAGGACATGTGGTACCACTTCCTGCCATGCCTTGTGTGAACAGGGTTTGGGGTTTTCTTAATTATCTTTTAAGGTGAATCATTGAGCCTTAATGGTTAGAAGTAAATCTTATTTTGTGAGATCAGTTTAATAAGAGATATGACAGCAGGAAGTAGCTGGGCATGCAGGGGTTAAGTAGGGTATGCACAGATATTTTTGTACCAGCTTCACTTCTAGACAGAGAAGGAGCATGTTAGAGGCCCTTTCCACAATGCCATATGCTGCAGAATTGTCACTGTGCTAGCAATCTAGCCCAACAAATGTTTATGATGCTAATATGAAAATTAATTAAACTGCATTGTGGGAAAATACTATTTTGGGAGGACTATGAGTGTAAAAATTATAAATTGATAATAAATTGCATAGAGAAGTCTCATATTGTTCTCAATAGTACTACTTTTTACACTCATTTTATGCACTCTCCTGATTTACTTTAGATATTTGTTTAATGTATGGCCTACATAGGCTTTAAATTTGGAGCAGAGCTTTAAAATGCAAAAGAGCTACAATCAACCGTGCTCTCATTTTTTGAAGTTCTGGTGGTACTACTCTGGTGGCGTTGACTGAAGTTTATTCCTTCTGCTAGTCATGTGGCAGGTGGGGAAAAGAGTCTCAGCGTTATAGCATGCAAAAAAATCATGTGAGGCCAGAAAAAGTGACTGTTTCATGGTGACTGCCTGGTTTCCATGTGATTGTCAGTTTCCTGTAGCATTTGCAGAAGAGGGCAGTGACCCTGTTCTTGCAGTTGCGAGAACACTGTGTCTGTGCTTACGTAATGCTAGTGGTTCACATCTGCAGCCTGCTCAGCATGTTATCTTTCATGTGGGTGTCGCTTTCAAGCCCTTCTGTCATCTATTTTAATGTTATTATGTTCCCATCTCTGATAAACTGTCTTCTTTTAGCCCCATGCTGAAATGATTGTGTGTAGGGGTGTCTTACAGCTGGCTGGTACCTTTCCCCATGCAGCTGCTACTGCATTGCATCTTCCAAAGGGACCTGGATTTTTGAGGAACCTTTGTTGGGAGGTGTTTATACTCATTGTTAAGTCAATTTATATTTCCATCTGTGACAAAGGTTGTGTCTGGCTGTTTGCAGCAATGCCTGTGCTTACCCTGTTCACTCTCGAGGGGAAACCTAGACTCACACACATATTGGGATTTCAGCTTGTTTACTCAAATATTCTTTGCTTCACAGTCTGAGATAAACTTTCTCTGATGCTGACGTTTTGTTTGGTTTGTTTTTGGTGTTTTTTATATCCATGCTTTGACAAAACTTTCAAAAAGAGCAATAAATATCTGCAGTTGTACATAGTGAATGCATTGAGAATGGCAGTGAATTTAAGCCTAAAGGCTGTTTATAAAACAGCTGAGACTCACTGGTGGTGTTGCCAAGACAATGAAAATTAATTCAGAAGCTTTTCTGACTCTTTGTGTGATTGTACAGTTTCAGAAAGGAAGGTGTTGGAGGATTCCCTATTCCATCTGACTGATTTTCATGTCAAGCCTACAAGTTGATTTTTGACTGCCAACTCTGCAGTAGTGTACTTGCAGCAGCTGAGCTGTACACTTGCAGCAGCTGAGCTCAGCTCTCTGCCTGTCACCACCAACACAGTATCACTTCTGCCAGCTAGACAGTCTTATGGTTACACTTGGAGTAACACCTGTGCAAACTCATTAATTGCTAGAAAAATTTCACTGCTGTCGCTCTAGGAAACAGGAAGAGAGCAGTCTGTATTTTCTGGCAGTCTTTTTTTGTTTTGCCTCTGAAAACTTGTTTTCCTTCCGGCACATTGTTGGCGTTCAGCCACGACAAAGCTGTGAGGCCAAAGCAGCTCTTGCTGTGAGAGAAACATCTGACCTGTGAGGAGAAGGAAGAATTTAACATGCAAAAGTTGCTCTGCAGATGCAAACTTAGGTGCCACCAGGTTTTCTGGACAGTCTACCAAGATCATCAGTGTCTTCCATTAGTTTTTTTGTGGCTACCAAGGAGTAGTCACGTGGCTGCTCACAGCTGGTCAGAGTAAATGTACTGCACAGGTTGCCATAACAAAGCAGTCTTTCCTACAGTGACAGACAGTCCATCCTGAATCATGAACTGCACGCCAGCACACTTGCCTTCCTGACATGTTGTGAGGTACTTTACTTCCAAGCACAAGACAGTCAAGGGCAGTTAAGAAACCAAGACATCCTGGGAGCCTAGTCTTGCTTTCTTTGGGCAAATGGGGAATGTCTTTTTGGCTCCAGACTCCCAAACTACGTAACAATAAAGCTAATCCCCTGTTGTGGGAGGTGTGTGTCACCTGGCATTGCGGGCCGTGGTCTCAGTGGCCTGCTGCACCCTGGGCTCTTGCCAGCCAAATTCTTAGTTGCATTCTGTGGTGCATGCTGGGCTCTCAGCAGTTGTCCCAGCAGGAGGGAGTGATCCAGAGGTGATACTGACCTGACGCCATCTGTGCATTGTCTCCCGTCCACCAGTATCTGGGCCTGCCTCAGGACTCCCAGCTCCGCCAGAGGGATGCTGCTTCATCAGCTCCCTATCATTGTGGGGAAGAAGCAACAATTTCTGGCATCTGGCATCTTGGAGCTTTGTGAAATTGACTGAGCAGCCAAAGTAGTTTCAGAAACATGGTGATGTAGAGGGATAGCAGGATTCTGGTTTGAGTTTTGCATGCTGAATAGCTGAGAAGTCCAAAGTGGCGTTCCGGCAGGTCACTGAGACACCGTTAATAGGAAGGGAGCCATCCTGCAAAATACTGGGCTGTCTCCTGGCTTCGTGAAGCTACGTTTGAGTGCTGACTTCCGGACAAGTAGCTACTGCTGCCTTCTCCAGCTGGACATGAGAACCTTATGGGAGGTGAAACAAGGAGATGCTACTTGCCACGCTCTGTCTCCGCCAGCACAGCTTTTCTTACCCAGTATAATAAATCCTTCTTAAAAGACCTCTTTCCCTAGAATAAAAATGACTATTAAAATTTGTTGTTCTTCATCAAACTATTTTGCAAGGTCGTTTGTGGCAAATGTACTACCACACTTGTCTCTTTCTGGTAGTTCCTCATTGACATTTCCCTGTGTAAAGAGCTAAGAGCAACCTTCCAACAAAGCGATTTTTTTTTTTTTTTTGACATTTTAACATGAAAAAGAACAAAATGCAGCTTGTCACCAGGGGAGAGCACATTGTGCTGGCCTCCCTGAGACAATTTGTATTGGACTGGAAAGCTGATGGCTGGCAGTAGGAAAGGCAGGCTGCTTACAGTAGTGGCATAGGGCATCTGTGCAGAAAGCAGTCCAGAAGTACATGGTCGTCTGACTTAGTGTTTTTATTAGGGAGTTGGGCTTCTGTGAAAGAAGCAATAGCAGTCCCTGCTAAGGGAAACCTTGCTGCAGGTAGTGTTTCAAGTAGATGAAACTTACACAGATAAACGTTGCTTAATGACAGAAAAAGGAAGGAAATGCATAAATGGGATTTGTGTTCTCAAGGCCAAAATAAAATGCCTTTGTGAACTGGGTTTGTAACAAAAAATTCAGCAACATTAATTACATCTTTGTTTGCACTAGTGGAGCTTGTGTAATTTCTATCTGTTTCCTTTGTTAAGGAGGCAACAGATACAAGAAAATTGCAGGAATATGTACTGTTTAATTTTCAAACTCTTAAGCTTAAAAGTCTGTGTCTAGAAAATCAAAGATCAAAGTAGGCTGTGGTTTGGGAAATGAAATATTTCAGGATTGTTTGTCTCTTATTTGCATGTGCACAGCTGTGTAGTAACTACAACAAATATATCTTCCATAAAGCAGGCTGTCAATTGTGGGCAACATTTTTTTAGTTGGGATACCATATACTACAGGAACATCTGACCAAAGCTTTCCAAAGACAGCTTCAATGCAGAGTTAAAATCAACTAAAACTCCTTTAAACCCTTCCAGCATTTCAAGAGTACTCATCCCTAAGCCTCTGAAATCTGTTACATAAAAAAATAATGCTTTCAGGAAGTGAATTAGTAGTTAATTTTTGAGGAAGTCATGACAGCAAAGAGGGTGCAGTGAAATACCTCTGGAAGGATGGAGAGGGAAGTGATATGCAGAGAAAGTTCATTGGAAGTGCTGAAATGCCACTGGGTGACTGGTTCTGCTTTTTTTCCAGGGCCTTGCTTATCTTCAGTCTGCATGCAGGGGGTTCCTGAGTAGAAGCAAGATGAGGAACTGAATGTAGGGACTCACTGCTGGTGGTAGCAATAGGAAAGAAGCTCTCATCTCCTTGCTGATACCTAACTCTCAGGAGTGATGGACTTGGATACTGCTTTCTACAAGGGAGCCTTTTGTTTGAAAGCTGTAATGAAAAGACCAGGTTTCTGGAAAAACACACTCACTGAAGCTCCATTTACAAAGTAATTTATGAATTCAAAAATCATTGCTTTGTTTTGGAGCTGTATTAGGCAGACTCTATCTCTCCCCCAAATGTCCCCAAGTTACTGCACTTGCTTTATCTCTGGTGCAGAATTGCTTGGCCGTAAAATATGAAACACAAGGGCGGAGCGTGGAAAAGCCAGATTATGTAGGTCACTTACAATTCTACAGTGCAGAATTCTACAGAAGTACATCTTGATTAAGACCATAATTTCGAAAGTGCTTCCTGTAGTTTGTGCAGTCTTTTTCTTCCAGCCTTTGAAACGTGAAGAAGGGCTTTTAACTGCACCCTGCAGTGACTATTAAGCTGAAGTCCATGAGAATGTGTTTTTACTCTGATGCCTAACTCTTCACCTGAGTAGGAAGGGCTGAACCACTGAGAGCTGGAATTGATGCATTAGAATCTCTTGGAGACTGACTGAATTACTACAGAGAGAGAAACTCACCAGTGATATTAGTGATTCTAAGTACACAGCTGTTTGGATGACAAATCTCCTTAGTCAAAACCAAACATAGAAAAAATATCTCTATTTTGACAAAGAAGCTGAATTTTAGAAAACCACTTATTTTTAGTAATGCTGATATGGGCTTGCAACTTTTTTTCCCCCTTTCTTTTCAGTTGTATTAATTATCACTGCTAATATTCATTGAGCATACTCCTTGCATTAATAAAAGTGTCTGCATTGGTTACAACAGTCTCCAGCCTTTCCTTCAATGTACTAGTTTTCCTAACTTTCATAAAGATCATCAAAGTAGGCATGTGAATTTCTGACTTCTTCAAAACACTGACTGCTGAATTCAGAAATCGAGGCGGTGTTTCGTCAAAGCTTACACACATGGGAGAGCTTCTGTGCACAGCACCCAGTTGCAAAGAGGGATGTCTTCATGCTCTAGCTTTATACTTTATATAAACTATCTCTAGAAATCACTTAATCCATTTCTCTGCTTCAAAAGAAGATCAGCTCAGCTGCCTGTAAATATAAAGAAAGGTTAATGCATAGCAGCACTAACACTGAAAAATGAAATGTTCAATACTCTTTTCTTAACTAAATGCATACTAGTAGCTTTTTTATGATGAGTCAAAGTAAGTGCTTGTAGATAGAAAACATGTTAAAAACCATGCAAGGAATATTTGATGTTTTTTGAGAGAAAGTGCAGACTACTAAGAATCTGTAACACAAATGGATGGAATCCCAAAGCATGGTGGTAGTGTTGAGATTTTACTTCATGCAGAAAGAAGATCAAATAGATGAATAAGGTGATGATGCATCTACTTCTCATATTAATTTGATGCAAGCTTTTTAATCTTCAGGGATCTGTTCTTATTTCTCATTTAAGTTCTGATAAAGTTAGATAATCAAACCTCCAAAAACTTGATGTTTTCCTGTCTTCTCAAATTCCATCTAGAAGTCTAACTGGAAACCTTGTTCTTGTTTCACAAGGAGCACTTATGCGAATAAAATGCGTTCTTAACCTGAGTCCATGTAATTATTCAGAAGTCATGCTCGAGATTTGCTGTCTCTCTAGCGCTGTACAACATCACTTCCAAATCCTACCAAAGGAAGAGAACACTGTGTTTTTAATGAAGTGAGCTGGTTTTGGCACCGATGATTTTCATCCATTACTTCGAAAAGTATGCTGTGATTGTTGCTGGAGCACAAAGTTCTAATAGAATGCATTTCCACTTTAAACAAAACCAATATCAAAGTAATAACAAGCAGCAATCTTCAGTTCAGCTTGTTTTAACATAAAGCCACGTAGATTGACTTGCTAGGTCATAAGCTCTATTTTTCCTTTAAGGAAAGGGGTTGAAGAGAGTTATTTGGATTGGATTTGGCTAGAAGTTGGCTATATAAAAAGAAAAATAAAATGCTTGTCACTGTCTTTTCTCCCCCCTCCAGCTATTGCATCTGTACTATGCTCTCAGATTGGACAGCATACAAGTGCTGCAGTCTTCTCTGTTTTCAGAGTTCAATCTAGATGCATGCAGTAAACCAAAGAAAAATTATTTTAGTGTGGTTTTGGATAATTGTGCCATTTAGTTCAGTTGTGGTGAGACTTGATAAAGAGAGGAAGTAAAAAAACCTAAAGCTAACCTAAAGGAGTTATATGTACCTCTTCAGAAGAATAGTGGATTGAAATTAGAAAAGAAATGTGAAACTTCAGACATAATAGAATTTCAGTGAGTGAAATATCTTGGCAAATACTGGAGCTTCAGATGGTTTGTCCTTTAAATGGGGCAGTACTTAAAATGAACTGACTTGGACCCAAAAGCAAATGAGTAGGTAAATGTCCAAGAATTTCCCACTGAAATACTGTTGCTTAAGGAACAGAATTTTTTTTTTTTACACATGTGAGATGGGGAGGATGGGGGGTGGGGAGGCAGGTAGTTTCTCTATTGACACTAGTTATACAGCAAGATTTGTAGATTAATCCTTTTGTCCATGTTGCAGATTGATACTGCATGTAACTGCATGATGTGCTGTCTGCCGCTTAACTGTTAAGTTAAACTTAGTCTTTCTGCATATATGCTTTTAAATTTATTTCATTAAAAGACTTCTAACAAGTGCAATAAAGCTATCTAAATAAAAGGGAGTAAATAACCTTGAAAGCAGCAGAACTGTATTTTTAATGAGGTATGTCGAAGCTTCAAATTAATAACTCAGATTACTGTTTATTCCTTTTTTTGTAGATTAAAGGATTTGTTTAAAACTGTGTGTGTTAACTTGAACATGCAATGAGTCCATCCATTTCATACATCCATAGCTGAGAACTTAATAGGTTCTGAAGAACTGTTTCTGTCCAAATACTGAATAAGCCCTACTGAGCATTGAAAGTACTGGGTGTGTGTGAACATCATGTTTGGGATGCAGCACTCTGTTTAATCCAGAACAGAAGCATAATTGTCAGGGTGGTTTGGGTTTGGTTGGGGTTTTTTCAGTTATGTTTTTGGCATGCTTTGCCATTTTATTGCGAAGGTGAGCTAGGTAAGTCGGAAGGAAAGCAAGTGTCAAGCAGAGAACGTAGTATAGGTAGCAAGAGGGTGATTTGAAGAAGGGCATCTGTCCTGGAAGAGACTTTGTGGGGGGTACTGATTCATTTATTTAACTGAGCTTCAAGAAGAGATCTGAGTACCTGGCCACCCTGCTGGAGTCAGGTGAATGTGTAAGGACAGGAGGAGCAGTAAAGATGAGAGCAGAGGTGGAAGGAATGAGGAGAAATTTGTAATTTTACCAAGCTTTGGACAGCAATGGCTTGAAGACCGAGGTTTAGTGAGGTACAAGAGAAGATGGACTTACTTGCAAGTGCTGAAGCTGCAGGTGAAGGTGGAGGTTATAAAAATCTGGAATTGAGACAACTGAGTGAGGAAAATAAATACAGGGAACTGACACTGGTGAAAATCATGCGAAGGAAAGCTTTGTGTTGTATTAAAAGAGCACAGTGAATGGGATGAAGAGGACCGAAGGTGGTAAACACCGGAGATAAACAGCCAATGAAACCATATAGCTTTTATTCAAAAGTTAGTTTTAATAAAAAGTGAAAGGCAAACAAGTGGTGTTTCATTTGTGTTGCAGAATTTTGACCAAGAAAGGCTACAAACCATACAGCAAAAGAAATAGAGCACATTACACAGTGTCGGGTCAGTTGCCACAGCAGCCAGAGAGAACAAGTCTAGTGTATCCTATGGATTGTAACCAGGAAACCCAGTCACTACCACGGGGGGAGAAAGGACAAGAGAGTGAATACTAGAGGTGCTATGCTCCAAACTTTTCTGAATCTTGGACTTGTCAGGTTTTAGTTTTATAGATCCCTCTTTTATTGAATACGAAAAAGAAAATTATAAAGGTTATTTTTAATGTGATAAGAAATTTGAAGACATTTTGGGAAAACAGAAATTAAATTAATTTTACAATTATCTAAATGGAGGGCAATTGAGTTATTGGAAGTTTTTCATTAAAAATCAATAAAAATGTTAACCTGAATTTAAGACTAAATAATAAAGTCTGTAGAAACACAAAATTTAGGCAGCAACAAAGGTTAAGCTTAAGGACCGATCAGAGGATTAAAGATGCATCTTTCTTGCACAGCATTTTCTTCTGAGCAGGTGGTTTCCAAAGGATTTAGTGAAATTTCTGTTGCATTATTAAATCGTTACCTGCCAATTTGAGTTTATGGATGTTAACTCTTACTTAAAGTCCTGGTAAACTTCATTGTCTAATATTTTTAAACAATTACGAAATGCCTTTATAAGCCTTGACTGTCTCACAATTACATGCTTTGTGTGGCAGTTCAGTTTAGATAGTAAATATTTGTTGAAATATGCATATATTGGAAAACAAAGCTTTCCATTCTTTGCTGTAACTCCCATGTTCTTCTTCCTCATTCTTTTGAACAATAGTGTCTTTAGAGATAAATTTGAGTTCAATGCAAATAAAGTCTTCAGAGGTGATGTTTTTATGATTTGTTTATATTAAATTTCTGATACATGTTTCTGTTTTAATGCTTTGTTGTAATTTAATATATTTTCCTTTATTTTGGCAATTGAAAGGGTCTTAAAAAATAATGTTCATAGAATCATACAATATACTGAGTTAGAAATGACGTATCAGGATCATTGAATCACACTCCTGGGCCTGCACAAGACATCTGCAAGAAACACACCATATGCCTGAGGGTTGTCCAAATGCTTCTGCAACTCTGTCAGGCTGATGCTGTGACCACTGCCCTGGGGAGCCTGTTCCAGTGCCCAACCACCCTCCTGATATCCGACCTAAACCTCCCCTGATACAACTTCGGGCCATTCGCTTGGGTTCTGTCACTGGTCAGGACGGAGAAATCAGTGTCTGCCCCATCTCTTCTCCTCATGTGGAAGTTGAAGACTGCAATAAGGTCTGTCCTCAATCTTCTCCAGGCTGAACAGACCAAGTGACCTCAGCTCCTCATCATTCAGCTTCCCCTCAAGGCCCTTCACCATTGTCATAGCCCACATTTGGACACTCTCTAATAGCTGAATGTCTTTCTTGCATTGTGGTTGAACATCATTTACTTGTTCCCATTCTGAAATGCCAGGCTGTATACTGACAGATGGAGAGAGTTGCGGCTGTTCAACCTCAAAAAGAGAAGGTTCTGAGGAGACCTTACAGCAGCCTTCAATACCTGAAGGGGGCCTAGAGGAAGGCTGGAGAGGGATTTTTCACAAGGGCGTGTAGTGACAAAACAAGAGAAATGGCTTTAAACTGACAGAAAGAATTCTTAAAAGTAGATATTAGGAAGAAATTCTTTACTGTGAGAGTGATGAGGCACTGGAACTGGTTGCCCAGAGAAGTTGTGAATGCCCTATCCATGGAAGTGTTCAATGCCAAGTTGCATGGAGCTTTGTGCAATCGGGTTTAGTGGGAGGTGTCCCTGCCTATTTCAGGTCAGTTGGATCTCAATCTTTAAGGTCCCTTCTAACCCAGCTGTTCTATGGTTCTATTAATGTGTAATGCATCATGACTAAAATACTTACCTAAACATTCCTTTAAAGTGGTGAAGCAAACCACAACTCAGCCACAATTAAATATCAAGGAGGTGGACTACATAAGGAAAATACAAATAGCTTCTGTATTGAACTGTGAATCAACACACACAGGTGACAGGGCAACCAAAACCACCGCAGCTGAAATGCAAAGAATAGATTTACTCCATTATCTCGCTGACTGGAGGATCCTGAAACAAGGCTGGGCAGCAGAGACACACAATGAGGGCACAGGCACTGTCAGGCTCAGTCCAATCCTAGCGGGCGGCAGGGCTGCTGCTGTGCCCGTTTATCCAGGGCCTGCGCATGCGGAGCTCAGCACCATGCTGTGATCTCCCTGTGCTTTTTATGGGCTCTGCTTTGATCTCTCTCCCAACAGGGAGCTCAAGCATGTCTGGGATAGGGCCTACAAGTCTCTGTAAACACCTATGTTATCTCTACACAGAAATTCTACTTCTTCAAACTATCTATCATCCAGATAGAGGATAAACAGCAGTAGGTTAAACATATGGTTTCCCACACTGTTATTCTCCAGGCCTTGGCGCTCCCAGCTTGAGCAAATCCACCGTCTTCCTTGCCATTCTTTCTCTTTTAACCCCTTCCTCTGAACACAGGCAGAACTTATATAACTATTTGTTCAAGTGTTTTCATAACTTCTTTCACATTGAATCACACATCTCTGAATTAACTTTTCATAATTCCTTCCACTCTTCTCCCCACCCCAAGGTCCCATGCCAACGCTTGGGAATCACACTGAGCAGATCTACATGTAGCTACATGGGGAGAATTGGTGTAATGCAGTCAGAACACAGGATTTCACTGAAATCCTGTTCAGTTTCAAGCTGTGAATTGAAACAAAGCAATTTTTAAAAGGAAAAAAATGTGAAGGCACTCTCCTTGGGTAAAAGAGAGGACTGCATTCTTATCTGGTTACATAGCAGCCATACTTGGCAAGGGCTTTGCATTAGCCTTCAGACAAACTACACCAGCAGGATGCAAATATTGCAGGCATTTTGACTTCTAATTTCTTTTTCATGGTGCTGTGTTTCTAATTAAAACCCTTTTCAAGGACAGAAACTCATTTACTTCTTATGATAAAATATATCAAATATCTGTTCACTTCACAATATAGTGTGTATAAAACAAAACATCATCCATTCATATTTTTTATCGTGTTTTTAAAATCCTCATAGTAATGTATATAGAGATACTGTGCATATTTATATGTACACAGAGAGTGGCTGAAACTTATGCTTTGTTTTAGTTCATGAAATTCAGCCTAATCATCCTGAGACTGCATTTTTTTCTAAGCTTCTTATTTCTAAATGCGAAGAATTATTCAGTCATCTGCAGTTGATGTTTACTGCCAAATTGCTGATACACAGGAACCACTTTCCCTCATCTGTGTGATGGACTGTACTAGTTAATAACTGCTTTTCAGCTCAGCAAATGTATGCACAGGTGTGTGCATGCATTCACGCTCCAACAGTTTAGCTTGTTCGACATTAAGTATGTTGGAAAAACTTTATAGTGGTTCTCTCAGTAGAATAAGAAAATCCCAAGCAGATTGGCACCTTTCCTTTGGGTGAGGGTTGGAAAGTTGTATAGGCATGCTTGGTCTTACTCTCAACATAGAGGCACGGTACATAGCTGTCTTTCTTCATCCCCTCTTCTCTGAGTCACCAGAGCCATCTGATTAATCTGTTCCTGCTTAACTAATTACTGTACTGAGGAGCTGTGTTCAGTGAGATGTGATCTTGACCAAATCCATAAATGGATAGACAGGCTCCATAAGGAGCTTTGGCAATGGCAGGCACTTGCCTTTTTAGATGTGTGGCACAGAAAGCAGTTTAATTCTGTGATAAACCACCCTCACAGTAAGGAATTAAAACACTTTGTAGAAGTCAGTACTGCATACACATGCATATCTGTACACAGACAAAGTAATAGTCTTCTGTCTTTTCATCTCTTTCTCTCTCCCTCCCCACCTCCAATATAACTATTCTTCTAAAATTTTCCATACACTACTTGGAACAATACAATGCATTTAAGAATTAATAATAAACAACAGTAAAAAATATGTATTTTTCTGAGATACCTTATTTAGATCTGTCATACTTTTTTTATCATGCTGTTATGTTCTCCCTTAGGACTACTGGCTCTTCTGGGTATCTGAGAAAACAGTGAAGAAAATCACTTTTCTGTAGGCTTAGCAAACATCTAGAGAAGTCTGTTAGCAACATAATGAAATTACAGAAATCGGCAGAGCAACAGAAACCTACAATTTCATCAGTATTATGTGCTGAGGTTGACAGCACAGGAGGATTTTTGCAGGAGATAAATACATAGCTAAAAGGCCTGAAGATTTGTTTTTAAATTACCCAAACCACAAAAATATGAGGCACAAGCTTTAAAATGCTGGAGAAAAGAATAGATCGGACAAATGCTCTACTTCTCCATCCGTGTCTGTTTTCAGCTGTAATAGAGTTAGTTTTCTTAGAAACTTAGTAGCTCGCACAGTGCTGTGGTTTGGATTTAGCCTGAGGATAATGTTGGTAACACACTGAGGTTTCAGTTGCTGCTCAGTAGTGACTACCCTAAGGCAAGGACTTTTCAGTGCACAAGAAGCTGGGAGGGTCTGCTCAGCCAGGACAGCTGACCCAAACTGGCCAAAGGGATATTCCATGCAATGAGAATCATACCCAGTATATAATCCAGGGGGAGTTTTTCCATAAGAGAGTGGCAGTCACTGCTGGGGGATGGATTTGGGCATTGGTGAGTGTGTGCTAAGCAGTTGTATTGAGCACTGCTTCCTTCTCTTGGGTTTTATTCCTCTCTCTCTCTCTCTCACCCTCTCCTTTCCATTGCTATTGTTATTGTGATTGGTATTATTAGTATTTTTTTTTTTTTACATCATTGCAGCTATTAAACCGTTCTTATCTTAACCCTTGAGTTTTAAATTTTTTTCCTGATTCTCCTCCCCTTCACACCATGGAGGGGCTGGGAAGTGGTGCTTGATTTCCAGCTGGGGTTAAATCACAACACCATAATTCTTTATTTTCTGGTACATCATGCAATCTGACTTCAGTTACACAAAGTTGTGGTAGGTAGTTTAGTCTATAAATACGCTTAAAAAATTGAGCTTACCCCACTGCTTCTTACACTGCTTGAAAACTCAAATTCTGACTGCTTCATGTTGTCATCTGTTATGGATACTATCAAAGTGCTTCTATGAATTTAATTAATAAGGTAACAGTTACACTGTTCCAACTGTCTTTGAATAGGTAGTACAACAGAAGTTCCAGTTGATCTGTAGAGATAAGAAAAGTATCTAAATAAATTATACAGTAATAAGAGAGTTCATTTTGAAAGTTGGGGGGATTTTTTGCTTAAAATATTACATAAAGGAAGAATTATTTTTTATACTTCACATATTTTGATAAAATAACTTTAAATATTTGATGTATTCATAGTGAAGGATAATCAAACTTAGCATCACATACATTGAGTCACTATGGTGGAATCACAGTACTTTTGGAACTTTTGGAAAAAAAATTATTCTAAGTCAAAAATAAAGAAAATAATTTAAAAGATGTGGAGTTTATAAGTGTGTAAATTCATCTGTGCATAACAAGGAATTTGGAAATTGGGAATTATCAGAACTCAGAAATACCAGGTGTCAGTACATTTGGGTTTTTTATAAATCTGATTTTCCCCTTTGCTTCCCCTTCCATGGTGTTGTTCTTTTTGTCTTTGCTGCTTTTCCAAAATAATTCTAAGTAAAGTGTATCAGCATGCATTGTATTGATGGGTGTAAATTGCAACTTCGTTTTAACCCCTCATCTGTTGGAAATGTACTGCACAATTGCCCAACACAATTACTTTCCTGCCTGTGTACTTGCAGCACTCAACTTTTTATAGTTTTTACAGTCAAGTCTAGTTTACTATACTAGTAGTACTTGAAAAAGCCAGTTCTTAACAGTGATCTCTGTGGTCCACCATCATATTCCAGCTGGTTTATTCTTCTGCTTAGTCACTCACATATAATTTGAGGAGTATTTTCTCTTTAGCTTAAATGCTGTATCATGTTTAACTCCTCTTTTTTTGCTTTAATACTGGATTTTTCATGTGACTCCCAAAATTACTGCTTCTGTTACGCTATGGCCACCATGCCAGTTCCTGTAACAAGTGTTTATGTGCAGCCTGAAACAAGTTTATGGTGATCAATAGGCTTCAGGTGCTTCCAGCTCCTTCTTCCAGGTATATAGATGCTGTTCCTTCATATTACCAAGTAGTCAAGTACTTTGAGTGCTGCCACTTGGATTCAGTGTGGACTGTAAAAATGCATTTGCTCACCACGACCACAAAGCTCCACTACCAACTGAAACACTGTCTGTGTCAGCACTGGAAGTGCAAACTTGCTACTTATATTGAAAACTGCTTTTTCAGAGCTGTTAAAATTGAAAAATATAGATATAACTAGACTAATAATCTGTTCAGCATCCATGTATCTTTCATGGATCTTTGAGCTGTCCTGTGATGTTCTCATCTTCATGTTCTTTGTTATTTCTTTTCAGAGCTCTCCAGTACTTGGAGAGCTGGCAGATAAATAGCATTTCTAGCATTCTCTCAGCTTCTGTGCTAGAGAATTAAACACTGTGGGGCAAGAGAAGGAGCACAAATATGGTGAGCACTGTACTCTGACTTCCCTACTCTCAGAGTCTAAACAAATATGGTAGGACCTCATCAGTCAGTCCTGCAGCCATTCCTTACCTGCCTGTACTGTTTAGTTTACTGCAAAATTAAACATGTGATTTGGGAAAAGAGCCTTTATGTTCTACAACATTCTTTCTGTGGAAAAAAGAAGATAAGTGCATGCATACTTAGAGAAACTGCCTGAAAAGAAGCCTTGTTTTAGACTATCCCAGTTTCTTTATCTGTCAAGATAAATGAAGGTTTTTGTTCTTGCAGGCAGAATGCTGGTAGCTGACACTAAAGCTGCTATTCCATACAACAGTATTCCAAGACAACAGGTCGTCTTTTTAGTGTGCTACTCATGAAAGACAACTGCTCCCCAGTCACATCTTCATGTAGTACTCTATCATCCTGTCAACCAAGACTTACCCCAATTTTGCAAGACCATAAAGAAGAGAGAGGAAGGCAGAGAAAAAGTTTGTGTCCAAACTGTCTTTGCAGCTAAGCTGAAAATATTATTTTGCTTTCTTTGGAAGGTAGAGAAGGACTTAATGTAGCTATAACCCTTCACAGTTTGTGGACAAGTCTTCCTCTTCTTCAGAAAAACTTGGATACTGCAGCCTCACCAGCAAGTTTCGGGAGAGCTAACCTTATTAGCAGAAGCAGGTCAGATGCTTTTGGTGACAGACAGGGCTAGTGGCTAGCAGTGGTTACTGACAGAGCAGACTGGTGCTGGGATGCTGCTGGGGCTGCACATCCCCTGCTCCACTGGTCTTCCCTGCAGCAGATCTCTGAGGAAAGACAGAAGTGTGTACAGTATGCTAGTAGGTGTTCTGTTGGAGAAAACAAGTAGTTCCATGGTTGAGTTGCAGTTTCTTTCACAGGCTAATCAAATAGTATTATGTAAATCTCTTTCTGTTGGATTAGCGTAATTTTAAAAAGGGAAGTAGTCAAACAAATAGTAGATGTAGTTGAATCTCAGTACATTGTGTTTTCAGAGTTCTGTACTGAATACCAAATTTTTATTTAGGAAAAAAGTGCCTGCATGTCAGAAACATACTGAAGCATCTTATTACTCTGATGGCAACTTAATGCCTTTTCCTTTCTCCTATTTCCCACTCCCATTAAACTTTGGAATGCAGAAGATGGCATGCAAAATTACCCCATTCTTGACCTGTTGTTGCAATAACTACTAGAAAATTGGTCCCTGGCGGTTACTGGGACAGTTGACCAACTCTGTGTCCAGCTTAGAGCTCTTTCAATGGTTTCTTGGGGCAAGAATTTTACTCCTCACAGAAGAAACTAGCCAGGAAGGGCTGGAGCAGACTGCTGGGTGTGGGTGGGAATACAGGGTGTCAGCCACCCCTAATCGCTGTCATCATCCTTGTGGAAAAAAATGAAAGGACTTTTTTGTGTTTTCCCTTTGATTCTAAACCAACTGTCTCTGTATTTAAAACATTCCTTAATTCATGCTAATGAGTAGTTGTTTTGTGATCCCATTAAGCCAGGACCAATAAAGGTTGACATATAGGTGTCATATTATTGGTGCTTCCATCCCATATCTGCATAACTTTTGCTTATACATATATTTATTTTAAAGGGCAGTGTGTCTTATGATGTAAAAAAGATGCAGAAATGTCATGATTAGGTAATGGGTAAGTACTTGTTCTGAAGTGAGTCTGAAAAATCACTGGATGTGGAGGTATGCCAAATGTCCCAAAAAGAGCAGGTTTAGGGTAGTAATTAAGTGCTGGTTGAGTAAGAATTACAAGATCACAAAACAAATTACTATTATTAGCAGAAGTATTTGTTCTTACATCAAGCTGTCATCCTGCCTTGCTGTTTAACCTGATTCTGCCACGTGGAAAAAAACGATGTCAGATACTTTATTAAATGTGAATTTGTGATTTACTTAGGGGAGAGAGTGCAGGGTGGTTGGTGTAATTTTCTCCTAAAATGGCAGTCATTTTTTGACTCCATGCACTTTAAATCTAACCTACAAAAGCAAGAGAACTTAAAAAACTAAAGGGCTTTTCTGGCTTTGAAGATGCTGTACGAATGAATGCTGAATCTGAAAATTTGGGATCTGTGGGAGGATATTACTGGATATTCTATGAATGTTCTATGCCTGTTCAAAGCTGGTTTATACCAGCTTGTTGCTGCAGTTCTACAAGGGGAAGCCCAGTAAAAACCCTTTGATTTATACATCTCTGCTTTTAAAATAGGAATTTAGAGAGGGTTGTAAAATGGTGTGGCTTAGGGATCCCAGGCATGAAACAGCCCCTTTGATTGCAGCTTAAGTGTGATCTGCGTGTACAGTGTTTAATAATAAACAGCTAATTGTGCAGTTATGTGCTAAATAAATACCACAACAGCAACAATAAGAAGGTTATTTGGTGTATAACTGACACTTACTCAAGATACTTGTTAGTTGATAACTTTCTTACAATCTTAAGCAGTGTCACAGATTTTTGGAGCCTCACATCCTATTAACTGTGGATGAGACCAGTCTTTAAAGTTATGTGGTTTTGAACAATGTAGTGGACTTCTGCTAACACTTTTATATTGAATAGCGATAGATCAGGGCATCCTTCCAACAGGTTGTTGTGGACAGAAAATAGTGAAAGACTGAAAAAACAAATTGTATATCTCAGAAGAGAAAGAAAGAGATCTACTTGTCTTACGCAGCCGCCTTTGTTCCAGTAGGTCAACCTCATGCTGTAACATCATAGTTGACTCATTGCCAAAATAAGATTAAACAGTCTTAGCCTTAAAGGCATCAGAAGCATGAAATGGCTTTGGGGAATGATGTCAGATAGGAATAATACCATGGAAAAATCATCAACACAGACAACTCTTAATACCCACCAACTTTTATAATTAAATCTTCTCAAATATCAGAATATATTGTATGTCTGCGTAGTTCAGATTTATGTTTTTGCTTTTTTACTCCAGAGCTGATGTTAGATGTAATTTTGGTTTTAATATTATATTTTGGGGTTTGTTGTTTCTGGGTTTGTTTAATTTGTATTGTAGGGACTGGGGGTGGGATGGGAGTGTTAGGGGTTGGGTAGGGGGGAGGGTTGTTTCTTTTTTGTTTTGTTTTGTAGATTTTCTATAATGCAGTAGCTTTTGCTAAACTTACAGACTGGGCATTGATAAGAAAGTGGTTAGCCATGCAGCATTCAAGCCTATGGATGAATCATAAGCAGAAATATTTTTCTTCCTATATCAGGCAGTCTAGACTTCTAGCCTGAAAGCCAGCCAGGTGGTCAAAAGACAGCAGCTTATAGTCTTGTAGACTTCCTTGTAGTCCATGAGTTGTGATGATGTCTACATCTGTCTACTGCTCCACTTTGTTGTGTCTCTGAAGCTGTGAATTTTCTGGGAAACTGACTGCTTTTTAAATAAAGCTTTGTATCTCTGTGGAGATGTGCATGCTGTGGGAGAGAGTGTGAGGCAATCACTTGCTTTTCCCCCTGGAAGCAAGAGCCACAGAGGCTGTGTTTTCAATTCAGCTGTGAAAATACCTCTGCTCTGGCAGTCCAAAATTGCTCATACCTTGGAGATCAAACTCAGAGGCACTGTTGCAGGAAAAGTTTTTTCAAAATTGGACTGAATCAGGCAGAGAAGGCTGGTGAACCTTAGGACATCTTGTCTAGCTCTGTGCTGCCAGTTTAGGCTGACACAGGTATTCCAGAGGTCTTTCCCTTTCAGTCACATATGATTGTCTTACATGTTAAAGAGCATCTCTGATTGCGCTAGCAGACTGAGTCCAGGCAAGTGAAGCAGGTCTTCAAGCCTGTGTGTGATAGAGAAGAGGATATGGTGTGATCTGAAGCACTGCTCTGTCCACTGCAGTTTGTAATAATGTGGGGGTCCCCATACGGTAAATCTGATCCTTGAAAACTTTGTGCGGAATTGGGAGCAGGTGGAATTTAAGGCAAAGTTATTTTTCACACAACATAACATCTTCTCACAAGTTCATTAATTGATTTCATTAAACAGTGAAAAATGAAACTTGAATGGTGATCATAATACTAGAATAAATGTAAACCTCAAGACTGTTGACTTAAGACTTCTCTCAAAGCATACTTCTCTCACTACCCATGGCTGTATTTAAAGGTTTCCCAGGTGGTGGTGCCTACTCTAGAGTGTCTTTCTAGGAGTTCACAGGAGAGGTCCTGTCTTTGCCCTGCCTTCTACGAGTGACAGTCATTTAGCCTTGCCCAACTGCATGTCCCAGTTCAAGACAAGTTCGTCACTCAGGATACTGTGTAGGGTCAGAGTAGTAATGGTGGCATGAAATGAGTAGATCTGAATGTTATACAGCTGTTAGAGTAGTCAAATCCACTAGGGCTAGCTCTGATTTAAGTGCTGCTCTAAGTCTGGTTTAGAGAACAGCTTTTCTTCAGTTAACAGGGTGGGCTAGCTTCAAAATCTGTTCTCATTAGTATCATTCTGTAATTCTATGATTCCTTCATATGGTGAAAAAAGCAGGAACAGAATTTCTAGAGAATCCTCAGCAAGAGATTAGGGAAACTTAAAAGAAAAAACAATTTTAGAAATCCTGTTCTTGCTTTAACTCAACATTGGACTCCTGGAGATATCTGATCTAGATCAGCGTGTACATCTAGCTATAGCAGGCTTGTACATCAGTGATAGTGTGCTGGAGTCAGCAGCTTCCTGGAGTTTCTTCTGGTTTGTAAGACAAACACACGTTTTTGTTTCTCAGTGCCTCAGTACTCTTCCCGTCTTCAAACTTGCACTTAACAGAATGATACAGTAACAGTTGATGCCTTGAGAGGCTACCTAAAAACAGAGACTAGACAAGATTAAGGGAATAAAGGTAGGTATTTATTTGAAGGGCCTTAAAAGGTACCCCCTGGGGAGCCAGAGGCTGTTGCCAAAATGGACCCCAAGATGGACGACAGGTCACAAGTTCTTCACACTTTTATAGGTTTGGTTCATTTGCATATCAGGGTTAATTCTCCAATTAAAGCTGCAGTTTAATGATGTAATTTCCCCTCAGCTTGCCCCCCCTTTAGAGGCTTTTGGTTTACTTATTTTGGGCCTAGGACAGTCAGAGGGTCCTTGGAGAGCAGGCCTGGAGAGGCTTTGTTATGTCTGCCTAGCATGAGAGAACAGCAGCTAATAGGCCACAAGAAACTTCAGAGTTACACACTAGGCAGTACAGGATTTGAAAAATACGAAAGTTAAAACCTAAGGCATCACAGTAATTCTTGATACTACTGTATTTAGTCAGTGCTTTAAAAATCTAAAGCAGTGTCATGAAACTCAGTTTTGTTTTAAAAACTTTTTAAAAAACAAACTTGAGGATAGAATAAAGTGAATATTGACAAATCATATAGATTGTAAGAAACTACAAATTCTCCCACTTGCAGAAGAAAAAATGCTCAACATGCATATGGAAGGAGAAATCCAGAAACCATTACTTTTGTCCAGTAATCCCCTATAATCAAAAATCCACTGTCCTCACTGATAAGGTGTTACCTTTTACTTACAGACATGGTGAAATATGTACATTTGTGTGATACAAAAGCCATATATTAAATTACCTTTCCTGTCTCTTCTAGGTTTTTTTCAGATATTGTTCTAGATGGCATAAAAAGGGGCAATATACCTTAGTCAAGCAGAGTTAAAAGCTGATTTCCCCCACCACAGTAAACAGGCTTGTCTTAACTCTAAATTTTCTTGAACTGAACACTCATCATCTATTTTTTTCAGTGGACAGTTTGCCGTAGTGAAAAAATGCCGGGAGAAAAGTACCGGTCAGCAGTTTGCAGCAAAATTCATCAAGAAAAGGAGAACTAAATCCAGCCGCCGTGGAGTGAGCCGGGAAGACATCGAGCGAGAAGTTGGCATACTAAAAGAGATTCGACATCCTAATGTGATTACGCTTCATGACGTCTATGAGAACAAAACAGATGTCATTCTTATTCTGGAACTGTAAGTAACTCTAGAGACCCATGAAGGAGTAGCAGAATATTTGTTTCTCTGTTTTTCAAAAACAGACAGTTTGAGAATTGCAGTGATTTAATGGAAGTTCCTTATCATCCCAAAAGAAAATAGACAATAGCCTTAGAAATCTTCATTTCTAAGTCAGTGTTGTAGCTTCCTGATTTCTACACATATTTTTCACTCTGAATGCACTACAAAGTTTAAAAAAAAAAAATCAGCATCTTTAGGATTTTTTTTTCTGATTGTTACTTTAAACACTGTTGGTGTTATGGATCCAGAAGAATAGCCTGGAACTAAATAAATTGATTTGAAGATAAGAGCAGAGAAAAATAGAGATTCTAAGTGAAGATTAATCTAGCCAATTTTACTGTGCTCTGTGTTGGTGTAAAGTGGCCTCAGTGAATGCTTTTTCTCTTTTTCTAATGCACATAGAACAGAACTTTCCCAGTTCTCTCTTGCTGAAATGAGAACTGAACTTTAACATTGTTTCGCACTGGTTTAGTTCCCAATTTTTCATCCAATGTCATTGCTAATAGAGCGAGGTAAATATGTCAGCACAGACTACTTCTGCATTTTTTCAAGTCTGGCTTCCAGTTCCTCAAAGACTGCAATTGTAGGAGCTAAGCATTATTCACTTGTTAAGAGTTTGTCAGTGCCTTCTGTTGGAATGTACATGTCTTTACATAGATTGCATGCCTGGCACTTTATTATTGCCATACTTGTTCTGTATAGGTTAACCATGCTTTACAGTTAGTATTTCATGCCAGCAGAAGTCTTGGTACCAGAATCTTTGTACCTTTTTCATGGCTGTTCATGTGTTTTTTCTTGTGTAGGTTATGTCTTCCTGTTTACTAGATTAGATGAATGGTATTTCCACTTACCTTATAAAGATACTTCAGTTTTGCATGGTTTCAGTAACCAGTGTAGGCTTACAGTATAGATTTACTGGGAAGTAACTTTTGGTGTTACTTCTTTTCTATGGTCTATATATGCATGATAATACTTTGTTATGTTCATGCAAACATATTTTTACACTTCTAGTCCAGCATATGATGGTTTATTGTAATAGTTGTAGTCTGGCTTGGTTTTTTAGTTCCAGTTGTACACACTTGCATTAATTTGCCATATTTGGATAATTTAAACAAGTCTTTTTTTCCAAACTAAATTATCTTCCTGTATAACACAGAAGTTCTTTATATTCTTACTGCTTCTGGATTTTGCTCAGAATTCTTTGAAGTGTGAGGTGAATACATGGCAAAATTAGTGTGATGCTTCTTCCTCTCCCCACTTGATACTAAGTCTCACGTTCTCTTGCTCTATAACCTTACTGTCAAAGTATTGTTGCTTCTGCAGCTCTTCTGCTCTGTAATCTGTCCAGATGAAATCAGGCCAGTGTCTGTACTTGAAAGCTGTGCGGGAGACTTGGTAATCAAAACAGTGGTAGGAGGAATGGGACTATTCCACCCACCCCCACTTTGCGCATGGAATGGGAGCCCTTTTGGCAGAAGGGTTGCTGTGTGTGTCAGTATATCCCCACTACTGTCCATTGAGCAGAAGAATGACAATCTGCATATTTCATAAACTTGATGGCATGAAGCTCAGCAAATTATTTGCATTGCAATTTAGGTAATTGTTTTGTGAGGCCAGCAATCCTTATGTTGTTTCAATCAGAGATTTTTGTTTTCACTTTTCCAAACTGCTTTATGAGTCTTTCAAGTTGAAGAAGTGCTATTTTGGATATGACAAAGGTAATGCATTTATTTATTCAGACAGTTGAAGAGGAAAAGATGACATTAGCAATCGCTTTGTAAACTTGAATATGCTAACTGCTACAAAGTTTTGTAGTTCTCAAAATCACCATGATGTTACATAAAGCTATTGAAAAGACAGGATTGTCATTTTAATCGCATGCTTAGGCATTAAATATGTAATCCTTTTTCTCTAATGTTCTAATATTCACATTTTGCCTAGGGACCTACCCTCTTGACAGTCTTTGTTCTTACAGAACAGTTTCATACAAACAGAGGTAAAGCTACGATCTCATTAAATAACCTGTTTTGCTATCCTCAGAATCTATCCTAAGTGTCCATTTTCCATTCTGATTAGAACATAGTATATCTCCTGGCACTTGTGTTCTGTTCTGACTACAATAATGAGGCAGTATACCACACAGAGACACAATTTTGTATAACTGACCAATTGCATACGGCTCTTTTGTTGCCGTATGTCAACATGCACAGTCCCAGGACAAGAGGGTCTATGGCCTGTTCACTATTGATTTTTATTTTCTGCTTCAGCAAGAGCTTTGCCATATTGTGTACAGCCTCCTAGACATTTTTCTGCCTTACTAATTGGCAGTTTCTTAGAGGGAAGCAATTGACTGGACAAGGGGGAATGGCATCAAACTGAGAGATGGTAGACTGGGATTGGATATTTAGAAGAAATTCTTTACTGTGAGTGTGGTGAGGCACTGGAACAGGTTGCCCAGAGAAGTTCTGGATCTCCATTCCTGCAAGTGCTCAAGGCCAGGTTGGATGGAGCTCTGAGCAACATGTTCTAGTGGGAGGTGACCCTTCCCATGGCAGGGGAATTGGAACTTGATGGTCTTTAAGGTCCCTTCCAACACAAACCATTCTATGATTCTATTCAAGGTCATGATTTATATGCAGGAATAGGTGGGCAGTTGGTTAATTATTGCAATGGCAAGGTAGGTCCTCAGAGCACGGAGTACAAAACAGAGTGGCTATATCCACACAGGTGTTTGGAATTTTTTCTTTCAACTACCTTATATCAGGAAACTGATCTACCAAAAAACCCAAGTTCTATGAAACATTTAATTTATGAAACTTTTAAAACCAAATCCTTCCTTAAAAGATTCAGCAGCCATGCACAAGCATGAGATGTCCTTGAAGAGCCTTACTTAATTGCAGTCTTTTGGTATATTTAGAGCATTCAGACATATTTTCATAACTCTGGGTCTTAGTGACAGGTGTCTCCTTTCTTGACTTGGAAATAACCTTTTAAATTCCCACTCTGTGGACTCTGTCATTGTCTTGAAAGGAATCTTATGCATATTACATACAAACTGGAAACCACTGTCTTTTCCTCATCTAACTTAAAACCTTAATAGTTTTCTTATTTTTCCTTTTATCACACAAATAATGGAATTAGTCAGAATTTCATAGTACTTTTTTCTATCCAGCTGCAGCAATTAGAGTCTGTTATATATTAGCAGTACTGAGTTATTTCTAGTGAGCTCTGCTGAAGCCATCATTTTTTCAGACTTCGCAGGCTAGAAAACACAGATGTCTCTGCACAGTGGTAATTATTTTCTTTCCTCAAGCATGTTTTGCACCTACTTGGTTCCCCTTTTTCTGGCCTTGGGTGCATAATTTCTGTCTTCCATTTTATTTTCTCTTCCACTATATTATGCCTTTATTTAGACTGCAGACATAAAAATATACTAATGTTTTGGTTCTTTGTGGAGCCTTGGTTATGGTTTATTGCTGCAACACAAAGAATAAATATTTTCATCCTGTAGTCTATAGTATTTCCTTAGAATTCACAAAAACAAGGCAGGTAGTCTCTTTTTTAAAAATGTCTTGATAGCAATACCTGACTCCTTTCACTTGGAAGCTGTGGATGGAGTTAGGTTTTCATACTTTTCTCTGCAAAGAACATAACTTCATTTCTGAATTTGAAATCTTAAGATGGTTAGCTCTCGTAGCATGGTTCTGAGTGATGATTATCTGTTTTACATATTTTTAATAAATAGAAAGCTTTGAAAGTACTAGAGTGAAATCACATTAACTTAGAAGCATTTGTACGTTAAATACTAGGATTTATGCTTCATTTGAAAGCATAAACTTTCTTTTAAACTTGGTTCTATGCACCCCACTGTCTCCAAGTTTCTACTTTGTCGGTAGCTTCATATTACTAACCAAAACAGAACAGTGCAAGGAGAGGATGATACATCCATGTATAAAAAATTATGACAATATCATTAGTTGATCATTGAAGAGTAAATAAGGGCAAATAATTATGAACTCTTTAAATTCCTCTTCTATCTTATTGGGGCTTTAATTTAACTTTTTACAGTTATGCTCTGGAAGAGAGTTATAGCCTGTCTTCCAGAGAAGCTTGAAGTCGTCACAGGGTTTCTTTATTTTTCAGTTGTCTTTTGGTTAACGTACCTCTGAGATTTTTGTTAATTTTACCTGTAAATAAATAAGAAAGTTATTCTCCAGTAGCTTTGCACCAAAATTTAAGAGGAGGATTAAATATTTTGTGCTTCTGGGATGTAACAAGAGGCAGAAAACCCTGTGACACTAGTTTGTAGATCTTGTTCCCCCTTTGGATTTCAAAATCCTAAATTCCAGGCCCACAGATAGATGCACAGAGAATATGTAGACAGGTTAGAACAAAGGCTTGACAGGCCTGAAAGAATAGGCTCAGAGCCTATGAGACTCTGCCACACACTGAGCACATCTTGAAGGGAGAGTTGGTTTCTACGTGCTGCAGTCCCTGAGCAAAATGCTTGTCCCTCTTGTTTGCTAAACCTGAATGCTCCTCATACATTAAATCTGAACGTTGTGGATGAGATCAAAATACTAAGGCACTCTGCTGGGCCAAAGTAACCAGCTGCTGTATCCAGATGCCGGGCACTTAAGGAACTTCAGTGATGGAAACCTGTATACCAGCAGTGTTTGGGTGCAGGAAAGATTCACAGGAGTGTTCAGGCTTCCCCCTTAGTGAGACTTAACTGCTTAAGTTATAGTCCAGGTTTTGGTATGTGTGTTCTGGCTGGGCAATGAGGCCAATGCTTCTTGTTCGGTATAATTGAAGAATTTAGGCACACTAAAGAGAGGATTTCATGACAGTTAGTGTCTCTGATAGAAGCTGGACAAATGAAAATGAAAAGGCATATTGATGCTGTAACATGTCTTCGTTTTACTGGTAGCTAGATAAAGAAAAATTGAAGCGCAGTGTTGTTCAGCCAGTCAGTAATTTAATGAGCTAGCAGCCCTGTTCTGCTCTTTCAAAATGTTTGGTACACTTTGTACTTCTGAGGAGTGGGTTGGTAACTGCACAATTCATAAAGGCAGTGAAATGAAGTCAAATGTAATTATTCTTACATAAAACAGAAGTAATAATATATGAATCTAGTCTTGGGCTGACAACTGTGTAACTGGCTGTCATACAATACACATTTGACCACAGAATAGGGAAAACATTTCTTTTACAAGTTGACAGAATAAATGTTTGGACTAGAGAAGAATTTAGATAATTTATCAAATTGGTTCTGTTTTAAAACTGGAATAAATTGATAGCATGCTTCTTTAACTTAGTTTATGTTGTTTTTAAATCTAAGCAAGATAAATGTTTCTTCAAGGGATTTGGGCCTAGATTTTGGGGTTTGTTTTTAGATTTTTAAATTCATTAGAAATCCTTAGATAATCATTAATTATCATTTAGGTGCTATTGCATAATAAGCAGTGTGATCATAGCATATGACTGAGTCATTACGAGGTGACCATGCTGACTTTGAAGGTTAATTGATTCTAAGTTCCCTGGGTAGGTTCCCATAATGACTTCCTCTGAGATCTGGTGATAGTTCTGTTTCATAGTTAAGAAAGCCTGGCAATTTGCAAAAACACTATCCAGAAATCTTTTTTCCATGGGCGTGATGTATTTTCTTTCCCAGAGGGAGGTGTGTGGGTTGCAATCACATCTGTCAGCCTTCCTTTGGGAAGGCTGGGAAATGCTTTTACCACTATTGAATTTTATAAGAAAGAATGAAGTCAACTGAAAGCTTTAATTTACTTCTCTCATTTCAGGAAAGCTAGCACTTCTGCCTAGAAATATCAGTGAAATAACACATACCAGATTTGCTCTTAGTGAAAATGTTTATACAAAGTATTTCTAAAAACATGTGCTCTGCTACTTTAAAGCAATATAAAAGGTCATGTTATAACAATTAAAATAGATTTACTCAGCTCTTATGACTTTCTGTGTTATAACATGGTCAAGAGTACATTAGAATTAGGTAGGACTAAGATGTGACTGCCATAAAGGACAATTTTATTGAACATGATATTTGAACAACATATTATGACTGCAAAATTATGACTTAATTTAATGTAAACAGAAAGTTTTTATACAGCAACATTAAAAAATGAATGCTTTAAAGGAAAACAGTATGTGAAGATGAACATGGAGGCTTTGTAGTCATAAAGGAATTTAGCTGTGACTTAACTTGCAATCAAGTTTCTCTGTCAATCTGAATGGGTATAGGTTGCTGTCCATCCTTTACTTACTAGTATTTTGGCAGTTAGAGTTGTCTTAGGGCACAGAGGAACGGGTCAGGAAGCTGTCTGGTAATTCCTCCCAGCAAACAGAGGAATGGAACAGAAAGAAGCTCTGTGCTTCCTGGGGATACCGGGTAGAGATACTTCAAAATCCTGTACAGGAAGAAGCACTGGTGCTTGGTGAACCTCTTGCCTCCACTCCCTTCAGGAAGCATCTTTCTCCATCTGGTGGTTGGGGCAGCAGTCTTTTAGATGTTGGCTGTGTGGGCTGCTCTGTAGAGGACCAAAGGTGGGCTGGGAGCAAGTTTGTGTGGCTTGGGAAACCCATGCAATGGTCTGGTTTCAGTCAGGTTTCAGCAGAGTGTTTGTGCATCAGCAACCCCAAAGCTAATTTAGAAACAAGGGCCCGTTGTAATGGAGGTGGAAACAGTGTACTTGGTAGAAGATGATGTTCAAAAAGACCAGCCAAAAGGGCTGATGTATGGAATTACCTGTGCTTTCTTCTTTAGATTACCTTGTGTGTGAGATGGGATGTACACAGGTTCCTTGGTGGTATGGGGCTCTCTGCTTGCCTTCTGGTTCCACTCTTAAAGGTGACTCTGGGTTACTAAAATGTGCAGTGTTTGTGTATTGTGGGACTGTGTTACACTGGCTGAAGCACAGGACTAGACTTGAAAACTCAACAGCATTTTAGGACGCTTGTGAAGGCTGCAGTAGCTTACACAGCCAGTGTCTTTACTGGCTTCTTCTAACCCATTTCTTCATCTGTAATATCTGGAAGTCTAGTCAAGATCATCTAGTTATTCTACATATATAATCCAATTACAAAATCTGTGAAACCATGCTCTGCTGATAAATCTGACGACATTGTAATTCAGTCAATTAATTGTGGAAGTCAAACTTACAAAGGATGTTGAGTGTGGACCTGTATTAACCCTCCATGACTCGCTTGAAGATTGCCTTGCAGTGATACAATGGATTTTTGTGTGCCCGTGGTAGTACAGCTTAATATCAGACCTTCCTGAGTCAGCAAAATGGTAAGGAATAAGTAGTCTCCTGAAGAGCATGAAGAGGAAGCTGAAAAACACAACCTCCCATGGGGACATGGGTGGCTGCCTTATATGTGTGAGAAGGGCCTCCCTAGAGGTTGCTGGGTGCAGAGGGACCTTTCTGGGATGCCAGGTGTTTCTGAGCTTCCAGGTGAAGCTTCTTATGCATGCTAGTATAACTTTTACTCCTCATTGCTATAAAAACCCTTTTCTCTCATGCCTTATGTCCCTACCAGTAAAAGTAAGCAGCAGGAGCAGCTAGATGGGCACTGTGCTTGCCAGCTATGGCAGCACCCCAGGGGAGAACACGGGTTTCTGAGCTCGCCCCCACAGCTGAGGAGTTACCAGCAGGAGAATTCACAGTGGCCCCCTCTCTGAGGTGAACCCACGCAGGATCTCCTCCTAGACATCAAGAGTGAGATGTGTAATATGAGGGGGCACACCAAAGTCCCACAGACCAGAGGTACAGCTGCTTCTGGAACAACACTTTGAGTGCATTACAGCCCATCCCTCCTCACTCGCCTACTCATTCAGCAAGAGCTGCCAAGTCACTTAGGGTGGCAGTACTTAAGAATCAAAGAAGCACACAACAGATTGGAAAAATCTACCACTTTTTCTAATGAACTTCCAGTTTTAAAAAAGAAAAAAACATTTCAAGCTTCTTTGACCCTCAGTTTCGAGATTTGCAAGCACTAGGTATATTACCTGTGAAATACAGATAAAATTTCATTGCACACAATTACAAGGCTTATGATATGTCATTAAAGAAATGTCACTACAATTAACCTGTGGCAAAGACAGAAGAATAGTACTCAGCAGTACAGAATCTGAATAATTCCAGATAAGAAGAAGCTGAAGAGGCTCTTTCCATTTTACAAATGCAGATATCTCTAAAAGTTGCAAACCTTGGGAATTAAATCTTTCTTTTGGGTCTATAAGGAATGTGTATAATCAGTGATAGTCATAGATGACTATTAAGTTTCACAGACTGCATATCTTTAAAATGCCAACAGGAGTAAGAGGAAGCTTTACCAGCCATAAAGCATGACACCACCTGTGTGACACTGTCACAGTCTGAGACTGCAGGGCGGGCAGCACAGTACTTGGAGAGGGCATTGCTGCAAATGCCTGCCTGAGTACTTCTCTTGTATTTGTGGTTGCTGATAACTGATTTAAGCACCAGCAGGAGCTTTTGCTGTTTCACAGGGTTTTGAGCTGGGTGAAAAGCAGGACCAGATGCAGTCTTTTGGTGCAGTCTTACAGGCTCTTCCTCAGCTGAGGATCCATCTTCTCTGGTTCCCCAAACTGCGATAGCTAGTCCAGTGCCAAACCATGCTGAAGGCATTCAGGTGATGGGTTTTGCTGTGGCTGCTGGCACAGCTGTCCACAGCTGGGGCAGTAGCCACAGTGAGTCTGCCTGCTCCATGTGGCATGGCTGTGCTCCAGTTTACAGCCTCTCAACAACTGCAGCCAACATCCACTTGTAAACACATGGAAGCAAGGTTCACATGATGCTAAGGCCTTTAGTCCAATAACTGGAAATGAATGTCACTGTTTAGTGCAGTGCTGCAAAGATACAGACGTTAGCCTGAAAATATTTTCTTTTTTTTTTTAATTCAGAAGCAAACAATGAGAGGATATGCATGTGTGTCCATTTGTAAGATGCTTCTGACCAGTCTCTGTAAAATAACAAGTTGGATTTAATCATTAGGAACTCCATCTTAATGTCTCTACAACCACAAAAATTTATTAAAATAACCTAGTCCTTCCAGTCTATAATTCTTATATTTTAATGGCACTTTGTTTCAATAATTGCTTTCATGCAGAAAATATTACAAGACAAATAATACCCAAAACAATACTCTCATTATTGTCTAGGCAGCTCAATGAAAGCTCCAAGAACTCATTAAAATACACTTTTCATGCAATTTGCATTACAATAATGTAGATCAAGTCTCTTAAAAAGTAGACATGATAAAGAAGTCAAATGTATTTCCAGAAATTTGCCCAAACTATTTGCCTATTGTTATATGTTAATTGCTGCCTCATGTTTCATAATCAGAACTTTAAATTGTGAACAGATTATTTTTTTTCCCTGCAGAAAAGCAATAAAAATTAGGGTGCACTTTCTGAATTTGTTTAATATCATTACAATGTAAATTATAGGGGGTATTATGACCATTTTTGCAATCTGTGAGGCATTTCTAAGTAATACCCCTGCTTTCACAGATGGGAAAAGTATTTTGCCACAGTGGGCAGTCATCTCCTTATATGTCCTTCAGCTGAAAGGTGTTTTTCTGTTTTTTAGGAATAGCTGTAGTTCTGTTTCTTATCACTTCAGTATCTTTTAATGCTGTTGACTGAGTCAAGAGCTGCTTGACGGAGCTGAGAAGAGGGTCATCTTCTCTTTATTCTTCTCTGTCTCTCAAATGGAAAAATCCAGATGTGCTTATGTACCCTCTCATACCTCTTTTCTTTCTGCTGTGCAGCTAGAACACTTACTAGAAACAGTCTTAAGGGCTTTTCATTGTAGAAAAGGTTAGAGTACAAATACATGTTAGAGTACAAATACAATATAGGTGCTGCTTGTAATACCGTATTCAAAGAAGAGAAAATATTTTTGAATAGTTGAATGCTCTGAGGAGTTTAGAAACTAAATAGTAGGACAGCTGCCAATAGATATTTTAAAATAAGCTTTAAATTTTGTATTTTTCAATGAGGGTGTAGAAATCTAATGTTTTACTGGTATGAGCCAATTCATGTTTTATTTTCTAGCTAATGTAATGTGCTGTTAAAACATTAGCATGTTTTGAGTCTCATTACTTCATATTTAATTTTATTCTTTTAAATGTGCATAGAGAGTAGGAGGCCTTTACTTCATTTAAATTCAGATACTGTCAAACATGTTTGTTTGGGTTTTCTAAACTTTTTTTGGTCTAAAAGTAAGACTCTTTTTACCGTATTCTTTTCAGGGGGAGGGAGGGAATAACTAACTCTTTTGGGTGTTGAATTAAGTAATTTTCATCATCTTTTCTGATATTTGCAACCTTTAAAGCATCTGGATCCTGTCAAGGCTGGTTTGAGGACAGCTATGCTAAAAGGAACCCACCGGTTAAAACAAGCTTGGCAATAACTCTGCTTCTGTTCTCCAAGTGTTGCAGGTGGGGAGCTCTTCGACTTCTTAGCTGAAAAAGAATCTCTCACAGAGGAGGAAGCTACAGAATTTCTCAAGCAGATACTTAATGGTGTTCAGTATCTCCACTCTCTGCAAATTGCCCACTTTGATCTTAAGGTGTGTTGAACAGATAAAAACTTCAACAGCTGTAAGCAGTATCCATTAAAGTCCTCTGTAATTCTAGCCACAAATCAGTCATCATGCAGATCTTGGCCACAGTTTTGTTTTGCTAGCTTATGTAGATAGGGGAAAGCTCAGCCATTGGAAAGAAGTTACTGAACTGTAAATAGTTCCCGTCTGTTCCCAACGTAAGATTCTTCCGGGGAAATGGCAACTTCTGACAAAACGAAACCATTCTGAGAAAACAAAATTGAAATAAAAATGAAGACTGTGATTTTTATTTTTTTTTAATGTGAATGGGATCTGGGTGAAACATTCTTTTTTAATTGGGGGGGTTTTTTGGCACTTAATTGAAACTGCACTAAGTACAAGGAATTTTGTGGAGCAGGCAGCAGATTCTTTCCTCTTCTGTATTTTTCCCTTTTGTGGCTTTTTTGTTTGTTTTCAGAAAAGCTGTTAACTGCATCCTTTTGGTAATGACAGCAGAGCTTTTTGTATCTAAACTCAGCAACTGCTTTTTAATGTTTCAATTTCAGGATCTTTTCCCCCATAAGATTTTTTTTTCAAAAGTAGACAACTAAACATTCCCTGAAGCCTGCTGAAATGGGCAGCAGTCTATAAGAGAAAAAGGAGGCATGATTATTTCATTACTGTTGAAATATGGTTCAGAAAGGGGGATGAGGTAGGGAAGGGAATGGATTTCAGGGTAAGCATACCTTTTTCAGTTTCATCCTTATCACCTCAGTAATATATTTGGTCTTTGTATGACAGTCAGCAAGAAAAAAAATTGTAAAGCTAGAAAGGAATGTATTTTTTAGAGTATGAAATGTGAATTTTTGCCAATGTGTTTGTAATTGAACAAGTCATCCTTGGATACACTAGATACCAAAAATTTGTGTGTTAAAGTGGGCAGCAATGTGCAGACCAATAAATATGCAATAGAAATGCAGGAAGGAAATAAAGAAAATTACATTTGCACGTATCCGGTCCTGTGATTGGGAAAGAAAGGTGGAGGAAGGGTGATAATGAAGAGCTGTCCTTAATGACTCCAGAAGCCCTTAACACTCTGAATAGGATGGATGTAGCTACAGGACCTCTTCAGAGCACACCAGCTTATGGATGACAGGATATGGAGTCTAAGTAGCTGGTTCTATGTGCTCGCAAAGTGAGCAGTGTAGAAACAGGACCCTTTGCTGATAATCCTGACATTTCATCTTCTTTGTTCTGGTTTTGCAGAGCTTTGGTGTGAAGTAATATAAAGTCTACATTTCAAAATAAGCTAGAAAAGATGGAGAACCTTCTCTTTTTCCTTTTTTTTAAGTGTGTTGAGCCTTAAAATATGGGAGCTGGACCACTCCAGAAGTTTCCCTGGAACATCCAAAAGCAAGAAGATACACCTCCCTGATTGATTACGTGGTGTGAAAGAAACCTCTTTCAGGGACTAATGTAAACCAAACCCAGGAACTAGTTTATAGCAGTTTGTTTCCTGCAAGCTCCCAGCAGTGCTGGAATGGCTATAGCACAGGGTGTGTCCCCTTTACTGGGGACAGTGTGTTTCTCTTAGGGTCAGTCCACATGAAAACTGCAATTGTGATATCTACAAGAAGTAAAATCTTGGCCTTGTGGAAATCACAGCGCTTCCATATGAACATGAAATCCTAATTTACGGTTGTGAACTTCTAGCATATGATAGATCATAATAGGAAAAGACAGGATTTTTCCACCTAAAACACAATTCAGGGGTCTAAAGGAGGTAAAGAGAAATGTTCAGTGCTGAAGAATACTGGTCCACAGTTCGTACCTATGTGTAATCTCTCTTTCTTTCCCCCTTCCTCCTTCTCAAAGCCTGAAAACATAATGTTGTTGGACAGGAATGTACCAAAGCCTCGAATCAAGATTATTGACTTTGGTTTAGCACACAAAATTGACTTTGGAAATGAATTCAAAAACATCTTTGGAACGCCAGAGTTTGTTGGTAAGAAAACTGTTGTTTCTTCAAACTATTCTTTTTCAGTCTGTGAAACAGTATTAGTGGCTTATCTTGGCTTGGCTGATTTACAGATTATGAAATTTTTTGTGTAATTTGTGATATTTTGAAATTTAAATAAGCAATTTGTAGCATTTGCTTTCAAATTAGTCTTGCATTAAGGTGTTTTTATCTATCAGCATCTTAGCTTATTATCTCTGACATACACAGACTCAGAGTGAGACTTGCATCTGTTCTTTGACTAGGTACTTATCTTGCTGCTTTTTCCTTTAGCTCCTGAAATAGTAAATTATGAGCCTCTTGGTCTTGAAGCAGATATGTGGTAAGTTATTGGATCTTACTTGAAATAAGTCTCTCATGATTATGCTTATGTTCTAACCTTTTTTTTCTCTCCTCTCTCTCTCTCTCCATCTATTTTCCTCTCCTCTCCCTCATCCTTTTTTTGTTTGTTTTTCCTTCAATCCAGGAGCATTGGTGTAATAACTTATATTCTGTAAGTACCAAAATCTATGGGTGTTTCTTGAAATGCTGTTGTTTTTTAATTCTGATTCTATCCTCTGGGGTTTTGGTCATGTCTGTACAAATAATACCATTCTGATTGCACATCATGATTCAAGTTGTATGATCATGAAAGCAGTAGTTTAATTATTGAAAGAATTGCCATTAATCAGCATTGATGTAGCATGGGAAACTGTCTTCAAATCTGTAGGTGATGTTCCTACAACTATATCTTAACCAGTATTCTTAGAAATTACAGCACAGTTTTTTGCCCTGCTACATCACATCTTCGTGAAAGTACATTTGCAGCATTAAAACAGAAAAGAAAAATATTCGCTTCCTACTGTTATTTATCTTAGAGGGTTGAAGCAGCAGTGCTACAACATGTACTAAGAGGAATGTACTGTCTTTCTTGCAGTCTAAGTGGTGCCTCTCCATTTCTTGGAGAAACCAAACAGGAAACGTTGGCAAATGTGTCTGCTGTGAATTATGAATTTGAAGAAGAATTCTTCAGTAATACCAGTGCCCTAGCTAAAGACTTTATACGAAGACTTCTAGTCAAGGATCCAAAGTGAGTTGTTTTTCTTGTGTGTGGCAGTTACATTTCTAATATTTCAAATTACATTATATTTTGAGATGTTAGTTTAATAAACATAAAACAGTATGTATTTTTTAATATCTGAAACAGTTCTATCTTTTATTCTCTTAAAGGAAAAGAATGACTATTCAAGACAGTTTGCTGCATCCTTGGATCAAGGTTAGCATGCCATTCATTCTCTGTTGTCCTGCTTTTAATCATTCTTCATTTCATACTTTTCAAATTCCTTAACGTGGAAAATTGTTATAATTGTTTAATGTAACTTACTGTTTTGGAAAGCTGTCTGTATGAAAGCTAACATATGCAGAATGTGGGCTTCATTAATATCTGCTCTATGTGAGTTAGCAGTTGGGAAGTAGCCCACTATGGGAATTAAACTCATACTCAGACAGAGAAGCTAATCTTCAGAGAGCATTGCCCTGACAAAGATAAAGTCTCTAAAACCAGTCCAATTACCACTAATTTTTCTTCTTCTAATGCCCTTGTTTAGACTGGGAAAAAAGAGTAATCTCTCTTCTGTCCTTCCCTTTTAGACTGAAGAGAGCAGTTGATGTGGGTTGGTGGTCCACTTCCTCCTTCAGTGTTTCAGTGTTTGGTTTGGATTGACCTGTTGTGAAGCTGCTAGGTTGAGAGGGAGAAAATGGCACCTATCATTCTTCTTAATGTGTGTAGTAGTACCTGGCAGTTAATTTTTTTAATTCTATATCACATTCTGATTATGAGCAGTAAACCCTCAGTGCCATTGATTTCCCAGTATGTGGGGATGCTCAGTGGGTATCTGATCCCATTCCACTTCTCGGAGAATCAGCAGAATATTTATCTGTGCCACAACTGCTTCAGTTCACAGTACAACATCTGAGGGCAGGCATTTCTACATCAATTTGCCAAACTACAAATTTGACCATGCTTTGCTGACTTTTTGCTGAGGTAATCTGAAATAGTTGAAATGTGTGGAACATACTGACATGATATTTTAAACCACTAAAGCAAGCAAGGTTGTCTCTCTTGGACCAAGGTCCACACTCATGCAAAGTGACAGGTTGTTTTGTATCCTATTACTTTGTTTTATACCTTAATTTCCAGGCATTTGATTCCCACTTCACTGGTCATATCTCTTTTCCCCTTTTCCACCACTATCTTCACCTGCATTTCCATGGCAGGGAAGGTTGAAACTATTTCCTTTCTAACTCAAGCCTTTCCATGATCTGTGATATATATATATATCTCCATAAAAATTATTTTAAGAATGGAATCATAAGATGCAAAATTTGGTATGCTTCACTAGTCATTAGTATTTAGTTTTAGCCTATCAAAAATTTGAAAGGTTGCAGGCTTAGAGCTTGCTGCACTGGTAGGTGGGATGTGATTTTGTTTGGGGAGGGGGTAATTGTTCAGCAGCATCCAGGTAAATACACTGAGACTGTAACAAAGATTTTCTGCATTTAAAATCAGTTAGGAAATCTTCCCAGAAGACAGGATTTATCTTGGAAATCAAATGCCTCTATCAGGGAGGGAGGTGAAGGACACGGCTGAAGGTTCTGATGTTTGAAGGGGTATTTTGTTTAAAATGTAGAAGCACATTTTAGTATTGCTTTCTTAGGTCTGGATTTCCCTTATGGCATTTTCTTAAGAAATTTCATCTCTATGCCACACTAGACTGTGAATATTAAAATTATGTGCTTACAATTACTTTATTATTACAGTATGATTGCAGTACTATTATTATGTAAGTGGAAGTCATCGCTGAGGGACAGAGTCTTACCTGCAGAAATCATGGGATTTTTTAGAACGGCTTTATTTTCCTTTTGCTTATAGCCGAAAGACACCCAGCAAGCACTCAGCAGAAAAGCTTCTGCAGTGAACATGGAGAAATTCAAAAAGTTTGCAGCACGACGAAAATGGAAAGTAAGTCATTCAATGACACATCAAAATGTTGGTGACATACAAATGAAGTAGCATTGCCTGTTCCAGGGAAAGGTCAGTGCATTTAAGAGTGGAAAAGAAGAAAGAAGAAACAAATTCTTCCATCACTGGGAATAAATTAAGTGCTTGAGTATGGTAGTATGGGAGAGGACTTCTTTGTTAATGATATGCATACAAATGCTTGTGTGTGGATTCTTTGCTTTGTGCTTCTGCTGGATTATAAATAACAAAAGAAGTTGAAGATTCAAATTCAATATAAAAAGGAGATGGGAGTGTTGAAGTCAAAATTCACATTGTTTTGCCAAGTCCTTTAAAATCTCTGCAATAACATCCTATCAGAATTTTCTAATTTTTTTACATATAGCTTTTTTCTTATTATTTTTATAAAGCAATCAGTGCGCTTAATTTCCTTGTGCCAAAGATTATCAAGATCTTTCTTGTCCAGAAGTAGCATGAGTGTCGCTAGAAGTGATGATACTCTGGTAAGTGTGTTCTTATATATTTAGAATGCTTGATCATATATGAACTTTGCCAGTTTCTAACTAACAGAAATATTAGGCTCTTGAAAATTTGCATAATTAACTAATCTCATAAGTAGATTTTAAGACTACAGAGGGCAGTTATCCATAGTTTGATCTTCTGCATCTTGAAACTTCGAAATTGAACTTACCATGTTGAGGCTGATAGCTGGTGTCAAAAATTTGTTTCTTGATTTTGAAGTTTGACTCATGAGGATTTTTTGGTACTGTAACAATTATATGGTGAAAAAGTGTCATCTGAATTTTACTCATCATTTACATCATCATTGTGTAGACTAAAATAATATTCCTTATATTCCACTTTTTTTCACCGAACATTCAAAATCATTGAGACCCTCTTAGATCCAATGAATGCTAGACAGCAGTGTCACAACAAGCAGTTATTTAAGGAGGAGACTTTAGAGTTGGCCAGCATTCAGTTTGTGGTGTTAGATACGACTAGAGTTGAGTAGTTAGGAGCAATTGCTCTATGTTTTGTAATTGCAAATGCTTGTAAATCCAAAAGCATTCTTCTTAGCTTACTCTACAATTTTTAATACATGCTTCATAAATTCCTTGTGATCAGCAAGGAATGTGTGTTAATATGTTTAGAGCTGGGGAATATCATCTTTTCTGTGCATTAATAGGATCAAACTTCAAAAATTCTGCAAAGCCCTTTTTATGCATTCAGTCTTCCCTCCTGTGCAACTCCATGCTCATGTTTCCACTTATTCTCCTCTTATCTTTTGGCTTCTGTGCTCTTTGTTCTCCTCCTCTTGTTCTCCTTTCCCTGCCCACCACCCCCCCCTCCTCAGCTATCTGTATGCCTTTTAACAGTGGATCAGCATTTCACCCCTGTGTTCCAGCAGAAAGGATCATAGCCCATTGTTAGTGTCCTAAAAAAATCTGAAACCTCAGAAGAGAGGAGTTAAGAGCAATCCAAATAATGGGCTCTGTGATTTTTAGTTCTTTGAAATTCTAGTGCATAGGAGAAAAATAAAGTTACACTTGCAGAGGTATCTAGGCTCATTACTTGCGTTCTAGATTTTTAACTGATCCATTTGAATAGATGAAAGCTTGGGCCAAAGTACCTCTCCTGTGCCATATTTCTGGATGGCACAAAACCTGATACTTCAGTTGGTATTAGTGCGCCTCTTCACATGTATGCACAGAATTCATTTCATTTTAGGCAAGTATTGCTTCAATTGAAACCTATAATCTATTTTTCCTATGAAGAAAAAAAAAATACACCTAACAAAAGAATTCTGTGTAACAGGTTTGTGTGTGAAGAAGAGGGAAGCATATTTTACTAGAAAAAGTGGGGGGGGGGGTTGGTGTGGGTTTTCAAATAACATGCATACATGCTAGCTATATGCTTCATGGAGGATTACAACTTGCAGCTGAAGCACTCTTTTACAAAAATAATATTTAAAAAAAATTAGGTTTTAATTTTTTTTGATGTCTTGGCAGCTGTTTAGATAGGGATTTTTCTTAAAGCTAACAATTTCTCTTCTTTCACATTTAATTGCAAGGACGAGGAAGATTCTTTTGTGATGAAAGCTATTATTCATGCCATCAATGATGACAATGTTCCTGGATTACAGCACCTTCTGGGATCTCTGACAAATTATGATGTCAATCAACCCAACAAGGTAGTGTGGGTCTGTGTTAAGGTGTGAGGTGTGTAGGGGACTAGCTATCACCCTGCTGGGTAGAGCAGTGTGGCTGTAAAATAGAAATGTAACACCTGAAATGAAGACAAGGGAATGGGACGTAATTCTGCCTTTTTTCTAGGAGAAATTTTAATGTGCTTTGTGTTCAGTCTTCTCAAGATACATTAAAATGGAGCCCAAAATGGGATTTTTTGCCTAGGCCTTTCAAATGTATAACTCAAATGTATTGTCAGGAACAGTGATGTAGAAAATATCAGCCTTTGCTCTCGGTTGCAGTTGCTGTTTCTTGTGGCAGATGAGGATGGTAGAATACCTAGGAATAACCAGACTGCCAAAACTGACTTTACAAAGCATTGTTAGAAAGAGAAGTTGCAAACTGCAGAGTTGCAAGTTGTCACACGTTTTTGCATGGTTATAGTGACCTTCATTACCAAGTACTTTCAGAAATATTCATGAAGAGCAGTAGAGAAGTGAAATGTATGTTATTTTACTGTGATGGGGTACTGAACCATTTAAGAAATCACTGTATTTTTTGTTTTAATGGGCAGTCCCATTTAACTTTCCAAAATGTTGCTGATGGCTTGTGTCTGAGATGGTGTGGTAGCTGCAAAGAGGATTGCAAAGGGGGACGTTCTTGCCAAATGAGGCTAATGAGAGCATAACATTAATATTCCTGATTTTAAAAGCATAAATTTACTGTGTGATCTATCATAAATTCATCCCAAAAATACAGAAAATTGCAGTAATTTTTTTTGAATAAAGGGATAAATTATTTTCATACAATATTTCCTGAAGACTTAATTTGAAAGTGGAAATCCAGAAATGCTATTCGATACCTGCCTTCTAGTCCACTGTTTTCTTAATCCTTCAAAAATTAATTTTATCATTCTTGCTTGTATTTCATTGCTAGCATGGAACACCTCCACTACTGATTGCTGCCGGCTGTGGAAACATTCAGATGCTTCAGTTGCTTTTAAAGCGTGGATCTCGTATTGATGTTCAAGATAAGGTTGGGGTTCTGCTTTGTCAACTGCTCTTTTTAAGTTTTTTTCATACAGTTAGCAGGAGACAAGTAGTTCAGACCAAGCGGTATTGGAAATTAAAAACTTCTCTGAGCTGTAGATCCTGTTTTCTGTCTTCACAGCAAAAACATAAAAGCAAGTCTTTAGCAATTTCCTTTGTTACTAATACATATCCTCTGATTTTCATCACTTTATTAGCTGAAATAATTTGAATGATACTAATCTTAAAATGTAGTTCACACTTACAAAACCACATCAATTAGTTCAAATTAGTGATTGCCCTAAAACACAATGGTGAACTTTATTTAATATAGAATGATAAATGAATATTTTAGCCATGGGGAATATTGCAACTAAAATTCGTATTTGATGGAGGATATGCTTTGCAACAAGCTTTTTTTCCAAATGTGCTGTAACAATTAATTTATAACAAGCTTGAAGAACTGTCTGCTTCTCCATCTAATATATGGTAAAGTAAGCAGAAGAAAGGTTTTTATCTCATGACTTTTCTTTCCAAAGAACTCCCTAACAAGGGAGAAGAGGATTATTCTTGCAAAGAGTTACTAATCCTGTTAATCATCCTTGCATAGAGAGGTTTTTGTTGTCACTGTTGGTATGTGGGGTTGTTGAACCAATTTGAAATTTTTTTTTAAGTGTTCATATAAGTTTGAGTACCTTTTCAGTGTGTCTGTGTACAGTTAAGTGCACGTATACCTCAGCTGAAAATCTAGAATCAGGATTTTAACTTGGTCAATAACATCTGAAATTAAGTATTTTTGACAGGCTGGATCTAATGCAATCTATTGGGCTTCACGACATGGTCATGTAGAAACACTGAAATTTCTCAGTGATAATGAATGTCCTTTGGATATTAAGGATAAGGTAAGAAAATAACTCCTTTTTCACACAGAGGGCCTTTTCCTATAACTTTATCTTAGCAAAGAGAGATTTTCAGCTGTGCCATAATTCCAAAATTTGACTGGCTTTTTTAGTGTGGTTTTCTAAGTTGACACATAGGGCCGTGATAGTAGAGCTTTGAAGTAGCTGGATGTACTGATTATTTTCTTGACAAATGTTAGCCAAGTGTGCATGTTAAATGTGGTGAGTACATGGTGGGTAGGTGGGGAAGTACAAATCTAAATTAATTTTCACTTGAAGACTTGATTTCTCATTGGAACTCAGGATGAAATCGTGATTTGGTTTTTCATTCCTCTTGATTGAAAATCACATTCGTCTGACAAGTAAATTTGACTGTTATTAAGTTGAGTATAAGGAAGCCCAACAATTTATAGCTGATGAGCACTTACCTTGTCTTCAGCAATGTTATTTGAGCAACGTATGCCCTAGAAACTAGTTGCTGTTAAATTTTTATACTGTAGCAATGATTTTATACTAGCCAAAGCTCCAGTACAGAAGCAATTATACCTGTGAAACACAGTTTGCTTTGTTGAGGGAACTAATGCAAGGCAAGGTACAGTAGAAAAATTGTTGTTTGACTCCTGATAAGGCTACGAGGTAAGAGATTACTCCTTTAATAAAAATACCGTTTCTGCTTTATGTAATTTCAAAGCAGAAAGTGTTGCAAATAGTTAGACATAGTAACCAAAATGTGCCAAAACCACAAAGGTGTTAGGCCAGCTCTTCATACTTGAATATATAGGGCGGGGAGGGGTGCGTATGGAACTGTTATGAATAGAAATGGGTCATCTGTTTCAACACAATGCACACACAGCTTCCTCCTCATATTGCTCAGAAATCCCATTTTGGCTGTGATCTGGAACAAATAAAGCAGGAAAATAAGTTCTGGAAAGAGAAAGCCTTTGAAGAAATAACCTACCTGCCAGGTGGTGGTGTGTCTGTCACGTACAACCAGTTTGTAAGCTCTGCTGACGGAGCTGTGTGGCTGGGCTATGGAGAGGGAGGAGTATCCTGTGCAGGATTCAGGGCATTCAGGCTGTACATGGTGTACAGGCAGTGTATATCAGGGGATGACACATTACATCGGCATATTCTCCTGTAATTGCAGTCCGGGGAGACCGCTCTCCACGTGGCAGCTCGGTATGGGCATGTGGATGTGGTTCAGTTTCTCTGTAGCATTGGCTCCAATCCAAACTTTCAAGACAAGGTGAGTCATGAGCACTGTCTGCATTTTTTCAACAAATAAGGCTTTATTTAAGCGGTCAGAACTTCAAGCCTCGCCTTTAGCTTCTAGCATGTTTGCAAAAGAGAATTACGGAAGTTTTGATAGCTCGTAACAGATAGACTGTGAAAAACCGCGAGAACCAACCTGTGCTATAAAACACAGGTTCTCTCAAAAATGAAAGCTTAAAGATGGAGAAACAACTCCATGACGCTGTGGGTGGTGCTGTGTGCTCTGCGAGTTCAGCTAAAGATTTTTATTAGTTTTTGCCTTGAATTCTGCTTGGTTTTAGCAGTGATAGAACTTTTCTGCAGTGTCAAGGACTCATTTTTGAAAATGAGAGGTCTCAGGAGGGTTTCTTTAAAGGTCTGAACTCTTGTAAAAAAACAAGGAAGAAAAGGCTTAATAGAAAAAGAAAATCCATTATTTGACTCTGTATGCGAGTTCCACAAGCCTCCCCAAGTGCTGCATCCTCTAGGACTTCCTTTTTATTGTTTGAGCAGCCCTAGTCTGAGGGAGGACAGAACATGCTCTTTGTCTATTGCTTTACACTCAGATTTTTACAGAAACTGTGAATACTGTCCAAGTACTCTGCTACTATCAGCCTCAATTCTCTCCTCTTTGATATTTGCCAGGTACAGAAAGGATATCCTATTTCTTAGAATTTGACAGAGCTGGTTCTGTAGTGGGTTTTAATTCTCTCTGCTTTTTCAGTGGGCTACTTTCAGCATGTTTTTATGAAACATTTGAGGTTTTTATTGGTGTTCCACATAACTGCTCTGACATACAGTGAATTGAAGTTGAATGTTTTGAAGTTTCCTGGGTTCAAGCAAAAAGCAAATTAGTACTTCAGTCGCAACTGAACTCCTAATGCAAACAGTTTCAAAGGCTTGTTGTAATGTGTCTTAAAAGGACTCAGGTTTCTGAGTACCTTCATTCCTAGAACACTGGGATATGCTTCTGAACACGGTAAGCAGAGTGACCTGCCTCAAATTGCAAGTCTAGTGGGATTTGCATCTCTGTGGTGATCAATCTGTTTTAAACACTGGATTAGTCTCAGCACACAGGATATAGAAGTTGTTTGTGAACAAGGGTCTGTTTTCAAGTGAGAGAACCAAGACAGTTAGCCTCGGGAGCACAGATAGATTTAAAGTAGGATTTCTGACATACAAGGCACCATAACCACTTGTATGTCAGCTGAAGTTATTCTTGCTTTTAGAATGTCAGCATTAGAAATTACAACATCTTTTTATAGGACTTACTTAGTAGACTGTCTTTTTTTTTTTTTTTTCCATACCATCTTTTTGTCTTTTTAAGTTGGGGAATTGTTCTTCCTTGAGTTTGGTTCAGTACTGTTTTTTGATTTTCTATGTCAATAGGAAGAAGAAACCCCACTGCATTGCGCTGCTTGGCACGGCTACTACTCTGTTGCCAAAGCACTCTGTGAAGCAGGCTGCAATGTGAACATTAAAAACAAAGAAGGGGAGACCCCACTCCTGACGGCATCTGCTAGGGGTTACCACGATATTGTGGAATGCTTGGCAGAACACAGGGCTGATCTTCATGCAACAGACAAGGTTAGTTATGTCCGGAGACCACAGGGACGTATCTCTCAATTGCTTCATTTGAGTGCTGCAAGTCAGCATTGTTTCCACAATGCAAATTTTCATAGCAGTTTGCACAGAGCCCATTGATGGCTGCAATAGTCTTTAAAGATGTCTACTGATGATTATTATTCCATGATTGGGTTTTTGCTGATCCATTATTTTCTTATCAGTTATCATCTCATGAGTAACACTCTGTGAAAAATGGCAGGAACATCAGGTTCTGTAATTTGCAACAAGCTGTTAACTTCAGAGAAAAAGATGGATTTGCTGTTGGTCTTTGATTCCTATGGGTTGGATAAATCATACCCATTTCCAATAAGAACTATTTAAAAATATGACTCTAGTTGATTCAGAATCATTTTTTGTCTTTCATGATGTAATCCAAATAAATAAATTTAGAATTCCATTGCTTGTATTTTTGGTGTGGCTGGCCTTTTCACTACCTTTATTGCTAATATTAACAAAATAATTATCAAAGTAAGTTCAGAAAAAAGGTTTTCTAAAATAATTAAATTGTTTTTTCCAGTTACATTGTCTCTTTAAGTTGTTCCACAGAGAGAAAGCTCTATCTTTAAAGTTACTGATCACAAAGCAGATTGCATGACTTTTGCATAACTAACTTCTGTCTAGTAAACACTAGAGTTTGCACTATTCAGCTGGTTGTTACAGTTGATCACTGTCCTGCCTCCTAGGAAAGCTGTTAGAAGAGAATGTGTATTTGTATTTCATCTGTTCCACTGAAAAGACCAGTGGCTTAATAGAAATTTGCTTTCCTCTCATGGATTCTTTGTTTTGACAGATACGGTGCATCTCCCTACCTCCACCTTCAAATTAAAAACTATTGTGATTCTTGAAGCAAGGAGATGCACCCTGTTACTTGAGATGATTGTGACTTTGCTACATGTTTTGATTTTTTGCATTATTTGATCTCACTTACAAGCTGTCTTTTGATTTCAGGATGGTCATATAGCCCTGCACCTTGCTGTAAGAAGATGTCAAATAGAAGTAGTTAAAACTCTCATCAGTCAAGGATGTTTTGTAGATTTCCAAGACAGACATGGCAACACTCCCTTACATGTGGCCTGCAAAGATGGGAATGTGCCTATTGTGATGGCTCTCTGTGAAGCAAGTTGTAGTTTGGATGTCACTAATAAGGTAAATGGAATATGGATGCTGAACTACGTTGTTTATTAGCTCACCTGTTGCATTAGATGACCTTTTCAAATTCTCTAATATGAAAAAGTCTTTTCCTCGATTCTTCTATCTCTTAAAGTGGCCAAAAGCAAAATATTAAGTTACTCACCTCACAGGTTTACCAAAGTTCGTTTCAGTTGAATAGATTATTAAAGATATATGAAGGAAGAACCCAGATGAATTACCACAGTATATTTTGCCAACCTTCTTCCCTAGTCATATAGCTTTGCTTTATGCAGATTACATCTAGGTGCAAAAGAACAGACGAAATGCATTGCAGCTGGCTTTGATTTCATATGTAACATTAATTCATATGTTATACACAGAATTGAAGACTGGTACATTTTCTGCTACAATGTTGTAACTCTAAAAATGTTGATTGCAATGATTATTGGCAGCTAAAAATGCAAACAATCTGTAGTTGGTGTAAGCACTTTCCAAAAAGAATATTTCATTACCTGTCCCTTAATTTCGAGACACTAGTGCCTTTTTTTTGCTTCTGTTGTGCTCATGCTGCAGTGTATGGGATAACTAAACATAATGCCCTACGGGCTTATGGCTTTTCTCCTAAAGATCTTTAAGAGAAAAGTGAGCTGTTTCAGGAAACTTCCTTTGGATAGTTTGAATACATCAAGATCAGCCACTGAACTCTGCTACAGACTGTGGTGCTTAGGGCTTGATATTTAGCTCTGACTGTCGTCCTCTGCCCTATTTAAGTTTTATATATGCTACAAAGTTTGAAAGTTACTTATAGGAATCTTTATATCACTATCTGCAATTTATTTGATTCAGGTATTTTAGCTTCTTCATGTTTTTTTCTGGAAAAGTACATATTCTAGCAATAATACTTTGCTAGTTAGCACTTCTATTTATTACCAAAGCACTTACATTGTATTAGTCAGGTAAAGAAAATGATCATGCTTTTTGGCATGAGGATTGTCCAGTGCAATCACTTTTGGTTTCAACAATAAAATCATCAGCTGTCAAATGAAAAAAATTAAAACAATGAGCTCCTCTGCCTCTCATTTTAAATCTGATTGACCAGGCAATGAAATCCAGATCCAAAGATAAGAGCACATTTTAGCAGAGTTAATGGACTACGAGGCTGTCATCCTCTTTCCTAATGGAGAATGCTGAACTGGGATCACCACCAGCATGCTGTAGAAAAAATAATCAGCCTTCAAGTGTTCAGTGGCTGTGGGAACATGGTTACAGAAGCTGTGGTTGTAGTTACTATTTTGTTAATCTTTTAGGAGTAATGTATCCTGCGGAAGTTTTTAGAGTGCCCTTTATTTGAATGGTGACCTTTAGTGTTAGCAAATAGAGAATCTTAATTTCTACCTCTCATCTTCAGAAGCAAACCCTGTATTAACAGAGCATTAACAAAATTAACTTCTGTCCTTTGTCCAAACATCTGGCTTTGTTCCACATACATGTAATACTAATTGAAGGCACTGTTTGTTTCTTTCACAGAGTCAGTGCAGTAGAACATCACATGCATTTATTTAGAATTATAGAATCACAGAAGCATTTAGGTTGAAAAATAACTATAATATCAGAGTCCAGCCATTCACCTAGCACTGTGAAGTCTACCACTAAACCATGTCCCTAAGTGCCACATCTATATGACTTAAATACGTCCAGAAATGGTCACTCCACCACTTCCTTGAGCAGCCCATTCCAGTGCTTGACAACCCTTTTTGTGAAGAAATTTTTTCTGACATCCAATCTAAATCTCCTCTGGCACAACTTGAGGCCATTTCCTGTAGTCCTATCACTTGTTTCATGGCAGAAGAAACCAGCCCCCAGCTCACTACACCCTCCTTTTAGGCAGTTGTAGAGATTGACAAGGCCTCTCCCAAGCCTCCTTTTCTCCAGGCTAAACAACCCCAGCTCCCTCAGCTGCTCCTGATAGGATTTGTGCTCCAGACCCTTCACCAGCTCCATTACCTTTTTCTGGCCATGCTTCAGCACCTCAATGTCCTTCTTGTCATGAGGAGCCAAAAACTGGAGGTGTGGCCTCACCAGTGCCGAGTACAGGGGGACAATCACTGCCCTGGACCTGCTGGCCACAATGTTTGTAATACAAGCAGGATGCTACTTGAGTTGAGGTGTTGGGTTTGGAGAAGCTTGAACATCTTTTCAGCTTCCAGTTGTCAGAAATTTAGTTGGCTTTGCTCTCAAATGCTCTTTCAAGAAGTAGTTTTATGAGTTTGTTTCTGACTGTAGACAGGAAGAACAGTATTGAAAGCATAAAAATGTGAAGTAATAGTAGCAGAGATAATACCAGCAGAGACTAAATTGTGATTTTTTAAACAGTAGCTCCGAACATGAAAACAGAAGAGGATGTCATGAGGACCTGTTGTCAGTGAAGAGACTCATGGAAAAAAGAAAAAATTGGGAAAGCAATACTGTACAGCCCTTCCCTCTTCACTGAAAAAATATATTACTTCATGCTGACTTCTTTCATTCATTCCTTTTATTTCTTTGGATGAAAGGGGAAGACTGCAGATATGTAATCTTCAGTAGTACTTGGATTGAAATAGAACCCAGAGTTCTAAAGGTTAAGGAATTAGTGTTGTTCATATTTAATTAAGTAAAAAGGCAATTAAATTTTCTGGAATTAAAAAGACATTCTCAAATACAGCCAAAAAAACTCTAAAGGATTCCTCCACAGTTGTGAAGGATTTGGCTATAAAATTGTTTCCCCATTTTTTAAATAGTCATCTAGCCTTTGTTTTTAATTGCACTTTCAGCAGTTGTGCTTAAGCTGCTATCAAAAGTACTTTTTCTTGCAGTTTTTGTATCACAGTGTCCCTCAGTGGTAGGGAGGAGAAGAGAGATCCAGCAGGCAGGAATTGTGCAGCAAGATTGATTTATTTAATTACTTTACAACTCTTTTATAGACTTTTTTCTTCATAGTCTAATTGGTCAAAGGATCAGCCACCCCTTGGGGTGATTGGCTAAAATCCTAAAACATCCATTGTCAAAATATTTTCTACTGTACCATAAACAAGGCTTTGCAAGATCGCAGGTGTTCATAGCTTATAGAACTCTGCTACTATGTGAGAGAGAAAAGTATCTCATGGGAGAGGAAAGAAGCAAGAGAAATTCTTGCTAGCTGCATATGGTATTCACATTTTTGCAAAACCTTTTCTGTGTATCAGTATGTATAATTATGTAATAAGTTTGATTATTAGTCATAAAATTTGAAGTGAAGTTCTTTGACTAATGTAATGACACTTCTTTCCTCATGTTAGTATGGAAGAACACCTTTACACCTGGCAGCAAACAATGGCATTCTTGACATTGTCCGGTTCCTGTGTCTTACCGGTGCCAATGTAGAAGCATTAACCTCTGTAAGTATTGAGAGATGCTGTTCTTCTTCTTTTATGCATGATAGTAGAAAACAAACTCAGAGACAGGTGTAGGAAAAGGACATTATGTTTTGAAATTAGAAAAAAAAGGCTGTTGCATGTTATACTATGGGAGTGGTATTTGTTATATCTCTCTTGTCTACACGTTCCCTTCTTGCAACTGAATTTGGAGCTGATTACGGTACAGTACAGCTACCACTTCATCTAACCTAATAATTTCTTCACCTAAGAATTACTTGTATCATTATGTTTTCTATAAGCACAATGAGTCACTGTCATTAAGATTTACATCATTTCACATCACATTTGAGAAATGTCCAAATACATTGTATGTATCTTAAATATTTTTCTTGCATTTAAGGGGTTAAAAATTTCTGGTTTTATGGTGGGAGATGTGTGGTTGCATGGATGAGTGAACTAGCGTGTGAATATCCTTGTAAACTAAATCATTCATGTCAGATCAGCCAGCACCACTGCTTCCAGTTAGTAACACTGAAGGCATTTTCATTCTCAGTAAGGTGAGAAGCATCCTCCTAATGACATATCCACAGCAGGACTGAAGTGTCCTTCGTCATACACATGATAAATTATAGACATCATACACACAATTACATGTGTTTTGAACAAACTAACCATGTTCTATATTCAGATCCAATGGATCGTTTTACATTGCTACTCACTGTAACCAATGTATTCTGCTTAGAAATAACTTACTGCTCTGTATGAGGAAGACATGTTGTATTAGATTTTAGTTGAGTCCTCAATTTTCAGAGTTCTTTCCCTAAGCAATTATTCCTGAGATGGCTGAAATGGAGAGGAAAAAGGAGAAAACTTCTGTATCATTCGCTTTACCCATTTGGTAGAAAATACAAAATTTTGTTGTTTTCCTCAGATTTAGCACTGCAGTTTTTTCTTTTAAGCACAGATCTTACGTAGCAGGAGAATGCCAATAAACTTGGAGTTGTGGCTTAAACAAGTTTAGTACCTAATTACTTTTTGATAGCTATTGGATTGTATATTACCATGTCCCCTATTAATAATAATGAAATGTGCATGCAGTGGACTCGGTAGGATGCTCTACAGATTTCCTTTGTCGCCTGTTTTTTGTCTTTTTTGTTTGTTTGTTACATCCCACTGTGTATATGTACTTGCACTACTATGTACTGTAGAGATAAGATAAAATGAAAGGGTGATGGGGGAATTCTTGAGCTGTTGCTCTTCATTTATGTCAAGACAGCTGTGTTGGTATAATTGCCCATGTGGACACTGTCCTTCCAAGATAAAGGTACATTTTGTCTCTTTAGTTTAGGTCAGTTTGAAGGACATAGCAAAATAAATAGTGCTGATACTAAATCTAGCAGGAGTAGTAGACTGAATATATGGAACCATCCATTATTCCAACAGTGTGGTGGCAGAGACAAGGAAAAAGGAGGAGGGGACCAGAGGAACTTGCATGTTGTGATTTTAATATTTCAGTTTTGCATTGGTTTGCTAGAGGGATATTAAACTGTTCTGAAAACTTTATTAACAGCTCTTTCTGAGCCAGTGCAGTAGAATTAATTGCCTTTTTCTTCTTTCACTGGGCATTTCTGAGGAGCTAACTTTTCCAACCCCATTAAGTAACTGGGCTGTATTATGAAGTCCTTGCTTCCTTTTTGGGATAAAGCCCATTTTATGACTAGTTTGAATTTTAATTTGATTGCATGGATGGTGTTAAGTGACCTTAGAAAACCTTCCACTCCTGGAGTATACAATCATTTCAAATGTTTGAAAATTGCCCCAAAAAATCTGTTGTGCTTACATGCTAACTGGCACCATGTTGTTGGATTCTCCTCATGGAAGTTTCTAAACCAACTTTAAAATTGTCAGATAGAGTAAAAATTTTGGATGTAGATACTTGCAAATGCCACTTGAACTCAGGATCAGTTCTTGCAGGCTTTCTGATATGCAACATAGGGAGCCAGTCAGCAATTTTGATGAAATATTACCAGTAGGTGTAAAATACACTTTCATGGATCCTGTAACCAAGCCCTTTTCATATGTCAGTTTTGCTTACATATTACTATACCAGTGTGTAGATACTCTGTACTTTTCAGGAAAGCTTGAATAGGAAAATAACTTGCTATTTTGCTTGTGGGTGTATTTTCTAATTCTCTTATCTGAGATAGTGAAATAAGCTAAGTACTCCTTAATTAGTTACCTCTTACCAAAATTTAAAACAATACAATAGCATAATGTAGCTGTAAGAGTCAAAGTAGTGGGCAATTTTTCTTTTAGTGTTTTTAATATTAAACTGCTGATCTGTAAAACATAGATAACTAAATGACAAGACCATAATGCTGAAGGCAGCTTTCCTTCTCCTTTTAAACTTGCTGATGCAATTTAAACTGCATCCCTTACAAATTTCTTGCTTTCTGGTATCTTCCAGTGGCTGATATACCACCGTCAGTCTTTATCCATTGGTAAACAACCACTCACTTGCTATTCATGTGAGTCAATATGCTGATGTGTCCCTTCTTTGTGAACTTTTAAATCTATTCAGTGGACAATATCTAGAAATCACTATCATCCTCTAATTGGTGAGAAGAGAAATTGAATTCAGGGGGACCAGTGTTGATTTTGCTCTCAGACTCTGAATTCAAAGTATCTTGCTACAGTGGCATCCAGATGCCCATCTGTAAAAGAAAAAGGAAGGAACTGCTGCTAATAATTTGTGTTTTAACAGGATGGGAAAACAGCAGAAGATCTCGCCAGAGCAGAGCAGCATGATCATGTAGCCAGTCTGCTTGCAAGACTTAAAAAGGTTGGGAATGCATGAATTTTAACTGTGGTTTTCATCAAAGCTATTCTAAAAGCTGATGCAAAATTCCTTACTGCAATGGTGTATTTTTTTTCTTTTTCCTTTTTATATTTTTAATTTTAAACTATGCCAGCAATTAAAGCAAATATGTACATATTAAAGAAGCTGGCTAAGCTAGTCTGCACCACTGATTTATATCTATCAGTCTCTGACAGTGCCTAGCAAAACATCTAAGGTGTTTAGTAAAAAAAAACCTATTAAGAATTAGCACATCCCCCAAGATGACTTATTTCCTCACCATCACCATTTCACTTAGATTAAGGTTATGAAGAATGGGGGGTTTGTGCCCCTTATGAAAATGTTAATACCGTATGGAAAAGTTGCATAAGTTCTCAATGTCATCTTTTAATTCTGCAGTTTCAGTATATCCAAATGTGTTGCCAACTAGAACAAAAAGCTGACCTGGGCTTGTTGTGAGGCGATGTGTCTGACACATCTGATACACACTGATTAGTCAGATAGGCAGCATCACTCATGCTGGGAAGGTTGAGTGGCTACTTGCCTGGAGATTACAGGCAAGAGCCAGACCAATTAAAATAATCCTGTTACAATTATAATGTTGTGTCTATGATTGGAGAAACTGAAATAAATTACCATTTCTGTTGCTAGTAGAAGATGGTGCACACCATGTATTGCCAAGATGGAAGTAGAATCATGTCCTTTAGGCCTGCCAACAAATCTACACTTTCTAGGATTGTAAACTACATATGTGTGAAGATGTGGGAAAGTGTAAAGTTCAGACATCCTTTACAATGACAGCTTTTGTAAATGTTTGTCATAATAGGCTCCATTTTGCATAGTTGCATCCCCACACCAAACTCTTACCTCTTGTGTCTGCATGCAGGCAGGTAAATTTGTGATTTAGTCATCATGTAAATATGAAAATAATACAAATTGACCTAGAACAAAAGAAGAAGGTCAGATAGATGTATTTTGAAAGAAATATTAGTAAACTGTAATTCACTTCTTGATAGTGGAATATACATTGTTGAAGGTCTGTCTCTATATATGTGGGGAAAATGCATGGTGATCATAAACTTCATTAGACTATACTTTGAGACAGAGAATCTGATCAATTGAAATTTTAAAATTATATCTAACCACTGAAAATACTCTAGTACTACTTAAAATGGTCAGTATAATCTAGTACAGAACATACCTTACACTTATTTTTGATGCTTGTGAAGTATTTTGCCTCTAATACAGACAGATGAAGAACCTACTATCATAGTGGCTCTTGTGGAGGATTCAGTATTAGCTGTAACAGAGCAGTGTTACTAAATAAATGCTTGCTGGTGAGGAAGGAACTAAATTGTATGCACAACTGTTTCTGTCAAACTTCTCAGCTCAGTTGCTGCATGCTTATAATTCAGGGGCTCATCCTATGTGTAAATTAGGTGCAAATGTAGAACAACAGAGCCTCTCTCTCAGCTCCAAATGGGGAAATGAAGAAAGGGAAGATGACTCTACTAGTTACTTTGCTCTCCCACTTTTCTGCTTTCTCCTTGTTTCCTTAAAATTCACCCAAACATGAAAAGCACAGGAAAAGTTTATGTAAAGAAATGCACTCTGAATTGTTGTATTGCTCAGGTGATAGGTGTCACAGCAAAATTCTTCAGTGCTGCATGTATACTCTGTAAGCGTATGTATATTGGTTAACCTTCTGAGACTGATGGGTTAGGAGAATGGGTACTGAAAGAGGCTAGTTTTGATGCCTTTGCCCTCTCCACTGGGGGTCAGAAGAATTCCATTCTGATTCCATCACTGATGTTGAGCCTGAAGACGTGCAATTTTCATGAAATATCGAGGTGGCTCCTGAGAGTGAGCACAAAACCATCCTGTCTGCCAGTCCAGTAACTGATGGCTTGCATGATGAACACCAGTCTGGCAAGAAAGTGTATCTAAACCCCATGTTGAATGTGTTGGGAGGCAGAAGTTCCCTGCCACATGTTGTGATTTCTTCTTCATGTTGAATTTTAGGATACGCACCGGGGGCTTTTTATCCAGCAGTTGAGACACACACAGAATCCACAGCCCCGGATCAAACTGAAGTTGTTTGGACACTCTGGCGCTGGGAAAACCACCCTTGTGGAGTCTCTGAAGTGTGGCCTGTTACGAAGCTTTTTCCGAAGACGTAGGCCTAGGCTCTCCTCCACAAACTCAAGCAGATTCCCCCCATCCCCTTTGTCTTCCAAACCTTCAGGTATGGTTTTGAGCCATAATGTTCGTATGAGAAAAGAGTTTCCTCTTAATCTCTAAGCTCCTAAGAAAAAGCTTTTGGCTGCACTGCAAAAGATGGGACAGCCTTAGCATGTAAGAAACAAAAGAAAAGGGGAGAGGGATTGACTTCTCTGTGCATAGGCTTGTACCTAGAGGAAGAGGACCAGCAAGTGTGAAGAATATATGAGTAGATAAGGTTTTGTTTGCTTACATGCTGCATAAGTGAACTTGCAGAGTGGAGGACAGGACTTGTAAACACTGCTTTTTATTTTTCACAAAAAGTCCTAGGCTGCAAACATCAGTGTCATTAGTAGTTTCTTTTTTGCTGGAGGAACTTCAGTAAACACTGCAAAATTGAAACAGTTGCTGCATCTTTATGTGATTTTGAAGTAATAACAGGATTCAGAGCTGTTTCTGATGCCTTGGAGTGCCTTTCCTTAAGGTACAGGATGAATTAGCCCAGTTAGAGGTGTCTAACATTGTCTCCAAACAAGGTGAAAATAAATGAAAGCTTTCTAAACTGAAGTAAATGTTTGCAAATATTAGGGAATAGATTGCTCATGTAGAACCAGTTGGCGTGTACAAAGTGGGAAGAGCTTGTGGAGGTGTGGAGAAGCTAGTTAGGTTTACACCTGAGCATGTGCCCACTTTTGGAAGGACCCACAGGGGTACAGTGGAAAGATCAGTGAACTGTTTGTCCAGGTCCCTTTTCTAATGCTGGGAGCCTACACAATGTACACAAGCTAAGCATGTTGAGGAGCTCAAGTTTAAATTGATGTTTAGAAGTGGTCTTACTGTGTAAGTTTTAGATGGGGCCAAGCTTGCCTTTTTTAAAAAAAAGCGCCTTTTGGATAATACTTGCAGGTTTGGATTTTGTTCATAATTTTAAAGTAATGTTAGAACAGTGCTAGTAGTAGTTTTCATCTCTGCTTTCACTCTACTCACCTGAGGAAGCTGTAGAGCATTCACAGAGTGGCTTGGGCAAGGCAAGATCCATGCCACAGAGACTGTTATTGCATTTGATGTTTACTTAACACAAGGGCCTCACATCTGTGACAACAGAAAGAAGAACTTGATTAAATTAACTAATTAAAAGTTCTTGATTTATTTATCTTAATTTACTGCATCATACAAAGGGGGATAAGTCACTCAAGGAATATCAGTTCCTGGAGGCAGTACAGGAAGGTTTTGACTGAAGAAAGATTTTTTTGTGATAGTTTGTAACAGAACCAAAGGAGAGGTGTTATGTGCTCACACCATCATGAAATCAGAAAGACTGCCAGTCACATTGGCAAATCAGTGTAGAAATAAAGGCGAATTTGAAGCATGCCCTTGAAAAGGGCTTACCTAGATATAAAGCCAGAAAGTTGTGCAGTCCTATACATACAAAGCTACTATGGTGTTAACATTTGGAGGTTTGGTTTTTGCTTCTTTCAGTATATGTTCTTTTGGGATGTAAATCATTATATAGCTTGTAAATTATGTTATGGGTTGAGTGACATAATCAGATAAATATTTAAATCAGCACAATTTGATCTATACTTGATGACATGATTTGTTTGTTCATGTGTTTGTTTAAATTCTGTAAAAATAGGTGTGCGAATTCACCAAATATTTATTTACAAGAGCCCAAAGATTTAAAATATTACATTAGGAGATCAAACATGAAACTATAATTTTACAGCTAACAGGTAATATCTTTGTATTGTAAAACCCAAATATTAGAATTTGCTCACTAGTGGAGGAAGGAAATTTTTATCCACTAGATGGTGCAAGTCAGTTTAAAAGCCCTTTTGTTTCTCATTTGCACTCTGGGAATCTGAATAAACATGAAATTTAAAAATTGCTTATTAGTAAAATAGTTTTGGTTAAGGACCTGCTTTTCTCCCCCACCACCACAGAGACACTTGTTACACAGTGATACTTTTTGATACTTTTACAGGAATCAATAATATGAATATGTGACATTTCCATGCCAATAATAATAGGTCATGCAATAAAACTGTAGCTCTTAGCTAAAAAAAAAAAAAAAAAAAAAAAGGCAATATATCTTTGCAACATAGAACTTTAATTATTGAAACCTTTCATACCCATAAAATTCAGTCTTTCTCTATGCTTCCCACTCAGAGGTATATCTGTTAATGGACATAAGTGCTTTATAGGATCATTCTAATATTTTCCTTTTAATCATTCAGAATAAGGATATAGTTGTGTATGCCCACAGCTTCATAGACATCTCCTTTCTTTGAAGAGCCCTTTGGGTTTTTTAATCTGCTTTTATGGCTTGCATACTTGTTTTGAAGTGATCTGGTTGTGATTTTCACATGGTTTGTAATCTCATTTTCCTTTCCCTGACCCAGTTTCAGTAAGTATTACGAATCTTTATCCCGGTTGTGAAAATGTCAGCGTGAGAAGCCGTAGTATGATGTTTGAGCCAGGCCTGACCAAAGGCGTGTTAGAAACTTTCGTATCACCTGCTCATCACTCTCACTTCTCTTCTGATGACCAGTCCACCAAAGCCATTGACATCCAGAATGCCTGCTTGCATGGTAAGAAGAGCCCTGGGCTGGGATGCTTTAGTGCTGCAGGACAGTTAATGCCATTTTACTTGTTTTTTAAAATAAAAATGGGGGAAAAAGTCTGACTTGGTATAGTAGTGACTGTGTTTGACAATTCAATGCTGGTGGGATATAATTTGTTTAAGGAGAAAGTAAATCTGCCTGAAGTTCTGTAGCTGCTGTAATATACATTTTAATCACTCATGTCACATCTTTATAGTAGTACATAGAAACTTTTTTGAGGTAAGTGGAAGAGTAGAAAAGAGGGATTGGTATGACAGGAGCAGGTTGGCAAAGTGGCTACTTTGCCAACCATACTACTAGTATGAAGGCTTCTTCACCTATACTATATGTCATCTGGAGATTTTACCAGATTTAGTCTGGTCCCATTTAATCCTCATCATTTAACTATATTCCCAGCTATGCAAAGGACATACTGTTTTCACCCCATGACATGGCTGGAGCATATTTGGTGAGCCCTGGAGCTCATCAGTTATTGTGAGTGGAGCTTCTGATTTCATTTCTTTTTTTGCAAGGAAGCTAACTGCTCTGCAGTTGAAGCCAGTTAGCAGTAAGAGGGGTCAATCACAGAAGGTATTGTAAGTACACACATGGCTTTTGACTCAGATCACACAAATGGTGCTTATACTCCACCAGCCATACTAATCATCATTTATATAGGTGGTCAAATCTCTTCTTCCTAAGGAAAATGTTTTGCGTGCCTTAGCAGCTGCAATTTTGAAGCTGAGTTAGTATTAATCAAGAGTTTATTTTGGAGACAGAAACCTGCTTATGAGTGCACAGTAATGAAATGCAATGACAGAACAATTATCCTAGATGCTGAAGAGTTTGCCAAGTAGCTAAAGCTTGTTCTTTGTGCAGGCTAATTTCTTCCTTCAGTATAATTTGAAACCCAGTCAAATTTTGCAGTGAAACAGAGTTGTGCCATGGACTCTCAGAAGGACTTTCTTTTCTTTCTCTGTGCTGTCTTGATACCGAATAAAGTGTACACACAGGTGACTTCTGAATAGCTGTACTCATAGCAGCAGGTTGGAGTTTTCTCACTACTCTCCTTCTAGAAGTTTGAGGTGCATCTTAATCACAATCTGTTTAATTAGAGGTAGTACAAGTGTGGCAGACATCAGTCACCCTAATCAGATGGTGCCTCTGGGAACTGCAGCATACTAATACTTTTCTCACCCAAAGCTAAAGGAGGTGGCAAAAAGAAGCATGGAGCTCTTGGGATCCTTACCATGGTGGTTGTTCAGCCCTGATTTACCAACACAATGCGAATAGTAAAATTCAGCAAAGCAAAGTGGCTTCTTTGAGAATGTGCTTCAGCAGTTTCTAAAATTAGTGGTGGCACATTAAGAAGAAAAATTAATAAAAATATTAAGCGTTTTTGAGGTGAACAGGAAAATAATGGGAGCCATTATTTTTGATTTTCAAGGCAATTACAAGATCTGCTGCTGTTGTTCAAGGCAAAGCTCAATTTAATTGCATAAGACTGCATGCATTTAACACAGTTGCTTACATATGGCATCCAGCTAAATGTCCTAGAGAAGGAATGTGAGAGAGGAACAGATTTTGAGGGTCCAACTGCTAAGCCTCTGAAACTGACTGAAACTTGATCCCTTTGATCATGATTGCATTTTCAGTCTTGCTTTCTCACATGCATACAGTTTATCTTTGCAAAAGTTTAAATCAGATTAACTGTTTTGTTTGTCTTTCCATGGCCAGATGTTTCATGCTTACTGGGGAAGTGTGATCTCTTCATCTGTTTGTCTGTTTTTCAGGAGTTGGTGATTTCAGCATCTGGGAATTCTCTGGGAACCCTGTGTACTTCTGCTGTTACGATTATTTTGCTGCCAATGATCACACTGCAATTCACATAGTGCTTTTTAGTCTTGAGGAGCCTTATGAAATCCAATTAAACCAAGTGACCTTTTGGCTCAATTTCCTGAAATCATTGGTCCCAGTTGAGGAGCCAATAGGTATGTTCCTCTGCCTGTTAATGAAGTATTGAGGTCTGTAGAATAAAGCTTCTGTGCAACTGTGTACATCATCTGTGTTGGGTGTCTTCATCCCCATGTATTCCAACAAACTTTACATAAGGTTTCTTGGAAAAAGGGAATTTAACTGTGGAAGAAGCCAGAAGAGTTGCATACACCACTTAGTTCAATTAAAAAGGGTCACAAAGTACACTGCAATATCTTGTGGCACTGGGGATTTACATCTGTACATGGCAGATGAAGTTTTATGTCAGATAAGCTGCCAAGAGAGGGCTAGAACCATTCAAAACACACAAAAAAAACCCCAAAAGTTCAGATACACTGCTTAAATTCCTCTTATATCTAGCCCCCAATTAGCAGTGTTTTCAGCCTAAATTAGTCTTGTCAGTGACAACAGAACAGGAACAGTATTATGAAACAGCATTACCCTTCAGTATGTGCAACTTTCATGTGTTTAACTAAGAGTTGTATTTGGACTTCAAATATGATAACTTTCTGGTGCTGATGCACAGAAATCAATATTTCTTGTAAATTTCACATATTCTCCAATTTTGCACAGGTTTTAAGTAATTTTACTTTATATTCAGGCTTACTGAAAGTTACTTGGCGGGCAAACAAATTAACATTAAATAACATTTTTCTTAAAAGGTCTGGTAATTCAGGTGTATATACAGTAACTTGTAACTTGTTTGCATTTGTATCTGAGTACTGGTCTGCAGACTGTGACAGTTTCTTGGACTAACACACTTCTGACACATGTCTTGGTTCCATGATCTGAAAGATTATTCCAGCCAGTGGATCTAACTCAGCACTAAAGGACATTTGTAACAACGCTAGAGATTCACCAGACAAATGTATTAAATACTAAACATTGTGCAAAGAGTTGTTTTGTTTCTCTTTCTGTGTTCTGCTTGTTTCTGTATGTATTATCTCAGGCACACAATGAGCCAAGGCCAACCCTTGGTTTTCAGTTCAGGCATCGGCATGCTTTTATTTTCTGTTTTAGATTAAATTACAAGGTTACTAATATCAGCATTTGGGATCTAACCAACAATAAATTACCTGTGAAAGTTAAAGCTCAGAAATTTGCAAAAAGGTATCAAAGCTGCAAATACAGGTAATTTGCAATTGCTGAAAGCTTTTCACAGCTCCTCACTCTATCGAGGAAACTTAGTTCTTGGTTCAACAGAGTCAGAATCTCAGTTAATTTTTTCTTCTTGCTTATCTGATTATCAGCACTATTCAGATACTTCACTTAAAAAAAAAAAAAAAAGATAATTACAAAATACTTGCTATGCAGAGATTTGGGGAACTGTGGCTTTTTATGAATTAAAAGATTGTGTAGCTCTTAGTTGATGAGACCGGAGCAGTGATGTAAGCATATTTCTCACATGTGAAGATTTTTTAAGGCTAGAAGAGCAGGTTTAGGTGTACTGTCTCTTAAAATTAGTCTAAGGATGTCTTTCCTTTTCTGGAATATGAGTTTGAGAAAAGATTGAAAACTCTGTGTTCCATACTGTCATCTCATTCATGCCATTTGTATCTTTCTTTCTCATTCTTTTTCATGGTTTCTGCCAGGCTTTCCTACTTAACTCTCACTTAAGTGAGAGGTCATTGTTTGTGTAAGTACTGCAAAATAGCATTCATATCAACATATGAATATTGTAGACATTTTGTGTTCTTACAATCCTCTTTTCTGCACCTGTAGTATTAAGGACCATCCAAAGATTATGCAAAACCCTTTCAAGAAGCTGTTGTTTCTAATTATTTTTTCCTCATGCTGTCATAGTTTGTAGTTAGTAGCAATATCATTAGTGCTATTGATTACTGTTTTTATTAAACTAATAAAGTACCACAATATAAATGTATCTGATGTTATTCAAATAGTCTAGCTATTAAAATTGGGCCTTATATAGACAGTCCTATAAGCAGATAACTGCCAGAGCACCAGCAGCTACACTGTTAATGGCTGTGCTTAGAGTTGGTAAATCACTACAAAAGTGATTGGTCTGAAAAATGTAAAATGTATTTCTGCTTTTCTGGCTCAGTATCAGCCAACTCTGTAGGCATGCCTCATAGTGAGGGAGTCCTCTTGTTTCTCTTCTAGCATTTGGTGGAAAGCTGAAGAGTCCCCTGCGTGTTGTTTTGGTTGCCACACATGCTGACATAGTGAATCTGCCTCGGCCTGTTGGGGGAGAGTTCTGGTATGACAAAGACATCTCCTTGTTGAAAGAAATTAGGAACAGGTAAGTGGGAAGTATATTTATACATAACGCTTAAACATGCTAATTGGAAAGAAAAAATACTAAAATACATTGGAATATGTAAAAGGTTTTCATATGGCTTTATGATATTATGGTATTTTGAATATATTCAGGAAGCCTATATTGTGCTAAAATTGAAACATACACTAATATTACAGTGAGTAAACTGCCCTGAGTGAGCTAAAATGAGCCCAGTGGTGTCAAAATTAATTGTAGCATAGGCAGTCTCACCCTGTAAACTCTGGGCTACATCCAAAGACCCATTCCAGCTTTCCGTCTAACATCTTGGTGCTCAGGTTTTGCCCTGGTCTCAGAAAAGTAGACAGTTTGCAGCTAAAAACTCTGGATGCAAAAGAGGAAACTTTGTCAGAGAACTACCCTTAGCTCTGAACTGATGTAGGATGGGTATGAAAAAAACTTAAATGAGGCCTGGAAGTACTCTACAAACCCTACATGGTTTGCAAAAAGCTGGACTTTGTGGAGTCACACAAGGTGACAAGGTCATCCAAGAGATACCTAGAAGTTAGGGAAACTTCTAGAATTCTTCAGCAAATGTCTGGAGCACTTGCTAATGGTAGATGGAAATAGGGATTTTTTCATGAACATACTATTGTTTAAAGTAACAATACCTTACATGCAGAGTGGGAAATGCAGAGCATTTAAGTGGGAAACACTGGGGGTGAGAAACCATCCAAACCTGTGAGTACAGACACTTGTCTGGGTTGTACAAGAAACAGATGTAGGAATTCCAGCACAATAGTGGGGGGGGGGAGGGGGAAACAGGGAGGAAGGCAGGAGGGGCAGTATCTTAATCAATTGAAAAGACTGAAGTACAATTGTATTAAGAAATAAACTGGATTTGGGGCTAAGTTAATAAGAATTTTTTTCTTTTAGATTTGGAAATGATTTGCAAATTTCAGAAAAGTTATTTGTTCTGGATGCTGGAGCATCTGGGTCTAAAGATATAAAGCTTCTTCGAAATCATTTGCAAGAAACAAGAAGCCAGATAATTTCTGTAAGTAGTACCTTATGGTCTGGGTTGGATCAGCTAAAATGTGAATGTCGTGTGTAATAATCTTCTGTAAATTTCAAACTTGGAACAATGAAGCATACAGAAACCACTGTTGTTCCATTTTTTTATCAGCATACTTGACAGGTCTTGTGATAAACAAACCCTTGAAATCAAAGATTCAGTCAGTATTTAGAAAATAGTAGCTGTTTTGACCAGGTGACCAAAATACTCTGTTGAATGGAAACAATTTGAGATTTCAGTTGAAAGTCATAATTCTCTTTTTTGATTGGCAGATATTGGATTCCAGCATTTTTTTAAATCAGCATAGTATTTTAGAGAAACAGAGAAACATATTATAAATATATTTCAGGAAAGTAAGTTTTTCGTTAAAAACCCACCAGAGTAGAACAGTTTTCTCAACTGTTAGAAAGACAATTCCAAATATAGACATGTAAACTGAATCTGTATTAACTTTTGACTGCATTTTTTAATTGAAAAATACTGCTTTCAGTTGTATCTGTATGTGTAGGTATATGCATATGAGACTAAAGGTAAAGTGTAGCCATGGTTTGATATTATCACCATGAATCCATGAAGACTTCCATACTAAGAATGACCAAGTCAAAATTTTTGTAGCCTGTGCTAAATGGATTAATATTGTGTTACACACCAACAAGATTTTCTGCAGCTACTTTTGAAATGCATTTTTTTGTAATTGATTAAGAGCGTATGTAATACTGAGTTAATTCTGTGGGTTGAGGAATATACTTGGATTTATGCAAAATTCAGCCTATTTTACATTCCTGATGGTCTCTTGATTTTATAAGCTTTTCTTCTCTATGAAAACTTTATTTTAGCTATAGTCACTAGCTTGAATTCTGAAGGGGTTTACTGCATAAGAAGTGGAGGCTGTGGCTTGAAAATGTGAGAAGAAGGCATCAGTGAAGCCTAAGGCAATCAATACATCAAAGTACCATTTTTGCTTCTTATTTAGTACCTCACCGTCTCACCTTTTAAGTAAATTGGTACTGTACAGATATTGATGAGCACAGATTCTAAATAAATCCTGATAATTTAAGAAATAAACATTATTCTACAGATCTATGAGGGCAACTCATGGTGATATTTGGAAAATTTGCTTATTTCAGTGAAAAACTGGTTTCTGCAATTCACTTTTTTAAGGAAACGTAGATAGACCTTATGGCAAGAGAATGCCAGATGAAAGAGTAAGGGTCCAGCACAAAGGAACTCTAGATCCATTAGACTTCCATTAAAAAAAAATAGTACACTATTCTCAATTGGATGTTTTCTGTGCTTTTCTAAGACTTGCCCACCTATGACTCACCTGTGTGAAAAAATAATCTCTACACTGCCTTCATGGAGAAAAATCAATGGACCAAACCAGCTCATGTCCTTGCAGCAGTTTGTTTATGATGTACAGGAACATCTTAATCCCCTAGCAAGCGAAAATGACCTACGGCATATTGCACAGCAGTTGCATAGCATAGGAGAAGTAAGTATTTTTATCTAAATTCTATCTCTTTATTTGCAAGATATTGTTCTGGTAGAATATTGCTTTATGAGTTTAAGCAGATGTCTAAAGTTGTTTGGTTTTTTTCTCTTCCTCTTAAGACATAAGTAGAGACTGCTTATTAACGCTTTCTGTTATCATTATGTCTTGTGGCTTCTATTTTGTTCAACATAACCTCTTTGACACAGGAATAATTAGTTTATTGCTGCAGTTGTAAGAATATAAAATACCCAGAAAGGATCACTATGTTATCACCTCCAATGAAGTGTTCACTGCATATGAGAGATTTATATGTGTCCATTAGAAATTGAATAGTAGGATAACAGCTTTGCATAAACAGCTTGCAAGGCATGACTAGGCTTTCCAGCTGTTAGGCTCTAATGGTTTCATTACTAGTGGAAAACAACAGCAAGATCTGGTTTTTGTTCTGAGTACTTGCCATATATTTAAATGCACTGTTTGCTTTTTCCTGTGAGCAGTGTTAATCAAGTTATGGGGTCAGTCTGTTAGGAAGGCAAGAACTTCGGCTATTATTTTGTACTTCACAAGATATAAACAGTAACTTTCATATTTATAAACAGATTAACATTATGCAGAGTGAAACTGTCCAAGATGTTGTGCTTCTGGATCCTCGCTGGCTCTGTTCTAATGTTCTTGGAAAAATCCTGTCAGTGGAGAACCCAAAAGCCCTCCATCACTATAGAGGTCGGTACACTATAGAGGACATCCAGCGTCTGGTGACAGATAGTGACGTGGAAGAACTGATACAGATTTTGGATGCCATGGATATTTGTGCAAGGGACCTTAGCAGTGGAGCAATGGTGGATATTCCTGCTCTCATAAAGACTGACAATCTCCACAGGTCTTGGACAGATGAGGAGGATGAAGTGCTGATTTATGGTGGTGTTCGAATAGTTCCTGTGGAACATCTTACCCCATTTCCTTGTGGAATTTTTCATAAAGTTCAGGTGAATCTCTGCAGGTGGATTCATCAGCAGAGCACAGAGGGGGATGCTGATATACGTTTGTGGGTAAACGGATCAAAGATTATGAATCGTGGAGCTGAGCTTTTAGTGCTGCTGGTCAACCATGGGCAGGGTATAGAGGTTCAAGTTAGAGGACTGGAAACAGAGAAGATCAAGTGCTGTTTACTTCTGGATTCTGTGTGCAGCACCATTGATAACTTAATAGCCACAACCTTACCAGGTCTTCTGACCGGGAAATATTACCTTAGTCCTCAGCAGCTGAGGGAACATCATGAGCCAGTAATGGTCTACCAGCCTAGAGACTTTTTCCGTGCACAGAGTCAAAAGGAGACATCATTAACTAATACTATGGGGGGATATAAAGAGAGCTTTAGCAGTATACTGTGTTTTGGGTGTCTTGATGTTTACTCCCAGGGAAGCCTAGGAATGGATATCCATGTTTCTGATCTGAATCTACTCACCAGGAGAAAACTAAGTCGACTTTTGGATCCACCTGATCCAATGGGCAAAGATTGGTGCCTTCTGGCCATGAACCTGGGCCTCCCTGATCTTGTTGCAAAGTACAATACAAATAATGGAACACAAAATTACTTTCTCTCAAGCCCAGTTCATGCCCTTCTGCAGGAATGGAGTAATGCACCTGACAGCACTGTAGGCATACTAATGTCTAAACTGAGGGAATTAGGTCGCAGAGATGCAGCAGATTTCTTACTGAAGGCATCTTCTGTATTCAAAATTAATTTAGATGCTAATGGTCAAGAGGCTTATGCTTCCAGTTGCAACAGTGGCACATCTTATAACTCGATTAGTTCTGTAGTGTCACGGTAAGAGGAGGTGTTTTGCATGGGCATCCTTTCAAATTGCAGAAAGGATAAAAGATACTGCATAAAGGTTACAGTGCATACTAATTTATGAGATTTTGGATCAAAGGATCCTTCTCTGGCACCATCTTTTTTGTTCATAAACTTTCTACTCCTAACTGTGAATTGTTGTTCTTTATTAAAAAGACTGCTGTACTTCTGGTGGTTTAAAACTATTTCTGATAGAGAATGTGCTGCTTAATACTGCCATTTCAACTGGAAAGTCTTAACTTTTGGATTATGTACTGCAACTGTTTTATATAATTCTCCCCATAAAAGGTAGGGGGAGAGGAATAGCACATAGTACCTTTTATGTGTGTTTCTTACATTTGTTTTTTTTCCTTCCACTGTCCTCTGCTTAACATTTTTTTATATTTGTAAGGAGAGAAATCCACCATTTGTGGTCAATCTGACCATATTTAAGCTCATTGTTTTTAGCTGAAAAAGTGAGTGCCTTTTGCAGAAGGGAGAGTGCAGTTGATTTGAATGACCCTGCTGGAGTTTAAAGAACATGCTACCTCTGTTTCACTTAAATTGTCTGCATGCTTATCATTGCAAGTGGTGCTTGCCTGTTAATTTTTCCTGCACTTCTAAGACATTGGTGATGACTCATGCAGAGCATTCTTGTGCCAGTACTATACGTATAGACATGTGATACCTAATCAATTTCAATTACAGTCAAATCATAATGTGAAAATCTCTTAAACTTGCCAATTATCATGCTTCGTTATTTCCATGCACCTCAGGTAAAAGTTCATATCATTATAGAGTTCAAAAACCACAAGTGTTGAATACTGCAGAATAATATTGTCTAGCTGTCAGTTGTAATTTGTGTATAACAAAGGTTTTCTACTATTAGATCCTGCATTACTTACTTCCTGTACTTGAAAACTTTGATGGGGATAAAAAAAAAAAAAAGGAAGCAAGGTTTCTTGCAGTGATAACTTTAAAATTGATATGAGGGAATATGACCCATTCTCTGTTCTAAAAAGCATGTAATTTTCATGGTGCGATATGTGTTTGTTTATATATATTGTATGTATATATATTAAGACTATTTTTTCCCTAATCTTACAATGTAGTAAATTTTAAAGGATTTTTCTACAAATAAACTGTTGCTTGTTGCATCCTTGTTGATCACATTGTGTTGATGAAGGGTATCAAAACTTCTCTTTTCTTTACAGTCAGAATTGTGGAGAGGCAATGCCTTCCATCTGAAATTCTGGGAACCTCCTGTTTGACTTCAGGGGGATTTCTTAGTAAGCTGCAGGAATGTTTATGTATTTTTTTTTTTACTGCAGAGGTGGTCCCTGTGCATGCAGAGAGATCTGCATTCGTTTCAGCAAATGGCAAGCCGAAGCAGTTTGCTACATAGCTTTTCCTTTGTGGTTTTTCATAATGGAAACCAACACAGCAAATGTGAGACTGTCATCAGGAATCCTCCAGATAATACTGTGCTGCAGAGGGAGAGGACACTTGTGCTGCAATAATGGTCTTTTACATTGAATATCCCCTCATCACACAAGGGACTGTGCTGGTGCTGCTTATTTAAAATCTCAGCATCACTCCCTGATAGCTGCACAGTCTTGGTATGGCATGCTATGCAGGCAGCTTTGCACAATACCTCTGCCCTGTGTATGCTGCAAAGGATTTAAGCAAGGTCTTCTTAAAATACTAGTTGCTGTTTCTCCCTGCCTTTCCTTGCCTATTTTACCCTTACTTCATTAAATCTTTCCCCAGGTCCCGGCTATTGCTGGGCTCTATAGTTAACCCTTCTTTTAAAGTCTAGTCCTCAGTAAGAAGTATAGTTTATGAGCAGTCCTACCCTGAGCTGTCTGTGTTTTGATATTCTGCCACTGACAAACTGTGTTCAGAATCTCCCACCGCTGCTCAAAGCAGCTCAGTGCAGAGCCCAGCTCCATGCAGCCTGTGTGTACCTCTGCCAATTAACGGCCACTATCATACTTCACCTTCCAGCTGTAGACATTTTTAGTACTTTTGTCAGATTCTTATAAGTGGAGGGGTCTTTCTCATGTAAAAAAACTTACTGGGTTTCTACCCGAAAAGGTTCCTCCCCTGCCCACCTCCCCAGATACTTTATGCACACTTGAGATGCGTGGTCAACTTACCAACACTGATTAACTACTCCTTTTACTTTCTTTTTGTTTTTCCCTTCCCAACAGCATGTTCCTCACAGTTTCTTGCTTCCATTTACTGTAAAATGCAGCTCTGGGAGTATAAATTACTTAGTGGACTCTATGATGAACCTTTGACTAGCAGTCACAGCCTATTGCATCATTTACAGGTTTTGTGGCAAATAGTCTCAGGAAAGTGAAGCACAGTCATAGGATAGCTTTGGATTCCTTTCTTATAAATCCTGTGCTACTGACCAAGAAAAGACAATTTTTTTTCCTAGATGACAATTTGGGGATAAAAAAAAGGCTAACCAAGTGTTATAATCCCTTCTGTCACTTCACTTTTATTAATTCCATGTTTTATTTTGTGAATGCAACTAGAAGCAGAACTTCATTCTACAGTTTTAAGAAATGTGTTTTAAAAATGCACAGATCCTACTCCAAAAATGGAGAAAATGCAGGTCTTTGAAAGGTCAAAAAAGTTCAGTCATATGTGTACAGAGTGTATAGTTTATGCAAGGAACATGGTAAGCTTAGCTCCTGACAGTGAAATGGATACTAACCATCTTTGTAGCTTCAGAAAAGAGCTGCAGAAACATAATCTTGAGGATAAAGCAATGAGTGACAATTTTAATTTTGTCTTCAAAATCCATAATATAGACAAACTCTCAAGTTTGCTGCTCAAGGCCAAGATGCATTTACAGATTACCTTGCAGTTTAGAAAAGTATTCTACTGACACCCAGATTCAAATTTTGAAGAAATTTTCAGAAGAAGATAGGGAAGAAGCAAACACCTTGGTGCAGGCCATTTTTCCAATGATTTCTCCCCAGCATGCAGCAGCATGCCTCGAATAAAAGAAGTGCTTCACGTTGCTATTTTTATTGCGTGTTACTGGTTGTACTGTCTTTGTAAGTTTTGTTGCTGACCTGACTGGTGAGTTTGGAAAGTCACAAGAGATCAGTGGCTACATGCAAATGATTTGCTAACCTGAATAGTGAGTTTGGAAAGCCACAAGAGATCAGTGGTTACATGCAAATGATTTTAAGGTGGGCCAAGGGCATCCAAACGTGGCCTCGAGTGGAGGTGGATATATATGACTTCTCACCTTAAAAGGGTGAGGAGACAAGGGTAAGATGGAGACAGCCACAGGTTTTAGGATCTTTGGAATTCAAGTGATTGAGAAAGACTTATGAAACTACTAGAGTTTAGAAACTCCTGAATGTCACATGCTTGACAGAGCCAGGAGGTTCAGAAAGGAGCCAGTTTCCTAAATAGTCAGGTCTTTACAGAGAGCAACAGTGAAGTTGTTAGAGCTGGCTGTGCTGCAGCCAATTCCAGGTCCTAAACCTCTGTTGGCTGTGTTCCTCCCTCAAAGGAGAAATTACCTCCTTAATTAATTGTAACCTTTTTTATTGCAGAGATGCTGTGTTGCAGCATTGTTGTGTAAAACAGGTGCCTCGATTTGAGTTGCATCACTATTTCAGCTTTGCCAATGAAATGGGGAGTAATGCCCAAGTTGTAACTCTAAAGAACGTAAATGAAGCGTGCTGTTGGCTAAGTCTGAGGAGATGGAGCAGTACATCTTCGAAGGTAGCCTGAAAGCACTCTGCAAAATACTAAAATTTATTTTCATTTGATTTTTTATTTGTTAAACTCAGTCCACTGGGTCACACACACACAAAAAAAAAAGACATCAAAAGTTCACTCCTGTTTCTTTTCAGGCACTGTCTGACTCAGAAGACAAGGTAATGGGTGAAAAAGAGAAAGAAAATCAGTTTTCAACAGTTCCTAAGGTACTTGCTTTCCAAAAGGGTTACAGCCAACCCACTCAGACTTTGCAGGTTAAAGTATTTGGGTCTTCAGAAGTCAGATGAGCGGTATATAGAAGGGAACTGATGGTATTTCTCTGTATGGAACAGTGGGACCATCAGCTATGCTGCCTCAAAGCCAGATGAGGATCTCAGTGGACCTGGTTCAGTTTTGCATTAAAGAAACTGACCTAGCATTTTTGCACTACTCAGACTACTTTGGGTGAGGTCCAAATCCAGTACCTGCATATTTAAAGATCATTTTTCAGAAATGTTGCTGAGTCAGTTGGATGTATCTTAAAATTCACTGGCCGTTCCCGAGAGAAGGCAAACCTGGACCATCTTGCCCAAACTCTGGCTCCTGCTGACACCAAGCCTAGGACACCTACACTGCCAATATATACTCACATACCCTAGGCAGAGAGGAAAACTAAGAATTTAGAGCAGGGTGATAAGGGGTCTCACACAGGAGTGAGTGCTTGAACATGCTGCACATATCACATGGATTTCTTGGCAAAGAGATGCTGACAGCCTGAGCCCACACATACTCCTCCTGCAGAAATGTAGCACCTGCTGCAATGGTGCAATGCATTTCTGGTGGCTCTGTGTCCAGGCTCATGAATCCACACTCTGTTGGATCTGTAGGATTCAGAGTGCAGCTCAGTGAGGCCTCTTCCCTGTGGATTCAGGCATGGTCACAGTTGAGTGTAACACACCTGGAGAAGCTCTGGGCTACAGGTTGGAAATATTGTCAGGATGCTTCTGCTGCACCTCAGCAATTGAAGCTGGAGGGCTGTGGGAGAGGGTTGGAATTTGCATGAGTAAGGACTAAGTGAGACACCAGCATGTGGTGCACAGGGAGGGGAGGGTGAAGTTGTACTTTTCAAAACTGCTGCCAGAGAAACGTGGGAGAGAGGGGAGGGCTCCTGCATTAGAGGGGTTAGACTGCTGATGTTAAAAGACAGCATGCGTATGACTCTTTGAGTCATCTTGTGCTTCACTTTTTGTGCTGCTCATTGCATTGCAAAATCTACTTTTTTAGCCTGGCCACTAAGAAGTATAGTTTGATTAGTCTATTTCCCGTGAAAGATGAATCAGCCTCACTTTCAGACCCCCTACACAAGACTGCTTACAAGTCAAAATAGATGTAGCAATCAGCTAAGCAAAAGGAGTGCAAAGAGAAGGTCAGCAGTGAATCCTGCTATCACTAAATTTACCTGCAAAGCACTATAACTTTGCATCATTTTTAGGTCTTTCTATTGGTTGCAAATGTGAGAAAAAAAATACTCTGCAGAGTGCTGACTGTACTCAATTACTGCTAAGCCAAAACTTTTATTACTGGAAAAATAAAGGGTACAAGTCTGGAATTTTGTGCCAAAGGCAATGTGTCAGTGCATATGAAAACCAGGGTCAGGTCCAGGTGAGTTGGTTGGAAAGTCCTACTTTCCTAAGCCCATAGTATGGATTATTTCATCATTCCTAAGGTATATATCTGCAGAAGAAGCAGGAAAGATGTTTCTTTAGAGGTGTTTCCCAATAACGCCTGATAGCTAGGACTAGACTCAGATTTGGTTATACTTAAGAAATTAACCACCATCTTCTACAACTAGAACACTTCAAATGAAAATTTTCTACAGACCCTGCATTTTATGTTGGCAGCTGGAGAATGTTGTAACAATTAACCTGAAAAACATTGAAGGACGTGAGTCACCATAACCAAATTAGCATCAGATAGGATGGGCTAAATTTCCTCAGTTGCTCAGTCAGAAGGAAATATCACTTGCAGTTGCTAGACCTGGTAGTCAAGTACCAGTACTGGTTTCAGAGGAAACTTAAGGCCTCATCTGAAGTATCAATCTGCTTATAGAGGTTCAGGAAGGAGCTGCATGAATGTTTAAACTGATGGATTAACACAGTTTTCATGTAGGCTTCAAGAACTGAATCAAGGTCCAAAGCTTGCAAGTGCTACTGGGAAGAGGAGGATCTCCAGGCCTTTTTATCCCAGGTAATAACACCTGGATAAGAAGTGTTTTGCAAAGCACTTACTGCTACCATCCCGGGAAAATACAGAAAGGAACCTAATCTACTGGTGTGAATTTGGGTCTACAGGACAGATATGAATAGATGAATACAAAGGTACCATGTGACTTCCCATTTGCCATTCATTCTCCAAGACATACTGTTGGTTTGTACTTAGCAAAACAGGGAGAATATTTTTCAGCAGAAGGTGAAGGAGAGTTACAGGAAGAACCACTTCCCCACCTGTGACTTAGAACCATGCAGTTGTCCTATTTCTTACTATCATGGCTATGAAAGCTCTACAGACCTCCCACAGCCACCAAAGAAAAGCATGCCAGGGAGAAATTCTGGCTTGTTTTATACGTTCTTCTTCAGTAAGGATGTTCAGTTATTTAAACATTCAGTCTACTGTGCTAGAATAGTATTTTCACAGTTCCCTTACCAGACTCACCTTTCTGCTTTAAATTACTCACTGCAGGGAAGAATGCTACATCACTCGTGAAATGCTGTCTGTGGCACCAGGTGAGCCAGGCGTTGCACGGAAGGAGAGCACAGGTCAAAGCAAATGCATGGGGTGGTTGTTAGATAAACATGATGGTCCCAGGGCCTCTTTCTACCATCACTTCAACCATGTACCCAACTCCAGCAAAATTCAGCTGTGCAGTGTGGATATGATCTCTGAATTTCCCATGGATATACCTGTAAATACCAAAAATGGCATCTGGTGAAGAGAATAGAGGTGCAACTGTTTTATGTTTTTCTTTATGGTGTGCTAGACTTAAAGCATTTTTCACATTCCACCAGTGAGCTCAAGAGCAGACTTCATAATCACAAAGGGACCTCACTAAACTCAAGTTTGATGTCCATGTGTACTTGTACAACTGCATTAAGCACTAAGGGGAGCATTTCTGACTCTTTCAGTGTTCATTGGACTACACCTTTTCATTTCCAGAAGTGAAGCCAATTTATATAAAATTGCTGGAAGCCACTTTTCAGCAAATATTTATCATCGTCATCTCTGATGCACATTGTTTTTAGGATGTTGTTTCAATGAAATCTCCAAAAGAAAAGTTTTCTCCAATGGAAAAACATAATCTTTGGCAGAAATTTTCCATAATCTCCTAAGAGAAACTTCTGCCAACTGTTACTTTGACTGCTAAGTGGAGTAATATCCAAATTGTTTCTGTTGTTAGAAGAATTAGTTTCAAAATCTGGTAGAAAAAACTCCTGTAATCCACTATCAATCTGGAACCACAACTCCTTTTTACACATCTACATAGCAATACTAGAGCGTACTCATGACTTCAGTGTGCCTTTGCATTACAGACAGAAGTTGTTGTGGTTTAACACCAACAGGAAATTAAACCCAAATAAACCACTCCCCTTATCCCCAAAACTTCCAGTAAGGGAGGGACAAAAGCAGAGGCTATGGGCTGAGATAACAATTTTCTCAATGCAAAAAGCAATGGAATAAGAAACGCACAATAACAACAAAATGAATACAAAAAGTATACAAAGAGAGAGGGTGTTTTACCCACAAAAATGTATTCACCCTCAGGAACACAAACAAGATGGCGGACCCCAGACAAAGGCAATATGGCAACCTTTCCCCACCCTGCACCTGCCAAGAACAAGGGCCAAGAGGATGGCGGGGCTCCCACAGGCAGTGTTTCCCAACACCTTCCCTCTGGAGAGGGGGAGGCAAAATGACACCCTTCTGCTAGGGTGCCTGGGTTTTCCTGCCGAAGCCACGATGTGGGAGGTGTAGAGGAACAACCTGGCCAGGCCCCCTGCAGCGCTCAGTCAGGTCCCTCCCTGCCATCAGGGCAGGGTGAAGGAAGGCTATTACCGCAGGCCTGGGCCCTAGGGTATATCACTGTGTCCCACAGCCATAGGGAGGAGGAGGAGAGACGATCCAGCAGGCAGGAATTGTGCAGCAAGATTGATTTATTTAATTATTTTACAAACTCTTTTATAGACTTTTTTTCTTCATAGTCTAATTGGACAAAGGATCAGCCACCCCTTGGGGTGATGGGCTAAAATCCTAAAACATCCATTGTCAAAATATTTTTCCACTATACCATAAACAAGACTTTTCAAGGTTGCAGGTGGCTTGGTTGTTTAAATACCCTGCTACCTTTTCTCTGAGAGAGAAAAGTCTCTCACGGACTTAGAAAATAGCAAGAAAATCCTTGCGAGCAGCATTTTTGTATCTACGGAAGGCCACCTTCCCTAACAGGAATTTACAGCCCTGCATCCACGCATACACAGCAGGTACGAAGACTGTTATGCCACTGCAACCTTATTATTAACATCCACCAGGCCCAGAGCCACATTTTGCATGAACTAGAGCCAATTTCCATTTGTAGCTTGGAGAAACTGATCTGCAGACCTAATCACAGCCAACTCAGGGGCTTATATTTCTCTGCCTGTGCTGAGGTTAACCTCAAAAAGTAAAGTGTGCAAACAGTGCTAATGACAATTTTGGGAAGCAGTAGGATCACGTGCAAATACAGTAATTTCAGTTGTAACAAGGAGCTGTTTGTATTCTCTCTCTGCAACTTCCAGTTTTAAAATTTACCTGCCAAGTCAATTCATTTGTCTTTTTCAAATCTAGGAAATGTAGTGAAGTATGGAAATCTTGTAGTGTAAGTGATTTTGGCTATATTGTGAAACAAGACAACTAAGAAATTGGGCTGGAATTGCTCAATGTAAACATTGTCCAAGAGCAGTCTTTCACACCAAAAGAGAAACTGATTTCTGCCTCCTCTGCCTGGTACAAGTGTTTCCTGTGTATGCCCAAGCAAAAGACTTCCTACTGTGGACCAGAGGGTGCTCCCCAACACTTAAAAATCCCAGCTGGAGACACACTGTGTCATGTTCGCAATTCAGACAAGGCCTTCATTAGCACTGCCAACAACAGGGATTTCTTGAGTGCTCTGTTGCCATCAGGCAGGGTGTGGTGCAAGGTTATTAAACTTCCTCTGCCACTTAGTTTTCATCTGACACATGCTTAATTGTGAGGATGTCCTTCCTCTTATTAGTGTTTGAATCAGTCCCCCGGTTGATGAGAAATGTTGGCTAAATCATGTTATACAGTAAAAAGTATTTAAAGCCACAGCCATAGTATTATGGTAAAGGCAAGTTCAGATGACATGTTATCTCCTCACATTTCCCAGCATTAGCCAGGACGAGCACTGTCTTATTCCTGATGGGCAGAGATGCAGTAGTTGACATGACAAAGCGACTGGCCTGGATGCCCCTGTGGAGAGAGGAGGGCTGCAGTGTAAGCCATAAATAAGGGAGACTTTATTCAATGTTCTTTGTCATCTCCTGCTATTTCTATTAATTATATGGAAGGAGACTGGTGATAAAGGTAGAATGGGAATATGAAAAAGAAGGAAATGTGTGAAATGAGTGGTTTTTGACCTTGTCGAATGGTTGGGAATATTATTTACTAGTAGATGTTGATCAAAGGTGCAGTGTTCAGATGCCAAGGACTGAAATTAGAGTCTAGGGTCAAAAAAAGGATGATGTTCTTGCACAGGAAACAAATTCCACAAGCTATATCATAAATAGCATAGTCCTTCCTTCCAGCTTTTAGTCCATCAAATTACAGAGACAGTTTCAAATCTGAGCCAAATGTGCTCATCCTAACCTCTGCTCCCCGAAGCCTACCTGTGATTGCCAGCTCCAACAAACCAAGTAAATAAAACGCTTTGGGGAGTGGGAATGGAGCAATTAAGTGTTGAAACAATCAGACTAGAAAACAGCATTCACCTTTGCAATACATCTACACTGCTTTCTGCAGGGAGCAGAGACAGTTTCAAATGGCAGCTGGAGGCAATGACAAGTCCTCTTCGTTACTCCCCATGATGCAGAGAGTCTTGGGAATGGGAGGCTCTCGTTTATCTGTAGTCTGGGTAAACAAGGCACCTGGAAAATAAGCCACTCTTTCTAAAGCCAGCCCATGTTCTGGTATGGTTTCCTGGAGAGCCCTGTACGTCCAGTTCTGACAGAGTCCCTTTAGATTGATTGCAAGAGGGAGTCTAATTCTGCCAGCTTCTAAGTGCTCTGTTCAGCTTACCTAAGCTGGCTTGTAAAAGAAGCATGGTTAGAGGTTAGTGGGAAACTGTAAACAAAACTAAGCATGCAGCAGATAACATAACTACACGGTTGAGGCAGAGAGGAGCAGGTGCTCTTCTGGATGATAGCCACAGTTCAAAGCCTTAGTCCATGTGTTTTGATTGGGAGACTGCTGGCAACTGATCAACAAATGTGACCAAGGCTGACGTCTCCTGTTTGGAGGGTAGTTGGTGTGTGAGAGTGCATGTGTGATTACAGCTAGAGTCAGGACAGATGACAGGGGTTAGGTACTCTGTTGCAGCAACTTCTGTACTTCTCATGTTTTTCTTTTTTTTACTTTTTAGTTTTACTTTAGTCCAGAATATTTTGGCAAAAATGGAGAGAGAGTAATAGAGAGTTTATATCTGATATGTACATGCTAGGCTAGGTGTATTAGATTCTGGTTGGTGTGAATCTCTGCCTAGCTTGCCACAGAAGAGATTTTAACCAAGTTCTGCCATTAGTCAGCCCTCTAGTCTCAACACTGTAAATTTTGATGGTCCATTTTTCCTGAGCTTCTTAAACTAACCTAAAGCTGTGTTTCACTAAAAGGGAAAGACCTGTCCTATCCACCCTTGCTTTGCAGTCTTTCACACTAGTACCTGGCATGCTCAGCCAGTTCAGCTCACTCATCCAGCAGGAAGCTGTCACTTGGCTTTTCAGGGCATTGTTTGCAGCCCAATGAACTTGCTGCTACAGCTTAGAGCAGAAATGAGAATTGACAGAAGAGGGAAGGGCCAGAATGTCTCTTTTTCAGCGCTAATCCTGGTTCAAATCAGCCTGAACTGCTTGATAAACCACATCCATAAATAGTTTCAAATTCTGTAAAGGTGGGACTCCAGTATTTGTTTTAGCTAAAAGTATTTCCATAAGCTCTGGTTAAACTGTCTAGATGACAGTGGCCCTTGGCAGAAACTAAAACAGTCCTCTACTCACCACTTCCAGGGAAACAGCAACTATCCCAAATGCAGAAACCCTAGCAGAGGTGAGCTGGGAGAGTTTGTACTATGGAGAATGTTTAACCAGAAAGGCAAGCCCTGAGACCAACAGCACCTGTTCTGGAGAGGACAGCACAGTAAATGCAGCACTGTGGGATTGACCTCTCCTGACTCAGTGCCCTCCCTTCAGTACTAGGTTACTCCTGTTAGCAAATATAGAGTGACATCCACAGCCCTTTCCTCCTCTCCTCAGGCTGTCTGGGTACAGCTAATTCGGTTCATCAGGTGATGAAGGCACGGTTAGTACTGAAGAAAGGAAAAGGAAGTTTGCTGTGCTCCTGCCTGTGCCACAGTGGCACTGCTGAAGTCACAGAGTCCATCCTTGACCCAGCCCTCTGTGGTGTGCTGACAGTTTATAGTCCTGCCCTGCCTGCAAGGGCTGGGATGCAGTTCAGCTCATGCAATGTTTCTAAAACTAGTTCAAGTCTCAGTGCTGCAAAAGCTCTCAAGCTTTCAAATGACCATTACTTTTGCTAAGTTCCTAAGAGCTGTATAGGGTATGCTGGTCCTCCAGCCCTGTCACAGAGGTGCAGATGTAAGCCATTACCACCCCATCTCAACAGGACCTGGGCTTTACATGCTGCAACAAAACAAGAACTGGGAGGAGAGAGGCTAGATAGAGGTGTGGATGGAAAGGCACAGAACATGAAGAAGAAATGTGGTACTACTCACCATTAAACATTTTTGAGCAAAACTCAAAAATCAGTGTGTCATCTGTCCCACTTCATCTCTTTCCTCATACCCATCAGATATTTTCAGTCTATTGGCTTTTGGATTTGTTGCTTTCCTTTCAGTCTGAAAAGAAAGGGGAAAAAAATGCATGCTTTTATAGATAGGCGGCAGCTGCTGCAAATGTTGCTTCCTAAGCCAATATAATGAGCAAGGTTAATTTTAAATTCAAAGTACTATTACAAAGCAAGACTCAATTTTCCATTTCTTGCACACCCAATACCACTGATGGTTTCAAGACCTGAGTCTACATGACTCTGTCTGGGAAAACATTAATAAAAGAAGCCAACAAATCATGCTAGTTTTGTCAGTGAGTCAGAAAGCATTTTCCTGTATTTGAAAAAACCCTGATGAATTTAAGGGCTGTTCTGTGATCCTGCTTCTGAAGAACGGTCTTCATTTAATCTATTCACTCTTCACCCTCAAAGAAGCAGGCCTTGCCATGCTGTGGCTGGCACATGGCCCCAGTTGTCTGCAGGGGCCATGCTCCAGGAACAGCCTTGCAAGAAAGGCACCACCCTGAAGCTAGAGCAGAGGTATCAGCTTGGACCCCGATACCAGGTCAAGTGTGACCAAGGATTAAGGCATTGCTTTTGGATGGTGGGTTTCCCAGGTATTGCAGCTGGATACCAGACTGTGGACAATATCGCAGCTAAATTGTTTGTCGATCAGGGTGAACTCTGAGCGGTCCACGTTTTCTCACTGAAGAAGTTACAGCACCCCTCACCATTTGACCCTGCTCGCTGGGAAGCAGGTGTTTTTTGTGTAACAGTATCAGCTGCAGACTTATCAATGATGCAGCCTCCTCACAATTCTCCCTGTCCCAGGTTGTTTTCTGCACTGTGGGGAAGATGTGCAGATTGGGAAAGTCACACTTCATGTGAATGGAGGATGGTATTCATTTTTACAACTTCCAGAGTCTTTGAGTCTCTAAGTAGTATGTGTATTAAAAAGGAGTACAGAAAGCTATTTATAATTCTATTTCTCTGTAGGTTTTGTCTTTTATTTACTGTGTATGGAAACTGCATTAATTTATCAGGGCTTTGGAAAGATGTATTTTTGAATTATTTCCTCTTCATGTATACAGCAAATGTACAGACTCATCAAAATAAATAAGTACAAAGGACTGGGCTGTGCTATGGAGAAAAGCTGTACAGTTCTGGACAGGCAAAAGATCTGTCATTGCTTCAGATGTGGGTAACAGTGGCCTTTACACCTGCTTCCAAAGTGCATTCCAAAATATCACCGTGTCCCGCAGCCATAGGGACGAGGAGGAGAAGAAGATCCAGCAGGCAGGAATTGTGCAGCAAGATTGATTTATTTAATTATTTTACAAACTCTTTTATAGACGTTTTTCTTCATAGTCTAATTGGACAAAGGACCAGCCACCCCTTGGGGGTGATTGGCTAAAATCCTAAAACATCCATTGTCAAAATATTTTTCTACTATACCATAAACAAGACTTTTCAAGGCTGGAGGTGTTTGGTTGTTTACATTCCCTGCTACCTCTTCTCTGAGAGAGAAAAGTCCCTCATGGACTTAGAAAATAGCAAGAAAATCCTTGCTAGCAGCATTTTGGTATCTACACAGAGGTACAACTTTTACCTCTCCAGCAATTAAAAAAATACACTAGCTAGGATATGAGATACATGTGCATTGACTTAAAAGACAGAAACCTGAAATGGAAATGAAGAGAAATAAAAATTCCTTCAAGTGGAAAATTAGAGACAGGTGAGAAGGGAAAATGTAAGCAAGCAGGTTTCCCACAGTCAGCAATTCTTCCAGGCTTTATATTAGTCATTTTTCTGTTTAAAAAACTGGGGTTTTTTTCTTATTTTTTCCTGCTTAAATGTTTAAGGGTGTTTTCTTTAAACTGTTCAAAACTAACTTCAATAGTTAAGTACAGGGAAAAACCAAGAGTATGTGTAGTGTCAAGCAGAGGAGTCACCCAACCAGCCTGTGTGAAGATACTTCCCTGCACAAGTATTTTATGTAGGAAAAACCACTAAGCACCTTTGAGGACTAAAATGAGAAGTCCAAATGTTGAAGATTTTGATGGAAGCAAAGATCTTCTTGGAGGAAATAATCTGTAGACTCTCCCTTTCCTGATCTCATTTTCCCCTGCTAAGACAGCCAGTACGTTTTCACTAACTAGGTTTTTATCAATATTATTAGGGCAGGAGAGGGAGTACAGTCCCAAATTCTGAAGCTGAGTTTCTGTAAAGAAATAGGAACCTGGCTTTTTGACTCCCTCAAAAGAGCTGTTATTGCAGTGTTACAACATGCAACTCCCGCTGGTGTCCACTGGAATTTGATGAGTTTCTAAAAGCTATGCCTTTCAACAATAACCAGGCATACAAAGCATCTGTGATGTCTTCCTGGCTGTAGCAGTTTGTTTATCAGTAGTACAGAGAGAATAACCTGCCTGTATCTCTCTGTAAGGAGGCTTCCAGGAGCTGCCTGCAGCTTACAGACACAGACACTGTTGCTGGCTCTCTAGCATAGACACAGGTAAGAAAGTTCAGTCATCAAGGAGGAGTGGGAGGCATTGGAAGGGACTTTCTGAGAGCATTCTCAAAGGGCTCTAATGTGGTATACGCCAGCTAAGAGTTTCTTGCAATTGCAATTGTCACATAAAAGAGAAGAGAGACTGCAACTGAATAGAGACAGGCAACTGTGCAAACCCCAGTCTGTTGTGAGTCAGTTACAAGCAGCATGCACCTGGCAGTGTAAAGATGCTTCCAGCCACCTCTTACACAAGTCCTACTCTAAGTAAATGCAGTCCCAGAGCCAAGAGCAGCTTTGACACTTGCTTGCTTGCTCATTATTAAACATTAGAATAGTATTTACTGCTGCTTCTATCCTAAAAGTCATCCAGACTAGAACTGCAGGTGCTGCACTTTGGTATGAATCATAGCGTAAATATTGCCACAGTCACTGCTTGTCACAAACAGGTTTATTTCAAAATGACCATTGCCACATTCCTCCTTTGTCTGGCTGTTCTACAATTCTTCCTCGATTCCTGTCAGCACACTTGCCGTTGGGAGGTGAGAGAGATGGTCTTTTTTTGTCCCTCATCACCCTTGGAGGCACAATCTGTACAATTCACCCGTGAAAGAAGGTGAGGGCTCTCTCATCTGACCATTCCATAAGATAAATATGCTGATTTCACACTCTTTTTTTTTTTTGCAATATAACCACAAATCTTTTACATCCGATTTCCTGCACAGCCTGTGTGCAATGCAATCTGGTAAAATAAGGGGAGGTGTCTGGTGCAGGGAGATCCTGGAGTGCACTGCTGCACTGACTCAAGTCTGCCTGGGGACGCAGCATTGCACAATCGTCAAACTGCATAGCGCAACTTGCCCTGACCCCATGTCCTCCCCTCTCTCACCTCCAGTCTGTCTGTACAGGGGCTTCTGGGGAGATAGAGAGGGCATTGCAGCAGGAGGGACACATCTCTCATCAGACCTTCAGCCATCCCACTGTCCTTTTGCAACATCATGCCTTCAGGCTATCTGTCAGCCAGGGTAAGAATTCGGTAAACAAGAGCACAAATCAAAAACCAACATTGTGACCTATTTAATGGAAAAAAGACTATGTCAACCCGAGCTACTGGCAAAACTTGTTTCATTGCTATAGCTGCTAGCCAAGGAAGTCATGTGTGGGCACATGCATTTGAAGTCACCATGCTAGCAGGGCTCCTGCTCCACACTTTTAAATGTCTCTGTAAAGGCTTGGTTGGATGGGAATGTATCTAGGCACATGCTATTTCTGCAGCAGCAAGAAGAGTCTGGGAGTTGTTTCTCAAAGGGAAAGCATAATGCCTTTCTTGATCAAGCAGTCTGGGTACCGTATGGGTACCATGTGAGTGTGGTTGTCCCAAAGAAGGCACTATGGAGGACACTGTTCTCCACTCCATCTTCTGCTGCATGCTTTCAGTTACCTCCTTCATGTAGATAGATAGCTGGGCAACAACTTGAGAAGAAGCAAAGCAAAGGTTTGCAGGGATGTTTACAGCACAGGGGATGACTTTTTAGTCAAAGAGAAGGGGGACAGGCAACAAACCAAACACATCTATTCCAGTCTGAGGAAGCTCCAAAGAAATCAAATTGTTCCAGTGACAAAAAAAAACTCTACAGAGATGGTAAGACAAGAAAGCATAAAGCAAGGCTCAAAGACAAGTGGGAAAAAAAAAAAAAAAAAAAGCCATAACAAGTAATGGCTCTGTAATACAGCAGCTTTGATCTTCTGCCCTAACCCTGCTAGTTTCCATGTACAAGTAATGTGACTGCTAATCTTCTGCTAATCTTATCTGAGTAGCATAGCTTCATCAACTCTGCCTGAAGAAAATGCTCAGCTTGTGATGCTTAGAACATTCTCCTCCGCACATCAATAAGCACACATATTGCACTCCACAGTGCAAATAACTTTTAACAGAAGAAACCAGGAGGGATTGGAGGAGATTCCTTCTGTCATGAAACACGTGGTATACAAACAGCAATACCACCACCATAGATTCACTGTATTCAAGCCCTCAGTTTGGACCCTTTGGACACTGGCGATACATATATATAAATATAACTATGAAATATTGCTGTAACACTTGTACAGGTGTGAAACAAAACACTAATGATCCTTACATACTGCATTGCAGAAAGTAACCCTGGAAAAAACTGCTGCGTGGTCTTCACAGTAGCTTTGGGGAAGGAAGAAAATTTCTTAACAGTTCCACTTGGCCTCCACAGCATAACATTTGCTTACACAACTCTGAGAAATTTGTTAATTTCTCAAGTCAGGTGTCAAAAAATGTCAAGTTACTCTCCATTTAGTCCTCTGAGAAATACTGTCTTAAATTATACACTCTTCAAAAGACACTTCATTCAGTAGAGTGCATTTATGTGCCTTATAATTAGTTTTTTATTTTAGTATTCCTGAAATTTAGTGCTACAGTGCTGGGAAAAAAAAATGATGCAGTGCATTACAAGTGCATAAAAGACTTAGTGTTATCAGCTATTCCCTGAGCAGAAAAAATTAATTCTTCCGTCCCACTGAAGCAGACAGCTTAGGTGTTTAGGGCTTAGTCCTGCAAACATTTTAAAGTGTGTGTGTGTAGTTTATTCATGTGAGTGAATTGACAGAATTATATGAGACCACCTCTGTGGATAATAATACAAGTTTTTCTTCAGAACTGGCATGACTGGAGGTTCCAGCCATTTGTTGAAGAAATGCCATCTATAGAAATGGGATAGTGTTCTATTTTTAAAATGTGTACTGAATAATGGACTACTCAGGCAATGTATTGACCTTTTGTAATTATTCTTTCATCCTAACTGCTTTTCTAAGATGCTTTCTTAGGAAAACAATTGATGTTTATTATCATTGTTGGTTTCTGTTACTGATGAGAAGCACATTGTCACACCTTACTTGGCAGTCACAGGATGCTCAATTTTCAGTGATTTCGCTTACCCCAGAAGACTTCACCTAATCAGAAACAGTCAAACAGAAAAGCAAAACTCATCCTGCCTTTGCCTCCTCCTTTGTCTGTAGGATGCCTGCTTGCAGTATAAAGTCTTGAGCTCTGTAGACAAGGATATTGCACTGCCTGTTTGCTTCAACACACTTCACTTTCTTTACAAAAGAAGCACAGGTAGGAATTGCTCTTCTTAGCTACAATTCATCATTCCAAGAATCTACCAGGCTTCAGTAATAACACAGAGGTAGCTGTGGGATCTTCCACAAGTAAATGAGACAGCAGCTGTGGAGATAGATGTCAACATGGATGGCAGAAGAAGTAGTGTGAGGGCAGAACCAATGAATTTTCATTATTGTTGGGGCTCTCTTTTGTCTCCTGTTCATTCTTTTCTCTCTGTATCTCTTCCCATCCTCACTGAGCAAGTGAAAGCTGTGCCACAGATTGAAGCTGTAGATGCTCAGATTGGGGAACACTGCAGTGCAGCTGCCAAGCACTGGTTTATGGCAGCTGTAGTCTCCCTGGCTTTCTCCCAGCAGAGGCTCTGGTTTGGTTTTCTTCTCTCCTATCAAAAAGCTGCCTTCCAGGAAAGTTGGAGATTTCTCCCTTTCACATCTGACTTGTGATGGCTAATGTCTTCAAAAGATATAGCAGGGAAATAGACACGTGGATGACATGGTGCCCTAGGTCTGATATTCTCTAGGGGGAAAAAACAAACAGAAGGTACTGATGGTCTGACTAAGGGAGTGGGAGCAGGACAAGTGTGAATCTCACCATTTATTCTGCATTGCCTACCTAGTGGAACTCTTACTCGCACACTTTCAGCTCAGCCTACGTAAGGATGCATGGTAAGGCACTGTGTGCTTCACTATGATTCATGTGAAACTTGAATATTTTCTTGAATTCAAAAGCTGTTTGAGAAATGTGAGGTAACCCTAGTGGTTCCCAGAACCAGTGGGAGAGAGGAACAAAATGGAAACATGGGGAAAACAGGCAACAAGCAAGTGAATTATGCATAGACACAACTGCAAGTACATAACTGAAGGTAAGGATAAGGTTGTCCAGGAACCTGAGGATAAAACTGTTCCTTCATGACACTTCTCCCTTGCGTAGGATTCATAAAGAGCCAGTCACAGCCCTACTATCTGCAGTCTTTTAAAAAAAACCCCTCACTGCACCCTGCAGCTGAGCATCTGTGAACTATGCTCTAGTATGTGAGAACAAGTAACCAGTATCCTCTTAGACATCTCTGCGTGAGGAGGAGAACAGCGAAAAGTCAGCCAAGACCTCACCAGTCCATGATATTTCTAGACTGCTATTTTCTCCTTCAAGCCTGTAGTTAAGTCAGGATGTAGAACTACATCTGAGCTGAATTGAATTACAAATCATTGATGAATTCTTGTTGTCTTTCCAGTGTTTTGCATAAAACAAATGGTTCAGGCCCTTTTCAAAGAACATACTAGCAATTTATCATTTAAAAAAAAAAAATCAGTTTGAGAATTGGCTTTCATCTTCTGCCACTAAAGTTTGGGCAGTGCTGCAGTGACATATATGCTGATTTGTAATCCCAAAAAATTTGTTTCTGCAACCAGGCTCTAGCTAGGAAAACATGTAGAAACAAGTCTTGACAGCTGTGTGAAGGTTTCACAGAGACACTGGTCCTGAATTATTTTCAGGCTTGATCCCTTATTCCCTCACAGGTCTTGGTTAACAAAGCATTGTAAGTTAATGTTCGTGGAAGAGGAAGGTATTTAAACAATGCAAAATAGTGCCTTTAGTAGTGGTACCATTACAGTGAGGTATTTTATTATCTCTTTTTTATTTTGTTTTGATTATCTTCAGTCAAGATCTAGCCAAAACCATACAATGTGCATTAACACAATATCTAGGGTGGCTGCTGACCTCTGCTTCTCTCAAAGGATAGTGATAAGGTAAGGCTAACACTTAATGAAATCAAATTTTACAGAGTGAATGGTCTTGGTGATAAAGCTTAGGGGCAGGGGGGAGGAAGAACTTATTTTTTGCTGTTTTTATTTTGAAGAATTTGAGGCATAAAAGAGCATATAAAGGACTATGAACTGACTTGATGGGTGTAAGAGAAAAGTTGTGGGAAACGTTAAAAAATCCCATATATTCTGCTTAAGCCAACTATCAGTCACTTCTAGCAACTCTGTCCTTTGTCTGTCTTAATTTTCACTCTGCATGAGGAGCCATCAGTAGACAACCTTAGTCATCTGAGGGAAGATTAGGAGAAAGACTACTGGCAGCAGAGGGGCCCACGTCTGAGGAGATGAACTTCTACCTCACTGAGGTTACCACAGGAGGAGCAAACAACTTCAGTGGCACTGGATTTGTACCGGATCATCAGACAGGCACAAAACTTGCCTCAAGTCCAGGTGAAAAGGACATGTTACAGAGCTAAAACATGAAAACACATCCATGCTAGACATTCTGGTACCATTTAAAACATGTTTATATCAATTCCAGTTTGAAAGCTAACATGAAAAGCCAGTTGTCTAAGTCAGAATTTTCTAAGCTATTTCTTAAAGACTTTTTTTTATGACTCTTTGATTTAATGTTTCCAGTCCCCTTCAGACAAACAAGGCAACTGAAGACTTGCAAACTGGGCAATAGGCAGTGTAATTCTTAAATGTGGTCAAATACAGAAAGAAAATTTGCACTGAAACCTGCAGCAAGGAAAGCCTTTGTTAACAGACACGGTAGCTGGAGCAGACTGCATTCACCCTGGCAAAGCCCTTAAACACAGCCTCTGTTTTGAGCAGTTATTTGTTTAGCCAAAAAACAAAGTCCTTAAAAAAAAAGTCAGCTGGGGGAGAGGAAACAGCCGGCAGTCTGTTTGGATTGCAGTGTGTGCTCAAGTGTCTGCCCTTCATGCTAATGGGATGGCTTGGGACCACTATCAGGGGGCAGTAGAGCAGAAGGCAACCCAGGTACACAGCATCGGGAAAGCTGCTGAACAAAGGGGTTTCATCACCACATTTCCAGCCATGGGCAAAGGCCAAATTTTTGCATTAAATCATGGATATGGTCAGTAATGAGTTGTTTGCAGGCCGGTGTGTAAAATAGCTTACTTAGCTAATATCCAAGTCTGACTTTGAGTGATAGAGCTCAGGGAGGGAGGAATCTACAGGTAGAGGACACTGACATGTGAATGGTGACACTTGGCTTGAGCAGGTCCCAATATTAGGCAGCTGGGCCACAGTCCAGCACATCTGTAAGCTACTGTAGGCTGGTGCCACGACCACTCCAGGTCAGCCCACTTTTCTGGTAATGCACACATACCAAGGGATAGCCTACTATAAGAGCAGAGGAAAACTCTGGTGACAAGGATGAGAACTGTTTGTATGAATATTGTGTCAGCCATTCACTGTGCTCTTCTTCAAGCCCAAGGGCAATGTCTAGTAAAATCCCTGTGGATGTTTCCATATGGAGCAAGAGGAAATTGCACAAGCTTATATATAGCTGCTCATGAGACTAGTTTAAGAAGCAGAGTTCAGCCCTCAGCTCTACAGCTGCTGCACTGTGTATGGCCTCGTCACGGAGCCATCAAGACACTGCTGTGATGTGAAACAGTTTCCTAAAATATCTTGTTTCATTCTGGCCACTAACTAAATCAGCTTCACCTCATATCCAGCTGAATGTCCTCTTGCACACACTCACTTTCAGTGGCAAATGAACAACCAGTGCAGAAGTCACTTGCCTTCTGCCGTGCTGTCCTGAAGCTTGTGGCATACATTTAGGATGCCTCATGGGCTGAGGCTGATCAAAGGAGAGATCAAAAGAAATTCTGCTCTACTGATAGTGAGAAGATTCCGATCAAGAAGGTCCTTGGTGGCCATAAAGGTTCTATAAAAGACCTGGTGTAGTGTGTCTGCCACAGGGATTAAGCAGTTATTAAAATATTTGAAATTATAATGTAAATCTGACAGCATTTGCCAGCCTCCTGGGGATCAGTGGGCTGAGAATGCTTCAAGTGAATCTCAGAGACAGACAGGGCAATGCTCATGTCACTCATTTATATCACATATGTGTTCGTATTCCCCAAACTAGGTAACCCTTGCATTTATCTAGACTGGTAGAAATAGAAAAAAAAGATGTGATGCGTTACGATTTACCATGGCTAATCGTGGCATTGAAGAGCCTACAGTGATTTGTTCATAGTCGTTCATTTGATTGCAGTGGCCACAACTGCACATTACTGCTTCTTCTTTCTTCAGTCTTTCTGTTTGTAAAGCAGGAATAACAGCAGGTCTGAGTCACCATTGCTCTTACCCCAAAAGCACATGCACTTATTTTGCTCTTACCTGATTTTCAGGAAAACAAACTTTAGACCCGTATTTGATTGTTTCAATAGCCTCTCTCCTCTTCTGCAAGCAGCTTTTGTTTAACCTTCTCTCACATGATCTGTTAATGAAGCCCAGCCTGTAACTTTTAAGTTTAAAAATAATTCCTCACCTCACTCATAGTCTCTAACCTTATCATGGGAAAAGCTTTCCAGCATGTCAGCTTGCCCTTTAGACACTACTGCTCCAAGAACAACAGGAGACAGACAGATTTGTCTTTCATGCTATGCAACTGTTTACAATGGCGTGCAGAAATACAAACATCTTAGTCAAACACTAAAAGATTTATATTTCTCTGAACTTTATTACTGTTTCCCTCTCAAAATAGAAATGTTGGATCATTGTTTAAAACAAAATGTGGTTTCAAATAAAATAGTATGTGAAATCCTCCCCACACCTTCTTTGAAATCTGTTAAAATGCTTTCACTGTGATCTGTAGAGTACAGATGGGCAGTAAGAAAGTGATCTCAGTCAGAGGAACTTTACAATACAGACTGGTTTTACAACTTCCAGCTTGTTAGAATAAAATTTTAAATTAGGAGAGTCAGGAAACAGTAAGTACTTTTGAGTATTTTTTTCATATCCTTCTTAGTATAAGAAGGAAAAAACACCAATTACCTTAAAATTTTAAAGAAACATCAATAAAATGTGAAAATTATTCTATACTTGTGAACTTCTACATCAACAATTCAAGATGACCGTTCCCTGCATACTCCCACTATTTCTCCCAGTTAGCCTTCAAAATCACAAATCTCCCAAAACTCAGAAATTACTACCTGTCAGAAATCAGGAGGAGACCCTAAGTAATGAATGAGGAATCAATCAAATTGAAGTTTAAATTTTAAGTATGTGAGTTACACCATGGTCAAAGCTTCAAAGCTGACTTCAAACGTGACTCAGTATTTAACCTCTATAAAAAAAAATAAGGCAAAAGAAATAAGAAAACGAAAGAACTCCTTTTCCCCCCCACACATACAAAAAGATACCTTCATCAAAAAACCTCACAGAAACAGAATACTGCTTTTGAGAAACCCTAGCCCTGAAGTAATGGAGGATCCCCACCCAGTCTTTCTTGCAAGGCAAGCAATCCCTTGCATCATTTCCCAACTCCTGTGACTAGGTAAGACATTGAGATGCAAACGAAGTCGTCTCTGCCTTGTGGGCCAGCAGAGAAGCTGGAATGCGGTTTCTTATCTAGCACTTGGGTGAGGAAATGGTGATTCTGGTAGATCACAAGACCGCTGAAAACAAAGAAGTGTTTCAGAAGGATTGTGTCACTGTTCCTCAGCCATCTCCCAGGTCTTCAGAACACTCACAGAACCCTATCTGGGCTCCCTTGAAGAAAGTGCTGCTTCCTTTTCTAACCATGATATATAATGATCCAACTAACCTCATTATGGGTTATGCTCCAGCTGAAGCAGTTTGAATCTTATATTTTGCTAGGGGGAATCAAAACCAAAGATTCTTAAGAGGTTACTTATGAATGAACATTGTTAATCCCAGAGGGACATTCTAAACTCCAGAGCCACTTCAGATCCGTGGGGAGGAATGCCTAGGCCAGGGAGAAAGCTGGTTATTTTCATGGAACTGCATACAAGAAGAGAAACTGCTCATGTTTATTTGGTAGCCTTTTTCCCAAGCATGCTCAAATCAATTTAGGTTAAAAATATCTGCATTTTCTAAAGCTTTTCTGAGTGTGCCACTAATAATGAATATTAAAACACGCAGCATAGGGATATCCCTACTGCAATTGTCTTCTCACATCCTCCCAGCTTTCTGAAGTAGTCACTCCAGTTTTGGAAATTAACTGTGCTTTTTTCCTGCAAGAAGAATTTCGCCATAAGGTAGAAGAAAATCGTGATTATTTTTTAGAAAAGAAAGTTGGCCTGTATTTTTTAAAGTTTCATTTTCCTAAAGACAAATATGACTGGCATTTCTTACACACAAACCAGACTCTGGGATGAAAATTAGCACAGTGTTCTCTGCAATATAACTGTGATTTTCTAAGCTGGATAAATTTTTGGCTAAACAGAAGTACATATGAGACTTTAATTTTTAAATTTGTTTTTTCTTTTTTTCTTTTTTTCTTTTTTATTTTTTTTTTGGTACCATCTAATAGAAGCTGGTCAGTGAAAGCTTGCTATGAAATACAGTAATTTGCATTTTAGGCTATATAACACTTTAAAGTACATCTTGACTGAGACCATGCTCCTTTAGAAGTTTATTCTTAAGCCATAGTGTAGTAGGGTGAAATGACAGAAACTAGATTGTAAGCTATATGACTTTAATGTTCATATAAACAAATGTTCACAGTCACAGCTTTTTAAGTAAGCAAGTTCAATATTTTTATTTCAGGAATAAAAATCCTGAGTTTAGTCTCAATAGTAATGCAAAAATCCATCCAACACTTTGACTAAATAAAATAAATGTCCTACCTTTGCTCTTTAGATAACATGGCACACAAACAGACTACTTGTTTTTACTTCAGTTAAGATCATGGCTCATGAGTTACCTTGAGATTGCTGGTCTGGGGGAGCTGCTTGTGCACACAGCTTTCTTGTCACAGTTGAGTGTGACATAGCTTATTCTGTTTACGTTGCTCAGATGTTTTTCACATACTTCCAGCCTCCTGTAGCTTGGCAAGTCAATTGCCATTACAAAGGAGCTTAGCTTTTCTGATTGCTGGGTTGTCTTCTGGCAGATGCAGATTGGTTCCTTCCTCTGTGTTTGTACCAGGAGAACAAAGAAGGGCAAGGATTTTGAAGTACCAAAAAAGTTTCAAAATCCTGGCTTCAAATAAGTAGATTGGTTCCAAGGGAAGAGCATTGTGCTGCACACTTGCAATGTGCACAACAGCACATCTCATGTTGATGAGATCTGTCCCTGGAGATTCAATGCTGAATTGGCTCATCAGCTTCAGAGGCAACACACTGCTATGCAAGTTCTTGGCACTATTTAGAAATGGATGGCCTGTGTTATCTGGTAACTTGTAGGGCCTAATAGCTACAGTGCAGCTGGCAAACTTTTGGCTGTTGCAATAGTGACATGATTAGTTATTAAAAGGTGGTGTTCTTGCATCTTGGAAGAGTGGTGTGCCTTTGGCAAAAGAGCTGGAGTTTTGCATATGTACAGTTCCTTAAAAGCTGGGTTTTTTTTCAAAACAATTTCAAAAGTTATCATCTGAAATGGGGAGATTTAAAGTAATGGACAAGTATCTTCCTTCAAAGTTTTGATCTTTGGATTATTGCAGACAGAACTCTGACTACTGTGATTAGCATGGCTAGCTAGGTCTCCTCTGAACTGGATGGCATCAGCTGAGCTTTTAAGCAGAGGAACCGAAGGAGCTCTTGATTTCACTCCTCTCTGCTAACCTAGGAGTGCATTGCTCAGTCCTCACAGAGATGTTTTCAACTGAGCAAAGGCTACTGTGGCTGGTGTGACTGCAGCATAAGAGTTTGATGGAAAATTATTTCTATGAGTATCTGCCCAGTTATTAACTGTAACTGCTGCCACTGCCCCTCTGTTCACTTTAGCAGACCATCACCACGCTGGGCTTACAGTTTGGCTTGTGAACGTATCGTGGTGCACAGGCAGAAGCAGTAGGGACAGTGACAGAGAGATGCCTAGTAGCTGTGTAATATGGTGTTTTTTACCTTCCCTGAAATAATGAACAGCTGCTGCAACATGGCTGTGAGTGTTTACACTGGTGCAGTATAATAAAATTCTCAGAGAGGAAATGTGCATCCAGGTGTTTGAGGTAGTTCTAGGCCAGCTTCCTATCACAGGTTTATAAATGGCACTCCTGTGATGACCAAATTCTGACCATGGCTGTTGCGGTGCTGATTTCCCTTGCATATGCTTATGTTTTTCCACCTGGGCTCTCAAACTTCCTTAGCAAAATATCTAAGGAATTGATATAGCCACACAACACTTATGACTCAGTACAAGCCTAAATCTACATGCTGAAGGTGAAAGTATTCCTGTCTCCTTCAAGTATTTAAACAAATTCTCAGCTAAGATTTCCCTATGTACAGTTGTTAAATAAACTTCATAGTAAAAATGGTATCTGACTCTTCTGTGTGTGTGTACGTGCACCAAGAGTGCTCAGGAGGAGAGACAGCACAGTAGTATCATATGTTAGCTGACTGCATGGTGACTCCCCCAAAGAGACGGGACCTCATATCATCCAGAAAAGCATCAGTTTGTCTTGGTGCATCTCAGGGCACATTACAGAACAGCAGACATGTGACTTATGGTGCAAGACCTTCTGTAATTTAGACATTACCTCCTCTCATGCCAGCTTGTCCTTTAAGAAAAGAACTCCTTGTCCATAGTTCATTGATAATTTACTTTTAGCCTTTCAATGCTCAGTCAATACTAGAAACAATTGCACAAACAAAGCTAACTTAAACGAGACCAAGAAATCTGATTGCACAAAAAATGTCAGCAAAAAGCTGTTAAGTATTTTCAAATGCCACACATATCTAAAAAAAACCCCATAACCCAAAATTTTTTAAAATCCCTAATTATGAGTTAATCAAACTAGATGGTTTACATCTAACTCTCCTGAGGTATTTGAATGTGTATTGATTATGAAGTGAAAAGTTTCATGCTGGAAACATACAAATGCATAGGGAACTTGCACAAGTACTTTAAAAAGACAAGACAACCCCTCCAACATATTTTTATTTATTTGGCTCTGTGAGGTTTCCTTGGGTCAAAGAGTGCTCCTGAGATTACGTGGGTAAGGAAACATGTATTGCTTGGTTTAGCAACACACTGTGTCTTAAGGCATCAAAAAAGTGAGAAGTACGTATCATATGATTTCTTCCTTTTCACTCTTGTGTAACAGTCTGCAAGCCCTGATTTTTATACTAAATACATGCTCTCAAGTTTATAAGCTAAAGCCTTCAGCAATGCTGTCCCTACAAGGGTTTAAGGATGAACCTCACCCAACTTGCAGTTATTTTACTACTGTAGACAAGTCCCCTGTTAAAAATCAAAGTTTGTCTACTACTGCTTACATGAAAACCAAGTCCACGTTATAAACCTTCTAGTATCTCATATGCGCTGCAATGCTTGGTGTCACAGTGCTTTTCAGCAGGTATTACTGGATGCTATGAACATAAACACTAGCCACACTGGTGTTAAAACACTTTTTACTGAGCTTGGGTCCAGAGGCAAAAAAAAAAAAGAGGAAAACAAACGAAAAACCAAACCAAACACAAAAAACCAAACCAAAACAAAATCCCCAAACAAAGAAAAAAACAATAAAGCAGTTTTCAGATACTAAAACATTGGGGAATAAAAGGACTTCCCTGGAAATGTTTCTGGTAGCAGTGTCACCGCCATATCGCTGTGCCCAGTGGGAGATGCTTCCTTACACCTGCCTGGTGCCAGCCTCATGGAAGTGGCCCTGCTGGCCGTGTTCAACAAAACCTCTGGCAGAGATGCAAAGGCAGCAGCTCTCCCAGGCAGGAGGAACGGGCTCGGGCTGCCGGGGGGCACGCAGGGCCAGAGACCACCGGGAGCCGCCTCAACAACCTGACCCGAGCAGGAGCCTACACCGGGAGCACAGAGACAGGGCTAGGGCTGTCAAAACCCGCCATTCGTGTCTCTTTGCCTCCAGACTTAGTTTTTCCTTCGTTCTGCCAGCTGCCTGCTTTAAGTCCCTCCGGGTTAAATTCCACCAGCCTTAGCGTGCTGCCACTATCTCCGGCCCGACAGCACGCGGAGTAAATACTTGGACAAACACTGGCCAACGTAGCGGCTGCGGCGGCGCAGGACGGGCCCAGACCAGCCCCACATCACTCCAGGCGCTCCCGGCCCCGTCCCGGGAGTGATGCAGGGGAGCCCCGGCAGACCCCGCCCAGCCCCGGGCCCGGCGGGAGGCGCGGCCCGGCCCGGCCGCCAATGAGCGCGGCGGGGCGGGCACGGCCGCGGCGGGATAAGAGGGGCCGCGGAGGGCGAGCGTCGTTGTGTACGGGAGAGAGGAGGTCGGCGGCGGTCTTTGAGCGTGGTGAGCGTGGGCTGTGAGGCGAGGACGCGTGAGAGGGCCGGCCTCGGCCGCGTCCTTGTCCATCCGTGGGGCGGGTCCTGCCGGGAAGGGTCCGCCATTCCAGCCGCTTCCTCGGGAGGCTGCTGACTGTGCACCCCGCTTCCCGGCCGCGCCGCCCGATCTTGTTTACAGTCACGGCCGAGGGCGGGGCGGGCAGCGCGGGGTGCTCGGCTCCCGCCAGTCGCTGATAGAGGACGCGCGGGCGGTCTCGGGTCTGGCATCCCCCCGCGCTCAGGGCGCCCTGCCTGACCGCTGTTCCTCCGTCCTTGGCAGATCTGCCAGCATGAACCCGTTCCTCACCACGCTTTGCCTCTGCTTGGGCGTGGTTCTCGGCGCGCCGAGGCTGGACCCCGAGCTGGACGGGCACTGGCAGCTGTGGAAGTCGTGGCACAAGAAGGACTATCATGAGGTGAGCCCCCGGGGTACGCGCGCTGCTGGGCGAGCGCTGAGCGCACGGAGCTGGGCCCCGCCAGCTGAGTCATGTCTGCTTTGTTACAACGCCGGCTATGGGCAGCTCTTGGGAAGCATAATCCTTCTCTTCCCAGGTTCCTTTCCTGTGTTTGTGCATTGACTCAGCTGCACTGTACTTGCTGTTTTTGTTATGAGGGCGGCAAAAAGACCACCTCCTAAACGCTGTTCAGGCTTCCCGTTCGAGTAGTGTACATTTGCCCGAGTATTATGAGCCTTAAAAAGCTTGTTGTCGTGCAAGCGAACTTGGTTGGAATGGCTTCCTTGAAATACGCTGTTTTTTTGGCCCTTTAGAGAGAGGAAGGCTGGAGGAGAGTGGTGTGGGAGAAGAATCTGAAAATGATTGAAATCCATAATCTGGATCATGCATTAGGAAAACATAGCTACAAGTTGGGAATGAATCAGTTTGGAGATATGGTATGTATAGAGACATAATATACAGTTCTAAGTAGTGGCATTTAATACATAGTGATTCCATATATTGATTTGTTTCTCAGACAACTGAGGAGTTCAGACAGCTGATGAATGGTTATGTACACAAGAAGACAGAAAGAAAATACAGAGGGTCCCAGTTTCTTGAGCCCAACTTCTTGGAAGCACCACGATCAGTAGATTGGCGAGAGAAGGGATATGTAACTCCAGTTAAAGACCAGGTACTGTCTCATGGTAGATTTGTAACCGGTTACAGGTCCAGTTTCCTGAATGCTACATCCACTTTCATAGGGGAAAAATACTGTACCTGTTTAATGATGCCTGGTACAAGCTTACTAAACTAAGCACCATTTTGTAACTGGGTTTGTAACTTCTGATTTCAATTTATACTTTAGGGTCAATGTGGCTCTTGCTGGGCTTTCAGCACAACAGGAGCTCTTGAAGGGCAGCACTTCAGAAAAACTGGCAGACTTGTTTCACTGAGTGAACAGAATCTGGTGGACTGCTCTCGCCCTGAAGGGAATCAAGGCTGTAATGGTGGTCTCATGGACCAGGCTTTCCAATACGTGCAGGATAATGGGGGCATTGATTCAGAGGAATCCTACCCATATACTGCGAAGGTGAGTGTAGTAGCTGAGCTTACATTGCAGGTGTCATGTCTTTTGCATGGAAAAAATTGTGTGTTGGGAAACTCATACCTAGAAAGGCAAATGTATAGAGATCAGTACATCTGTTAGTCCTGTTGCATCTTTTCTAAGAGAACTAGCATTGACTGCTAGCCCCAGTAGGAATCCCGTACTGCACTGGTTTTTGAGGTCAAAATCTTGACAGACCAGTTAGAAAAACTGGAGCAAGTATTCTTTTTCCTCCCCCTCGTTGTTGCCTTTCTGTCATGCCTTATCTTGGTTGCCACACCAAACCAAGAACCCAGCCCTTGTCAACAGTGCTACTTAGTGGTAGGAGAGCAATTCATCTTCCCATAACTGACCTATTACAGAGCTGCTACCTATAGAACACCTAATTCTTGTGGCTAGTGTTATTTGGATTTTTAACAACAGTTGCTATTAATGCCTTGAGTTCTGTTTCTAGATTAAATGTGCATAAATGGAGATAGTGGACAGGCTTTTAAAATCCCTCTAGTGATCATCAAATGTTAAACAGATTCAAGAGGATGAAAGAGCAGTAGTCAATTGTGGTATCACTTGAGAGCCCATTGTTTGTGGTTTTCACCTCTTAAGAGTTCTGTTCACTATGGAGGATCTTTTGTTGCAGCTTGTTTTGTGCTGTCTAAATGGCCAATAGCAAAATACCATTTGTTGTGAACAGCCTTGATCAGGGCTCCTGTTCACCTGTGTCTTTGTAATCTCAATTTTTCCCGATCTTGGCTTTCCAGAGATCCCAGTTGATTATAGGAAGTGCCTAACTTGCTGAGTACAAAAAGTAAGCAACTGAGCTGTAGTCTGTGTTCCTTTAGCTGGGGAAACAACTTTAGTACTAACTTATAATGCAGGTAACAGAAGGATGTGCTTGTTAGAATCTGTTTCAGTTTCACGTGACCTGACTTCCAAGCTAGGCCTCACCTCTCTCCTCAGGTAAATGTTTGTGACATCAGCTGTTCACTTAAAAAAGGGCTTCACTTTAAAAAAAAAAAAAAAAAAAAAAAAAAAAAAAACCAAACCAGAGAGCAAACAACAAACAAACCACCCCCAAATGTTAAATGTAAGGTCATGTAATACAAATTCCTAACTTCCAAATCATTCTGTACAGCTTTTCAAACTGTGGATTTTAAGTGCTTGCTCAATGAGCAGTTTCTGGATTGCTTTGTAATTAATGAATACTTGGCTCTCTTCCATTGCCCATTAATGCATTCTGGGCTTCTTTCCTTCCTGTAAAGATATTTGCACCAAAGAGGGCAGAGTTCCAGAATGTGATGGCCCTCTGCACCCCAGCAAAGTTGGGGGGATTTTTTGGGTCCCACTGTTGTTTACTTTTTCTGTACTTTTGGGAAACTAGGAAGCAGTTCTGTATTCCCCATCTGTTCTCCTTGCAAAGTACTGCTGAGGCAATTGGATCCTCTTCAGTCTGTTGCTTTCAAAGCAGTGAAGTCACAGAATGTCTGGTGGTTCTGTACTGACCTGTGTGTTAAATGGAAAACTGTGTAATAACTACAGCTTTCTCTACTTAGGATGATGAAGACTGTCGCTACAAGGCAGAATACAATGCTGCTAATGACACTGGTTTTGTTGACATCCCTCAAGGACACGAAAGAGCTCTCATGAAAGCAGTTGCAGCTGTGGGTCCAGTGTCTGTTGCTATTGATGCAGGCCATTCTTCATTTCAGTTCTATCAGTCAGGTGGGGATTTGTTAATTACTTTCATTCAGAGAACTGGGTTTCTTTTAATTACTCAGTATTCATTACCCTACAGTTTGTAGACGAAAAAACCCCAGGTATGATCCTGTGACATAGGACATAATTCAGAAGTCATTTTAATTCCATGTTTTTCCTCATGTATTTCTCTTGCTTATGTGTCTACTTGTCTCTCAGTTTTTGCCATGATCAAATGAACTTATGATTCTTTCCTCTAACTTTCAAAAAGCTGTGCAACATTTAAGTCGAAATACAGAAAGCTTCTCATGAGGGAGAAGGGTTTTCTACAGAGGATTTTGTTCATGAGTGAACTTACACTTTTGCAGGTATCTACTATGAACCTGACTGCAGCAGTGAAGACTTGGACCATGGTGTTCTGGTCGTAGGTTATGGCTTTGAGGGGGAAGATGTAGATGGGAAGAAATACTGGATTGTTAAGAACAGGTAAGATCAGTATCATGTGTCCAGGGGAGAATAGAAAGTAGTTTGTCACTTTTAAGGGAAGAGGTAGAGAGACAAGAGTAATTAAAATCTGTCTGTGGGAAATCTGGAGACTGTTTTCAGGTTGTATGGTATGACAAAGGTAAAATCCAACTCATGCTGCTGACAGCCTAATAAAGTGGGCCCAAAGCAGCCATCTTATTCTGCTTGTTCAGTTAATTTAAGGGAGCTCAGTGCTGAAACAGCCTGTGTACTTAGTAGATATTAAAGGAGTGGAGCAGGAGGAAGCCTGCTTGTGGGGGTGTAATGGATTTTTTTGGAAGCAGAGTGGTGCTCACTTCTGTGAAATAGGATAATACTTTAACTTTAAAGATAGAGTTACCTCCTAGGTTGGAGAGAAAATAAATTAATGCCAAAGGGCACATCACATGAGCTTGTCTCATGTTCTCAGCATTACTGGGGCACCACCCTCAAATTCTGCTTGCAGCCTTTGACTTCCCTTAAATTGCCTGGGAGCAGTGTCTGAGCTTCAAGCACCTGTAGTCAAGGTTTGCACATCAATGTGACTACCTCGTGAGAGAATGGCTGTATTCTTCATTTCTGTGAGCTTGGGATGCTTTTAATTGCTGGAAAACACTTTAGTTTTTGGCTTCAGCTATCTTGGATTTTCTCTTCGAATGTGGAAGGCAGCAGTTTTCAGTTTTAAACACTTACAGGGGAGGGCAGTAAATAAGTAACTTCTGAATATGTAAACAAGCCCTTTGCTTTTGTTTTCAGCTGGGGTGAGAAGTGGGGTGACAAAGGATATATCTACATGGCCAAGGACAGAAAGAATCACTGTGGAATAGCAACAGCTGCTAGTTATCCACTTGTATAATTTGAAGACTGAACATTTCAGTACAAGAGGGGATTTAAACTGAATGACCAAACCCATGTTCACATGCGGTAGCCTTGTGTCTTTCAAAACTCAACTTGATTTTTGAAACTCTTGAAGTATATTTTACATGTTGGTGACATGCCACTTGTTTAAATTAATGTAAATGTTGGTATGTAAACAGCTTGTAATATTGCTGGCTTTTGACTGCTTAATCCAATAAATTCTTTGTATTTTTCCTTCTTTTTTAATTGCAGTGTGTCCAAAGGTTTACTTTTTAAATAAATACTTAAGTTCCACTACGTACAGGTGATATGGCTTTTTGGTTTTTTTATACTTGGGACTTTTGTCAAATAGGTGTCCTAAATTGTGCTCTTAGGTAGAGTCTGTATGTGTGCCTCCATTGGTCACTAAAATGCAGCCCTATCTGGGAATGGCTATTAGTTGTTACAAAAAGGAGTGTAGAATTTGATACAGATTAGTTAAAATGGGAAGTGGAAAAATATCTCTGGCTCCTTGTGTCTCATAACAAATACCTTCAGTCCTGTCATCTTCTGCATGCAGCATCTGATCCTCACTTAGCTTTCAATTCTGTTAGTGTTTTCTTAGTGGCACGTCAAAGTACCACACTTGTGTAGTTTGAGCAGTTGTGTCCTTTTGAGTATTTTTGGAGGAACAGCTAAAGCATGCCTGGACAGCTCAGAGGGCTTGCTTCTGGAGATATGTGGGGCATTAGATACTGTTTTCCCCCTGTACCAGCTTCAGCTGGAGAAAGAAGGGGGGTGAGGGAGAAATTTTGTCCCTATTGAAGGTGACATTGGGCTGCTCCGTTACCTGTGGTACTTACTGGCTGATTTAAGTGAGATGATTTACACTGTGGCCGGTATGTCCTTTTCTCTGCACGTATCACTGCTGCTGAAACATGAGTATTAGCTATTACATACTACTTACTGTTCAGGTGTGGTTTGGGTACCAGTAGTTCCTGCAGAGAGTGGTGAATTAGTAAACACCAAAAAAGCAGGGGTAGAAGGCTTGGCTTTTTGGTGTTGACATCACCTCTTGCTCTTGGGCTGTAGGTGAAGGAGGTGTAGTTCTGAAGCGTAACTAGCACCAGTTCTGAGTTTGTGGACCCATATGTTTTTGTGCACAGTAGCTTTTCAGAATCCGACAGCCATGTTCACAAGGGAACATTTGACCACAATTCATGGAAGATTAACTTCCTTATTGTTGATAATGCAAATCTTTAGGTTGCATTTAATAAACTCTTTTAAAGAGAAAAACAAGGTTGAGTTGTCATTTTTATGGATACTTGTGAGTTGTTTGTGTGCTGCTTTTAGATAAATTCTTTCAACCTGAATTTCCTGACAAGTTTGGTTTGTTGTTTTTTTAAAAGAAGAGCCTCACTCAGCCCAGTGGCTATTTAACAAGCCACAGAGCAGAAATACTGGTTAGAATTTAGCTATTAAGTTGACTTGCTAAGCCAGTTATGGAGGGCATCCACACTGCTTGGGGAAGCTATGGAGGAAACGATTATGGAGCTCACCAGGTGGTCCTCTAAAGGCTGATACTCAGAAGGAAATGGCGATGGTCTGTACATTCACAATGAGAGTCCAGGAGCAAAATGCTGCCTGAGAAGTAACTATATAAGCTCCTTATGCAGACGATGATTTTTGTTCTTTCTGCCAGAACTGGGAATGGACTGAGACCTGTCTCTCTGAACACTTTATAATCCTGGAAGCTGATGTTACTGTGAGCATGGTAGTGCTTGGTGCTTTGGGTTTTCCTTATTGGCAAACCAGGGGTGAGACCAGTACAAAGGCTGCTGGGACTTGGAACTGGTAAAAAAATGGGCAACAGGGAAAGGTGTTTTGTTGCAAAATCCAGGGTTAAAAAAAGTTGCTGAGAAAACAAGATGGTTTTTTGTGAACAGATTGGAAGTGAAAAGGAAATAACCTTCCAAAGCATCTGCACATGAATGGTCATGTAACTCACAAAAGAGGCATCAGCCTTTGACTTTTTTAGAAAAAATATGTGATAATGTGGCTATTTGTGTGGATTAAAACTTGCTGACTGTTCTGGCTGAACATCCTCCCCAGAGTGGAATAATAAAGAAAGGGACAGGGTAAGTCAGGTCATGTAGATAACTCAATATTTACACAATCTTAATTAACAGCTTCACCCAGAATTGCGTTACATGACACTATGAAGACTAAAAATGTTGCGTAAGCTGCAGTTGTTTGTGTCAGTTTTTTCTTAGAAATCTAAATAATGCGTTTCAAGAACAATATTAAATCTGGTTTTGTGATTCCACTGCAGTGGCCCTATCTTCTGTAAATCTGTTTTATTTACTTCAGAAATACTATAGTAAAGTAGCAAATGATTCCATAGTGGTAACTGACCTGTTGGGGAAAGTTGTCTCTGTTCAGAGTTCCTCCTTTATGAAGATAATGCGTTAGGTGTGGCCACAGAAAGCTCCAGAGTCGTTCCCAGAAAACTATGATAATTAAAGCTCTTGATTACTGTCCCAGTATTTTCTCTCCAAAGCTTTCTTTGGTTTTATATTCCTCCTGATAGCTGAAATTGCATTTATTAAAAGATGTGTTACTTTAAAAAATACATGTATTATCAGTAAAAAATCCTATCAATACTGCCTGGTTCAGGCGCTGTCTTAAGTTACAGGTACTGTTGTTAATGGGGTCTTACATGTATCTAAATACATGAGCTGGGCACTGTATTACATCCATGCTAGATGGCAGTTCTGTACAGTGATAAACCTTTGCAGTCCTCGTTTGCTAGCATCTTAATTGTGAAAATGCACTTTTTTATTGGAATTTGGGAAGAAAAAACTCTTTTGCATTTGGTTTTGATGTGCTGATGCTTCTTAGACTGTTCTTGTCCTAAAGGTCTCTTAGCAGTTTCTCTGCTCGACTTGTTGAATGTATTTGTCACTCATTGAACCTGAGTTTTTAAAGATGTGCTCTTGAGGCAAGAATAGTCATTAAATTAAGTTATTTCACTCAGATGTGAAGTTCTTATTCTTTAAAGTCTGGTGAGAAATTAATTTAACTGTCATGTAGGAAACTATTTTACATTAAGAGCACTCAATTTCTCATCCTATCTGTGACTGCTGAGTAGAAAGGAATTTTGGTGGGTTTTTTTAAATGTGATTGGTTTTTGTCTTTGCTAGTGTTAAATCAATTTCCAGACATTAACAGTGAAACAAATAATTTTATTACTCTGCTACACAAGCCATGCACTAAAGTAATTTTCAAAATGCTTTGAAGAAAACTATGGTAACAAAATATTTGTCATCTCATGCTGTGGAAACCTTACAGGAAAGGCAAACATGATGAATTGTATCAGTGGAGGTTTTCTATAATGAATGATGAACTGTTGATCTGCATAACAGCATCAGAAAATGTAGTTCTGAGACAGTCAGAGCCATAGGAGAATGGGAATATCAACTTCAAAAAAATCCAAAAATGAGCTTCTGAATATCAGTTATGCAGCATTTGCTCCTTAGTTAATCTGCTTGATGAAATAACAAATCCTGTCATATATCTCTTAAGCTTAATGCCAGCTAATCAGTTTTTACGTTAGAGATTGACTGCAGTTTCTGGCTGTTAACCAAGGAATTGAGCATACCCTGAAGGCTGTCATGATGTAATGTGATGTTTCTGCTTTCTAGCTCTCTTTGGACTTTACCAAGATGTATGACAGATTGAGCACCTATTTTTATTTGCTGTCTGTCCAATACTCTTCAGTCTTTTTGCTGGGAAGTCAGAGCAGGAGATGCTGACTTAACTAATACACTATTTTGAAGAAATAATTGTTTAAATTAGTTATGGGGATGTTTTTATTTCCTAATCATGGTTTCATCAAATCATGAGTGAAATTTTGGGTAAGTGCAGGGGCACCTAAAGCATTTGGAAGAAAGGCTATAGTCATAAACAAAATTTCATTCACAATTCACAAAACTGAACTTAGGTGATATGCAATAAGGCTCTTCTGAAAATAGACAGGGAGCCCAATCGGGAGCTTCGTTTGGGGGAGCAGGAGGGTTGGCTGCAGGGTGAAGACCTGATCCATGGATTGATTAGTTTAGATAGACTAGGAGTCTCAGAAGAATTTCAGAAGACGCCACCTTCATTTGTGTTCACAAGTGAACTTGACTGCTTTTTTTTTCTCAAGTTCAGTTGCACAAAGATTTATTGTTCAGTGGTCTTAAAATATGATCTCTGCAACAGTTTTTGTTTCCATCCTGTCTGTTTTCTGCTGAAGAGCTACTGCCAACCTCTGTGCGCAGAGAAGCAAAGAAGCCATTGGAGATGGGCATTTGTAAAGTACTTATTGGATTCTTTTTTACAATGCTGCTTCCTTGTTTTGTTCACTGACAGTTCTCACCCCCTCTAGGAGGTCCAAAACCTTCTGAGTGAAACCTGTTAGACTTTCCCAATAAAGTGATGCTGGGAAACACATTGTAGAAGTAACACTGTGTGTTGTCAGGTGTGGTGCTACAGCGGTGATGCTTGGTACCTTCTGCAGTCCTGGTTTGGGAAGAAGTGGTCAAAGATGGAGCAGAGTCAGAGACTGAGCTATTCCCCTCCCCACCACCTCCAGAAGACTGTTCAGTTAAGGGTAGCTTTGTGAGGTCCCCTCGGGAAAGATTGTTGGTGGTCTGAGATCTCAGCAAGGAAGAGATGATCTTCCAACCTTGTAAGTGTTGTTCATATGCTTAGTGACACTTTGGACATTCACCTGGAATTAACTTTGTGTTTTGATGTTCTTTGTCTGTGCTATGGTGTGTTCTTGGAGGGTGAGAATGGTTTAGGTGTGCTCCCCTGGGGTGCCACTGAGGGGCCTCTGAAACTATTACAGCTATTATAGCTTCCTGCCTCTACTAGGAAAAAATTGCAGTCTCAGGAACTGCCATGGAAATGTTCTAATGAGTAAGTTTTTGGGGATTTTTTTGTTTGTTTGTTTGTTTTTTTAATTACTAGTGAAAGCTTCCTGCACAGCATGCATGCCATGACATAGAACTGTTTAAAACAAATGCTGGGCTACTAGACATTGAAACTGGCTTAGAATGTCTGAGAAGTTGATGCTGAAATAAGAACTCCTTGAGGCTGTAGCATGTTTTGGAACACACTTGCTTTTGCTTAAAATCCAAAGGTCAAATGAGGTGGCTTCAGAGCTGCCAAGTAAGGTGTTTTTTCCCACAAAGGAAGTGTACTTCTAAGCATGTCTCTGTAATGTATCTCTTCATGATGCTGGTAACAAGGCACAAAAACACCTCTAGATAAGGCTACCCACAAAACTCTTGTAACAGTTCGTTGCTGTATCTGCAGGTCCCCATTTTTACTAGATACAGAAAAAAAAAACAACCAAACCCCAAACCAAAAAACCACACAGCACAATCTTTTACCATAATAGTACAGCAATTCCAGAATTGTGAATGCAAGTTCTTCTCAATAGCCATCTTAACATTCCTTCTGCTCAGCCATGTTTAGAAGTACTGCTCTCCTCATTCAAGCATGAAGCATAAACTGACAGCAGGGTTTGTTTGGAACAGGAAATATATACTGGAAACATCAGCTGTGTTTTAAAATTGCATTGGCTTCTAGGGATTTATAATAATACTCTCATAGTTAAAAGAAACATCTCTCTCTGTTTATATAGAAATTCCAATGCCTTGTGCAAAGTTTAGGAATAAATCCTGCTGCCTCTTTGCTATTTGTTGCTTGCTAGTCACAGGAGCAGACCTGTGTTTTCTGATTCAGTGCTGTTACGAGCATTTCTGTCACATTTCTCTCACAATATAATAGAGCATTTCAGAAGCAAACCTTGGGTACACAGGATGCCCATCAGGAATACTTTTGAAGTGGTATTTCTGTTGCGTTATTCCAGACATTTCAACGAACTTTACAGCCCGTTTTTGTTAGTAATTCTGCAAACCAAGAGCAAAAGAAACTCCCTCCGCACTGAGTTTTTAATCTAAACTGACACAGAGCTGAGAAGTGGGAGTCAGCCAAAAGCAGTGAGGCCGCCTGCCAGAGGCCATACAACTGATTAGCAGCTGTGGGTGTGCATTTGAGAGAAGGCTAGGCTCCCCCTTTCGCTTTGTTTTCTTCCAGCATGTCTTCAAAAGAGCTAAAAGTAAACATCCCCATTTGTGTTCTTTTACTGAGTTTAAATTTCAGATCTATGTTTGTCTGCATGGCCCTTTCCACTTATCCTCCCTGCTTGTGTTTGAGCAGTCTCCTCTTTTGTCTTTCTGTGCCGGAATAAAAAATCATGCTGTGTTGTTAAAAGAGGGAGAAAATTGTCAGCGCAGGAACAAAACAGGAAACCTGGCGATCAAAAGGGCAAAAGACAGATGGTTTGTCACCCGGTACAATGTCTCAGAGCTGTGCTCTCTTCACAGCACACGATGACAAGGCCGGTGCTGTGGCAGCTGGGCGTGGAGAGAAGCTGACCTCTTTTTTTTTTCCCGGGCGTGTGCTGACGGTGCATTGGAGCGTCTGCTGCCTGGATGAGACATCGTGCACGGTCATGCCTGGGCTGGGATTAGGCTGGCCATGCACATTCAGCCTGAGCACAGCTGACCCAGTAACTGAGCGGGCGCATTATCTCCCTCAGAGGTGTCCTTTCAAAAGTGATAAAATATTCACTGGGTGATCTGCTCAGCAGCTGACAACAATTCTTAGGCCAAACTCTGTTTATCAACGTGGGAGTACATAGCTGTCTTGGCCAACACCCTCTGCAAGCTGGCTCACCAAACTGCCTTCACTAAGTGCAGTGGTCAGAATTACAAAAGCTGCTACCAGAAAACAGGTTGCTGGGCTCCTGATGAACAGAATCCTGCAAAAGCATTATGCAAATCATTGCATGGGATGAAAGCAACCTCCTCAGGTCAGATCTCAGTGGAAATTCCTGTCTCTGTGGAGTATTAAAATCAGTTCACTTCAATTAGATCGCATGCTTGGTTTGAGGTTTTTGTTTTTGTGCTTTCTGAAACCACATCTGTATTTGCAGAAAGCTAGGAACAAAAACCAGAGGTATTTTTGATAGCAGTACATGGGGTTTATGAACATTGTCTGCGATGATATGAGGCCTGAATGGTAGGGATTGTCTCATCAAACCTATAGGTGTTCAGTACCTCTGGGTAACTGTGTGCAGATTGTCTGTCTCAGTGTTCATTTACTCTCTGCTATTCCCCCTTTTGGGCCCTGGATATCTCTGGCAAATAGATACTTTTACCTTTGCAGTCTCATAGACGTTAATGATTTTATCGTCCTTCCTCTTATTAAACCCCCTCTTCTCTTCCATGGGCTCCAACCACCCTTTTCTCACAATGAGTCTGTGTGGTATAATCCATGTAAGCTAAGAGCTCTTTCTTGTTCTCTGTCTCTAATTAGCTGGCATTTTATAAATGAAAAAGCTTTTGCCTGACTTTTCCAGAAATATCAGTTGGCTTTATTAAAAAAACAGCAAAACTCCCCCTGTGTATGTTTTGTTGAAAACAGAATAAAGTATCAGCTTTTGATACAAATTCTCAGAGACACATTTGATCCTACATTTCAAAGAGCATCTGCATTTCAGCTGCTTTCTTAGGGATGGGTGAGATCCTGCAGCAGAGTGTCCAGGATTTGCTCCTCAGAGTGCTGGGCTGGCAGGGCAGCAGCACAGGCAGCCTGGGTGCCACGGGACTGGTGGGAAGCCTGCCAGCCCTAACCTGTTTTCTGATCCCCCATCTTGTGATTGCAGTCACAAGGCCACCTCTCTGTGGCTGGCTGCTCGGACTAACTCAGTTTCCAGTCAAAATAATTTGTGAACAACTGCTCATTTACTATAGCCTGGTGGGGTTGCTGTGTTTTCTTGGGTTATTGGACACCACTAGGTTTAGGTAGTTTGCCTTTATTTTACTTCTGAAATAGGTGCAAAAGTTCCCAATAAATTGGAAAGAAGAATTATGTTTGGCAACAAGTTTAGCAACCAGTGCTTTAACAACAGTCATGTATTTTATATAGCTGGTACAGTTCAAATAGTACAGTTCCTGCATCTTTCTCCAAATGCAACAGGAAGTCAAATGGGCGCTGATTTATTCATATATAATATGCCAAGAAGCTATTGAATACTGATACAAAGGCATATATGTGAACTAATACTTAGATGCATGTCTGTTCCTTCCTGTACTTGTTGCTTCCATGTATTTTGAATTTTGTATTGGGCTGATGAGTATCTGAGGAATATCGGGCATTGCTGGCTTCTGTGTCTGGAGGCAGACTCACAACACCTTCATCATGAACACTGCCTGCTTCTCTCAGCAGCCTTGATGGTAGCTTGTGGTGTGTCCCCTTTCACACCACTCCAACCACTAAATAGTCTCTGATTCTTAAAAAAAAGAGAAAATATATGTCTTACTTTCTCAGCAGTCTGAGTGCCCTCAAATACCCTGGCAGCTGGCCATGGATGGAAGTTGTGGCCCAGTGTTGGAAGGGCTTCATAGGTGGTGTCCCCTCACCCTGTGGTTAGTGTCAGAGAGCTCTGCAGAAATGGTCTGGACTAATACCACACTGCAGAGGGAAACTTTAAAACTCACCCTGAGCCTTTAAGAAGGATTTTGTGGAGTGGTCTGGTTGCAGGGTTGTGCTACACATAGCAGAAAACATACAAGTACTTAGGTAGGTGAGGTAGGTCGAAGCAGGACTCCAGCAAAGCCTATCCACTGTTCACACTGAATGAAGTTGCTCCTTTCTTAATCGGCATTTGAGGTTTGTATGGGCTGTTTATACAGAGGAGATACGGATCTCTGTGTAAGTACCAGGCACCCAGCAGCCCACAAACTAGGAGCATTGGCATTTGGCATCAACAGCCACCCAAGCAGCAGTTGTTAGTCAGAGCAGTGTCTCAGCACTAGCCCCCTGCACTAAAGGGTGCTTGAGTGCAAACTGAGGAAAAAAACCAAAATGTGGGAAAAATAGCAGCTGAGATTAAGTCCAGGGTCTGCTGTGAAACCTTACCTAAATGAAGGCAAGCTGGGTGCTGTAAGGCTGACAGTAAGTAGGGCACTGAATGAGTGACACGTTGCAGTAGGCAGGTGTATATATCCTGCCAGCAGGAACACAGATCTTAGCCACTTGACTGGGTACACCCACTGCAAAACAAACTTTTGGCATGTCCCTAAGTGGTGGTTTTTAGAGGCCCTGTGGTTACACTGAGCAGTGCTGCATATCTGTTCTTGCTACCTCCTTGCTTTATCCTCTCTCCTGGCCACTTGGGAACAGCAACAATTTACCAGTAATCCTTCTGATATAAAACTAGAATTGTTAGCTTACTTAGACTAGCCTCAAATTACACTTGGTCATAGGTTTCCAATTTAAAAAATGCAATGGAGTTTCTCAATAAATTTGTGACATCAACATGTATTTGTGTTCCTATATAGACACTCTGAGAGAGAATTACTATATATGTATATATGTGCATAAATATATACATATGCGTATGTACACTGTGCACATTGTTTTCACAGAAAAACTGATTTATTAATTTTCATAATCAGAGTGCACAACTGCATCATGCAGTAAAAAGTTTTTGTTATTATCTAAACTGTCTTCTTGTTTTCTGCTTCCTTTTCAGTCTCCAGCATTTAAGTGTTGTTTGTGTTCTGCTGTTGATAGTAGAGCTTTGGGAAGCACATGATGAGGAACGGAATAAACAAGTACACTCTGTACTTGCTGATTCTGGGCAGTTGTCACAGCTTTAAAAAGTGCCAGATAAACACCTGCAGAAGGAGTACTTTGTTACCTGAAACAGCACTGAAATCACATCCTCACCCCTGGGATAGCAATAACTAAGGGTAAATGCTCATCCTGAATAATTTTCTGTCTGCTTTTGTTCAGCATGCCTCTTCTTTATGAATAATAGAACACAGTTGTAAGTTAAAAAATAACTGTTGGATTTTCTTGGCAGGAATATTTTTACCTCCTCTCTATGTCCTGATGTAATTCACAGAGTGTTCTTAATACAGTCTTGTACCATCACAGCTGGGGTTGTGAATTGGGGTGAAAATGAGAAGAGGGTACAGGAGCTGCTTACATTGTCAAGGAGGTCACCTAAAAAAATGTTCACATAATGAGACAGGAGGGTTAAAAAGGTGTCTAATACTCAAAGTGACCTAAAGCCCATTTTCCACATTCTTATCACTTAATGTAATCACACATTTCTTTTAATTGCTAATCTTTGCTCTCACTGGTCAATGACTGCAAGTTTCACAGCAGATTTCTGATCTCCTTAGGCAATGTCAAGTCTGAGGTCTAGCACCAGAGCACCTACAGGATGGATGGTTGTACAAGCCTAGGAGCATCAGAATCACAGAATCGTTAAGATTGGAAGGGACCTCTGGCGATCATCCAGTCCAACCCCCCTTCCAAAGCACAGTCAGACAGAGCAAGTAACACAGGTGATGCCTTAGGTTTTAACTTTCGTATTTTTCAAATCCTGTACTGCCTAGTGTGGAACTCTGAAGTTTCTTGTGGCCTGTTAGCTGCTGTTCTCTTATGCTAGGCAGACATAACAAAGCCTCTCCAGGCCTGCTCTCCAAGGACACTCTGACTGTCCTAGGCCCAAAATAAGTAAACCAAAAGCCTCTAGAGGGCGGGGCAAGCTTGAGGAAATTACATCTTTAACTGAAGCTTTAATTGGAGAATTAACCCTGATATGCAAATGAACCAAACCTATAAAAGTGTGAAGAACTCGTGACCTGTCGTCCATCTTGGGGTCCATTTTGGCAACAGCCTCTGGCTCCCCAGGGGGTACCTTTTAAGGCCCTTCAAATAAATACCTACCTTTATTCCCTTATTCTTGTCTAGTCTCTGTTTTTAGGTGGCCTCTCAAGGCATCACAGGAATCTGTCCAAAGGGGTTTTGAATGTCTCCACAGAGAAAGACTCCAGGCAGCCTGTTCCAGTGCTCTGCCATCATCGGTGTAAAGAAATTCTTCCTCATGCGGAGGTGGAACTTCCTGTGCTTTAGTTTATGGCCATTGCTCCTCATCCTGTTACTGGGTAGCACTGAAAAGAGTCTGGCACCATCCTCTTGGCACCTGCCTTTGAGATACTTATATGCGTTAATGAGATCCCCTCTCAGTTTTCTCTTCCCCAGACTAAACAGGCCCAGTTCCTGTAGCATTTCCTCATAAGAGATGCCCCAGACCCCAAATCATCTTTGTGACCCTCTGCTGGACCCTCTCCAGGAGCTCCTTGTCTCTCTTTTGCTGAGGAGCCCAGAACTGGACACAATACTCAAGATGTGGCTTGGAGGGCCAAAATAGAGGCACAGCAGGGTCAAATAGAGGCACAACTCCCTCAACTTTCTGGCCACACTCCTCTTCCCAATGCACCCCAGAATGACATTGGCCCTCCTGGCCACAAGGGCACTGCCAGCTCATGGACAGCTTGTGATCCACCAAGAGTCCCAGGTCCTTCTCCACAGAGCCACTCTGTAGGAGCAACCCCCGGCCTGTGCTGGCACTTGGGGCTGTTCCTCCCCAGGTGCAGGACCTGGCACCTGCCCCTGTTGAACTCATTAAGTTTCTCTCTGCCCAACTCTCCAGCCTATCAGGGTCCCACAGAATGGCAGCAGAACCTTTAGGTGGATCAGCCACTCCCCCAGTTTAGTGCCACCAGCACACTTGCTGAGGGTGCATCCTATCCCTTCCTCCAGGTCATTGATAAACAAGCTGAACAACACTGGTCCCAGTACTGATCCCTGGAGAACTGGCTGCAGGCCTCCAGCCAGATTCTGCTCTGCTGATCACGACCCTCTGAGCTCTGCCCTTCAGCCAGTTCCTGATCCACCTCGCTGTCCATTCCTCTAACCCCCATTTCCTGAGCTTACCTGCAAGTTAATGTTGTTGTGGCAGACAGTGTCAAAAGCCTTGCTGAAGTCAAGGCAGACAACATCCACTGCTCTCCCCTCACTGATCCATCCTGCCATGCCACCACAGAAGTGCATCGGATCGGTCAAGCATGAGTTTCCCCTGGTGAATCCATGCTGACTGCTCCCAGTGACCCTATTGTCTTCTACATGCCCGGGCAGAACGGGCTGTTCCTTTTCAGGTGTGGAGGTGAGGCTGACTGGACATATTTTCCTGGCTCCTCCTTGTCCTTCTTGAAGATGGCAGTAACACCAGCTTTCCCTCAGTCATTGGGCACCTCTCCTGTTCTCCTTGATTTTGCACAGATAATGGAGGTTGGCTTAGCAACATCTGCCAGCAACATCTCCCCTGGCACCCATGGGTGCATCCCATCAGGGCCCACAGATTTATGGGTGTTAACTCTGTCTAGCTGATCTCTAGCCCAACCCTCTACGACCAGGGGAAGCCTGCATTTCTCCAGCCTTCCTCTCTTGCCTCCAAGGTCTGGGACTTCTCAGGGCTGGCCTCACCAGTAAAGACTGAGACAAAAGAAAGCATTCAGTAATTCTGCCTTCTCTGTGTCTTCCATCTCCAGGACACCCATCTGATTCAGCACTGGCCCCACATTTTCCCTAATCTTCCTTTTGCTCCTGATGTACTTGTAGAAGCCCTTTCAGTTGCCTTTGGTATCCCTTGCCAGATTAAATTCCAAGTGGGCCTTGGTCTTCCTCGTCTCATTCCTGCATACTCTGATGATGTTCCTATAGTCCTCCCACAGGGTCTGGCACTTTTTCCACATCCCAGAAATTTCTTTCTAGAAAATCCCTGCTCATCCATGAAGATCTCCTGTCCCCTTTGCCCGATTTCCTGCTCGCAGTGCTACACTGGTCTTGAGCTTGGAGGAAGTGATGTTTGGATATTGACCGGCTCTCTTGGACCTCCTTATCTTGTGGAGCCCTATCCCATAGGATTCTTCTAAGTAGGTCTTTGAAGGGGTTGAAGGTAGCTCTCAGGATGTTCACACAGGATCCTGACTCCGTAAGACAAAGGGCTAATGTGTATGCCTCAAACAGCAATAACCAGATAGTTGTGGAGCAAACCAAGGATTGTTGATAATAACAACCAATGATTGTTGGTAACGCACACTGTGAGAAAGAATAAGGTGTGGCTAGTGAAGGTGGCCATACAGAAGTAGGGCAGCACTTTTCCAGGACAAACATCCTTGTTGTACCTTGTGGAGATAAGGACAACACAGCGTAAACACAGGAATGAGACTGAGAAGGGGGCGTGGATTGTAGGGAGGCATGAAAACCACCCAGATTCCTGAAGCCCTCTGACCCATTTCCAGAAAGGTCTGAAAGAACAGACTTTGTATAATTTGTATAGAAAATGAAAAAGTTATCTCCATGGCAGGGAAAAAAGTATCCTCACAAACCCCAGGCACATGTGCACCCCCAGGTCCCTGGACTCCCCATCAGCTAGATCCATGCTGGAGCCAGAACTCTCTTTCTCTGTGTCTCTGTTGCCTTCCCCCTCCTCTTTAATTCACCTCTCTCTCTTTCTTTCTCTCTCTTTCTCCCCCTCCCCCTCCCCCTCTCTCCCCTTTTACCCTACCCCTTTATCCAAACCCCACTGCCTTGTGCTTATTCTAGGAGATCGGGGACTATTTTGTACCAATTCTCATGCCAAGTGTGGAATTTACTAATGAAACTTTGTAAGCTTCTGCTGACTGTCTAACTTTAGTTGCTCCCTTTGATGACAAGCCTCTAAAACTTGAGTGTTCCTTTCCGCTTGAGGATAGGACACCACAGTGACTAGGAATGGCAATATAACGTGTAGAAGAGCAAGCATCAATCTGAAATAAGAACCTTTCAAAGTAAGAGAAAATGGAGGTATAACAATGCCTTTGTACCCTCTTCTGTTGCAGAGGACAATGGATCAGCAGAACAGGCACGATTTGGTGTCACATCCATAGCAATGGTTTATTGTAAGTTGTGCTGTTGAAAGTTGTGTGTAAATAACAGATGATATTTCCTGTTCTTAGGAGAAATGAAATACCCTGGCAACGCTGCAGCCTTTTCATCTCTATTAATTACCCAAAACATATATAATTCACAGTTTAAAAATACTGTTTCAGACAGCATGAGACTTCTGCTCTCAAGGGCTGTCAAGATAAAAAGCATCTGCAAGAAAGCCTCTGACAGAAAATCCAGATAATGGCATTGCAAATACTGATGTGGAAATCCTGTCGCAAACAATGCCACCCTTGTGATGTCAGATATAAAGCTTCAGATCAAATGGGGATACTGACATAATTTACTTCCTTTTGTTAATATTATATAAAGTAAGTAGTTTCTGTTTGGAAATCATGGCTCTGTCTCTGCACTTGCCGTGCATAAATCACAATTGAAGGATTTTTACACTTGCCTGCAAGGAGAAATGAAATCTCATTATTTTTCTTGTTCCTGTAAAGTGGGACTTTCACTGAGAAATTGGTGGTAATTGCTAGAATCCACCATTTTGAAAGGTAAAGCTTTTCCTGGAGACTGAAAATGGACAAGCAAGGTCTGATGTGGAAAGCCTTTAGCTGCTCTTCTGGTGCTTCTGTACACAAGCAAGGTATTCTTGCACATCGTCTGGAGAGCCAAGTATAAGAGGAACTCTCTGGTGAATAGTCTCAGGTTTCACATCCAACACTGCTTCAGTCCCTGTAGTTGCCATCCCACCTGCCTGCTCGATGATGAAAGCCATAGGGTTGCATTCATAGAGAAGTCGGAGCTAGAAAGAATGAGGAAACACATGATTGCCTTTGGGGGAAATTATATCAAAGGACTTGCCAAAAGCTAGCTTTCCTTTTTTGATTTTGGAAAATTTTGTACCAAACTTCAATTGACCCAAGAAGCAATGTCTCTCAGTGAGCCCCTCCTTCCCTCTCTTCTTCTCACCTTCCCTAAAGCCTTCTGTTCAGAGGAGCAGTGCACTGACCATACATCCAGACATCACCACTATTATTTCCAAGCTGATATGCAGTACCAGTGAAGCTGTATTTTGTCAAAAATGTCAAAGTGGGTGTCCCACAGACATCAGCAAAACAGTTAAGCCAGCTAAGCTAACAGTACTGGGAAAGAAAAGCCAAAATATCTTCTCATACGGAGCTTTTATGTATTAACTCAGAGCTTGGCATAATCATGTTAAGTTTAGTCAGGATATTTTGGAGTTTGAAACTTGATGCTCCCAGTTTCAAATTTCAGGATTTTATTGCTTCTCTTCAGAAATGTAGATAGATATTAGTGGCCTGAACTTATCCAGACAGTTGCTTCAGAAGGAGCTGCAGTTATCTATTAAAAGCAAATTTTCCCTTTTAGTTTGGACCCTGATATCTGTTTACATTTTTTAAAAATGTTACCTCTTGGTGTGAGTGTGTTCTGCTGGAATGCAAACTTATTTAGGACATATAGCAAAAGTCTCTGTGTTTAAATGAACACCGATGATAGCTGGTCAGTTCTGAACAGACATTATTTCTGTGGGTTTATCTCTGAAGTGCTCACGTACAACAATATTAGCACATATTTTGTTTAACGGACTCTTCACATGTGCAAAAGAGGGAATGCTTTCTGGGGAGAAGGAAGTGTGACAGAATGCGACTGTATATAGAGACAGAGAAACAGATTGAACACAGTACTTCACTACCCATCGTGCCTTTAGCACACTGTAATAAAACCATGATATACCACAAACTTAAATAGCACCATATTACCTTCTTTCTTATCTTTAAAGCCCACTGAAGTGCTACTTCTGGTACAAGGACTCCATCTCACAGGCAACATAGGACCAATACCTTTCACTCTTCTTCCTGTTGGTTGGCCCAAATCTGGAAGATCATGAGCCAGCAAACAGCAGTGGTATCACCATGGAACCACCTTTCAAGTTTCTTGTTGCTAAGCTGTGACTATGCAACTTGAGGAATGCAGTTTTTCTTCAGGTAGCAGTGCAATTGCACTCAGGGATCTTCAGATGGGCTCTGTCTTCAGATAGGTTTAACATTTTTCACCTAATAGAGAACTATAAGTCTTAAGTTTATTAAAAAAATTATTCAAAATATATAATTTGAAAAGAGGATTTGTTTGTTGTAATGTTTATTGAGCATTTAGTTTTACTTCTTAAAGAAGGAGCTGCATGTGTTAGGGCCTACATGCATGTCATTTGCATTTGCTCCAAAGACTTTTGATAATTCCAGTGACATTTGATTCCTTTCAGCTCTCTAACCAAGTGCATAGACTGTCTTTCAGGGGACAGATATCAATCAGGACACTTGCCACAAGAGCATTATTTCTCCAACAAGAAAAGATATATATGAAAACAACTATATACACCTGCACTCTGAGAAGGAAAGAAAACTTTTATTTGTAATGATAGCATGTTTTGCTTCTTCCATTACTCTCTTTACTATGGCTGTGCAAGCCAGAGCAATCCAATAATAAATGTGGGCGACCTCCTGTGGAAACCTTTATTTCTATGAAGTTATGTACTTTGTTCCTTTGTTCTTTTGTCCTGTTTCTCATTCTCTCTTTTCAACAATGGTTTAATACAGATTTCAAAGCAAAAAGTTTAATTTGAAGAGGCCAGTCAGCACACCCACTTTTTTCACACACAGCAAATTCCTTTTTGGTCTCTTTCTCTCATGTACAAACAGATGCACATCATTTAGTGAAGGGTTTTTGGTTTTTTTTCCCTAGGATGCTGATTCAAGAATTTTAAGTAACTTTTGCTTGGACAAACATGCAGATATTTTTTGTTGTATATGTTGAAGGGAATTCTTTTCCTGTTTTTGCTTTGAAGACCATTTGGATCTGCTGGTATTTTGGTAAATACAGGCTCACCATGATGGAACCAGTAGTCCTCTTTCCCTAGAGACTGTAGACATCAGGATATTCTGACACCAGTGTGGGAGATAGGGATTTCTCCACATACCAGGCATGGATGCAAAAGCATTTAAGTAGAAGGTTTTAAGTATGGTGTAGATCAGGAAAGGATGTGGTGTTGCAGTCAGAACACCATGTCCAATCTATTATGTACTGAGCCAATAATTATATACTTGAGCCAATAATTATATACTTGAGCCAGTAATTTCCTAAGGATGACCTGTAGTTTACTGTTGGTCCACAGATCAGCTGTGTGACTAGGTCTCTTAAAAGACATTTGTTTAGAAAGCTGATGATAAGGGTATCTGATGCTACAGGAGAGAAGGTGAGGTTGACAATGGTCAGTTTCAAAGACTGACTGCTTTGCACTGCACTGCACTGCATTGTCATGGTGCATTTTGTACAGATGTCCAAATGGGAACTCATATTTTCCCAAAATACTGATCTCAGCATGCATGAAGCCCACCTTCCACTCTAATCACCTTTTCTGACCAGGTGGCAGAAGCCCAAGTTTGCAGAGCTGGTCATATAAGCTCATTGCCCTTTGGAAACATAACGTAGGAAAACTTGTTTTTCTAGCATTGGACGAAACCCTTTCTGGGGCTCAGCGTATCCCATCAGCTGGTGGGATAACTCTAGTTGTCAGTTTAAAGTGCAGAGGTCCTCCCTGGGTCCATGTTGTATCCACCAGCTATGCACAGGTGTCTCAATGGGTTTCTATGGTACTGAAATATTATCTTTAGAAAAATTAATTAAGTCCTTTGTTGTGGTGAAAACCATTTGAGTAGTTCATAATATAAAAGCACACAGGAAGATTTCTGGCCTAAATTAGCAATTGCCCAAATTTCTTTCCTAAATTTGATTGCACTATCATTTTCATTAATAATTTTTTCCACAGTAGAAACTTATTATTTCTTTATTTATCTAAACTACTGCTCTGGTAATACTAGAGGTGTTAGGTTGGCTAAGTTCACCAGAAAAGAATTCAATGATATACCTTTCCTTTAGGACTCTTCTGATTAGCAGGATACATGAAAATCCCACCATACATCAATGTACGGTGAACATCAGCTACCATGGACCCCACATACCTGGCACCGTATGGGGAACTGCCATCCTGAAAAACATAGAGTAAAGCATTATATTTAGCAGGCTAGACAGATAGTAGCATGGAAAAATGTAATTTTGGTATGAAACAGGAATCAAAGCTGCTTTAATCAATGGCTGCTTATGGATACTGCAAATACCGAAATCAGTCCTAAGCTTAGTCTTTTGTAAGATGTGATCGTCTACAGGCTTCAAAAATAAGTGTTTTAAAGAGCTTCATTCACAGTATGCAAACCAGAGTGCCTGTCATTTGAGTGAACAATTTGGAATCAAACCCCAGCCTGTGAAAAACCAAGGGACTGAAAACTTCTTCACCTTATCAGAACAAGGAAGTAATTTGATTTTTGATCTTTCACTGGTTCCTAAGCCTGAGCATGAGGAGGGATGTCACCCCACTACATGTCCAGATGGTTCCAAGAGGACTCCAACTTTTACGTCTTAGCTTATTTGTCAAGTGGTGAAATTGGTCATAGCATTCATTCTGCCCCTTAATTTGGGAGATAGTGATTTATTCATGAATGTAATTCTCCTTGCTCTCAGCTTAGAAATTGATGTCGTTGAAGGAGAGGTCATTTTAGCAAGAGCAATCAAGGAAGTATTCATGTCAGTCTCAGGTCTACTGGCCATAAAAAATGGTTAGGTAGAAAATATAGAAGACAAGCAAGGTGTCTTGAACAAACAGAAGTACATATAGTAGACAAAATAAGCTTTGCTCAAGAAATTGAATGACATGTCCCCATACTTTTATGAAGGGGAGATACAAAATACAGATGTAAACTGAAGGAAAGCTTTTTAAGAGAAGAATTCTGCTGGTCTTTTCATATCTCTCATTCTGCCTTCAATAAAGCTGGGGAGGAAGTTTCATCTTCCCAGAACACTACTAGAGACTGAACTTTGTGCACATTTAATACACATATATGTTTTTGTATTACAATGATAAAAGTCTGAAAAGTTCTCGGCATGTTTTTTTCCATGTGGATCAGTTTTCTAATGAAAGATCTTAGCACTTTCTGCAAAGCTCATTTCTGTACATCCAGAAAAATACATAGAGAACTTGTTCAGCAATGCCAGCTCCAGGACCTTCAGATACCACAAGTTAGTCACCTTTCCCAGTAAAATCATAAGGTTGGCTGGGGGAAAAATTGGAAAGAAAATAAAGAAAAACATAATTCTATTTTGACATCACTTTTTCAAATTGTTCAATGCAACTGTGAAGTTTTGATAAGTACTCTCTTTTAAAATGGGAAAAGATTCTCACGAAATTACACATTATAAAGGAACAGAACATTAGGAAGTTAATTCCTATGTTGCTAAAGATAAGACTTGGATATTTGATATAGCTGATAATAAAATTGATAAGAGCCCTATTCCAGGCTATGTAATAACCCTTGTTCAACTGTACACATTCATTTTCATGATTCTTGTTGTACGCGTTAGGAGAACTATCAAAAATTCAGAAGAAAACAATGCAAACTATGAAAGACGTGATGGATAAGACACAGCCTAGAGCGTTTACATTTAGTTTTGTTTAAATCTGGTCCTACTGATTGTAAGCACAAGTGAACAAAGCTTTTAAGTATTTGCTCCCTTGTTTTTTTGGCTTATGCTCAAATAATTGCATGTTTAGGCTTCAAATGATAGCTTCTCCATCTCACAGTTGTTTGTACTTGTGACTTTGCAAAGTGAAAATCTGACATCAGAAAAAACCAAACACTGTAAGAGGTATTAAAAAGAGACAAAGGCAAGTTTTCAGTTAACCTTTGGGAAAGATGTAATTATAGTCTCAAATTACCTTTAAAAATACAAGCAAAGGAAGAACTTTCTTTTGTGGTTTCAAAAGGTAATGAACTGAGTCTTAAGAAAAGTTTGTTGAACACTAAGAAAAGTCATAACATATCAACAAGCAGCCCCTGAACCAGACTGCTAAGAATTGCTTCAATGACATTATCAAATAAGACATCTTCAAACCACAGGTATAAAATATACTGACCACAAGCTGCACAGCTGAGCCACCTGTGTGCATATCATCTGACAGGTTTGGAATGCGCTAGGTTTCCTATTCACATGCAGATTATTGACATAATTTGCGTGTCCATGGACAGTGTTATGTGAAGGATGCTTTGTGGATTCCCTTCCAACTCAGGATATCCTCAGCTGATGAGATGCCACTGACAATTTTAGTTGCTTCTTACCCAGATAGATATTCACCTGCTATGGACACAGTGCTGAGAATCTATTGAGAAAAATACAGAAGATAAATTCCTCCATTTTGATAAGGTTGTCACTTGAACCACATACTGAAATAAAATTTTTACTTCCTTTAGCATACAGCTGTCTGCATGGGAAGAAAAAATATTCCTTTTAGTTAGTGAAATGTTATTTCTTGTTTCTCCAGTTTTGTTGCTCATGCATTTTTTTACAGATGAGGAAGTTAATAGGTATTTTATGCATGTTGGCGTATTGCCCAGGCTTTCTTCTCAAACAGCATGACAGAGCATGAATGCTAGACAGGTACAGCCCAAGTTCTCAGTAATGCCATGCTCTGTGTTTGTTCAATAAGTACTTCTGATTGTTCAGTTGATGCCAAAGAAAGAGTTGGGGAACCTTCATGTTCCCTTGGTCAGCGTCCATGGTGTTTGAGTAGACAGGTGGCTACTCTTCATTTTACCCCTTCTGCTGCTTTTTTTTTGCTTGATGCAAATGAACAAAAATTATTCATAACAGACAAGTCCTGTGATTTTTTTCTTCACGTTCTGATAGAAGTCAATTTTTCATTTCTTTATTCTACTGATTTCTGGCAGCCCTGTTCTTCCACAGCAGAACAAGACCAGGTTTTTCTTACATAAATATGATGACTAGGAGAGGCGGGGGGCAAGAAATCTTTTCTGAAGACTACAACAGCAACACTTTGCATCCCTTACTCCACATAGAGATGCGGTCACAAAAGTGTAGTGATTTTACTAGCTTTTTTGTGTCACTCAGACACAGCTTGGCTAGTTGACAGAAGAATGCTTCCTAGTGAAATGTGCTGTTGATGGCAAGTTTTTAATGATATTGCTGAGACAAATCCTTAGCCAGGGAGTCTCAAGTGCATAGGTCCCATCATCAGCAAACTGTGATGAGACTCAGCTTCTCTTGTGCCTGACTGTAGGAAGCAAAGATAAAAATAGGTGTCATAGCAAAGTGTGATAATGTCCAAAGGCTGTTTCCAAATTCTTCCATGGGTGAACCAGTGCCAGAGAGAAGCTAGGGCCTTGCACCATTATGGGAGGAGTTATAGTAAAATCTGTGCAGAGACAGTTTCTGGCCCAGCAGTGCCCATTAAGCATTGCAGACTGGAGTAAACACATTGCATTACAGGCAAATTTGCAAACAGAAATTTGGTCTTCAGACTGGTTAAGCAGCAGCATGATTTTGTCATGCTTAATAAAAAGTTAGCTTTACTCTCATACCAGAAGAGATGTGGTTAGACATACATTACTCACTTCATGATAATACTAGGAGGCTTAGGTCTGACCTGCACGACACCAGAATTTTTCTAGTGCTTTTTATTCAGAATTGATGCCTTAGGTAAATGGTGATCCACAAGAAACTTTGAGGGTCAATGCGGCTTTGTAGTCCAAACTGTCTGATCTGAGACACTGATGTTAGACAGTAAAGGGAAATCTCTCTTCTACTCATAAATAGTTGATTTTTAGTGTTTCGTTGACGATGACAATGATACAGAACATAGGATGTGTTGTGGACAATATTCTACTTCTGTTTGCCTGTTTTATTTTTAACTTTTCAGTTTTTTGTGGCAATGTCAGAGAGTCATCTGAACAGCATGTTGACCAAGAATCACAGAAATGAGTTGATAACAGGTAAGATCAAAGGAAGAAAAATGCAAAAAAGTGACAAATAGCTAAAATTGATGCCTAGTCTCTTGGCTTCTAGCGTCCAGAAGAATATAGGGTGGATGATCTGCCTGAATAAGAAGGTGTTCCCTGATGCCCACATGTCAGTTCCTCCTCAAGTCACAGGCAGGGGATATCCAGCAGACATCCTCAATATCCTTCTGCATGCTGGAGAGAAGGGGACAGAGACCAAAGCTGTGAAAACTCCACCTGGCTCCTGTAGGGAAAGTAGGAACATCATCCATGTGGCTGTAGCTGGTTAGGTTTACAGATGAGGCCAGAAAGCATGTTTCATGCTACATGGGAATGGTAGCACCTTTTCTGTCTAGTCCTCCCCACAATGCAAATAAAATGTCCTTTCCAAATCAAGGAACTGAGTTATGCTGTTTCCGAAACTCAGATTCATAACAAGCTTCAGATGGGCAGGGCACTGCCTTGTGCTTCGTGGCCATAACATTTATGCCTCAGCCCCTCTCATGCAGACAATTGTACATCTCAGAGCAGCAAAAAATGTGCTTGTTCAGTACAACTGAGGAGATTTCCCCTGCCCCAAATAACCCATGTACTTCTGTGCTGCAACAAAAACATCTGCCAACTTCTGTTGCATTAGACCAACAATTTCAATAGGTTTTCATCAAATGCACAGATTTGAGATAAAATAGTGTTTGCAAATGAGTTTTTTCTGGTATGTCCTAAATTAAAGATTTAGTAAGTCACATGATACAGCTGTCCTCACTGATCCTGTGGTGAAATACTTCTGCCTGGTCTTTCCACTGAGTTTGAAATCTCCTCAGTCTTTTCCTAGTTGCATGGGGCTGATGCATTTAAGAGTTTTACTTTAAGTAACACTGGTGCTTTGCAAAAGCACAAATTATTAAGTCCAGTCTTAGCGCATTATACTGAATACATAGCCTATTATAACATGAGCAGAATGAGAAGCACAGATGTCCTTCCCTTGGATTAGGTTTCAGGAAGTATGAAAGTTGTGTCCTGGGCTTCTGCTTGTCTCACAGCTGAAATAAATGCAGACTTCGAAGTCTTAAAATAACCTCAAACATTCAAAGTTAATATATTAAGAATGCTGTGATGTGACACTCTTCGTAGTTACAATCTGGGTAACATGAAAAAGGGGGTTTGATATTCAGTCAGTAGTCTTGCAGCTATAGCCGATGGAGTAAATCCAGATTGTTTAGCTCAGAAGGAGGAGCTTATCATGGGACTATAGTTTAAATGCTTACTCATTATATTTCCCTTGTACAGCACCCTGAGGTTTTTACCAAATCCATTATTTAACACAAACCATATTACAAACATATGACAACATAGGACAACTAATAGCTTAAAAGTAATCTGACTTTTTTTTCATAGGAAGAGTTTTTAAACCAGTTTCCTGACCAAATTAAGTCCTGGGTTGATCCACATCACAATATTTCATTATGAATTACTCTTCATATAGCTTCCAGCTTTCCACATTGAGAGCTTGTGTTCTGTCCTCCTAGCATTGATAAGAGGCCGTACAAAATTGTATTTCTCCAAGGAAGTTCATCAGACATGGGATGTCCCTCTTTTAACAACCAAATATAGTGAAATTGTGCCTCACATCATGTGTTTGGGTTTTCTCCCCAGCCTATAGGTTGGTTCATGCTCCATATGATGCAAGTAGACCATGTAAGAATGATACTACATTTTTCAGATGCAAGGAGATACAGAAAGGAGAAGGTGATGCTACCCAGATTCCAGCAAGCACCTTCTGAGCAGCACATGGAATCTAGCTCTAAATGCCCAGCTGCACGTATGACTGAACTGCATATTCAGATAAAGCTAAAAAATGAGGGTATCCCCAAATTTGGTGTGCACAGTTCCAGAGCTTTTTTGAAAGATCTGGCTCTTCAGCACATTTCCCTTCACACAAACAAAATATGATTTTATTTACTGAAGTCTAAGTCATAAAAGATGTCAGGATGCCAAATAAAGAGCTCCATTAGATGCATATCCAAAATGGACCTGGTGGTATAAAAGGGTTACATGGGTCTGAACTCAGAAAGACCTTCAAATCCTTTTCCATCAGCCAGGACTGCATGGAATGCAGTGCTAGCCAGTGCATGGTACATTGGGTACAGTGCTAATATTTTCTTACCTCAGGGAATTTCTTCTTTTGCAAATATTCTGTCATTGCAGGATCAAAATACTTCGCATAACCTTCATTGAGACTGTATACTTTCCCCTTCTTCTTGATTTTAACATCTCTGTCCACCAAAATAAATTCACCAAGACCCTGCAGGACAGGATAAATGAGATATTAGCAAGCAGCAGAAAATTTTGTTGACTTTCCGTAACAGTTGTCACACCAGAGATGGCAGAAATGCTAGCACAGCTTGATCCTTTCAGCACCAGTCTGGTGTATAGCCTCACGTTATTTCAAAAGAGACAAAAGCAGAGAATTTGCATTAAATTAATGAAAACTTGTCACATTGGTACTATAAACAAAACTGAATTGGTATAGAGTATCAAAAGAACATGAATCAGCCCTGATACCAGATGGATAATGAAACTCTGTCCACAAATCATAAGATTCCAATTAAGAAATGACGCTGTCTTCTAATTTTTGAACCCTTCTTGCCTGGCTTGTCTAAATATCTTCAAGTGAATGTGGTCAGCTACCCTCATGTGTTGCTGTCTGCAGCTTGATTTCAATTTCCACCTTCTCTTTCTCTGTCTCAACCAAAGCAGTTCATCCCCCAGTTCTTCCCACTAGGAATGAGACTATTTACAAAGGTTACAAGAAGTTTTGGTAATAATTCACCCTTTTATCAAAAAACAAAACAAAACAACATAAGAAACAAAACTCCTATATAATTGCCCACATCTAATTCTGGTTTTACAAATGAATGATCTTCCTACATTCCCACAGTAACACTCATTGTGTTCCTGGGCACAGAAGAGTGGCACATGTTCAGTTGTACAGGCATTATCGTGCTTTTGCAAATTTTTGGGTATGCACATTAGGTGACAGCCATACAACTGTACTGCGCTCAGGAAATGAAATATCACCGGGCATGAGCTATCAAAAAAATGGTCCTTGCCTCAGGCTAAACAGTGAACATGCTGATGTTCTTCTTCAGACAGAAAAATCAAGAATAAAATAAACACAGGTTCCTTTAAGTGAAGACAAAGACACTGTCCAGATTAAATTTTCTGAAGTGTTGGTTTGAATGAAGAGGGTTTCAAACCCAAAGAATTTAACTTAATTTCTCTTCTATTGTGTAGAAGAAAACCAAGAAGGTATTGCAATCAACATGCTTATGTATTATTAAATACTTGTAAAGAGAAGTTGGGCTGCTCCAGGACATGGAAAAAAGAACTGCGTAAAGTGGACAGATTACAGAGACAAGGATTAACAAAAACAAGTAAAACCAAGCACAGGAAGCTCTAAAAGATAGTGTCAATGTGATTAACACCACGACTGTACCGGATCGAGCATGAAGCAGTCCACTCCTTGGCCTGTGGAGAGGGCAACCAGCGTAGCACTCCCATACAAGGCATAGCCTGCAGCAACAATATTGCGTCCGGGCTGTAAAGCATCTTTTTCAGAGGGCTCATCGTCTGTTTCCTGTGAGGAAATATTACCATTGGACCAAAGGTTAAATTCTGATAATGAACAATAAAAACAACATTTCAATAACAATGTGTGACAGATTTCCTTTTTCTGTCTATGCAGGCCTTTGTAACAACCAAAACAGAGATTGTTCCCACTCATTAAGGGCAAGTTTGGTACTGGTACATGTACATGCTGGGACAGGACGTTGAGAGTTTGTTATTTCATACAAGTCACGCAATCAATGTGCTACCTGACACAAAGCTGATCCCTTAGCATTACAGCCCAGACTATTAATTAAGAATCATCAGAAATCTGAGACAGAGCAGAGGTACTAATTTTCTGTAAATGTAACATAACCTGTCACACTGACACCCCTCAGAGGGAATAACTGAGAGATAAATGCTGTAACTGACATTACAGACAAAATGCTTCCATAGTACAGAATAAAAGGGTATAAGGCACATTATGATGGAACTGAGTTTGTGCCTTGGTCTCTGCTGAGTGAAGAGACGCGTAACTGAAGGAATATAAATGTTCATGTATTATATACACATGTTCATCATATTATATACAAAATAACATGCATTTGATGATGTAAAGTGTGCACGTGTGCAGGTATGCATATATAACTCTACACAGAACATTCAGAGGCATTTTACTTCATGCTTTAAATCAATTGCTGACACTCATATTTTGATTTGGCACTTTGATTATCATGGAACAACAGTAGCCCAAGCAGCCATGGTGCAAATATTTCCAGCCAGCCCACGGCTTACAAGAGTTTGTCTGGTGGGCTAAAGAAGGATGACAGCCAACCATACTTGGAAAGGCTGGTTCCAGCCTTCACCTCCTGCAACTACAAAATGGGGAGGGTTTTCTTGATATCAATGTTTATTTAAAAGTTCACCAGTTGTGGTGGGTCTTGTGTGGATGTTTTGATGGTAGCCCATGAGGAATTGAAATGAGAAACCCCCTCTTTCTTCAGTCTATGGCTTAGTATTTTATTGTTCCAAACTCAGTTTCTCAGTGACTGCAAGGGCTTATTTAGATTGAGTAGCAGCTAAATAGAAAGAGCAGGTCTAGCCCTGAACATTTGGTTAAAAAAATGTAAAGATGCATGAAGACTCTCTTGTGTAGAAAATAAAATATTTGCCCATCAGGGTCCTAGCAAGGTGATCCCATTCATCGTTGTATGCCAACACCCTGAGGAAAACTGAGATGTGGGACACCAAAATGACACCTTTCTTGGTACATGAAGACAGTAATTTCACATCAAAATGTTTTTATTTGCAGCTGAAAGACTTTGTTACTTTTGCTACTTCACTTACAGTTTTAAAGTGTATTTTGCTCAAAATATTATTATTGTTATTTTGCCAAGTTCTTCTGTGGAAATAAAAAATCCAGTTGACAGCCAGCTCTTTATGGGAGCTGAAATATAGCATGTACAAATATATGTGGTAGTCAGTCCCTTGAAATTATGTCAAGCTGCTTATTCTGAGAGGTTATAATGCAGATAATGAAGGAAGACTAGTTTAAGCTTTTGTTTGCATATTTCAGAGCTTTGAATATTGACTAATAGTAGCCAATACTTGGCAAAATAATCCTTACAATACCAACTGTTATGGCCTACATAGCATCATCGCTTTCAAAATTACATCCCTATGGCACATGCATCTCACCACCAAAAGCAATGGTTATCTATAGCAGACTAATTATTTGCAACATCAAATGCAGAATTAAGCATGTATTTACACAGTTTCAAACATATTATAGTTGTCATAGCTTTTTGTATGCTCTTCTCATCAAAGAAAACAATTTTGTATAAATAGAGCAAAGTGGTTTGTTTTCTAGAATACAGTGTGTACACAATATATGTAACTTCTGGTTATATACAATACTGGTTTTAAATATATTTTTTTCTGAGATGAGCTTTTCAGTCCTATTAAATGCACTTTCTATGTTAATATGGCTGAGAAACTAGATATATGTTGACTATTCTGAAAAAAAAAGAGGAACTCCTCCCTCAAGATATAGGCAGTTGGGCCTAATTCACTTGTTTTTTCATCCTTGTTCACAACTGTGTTTCCAAGAGCTAGCTTCCAAAAAGAAGGAGAAAAGCTCAGTTTGAAACAAACATTTTGCAGACCTAGTTAGAATGTGAAAAAGCTACAGATCAGCTGATACTTCAATGTTAGTACTGCAAGAGTTTTGTCCTGCCAAGTACCATGTATTATTAAACAAACCAGGGAATTAAGCTGGCCAGTACACTCTGACAATTGCTATTTTCTCTTCTTTCTGGTGCTCAGATGGATCTTCTGTCCATTATATTTTGAATATGATGGTGGTAGTGAAATACCTTCATGCAATACAATAAAATATGCAGATGGACTGCAAATAATGAGTTATAGTGACTCTGCCACTGTAATTCATTATTGGTGTGAAGCAGATGAAACAAAGGTTGCAGAGTTTGGCTACAGGGGTACCCTCAGGTGATATCTGAGTTTGAACTTTTTGTGTGTGTGATTTGCCTGCCATCCATCATGAGGGAATTGTCATTACCACTGCAAGCAGCACTAAAATGACTTGATTTCCAGGCCTCCATTTGTATCGTGTTTCATGAGTATCCTTTGTGTTTATACTGAATTCTTACACCTTCTCTGTGAAGGACCATGTGCAGGGGAGGGCATTGTCTTCGTGACAAGGAAGGGTAGCAAATAAAACACATCAGAGGCATTGGGCAAAGTTACAAATTAAAACCAGAGTGAAACAAAGCAAGATAGTTTCATAGCATATTTGTGCAATATGAATTAAGAGATGTAGGTTCAGCTGAGTGGAATGAAAACCCAGGAAGAACCCAAGCAAAAAATAGTTATTGTCACCACATCCTGATGCTTTGGCAACTGACAGCCCCTCAGCAGCAGCTGTCGAGGTCCGATCCTCTGCTGAGTCTGCCAGGCTCCTCCCTCAGCCCCACTTTTCTGGTGTTTCTGATTTTCAACAGCACCACCCTTGTTTCAGAAATCAGAGGCCAGGTGGAAAATTAAATAAACCTGAGATAGTATTCATTTCCTCATGGCTTTCAGTAAGAAACTGATACAGTGCTTTTCCAACATGAGGAAATGGTCCCTCCCACCATGGTGGAGGCTTTGGATTGGGAGCCCTCAGACAACTGTTTTCAGGACTGAAATATAATGTCCAAGTCTGGCCTTTCTATAAGGGCGCTTATTATCTGTTACGTTTTTTTTTCTAAAATAAGCCAAATGTTTCTACTCTGAAGAGTGTGCCTTTGGAAATGAAGCTAAGGTGAGACCTGGTGAGAAAATCAGTCATGCACTCATCTCAGAATTGGTCGGTGCTACGGTTCATCCTTTGGAATCACAATTGGTCTACCTTTTCAAAAGTGTTGTTAATGAACTTTAAATTGACTGAAATTATGTTTTCTTTCTTAATTGATACTTATCCACTGGAATAAATATCTCACTTTCATTCTTTCACACTGCCCTTTAGTAACAATCAATAAAGCACTTATTCAATAATTTCAAAGGATTTGAAATTAGTAGCATTTAAATGTAATAGTGTTGCTATGATATTGTGCTATCTGAGAGGAAGGTACATTAATTAACTTGTACTTTGTAATTAGCATTTTAATGGAAAGTGCTATTTAAGTGAAAGCCTGTAAATTCAACATTGTTTCTAATGTTCCAGAGAAAAATGAAAATTTTCTTGTAAAGTTGATCTTTTAATTGACAAATGCTGCTTCATTCTAACAGCAGCATTTTCATTTGGATCTGAACTATTTGTACAAAGCAATGTAATTTCCTTTCTATTAAGCTCTGAAAGGTGTCTACCCACATGGAAACTGGTAAATTAGAAACAGTGTTTATAACAAATATGTTAATATACAATACAACAACTGTGAAAGGATCAGAAAATTATTTGAAATCTTGAGCATTTGGAAATCTGGAAAACGTTCATATTCTGACGCAGAATCCTGGACAGTCCGTAGTCTTCATACATGTTATAGGTAAGTAAAAGATGGCAGAGAAATCTAATTGGTATTTCAATCTTCTAAGCTATATTAATCACACTGAGCACCTGCCTTTATAGTTACACAGTTAACTGTTAGTTAACACAGACTAAGTTAACACAGAATTTCTAAAGAGAAAGATGATGTTTAGTATTTGTAAGATGGTTCTTACTACCTTTAAGAATGTTGGACAATGCAGCTATTGCCTACTGCAAATACTGGGAGCTGATGTTGTCATTTAGGGTATCTTTGGAGAGATAAATGAAAAGGGTGGCACTCCCTTTGCTTAACATAAGAACACATTTCCTGGATTTCATTAGCACAAATAAACTCTTTTCCCTGCAAAAAGCAAGATACTCCATGATACTGGAGGTAGCCCTGGGGCTGCTTTTTCCAAAATCATACCCAGGCACCATCTCAGTGTTGTCTGGCCTGTACTGCATCTATGGTGTGGGTTTGCACTAACCATTAAGTGTGGGCAGCCAAATTCCAGGACTTGGCTTGTGCCATGACACTCTTGAGATTGTGCCATAACTATTTGATTCACTAGTAGATGCATATTCTCAACAGTGATGACTATTGCATTACCTACAAGATGTAAAAACCAAGGACTAGCCAGCTGAAAATTATGAGCAAAGAGGTGAGAGAGACTTTAAAAACATATCTTCATTTGTTTGAAGTGTAACATCTGAATCTGCAAAGACTTCTTTGAAGTCACAAGTAGTGTAAACTGTTATTTCACAATAGCAATGGCTGAGGGTCTCCCACAGTCATATGACCGTGAGCTCAGGCTTCGGAAAAAACACCAACTGCTGGGAGATTAGCAAACAAATCACAAGACTTGGCATGACTATAACTACTAGCATTTGTAATTGACTGCTTAGCTGCCGTTCTGTGCAGCCCCATGGGAGCAGACATGCTACCGATGAATGAAGGTGATTGCTTCCTTCAGCCTCCATCGTCACCATGCTTATGAGCCCCCATCCGGGACAGGCACAGCAGCTGGCGCTGCGAGGCCACAGCGCTGCTGACCACGGCACGGTCCAGGGCCGCCAGCCCCTCGCAGTGCGTGTCCAAGAGGCACCGTAACACTGAGTCAAGCATCACTGAAGGAGCTAACCAGCTGCCCTGCGGGTGAGATGGTTGTAGTTAAGCGCCTTCGTGTGTGGAGGAGGGAAGTGCTGCCACCTAACAATTCCATGGGGCTGGCTGTCCCCTTCCTGTTAGCACACTTGAATACCAAGTGTTCGTCTACTCTTTCTGAGGCTCCGTTTTTCCCAGAGACACCTAAGGGACCTAGGAAAGAAACTAGGCAAGATATTTTGCTTTCACCAAGTGAATCGTGCCATGTGCGATTTGCCCATCCTCTTACCTTTTTGTAGATAGCAAATATTGTTCCTATTGGTGCCAAGCAGTCTATATTGGACGAACCATCAAGGGGGTCAAAGCACACCACATATTTACCCTAAAAGAGAAGTGGCAAGGGAAGCATTACATAATGTGTTGTTTTGCATTATTATTTCCTTTTACTTGAAAAATCCCATGTTTTTGTGTCTGCATTTAGCCCTCCAAGCATGCCTGCTATGTCTCGTCAGAGGAGGCTGCACTGGTGACCCAGCTGGCCCTGCAGCACAGCACCGACCCCCAAGGGCCTGCCAGAGAAATTGGAGAGGACATGTTTCTGCTTAGACAGTACAAATAGATGACAGAGGAGCAGTCCTCTGCTGCCAAGCAGTGCAAGAAAAGCAGGGCAGTTCAAAAGCAAAAGGAGTGACTCATTCTGGAAGCAAGTATCTTTCTTCCCCACATAAATTTGTTTAGTTTTGCTACTTTTTGCTGCGAATGAAAGGATTTCGCTGTGTTGTGAGGTTTGAGAGTAAGAAGGCAGAAAGAAAATATCTTCAGGAAAGGGCAAGTTACATCAGCGTGAACAGCAACTCGCTGTAATAGGATCCCCTCCTGGGGGAAGCCTGATGAAGCAGTCAGGTGTTTCCTTTGGACATGTAACATAAAACTCAGTTCTGCCAGCCTCTCATCTCATTTTATCTTGCTAAATACTAATGTAATCCAAAACCATTGCACCGGTGGTCAGGGTATGTAATAGTACACTTACACCTGGGATTTGGGATGTGTTAACAAGCTTAAAAATAATTATTCTCCTCCCTTCACAAAACTTCAATAATAATTTTACTCTCCACGTCTCTTTTAGCTGTTGAAATCGTGCCATGCACTACAGTTATTAATGAAAACAGCGCAGAAATGGTGCAAATTTTCTAAATTCCCTTGGGAAGGGTTGGGTTTGGGGGGCCAGGGCCAGGTTTCATACTTGGAGCAAGAGTGCCACCTGCTGCTGCCTGAGCCGACAAACCCCCCCTCCCCCCCCGCCCTAAGGCACAGACCCTCTTGTCTTTCGGGATGATGATGGCCTCCTTGTTCTCCTCTGTGACCAGGACGCAGGTGCTGTAGGAGGACTGGAGCATATTAATCACCAGGGAGTTGGATAATACATCCAGCTTCTTCACCTCATCACCCGTCACATTCACAGTGCCAGCTATACCAAACCTATAGAACAGTAAAATCATCAAGCATCCTGAAGGAGGCCAATATTACAGGCTTTTAGGAAAAAAACCCCAACAAGTCAAGGTGGTTCCTTCCTCTTATCTTTCTACACCTTTATATAATCTTTGGATTAAACAGCTAAGGTGCATTATAAGACTCTTTCTGCTGCTAGAAAATAAAAGCATGCATGAGAAAGAGAAAGGACAATGGTATAATTTTGGGGCTTTACCTGTGTCCTTTTGGTCCTGTGTGGATGTTCTCCAGGCCAGAAGCAGAGCCTACAGCCCAGGTGGTAAGTGCCAGGCTTCCCTAGCAGTTCCATGAAGCAGCTGGCTGCAGTTTTGAGGAAGCAGAAAATGCAGTGAGCATCTGCATTATTTTCTGCCACCGGCTGCTGAGAGCTCTGTGATGGTCCTTTAACCCACATTCACTCAGTCCCCAGCCAGCCCCAAATCAGGACTTCAAAGACATCCCCAGGGAATTTGCCATATGGAACTGTATCTCAGGATCAAGGTCTGTTTTGTTCGGTGATCCTCAGTTGAGTTAGGATGATGCTTCCTTTCCCTATCCTGGTTTTAGCGGTATGCTAATGACATAGAATAGTAGTAGTGGGGGGGTGGAGAAAGGAGGAGAAAGAGGCAAGTAATTAGTCCCTAGGATGATGTTTGTCAGTTGCAGGCCTTAGCTGGGAGCGGAGTAGGTCTTTTGTCTTACTCAAAGCCCAAAGCTGCCTGTGGTTTCAGAAGTATTGTGTGTTTGGGACGTTCTATTTTTGAGTGCCAAGTTTAAGATTTTGAAAAGGACCGTGATTTTCAGGGAGTGGTAAGTATGTCTTCTCCAGTTAGTTTGTTGTCAGGCACAATCCCAGCTCAGGTCTATGACTTGGAAGAAGTTTTCCTCCACTTTTGAATTGAAAATTTGTTAAAAATTCATGCTTATTGCTTTAACATTAAAGAAGACACTTCACAGCCTCCTATTTGGAGGGGCTAGAAAAATAAGAGCTTTTTCACTGCACAAATGCAGATGGATGCAAGCCACTTTCACAGTGGTTGAAAGTTTGCCATGGGAATTCCTGAAATTTCATGGTTAGTTGCAGTGATTTGATCGGTGCAAGTTACTCATTTGTGTGTTCGGATACTTCAGCTATTTCTGAGTCAACATCTGAAGCTTTTTGGTTTTGGAATTAAACACTTGCTCCTTAATGTAATGGATGGTTTCAGTTTTTTCTGAAGGGGAGGAAGGATATATGGTTGTTCCTCCTCTATTGGAGGAAACAAATTGTTTCTCTGCTGTTACTGTTTCAGAGATTGCCTATTAAAAGATAAAAATTATGTAAGAAAAACTATTCCTGTAAGTCACGGAGGCAAAATAGCTCAGTTTCACCTCGTAAGCACAGAGCAAAAGCACAGTTTGACCGTGAGGGCATAGGAGCCTGCTACTGTGGTTAACTTTGGGTATGTCTCATGTCCTCTCTACACACTATGGTCCGTGCCTGTAAAGTGAGGGCAATAGTTCTGAGACACTGAATTCATGATTTGCAAAGATGATTGAGGATTTGGGCCAGATAATCAACAGAAGCACAAAAATCCTCCCAACCCTTAGTGTCACACATTTTGGTGTTTCTGTGTGAGGAAAAAAAGCCCCAAACCTCAGAAAAAATAATAAATGTTTCCCTTTTTTTCACAGAGGTATTCCTGGTCTCTTTCACACATGCAGGTATAAGTACACACTCAGGCATGTTAAGAAACATATCTTTCAATACATATCAAGAGCTTTCTATTTTAAATGCACAATTTTATTAGGGCATTCCTTATCTCCGAACTCCTTCAGATAGATCACCACTAAAAGACTTAGACTGATGCCTATTGCACTTCTCTGTGTGGAACAGCTCAGTACATTACAGGCTTTGCTAAGGCCACATTTTACTCAATCTGCAAAAGCACTAGATGCAAATTGTTATGTTTGTTTTTCATACAGGGGGCCTTTTGAGACCACCTGCCTGTAACCCTGATTGAGGGATACTGCTTGAGGAAAGAAAGAGAAATGGACCCAGGTACAGCAGTGTATGGATCTTCTCACAGGGCTGTTGCTTTAGAGCATTGCTTATACAGAAGACAGGCAGAAAATCAGCTTCCCAAGATAAGCCAAGCCCTGATTTGCACAGTTCAGCAGAGGGCTTGGATGCTAGCAGAAAATATCACAGTGAGATATTCTGCGTCAAAAATATCATGGTGTGATTTTCAGCAAATTCACAGTAGATTTAAAAATAGATCAGTATCAACAAGTACAAGAGCTAACAACATGAGCAGTGCATCGAAGTTCTGTTCTGACTCATATTTTTAGAGTAAAATACTACAGAAGAGCAGTTAGTTTAAATGTCTATCTTGTGCCCAGTATTAAAATGCTCCAGAAAGAGAGCTCTCCTGCTTCCCACTCTTGATAATCCAGGCTCTGACCTCACTCAGCTTAAAAAAGGCACTTCCAAGGTATTCAGGAACCCCTGCCCACTCCCCAGCCTTGCTATGCAAGTAGCTGTCTCTCTACCTCCTCTTCCTCCCTGTAGCACAAGGTAGGACTCACATGTGGGCAAGGCCTGCCTTTCTGACTGCAGCAGAAATGGCCTTTATGGCAGTCAGCATGGAGTTGAGCAGCTGTGTCAGCTCCCCTGTTGCTCCTTTCACACGGCGTCCCTTCTCCATAACAAATCGCGTGAGTGTCAGCATATCTGTTTCGAAGGGGCTTTTGTCGGTCATTTTTGCTGGGTACCAGAACTCTTATCTTCTTGGCTGGACAAGATGCTTTCTTGCTGTGTTGAGATCCTGAGCAGCTGTTTTATTTTGAGGTGAAGCTGTTGGCTGTGTTGCTGGTCAGAATTTATTAAGATGTTTCTGAGACCACGTGGTTTGGTGCTCAGAATAACTACACCAGGCTGGCTCCATGGGTCCACTGGGATGCAGGGAAGGAGCCTGAGACAGGACTACAGCTGAGCAACTACCGCTCATCTAGTAATTAGCACTGAAATTAGCTCTGTGCAGATCTAGTTACATATCCTCACTGTACATCAGACGGATTATAATGCAAAACTCTTGCTGGTTGCATACTTGGAAATGGCTTTCCTGTAGATCCTGCTCAGCAATGGGCTCAGCACAGCCAAGGCAACGCACAATTTACAAGGCACCAGAAATGAAGGCACCAGGCACTGGTAACCATGCATGCCACAGCGTCCCACAGCACTGACTCCAGACAGTGAAGTTCCCTTCCCATAAGCCCTGTTTGTTCACTCTTTTGGCCTCTGCCCTGAAGGAGGGTTTTGAAGGGGTGCATCTAGACATGCATTTGTTAAAGTGCTTTATGTTGCTAGCTGGTCTGCTGCAGTTCCATTTTAATGATTTAATTCCTGGTCTGGGTTGTTTGTAATATTATAGGGCTTGAATGAACAAGAAGTATTGGTTAGCTGTGGCTTGACTAGTTACAAAGTAATTATGTCTTCAATAGCTTAGAAATTAAGTTTCTCTGATTTAAGCATGTCAATGACATAACTCACAGAATGAAATTTTATGTTGGCTTTAATACTGTAGAGTATCATGTAAATCTAGGTATGTCCAAATTTGCAATTATGTTGCCAGTAGCTCCTTAAAAGCAATATACTTGGAGCACATGATGCCAGTGTGAAGGTAGACAGAAACTCTCCATGTGTGCATAAGATTGTGCATAAGACACATGCTATCTGGAACACTGGAGTTATGGATTTTAATTACAGCACTGTCTTCCCCCTCTGACTAGGCAGTAAGAGCAACTATATGCTGCAGCCTTCATTTTACTTACTAGCAGCACTCTTATTTTTAATCAGAAGATATGGAAAGCCCACCAGCAAGACAAGAAAATCCAGAGTTACAGAAGAAAAGTTTCATTAAGTTCCATTGTTATTCCTGTAAACCAAATTACTGCACTAAAATCTTGCCAGGAAGACAGAAACAAAATTCAGTAACAAAACATATACCTGATGTGTTTTTGTTAATATGAACAGCAGCTGAAGCCAAAAAGTTTGGATTTCCCTTTTTTGGCATTCCTTTTTTAATCTTTAGCATTCCTTCAGATTTTCCTTGAAGTGTCTCTTCATATATGAACAATACCTTACTTGTAAAGTTTTAAAGGGATTTGAATGCTAAGGTTTTCTACTTTGAAATCAGCTGCAAAAAAGGGTTTTAGAGACTGAACACTAGCCACGAGTGGAAAGACAGAGTTCAGCGCTGCTTCCATCGCATGTGCTTGGCTTTGGGGAGGTTTTTCCAATCCTGTTCCAAGGTGGAGAAAGGACGGGCAGCGGAGCAGCTCAGACGGAGCAACAGGCTGGTTTTGCACTACATCCTCTAAGGCAATGGTTTAAGACGAAAAAAATCTTGAAGATTTCTCTTTTCTGCTACTGTGATATAGTTAAATGTACACGATACTGTTCACATCACAAGGCAAACGTTACAGAGCATGCTTTGCCGGGTTAGGAGACTTTCTTCTTTTGAACAGACTTTGTAGAAAACAAAAAATAATGTATGTAGGGAGCTTTGGGATAGCACATGGTAGTACTAATAAAAGAAGGGGACAGGTTTCATGTTATACATGCAAAAATATCTGCTAGCTTGAAATACAGACATTACATTCTGCACATTATTTCATCATCATGGCAGCTGTCAGCCTGACCAGTATTAAAATGCATTTAATGCAAAATCTCTCTGCTGTGTAGCTGGAATGCCATAAGCATACCGAATCAAATCAGTAAATAAGAAGTGGGGCAGCAGTTGGCCTGTGACTTTTAACTTTTGTCAAAACATCACATGCAGATCTTCTGTTGATTCCAAGTGATCTTTTGCAATGGTCAAAAAGACAAAGTTCATATCATCTTCTAACCAAACGTTTGTTTTGGAGTCAGTGGTTCAAAGGGCGTTTTCAGAGCTAATAAGTCCACTATTTGCCTCTATTTTTTTTTTTTTTTTAATAGGAACTGGATTTTTTTACTATGTATAAAGCACAATGCTTTGAGCTACTCAAGTAACAGTCCTTCAATAAGAAATTAACTTACACTATAATATAAAGAACACAGACTCTTCAACCAATCTTTTCATAAATATTGCAGTCAACAGTATAGCAAAAAGAGAAATAAACTTGGATAAAGGCACAAAACTGGATTGCATGAAAGCTTCACCCTGTTACAATAAATACTGTGATCCCACTGAATGATAATAATCCAAATGATTATACTGAATGATTAGGCTATATAAATAATTACCATTTTGGGGAGGTGGGGAGAAATCAGAGTGTGTCAAAAATGTGTGATGATTGTCTATAAGCCTGAGAATGTCTCAGTACAAGGGGTTGGAATAGCATAGGAAGGTTAAAAAAATAAACACCTCAATTTGACAGATATGTGGTAGATTTGGCCTCCAATATAAAGAGCTCTTGGGGATTATTCACACTTGCACTGGTGTAGGCGCCAGTCCTGAGTCTTAAAGGTGACACCTTTTCTAACTGATATGAAATGTTAGTTGCTTGGATGGCGCCAGCTGAAATTGGAGCTAGTGACCTTTCACCAAAGGCCACAGTGCAGCCTCTGAGGAGGGCAGTGGGTAGAACTGCCACAGGGGCTGACAGCAGACACTGTGACAAACCCACCTTCCTGCTCTGCGTTGGCAGGCAGGGAGAGATCTGGAAAGGGGGATGGAAGGAGATTACCAAATAGTTCTCCCCACTGGCGGCTAGCCAGGGATATTGTTCAAATGTGGGCTTACATATTACTGATTAGAAGATAAACCCAGCTCACAATGGGTAAAAATGTCAGCCTACAGGCAAATCCAAAACACGGAGAACTGACCTAGCAAACACGGGCAGTATTGACTTTCCTCCTATAACCTTTACATGCTGCCAGTATGGTATATTAAAAATAGATACATGCAGTCCAGGATTCTTGTCAAGCTTGAGGGCAGAACACAGACAAGGAATTATGGTAACTAGGCAAAAATCTGCTGTGGATACTCTCTGCCCAGTCATGCTAACAGACCATTGGGGCACTGTAGTCCAAATTCACTATTGCCAGCACTCTCAGTCCTTTAAAGGCTCAGGTCCCTGAAAGTCATCTCCACTAGCAAAGCCTCATCCGAATTAACATTTTTAGCAGAAACTAGGCCATTCACTCCCGGACAGAAATGTCTTGCCCCCTACCAATTTGGAGAACAGATGCATATATACAACTCTCTAAGGTTTGCTGGTATGCCTCCAAATGCCCCAGCATGACCTGTCAGAACGAGGGTCCTCAGGTTTTTATCTGTGTGAGCCCTCATGGAGCATGCCCTTGCACCATGGACTCAAGGTTCCCCCCCACTCTTTTCTTGTTTTACAAGGAGAACCATGCTCAGTCAGGCTATCTGCACTGATACATGCAAAGCCCTCAGGCAGGCAGGCTTATAGCTCACAGCACCCCTAGACAGGGCCATTAGAAATATCAAAGATTTTCTGATTTTAATGGATTCAAAATGCTTGTGTGACAGCCCTAAACTGTATCCAGACAGGTGGACAGCCCATCTAGCTCCCAAGCCCTAGCATGCTCTTCCTAGCAGCATGCTCTGAATGAGCGTATTAAATGTCAGTATACTTTGGGGGGATCTTCGCACCTCCCTTCTGCTTGCACAGCAGAATCCTTTCCCATGGCAATCCTCAATCCCAAAACAACACAAAGAACATCTGGTGGGGGTTGCTAGTAACACACAGGTTCATGTTTTCATCAAGTAAGTGGGTAAATTTCTGGCAAAGATAGGCAGCTCGTCACAGCAGAATCTATGTACAAGCTGTCTACACATACTCTTTATCCCATTAAACCCCCTCCACCCTAACATGTCATTTTCCATCCTTGTGTAATTGAATCTGATAGAGTGGCAACCAGCAACATTAATATCATGTGTCAGAATTAACATGCATTAATGCCCATGTTTCACAAACCTTAATTCTCAGTCAGAGCAAACCCAGACCAACGTACAGTGAGCAACTTCTGGGGCGTAGACACTGGTCTAGGAAAGGTCACTCACTGTAAGAGACTGCTGAGTCTTCCTCCCAAGACTTAAAAGGGACAGTCAGATGTACAGCTGATAGTCTGTAACTTGTTTGAGAAAGCTAGTGTCTCTCACCCCTAGATATCGAATGCAACAAAGTATTTCCTTCTGGCTCTCACATAACCAAAAATGATAAATGAAAAAGAAAACACATTTTTCCATTGCTTTAATTTTTAATGCTTCCTTTAATGCAATCTTCTAATGCCTTTCATTGCACAATGCAATTGCACAAGATTTTACTTAAAAAAAATCTTACGAAAATATGGCTTATTTGCTCTTTTGCTACAGAAGTCAGACAGCTCAATCTCACAGTACTGCAGCATGTTCTTTGGTTCAGCTGTAAGACATTTTATCCCCTGTGCACAGTGAATCCAGCAAGCTTTCTTTACTTAGCTGAATGCTTCTTGACTATCTCAAGGTACTCCTTCACATCATCAGGAGACCCCAAGACAACAGGCACTCTTTGGTGGATATCCTCAGGCACTATATCTAGTATTGCTTGATGACCAGTTGTTGCTATTCCCCCAGCCTTCTCAATAACAAAAGCCATAGGATTGCATTCGTAGAGCAGTCTCAGCTAGAAGACAAAAGTAAAAATGGCAGAAATCAGGCCAGGCAATGCCAAAACTCATTAAATGTAAATATATTTGGCATTTGATTTTAAACCAATCAATGTTCTAAATACTCTTTATTTCAAATTGTGCGGATTTTGCTTTTAAACAAAACACAGTGAATGCTGGATTTGTCCAATCTGAGTGCTTTCTCCATAGTCCATGTTTGCATTGTGCTATTTATACAGAGATAAAGCTTGTATGTTAAGACACAACCATTAACGAGGCAGACCACATAGGACTGTGTGAAAATAAAGAAAAACACGCGTTCTGAGTGTTCCACTAAGTTTCTGTAATGAATAACTGTATCTTATCTGCAATCTGAAGCAATAATTTACAGACAATTACAAAACAGATCCAAGGTCTTTGCTGAATAAACAGTCCCCTTGTCAGCCTGTAAGTGTGTGATCTTCCCTGACTGACCATTGTCCTGGCAGATCCAGTCAGGCACAGTTCCTCCAGATGAAGTCCTGTTACCACATACAAGATGCAAATGGTTTTTCCCTTTGGCAGAGCTTCTCCCAATGGGCCAACTACCTTTAGGCTTCTTACAAACTAGCTTGTACTAGGAATCTCAGGGTAATGCAGACTGTTTGCTTTGTGATGTTCTACTTGGTTGGGACCAGCACCACCAGTTCCAGCTGACATGGTGCAGAGGAGCCTGTTTGAGCAGCATACCCCCTGGTATGTTCCATAATCTGGGTATGTTTGCAGGTAAAGAGAAGTCACTGCAGCTGAAACAGGTGAGCAGCAGCCCTAAAACAGGTGCTTGACAATAGGGTCCTGTCACTTGTGACAGTGTGCAAGGGATGGCCATATCCCCCCCTACAAGAAATACAAACTACCAAGTTACACAACACAGGTTCTGCAATCAAAATATTAATCTTGATAGTGAAATGTCTACATAAAGTAACATTTCCTGTAACTGGGCTTATTCAGGCTTACCTTTCCTTTGGGACTTTTGGAGTTAGCAGGATACAGAAAGATTCCTCCATACACCAGTGTGCGGTGCACATCTGCCACCATAGATCCTATGTACCTCCCACCATACGGTGAACTGCCATCCTACAGGAAAACAGTTCAATAAAAGTAACTCTAGAGAACATCAGGTTAACCTCCCCCACATGCCCCTTTAGCAGTCCTAACATCTTTCATCTCCGTATCATGCTTCATTGACAATACTCAAAGTAGTTTCAGAGAGTATGTCAGTATCCTCCTCATTTTCTAACCAGGAAAATCCAAGCAGAAGGAATGACAGAAGACCTCAGCATAGATAAGCAGTAGTGCCAACAACTGAAAATGTATCCCAGCTCTCCACTGGCTCTAACACTTGGAAAACACTGCATTTCTAGTTGCAAAAAATCAAGCAGTAGGAATTGACACTGAGGCTTTGTCTTTTCTAGCAGGAAAAAAATAAAAGGAGCAAAATAAGTGATCTTTCCTACTTCTTCCAACCATTTTTGCCAGGTTCTGCAATTTTTTTGTTAAGAAAATGTTAATAGTTGAATTCTGATATTATTTCCTTATTCTACTCCCTGGAATACACTTTAAATACACAACACCTTAAGCCTGGAAAGACGTCAGATGAAAACATCAGTCTTCTTCCAAAGCAAGATCAGGAAGTCAGGAAGGGACACTAACACTTAACAGTAGGTGTTCACAGTTCACTGTCAGCATAGTAACTCCAGTGATGAAATGTGTAAGGCATGAAAACATTGTATGGGCACTCCTTGGCACTTTGGGCCTCCTGAGACCAGGAAGCTGCACAACCACAAAGCAGGCCTTCAAACTACACTAGATTTCCAAGGGAGAGGCACCCTTAGGACACAGCTCGTGTCACCACTGAGCAATGACCCACTGCCATCTGCACTCCGCTCTCCAGCTATTCAGATGTTGCAGTGAGGAAGCAGCAATACAACACGTTGATCAAATTTCTTCATCACCAGACAAGATTCCCTCTCTGCTTGATTACCAAATGCCCAGTTTTGCCTCCAGCACCATTACTCAGACCCTCATTCAGGAAGAAAGATTTAAAAAAAGAAAAAAGGAAGAAAGGAAAAAAAATGCAAAAGAGGTGTAGTGCAGTACTGGAGAAAGCTGAAATGTCTGGCTACATCAACTGCTCTCATTAGGAGTCCTACACCAAGTTATGTTTTAAAAAGACAGGAAAGGAAAACCAGCTCTGAACAGTGCATGAGAGAATGAATGATTGATCACAACGCTGGAAATCATGAACATTGCTTCTCAACAGGATCTTTTACCTCAGGGAATTTCTTCTTTTTGAGATACTCTGTGACTGCAGGATCAAAATATTTAGCATAGCCTTCATTGAGACTGTAGATATTTCCCTTCTTTTTGATTTTCACATCCCTTTCAACCAAAATGAATTCTCCAATTGCCTAACAGTAAGAAAGAAAAGCTATTTGTTAACATTAATTGCTCACTTATTTGCAAACCAAGGCTAAGTCCAATACTATACACAATTAAATAAAAATTTACTACCACTGCCAATTTTTAAAAATAATTCAGTACCTACAAAAAAGTGTTCTTTGCAATCTATGTGCAAAGTATTTTGTTTATCCATAAAACACAGACAAAGCATGAATCCTGGGGTCATGCAAGCTTCTTCACACTACCATTCCAAGCACTTTCTCTTTTCTATGCCAAAAAATACTGTTGTCCATAAATTTGTTATCTCTTCACTCTTTTGCTAGACTTAAAACAATGTAAGTTTCCAAACTCTGAGGAGTCTGGAAACTGAGAGTGCTGGCTGAACCAATGCATAAACATGTTCAAATAGCTGTAGATATTCCACTTCCTTTTAGCTTGGGCTAACTGGAAGCCTGTGACCAAGGGCTGGTCTGTTTAGTTTTCTCTAAAGTAAATTTCCAAGTTAGTGCTAAGAGTAAACAAAATAACATGCATGCATGCTCAAAGCTAAATCTGTTACCTAAACATAGTTAAAAATACATGCATCTATGTAAGCTGCTACTAAACAGAGAGTACCAAGTTGTATTTCCTGCAGCTTGATCACAGAAGGTTATAAAAATTTAAGACTGGCAGGTGGCACAGCCTGACGGATCACAAAGAAACAGAACACTAAAGCAAATACTTTCAGCTATGATCTACATGATTTTTGTTTTAAAACTCATGGTAAATGCATGCTAGAATGTCACACGACCCACACACATCACTTACTCTTTTACACATCATGGTGGGATCTGAAAACACAGAAGAAGTTTAAATATTTCTGCTCCTCTGGTTTACTAAGGTCCTAGCATTAAGGAAAAGACAAATAAGACTTAAAGGGCATTTTGTACTGCAAAAAACTGCTTATTTTAAATATCACATGATTACACATGCTGTGTATTTGCTCTGCTGACTCAGCTGTCTTCCTGTTGTTGAGTCACACACGGCACTCCTGCATCAAGCAGGCGGAATGCAAGTCTCTTGACATTATTCCTGATGGGTTGTAAGTACAAGTACACTTACATTTCATTCCTTCATGCTACCTTGAAAGCTGCTCCTTTGGTTGATTTTCCTGGGGACAAACAGTTCTTACAGACAGTAGCTGGTAATCCCTAATAGCAAAACAAAGAAACAGAAGACAACTCTCACCGGATCCAGCATGAAACAGTTGACACCTCCAGCAGAAGTGGCCAGTACCAGCATGGTGGCACTGCCATAGAGCGCATATCCAGCTGCCACGAGATTACGTCCAGGCTGTAAAGCATCTTTCCCAGAAGGTCCATCAGGGGACACCTAGAACAAGAAAGGAATACAGTTGATTTTACTTCATTTCTATTGCTGGTACATAACTGGGCTCTGGGATAGGGACAGTCTTGTGCTCCATATCCATGCATGAGGTGGCACAAATGCTTCCATGATCCACAACTGAGATTCCTACTGGATGCACTAATACAAATTATATACAGGATACAAACACATCGATCTAGAAATGCTCTTCTAACTATGCCTAGCAGGAATGCAGGAAGCAGGAAAGGATTAAGGAGATAATAAAGAGCTATGTACCTCCTTGTAGGTGATGATGAACACAGCTCAGAGGAAAACTCTGAGGCACAGTTGAAAAGAAATGAAACATGACTCAGAGAGTTCAAGGCTGATCAAAAGTACTTGGGATTTTTTTTGGTTTCTTTTGCTTCCTACAAAAATGAAGTTGAAAATAGCTACTTTGGGATGTATGAAAACATATAAAAGACGATTGAAATGGACAGTTGGGTGTGTTTTATCTGATTTACTTTTCCCCCCATGTTGTGACCTGTAAGTCTGGTATTTCAAGCTCCTTCAGACAGGGTTTCTGCCTTTCAGAGTGAATTAGACACTTCAAATGCACATGACATATTTCAGCTCTGGCTTGTTTTTGAAGCCTGTCCTCAGGCTAACAGGACTATTAGTGCAGAGAACAAGAAAACCTGAAAGCACATTCCCCAGGTAGATGACAACTATGTGGTATTTTGCCTCAACACAAATATTCATGAAACCTAAGACATTATTTTTTCCAAGCGGTAATTTCATTAGCTGGCTAATTAAATATCAGCTAGGCTTCCACATAAGTTCTTCATCTTCTAAGAGACTAATTCAAATCCTAACAAATTCAAATCCAAATCCATGTGTCTGTGAAGTACTAGATTTAACTTAAAGCTGGCCCTGAAAGTCTCTTTCACAAACAAGTTTAATTAGATTTTATTAAGTCTTCCCATACAATTTTATTTCACCAAAATCTGCGAAGTAATAGTTTTTCCTCTACATGAAAGAATTTTACCTTTCTATAGATTGCAAAGATGGTCCCAATGGAAACAAGACAGTCAATGTTTGATGAACCATCTAGAGGGTCTATGCAGACTATGTATTTACCCTGGAAAATACAAAAGAGGGAACTAAATTAGTGACAGTATTTATGCACTTCCCCCAGATAAAAGCATTTCAGTAGACTTACAGAGCAAGTAGACTTTCAGAGACTTACACAGCAATATAAACTAAAAGGTTTTTATAGATTATAAAGGAACCGAATTCAGATGTCAGCAATTCTTTGGCCCAGATTTCATTCTTGATTATAACTGTGATTTGTGCCAGACCAGAAGCTCAGAAATCTTTAAAGTACATAGCAGATAACAATGCAGGAAAAGTGAAGTTTTCTCATACACTTTTTAATATGAGAAAAAAAAGGGGGAATACTTTTATTGGTTTAATTTCATCTGTGTAATTAAAGCCAATCCTGTCATATCCACCACCTAGGCTAAGTTGCACTTTCTCTTCTGTTAAACATGTCTTTCTTGATAATAAGGAAGAAAAAACCAAACGAAAATCAGTCCTTTTCATGCAGAGCTAAAAAATAGAGATATTAAAAAGCCCTTTAATGGCTGCTATGCCTAAACTGTACATTTTCCTTTATCTGTGCTCTGAAATGGTCAGATATTACCTTAGCCAGACTGACCTTACCCTGGGTTTGAGGGGTCAAAAAAGAAGCCCCTGCCTTATTGCTGGATTAAGGAATCCTGTAGATTCAGGAAATTGCCAGTACTGGGGAAAAAGTTGAATTAACTGTACCTTCTAAATATTTTGTTCCCCCCTCATTTCATTTATAGTTGTCTTAATAATGGTGTGTAACAACAGTGTTTATTTGTTTTTCATTTGATTTTATCATGCATGTCAGAGACTTATTTACGTTCAGCAATGCTCTAATCTGCAAGTATGAATTCCTGGTATGCATTGATAAAAACACTGTATTGGCTCACATTTAGTTTAGAGAAGCATTAATACCAAGACTCCTTCAGTGATCTTAGAAAATATTTGTTCAGAGCTAAGGAAATCTAATGCCTAGAAAATCAATTTGGAAGATTTCTCAACAGGGAGAGAGAGAACTGCTTAAACAAAACAAACTTTATTATACTTTGTAAATTATGTAAATTTGTAAATTATTTTGCTGTTCATTTTTACTGCATTTTTACTCAGATTTTTACAGGATCAGACCAAAATATTATCTAGGAAATAGGAACTATCCCACAAGTGCATGCAGGCTTGTGAATGTAAATAATAATAAATGTTAAAAATGCTTTTGTTTCATTGTTGCTACGTCTTTCATGGGCTTCAAGGAGAATTTTCAAGAATTAAAGAGAACAGCTCATCAGTGTCCTACTCACAAAGCGACATTTCAAAAGGGCTTGACTGACTCAGAGCATAGTTCCAGAGATCAGATGGTGATGAATGAAATATTTTCTCTACAATAAGAAAAAGGTGGGAGAAAAAGAAGGTGGGGAGGAATAACACAGAAGAAAAACCCAAACCAACAAACAAAAGTCTGGAGAGCAGAAATGACAGAAAGAACAAATGTTGACTAACACTCACTCCACCCATCACCTCCACCTTAATTTGCCAGTTTAGGAAAGTACCTGTTTTCTGAAACTTCTAGCTCAGTTTTATTTTTTTAGATGTGGAGCAGTATACCTGTACAGGCTGATCTGAAATCAAGCACGGAGAACTTTTAAAGCTACTAACCTGTTTGTCAGTTTCCACTATCACAGCATCTTTGTTTTCTTCTGACACAATAACACATGTACTGAAGGATGACTTGAGCATATTAATCACCAGGTCATTGGAAAGAATATCCAGCTTTTTTACTTGATCTCCAGTCACATTGGTAGACCCAGCAATTCCATAGCTAGAGCAATTGCAAGACAAAGTATTTCATGAGAATGGAGCACTGTGTCTTCTAAAGTATTCTGTTTCTTATGCCTGTAAAATCTCTTGTAAACATACAGCACTTTCAAATGGCATCTCAGCTCTCTAAGCCTGTTTATTTACTGCCCAATGAATTCTTACTGAGACCTGTTAACGTTAGTTGTGGTTGCTTATCTAGAAGTTGCTGAGAAATACAAAACGAGGAATTGCTTTTCAATAGTTCATAAACGACAGGTAAACACAGCCAGACCAGGCTGTGAAGGCTGAGTTACAATTGTGCTTCTTAGTGAGCTCTTAAGACCTACATATTATTCCTGAATTCTAGGCTCTGCATTCTCTAAAAGCTAAGAATTCATTAAAAAACTGTATATGAATATATTATTTTTTAAATATGAATCTGTATGTGAATCTGACCACACTAGTTATGCTATCTTCTGTATGTAATATACTCCTGATGTGCAAATTGCAGCAGAAAAAGTCTCCTCACAGATAAAACAACATATTTATAGTTTAATGTTTTCAGTTTTGATTTTAAGCAGTAAACATTTCCTTGGGAAAGAACCAATAAATAGAAATAAGAAACACAAATAAAATGCTGCGAGCTAATCAGAATCAAACCATCTGGCAAGCGGAAGTACCAGGAGACCTTATGATAGGTGATTTTGTAAGCATGCAAAACAGAAAGGGGAAGCTTAGCTCTTAGAAGAGAAAAACAATAGCCAGCTTGGCACACATTCAGCTGACTCTTATGTACTTCAGCTACAGTTCATTGATTAGGCTGAACACCAGTATTTCAGGTTTTATGTAATAACACTGAACACACTACTTTAGCAATGCATTGCACTTCTTCAGTTTAATGCATGAGACAAAGAAAAAGACATAATTCTCTCTCTCTCTCTGTTACAGTGGCTTGAATATTTTTCTACAATTGCGAACGTGCTTTTAGAAAAAAATGTACTTGGAACACCATGCTTATGTGGAGGCACAGTAGCAGCACAGCTCTCACACCTCATCTTTTGGGGACTCCTGGGAGGGGAAGACAAGGTGTCAGGTGCAGAGCCTGCAGCTGGAAAGGGTCTGTATGTCTTCCTCAGCTGTTCTGCACCTCCCCTGAGCAGCACTAAGCATATAGTTGATTCTGAGGATGGTCCAAAGAAATGGATTCCAGTGATCCCTACTTGTTCACATTCCCTGACAGCAAAGCAAAACCTCACCACTGCTTATAAAATGCAGTCCCACAGTAGGAGATCTGTTCAAGGAGGCTTATGAGTCCAAAGCAGTCCTAGTGCTGCTGGAAAGTCAAACCCACTGTCCAGGGGATCATAAGGCAAGTCTATGAGCCCAGATACCAAACCTGTGGGCAGCTGCCAACAGACACACGTAGGACACAAAAGGAATAGGACCTTAAGCTTACACATCAGGTTACATCTAGGAAACCCTAGTCTGTATCGATAGATATAGGAGGCATATGAAATGGCTAGCACACAACAATTAAAAATTACCATAGCTACATGCAGTCTGAAGTCAAAACAGAAATAGAGTTCAAACATACATAAAGTGGAGGATTTTTGCCTTTTTAAAAATTATATTTTCCACTGCATGGCTTGTAGATGCAAATTCATTTTCTCTTTACAACATTTTCCATTAAGTAATGAAGTAGCCCATCTCTAAAGCCTTGATCAACACACAACTGGGCTTATGAACAATATATAAAATACTTAGGAGGATTAGTTACCTACAAGCAGTTTCAGCTATTTCACATTTCAAGAGTTCCAATTTCCTTCTGAGGCATCTCCAGAACAACATCCCTCTGACTGGTTGACTACAGACACTGCCATTCCTAGCCAGTGCACTTTCTAAAAGCCTTAGACATCCAAAGTTTTGTAGAGAAACTCTAGTTGCTGTGATGCAATATGCAAAAGAACCACTCTGAATTTGATTACACACCTCAAAGCATAAAATGGTGCTTTGATATCAAGCAATATGCAAGGAGCAATAAGCCATATTTTGCTAGGCATTGTCTTTCAGTATATGTGGTCTTATGGTTCCAGGCACCCACACCTGTTGAAAGTAACAATGAAGTTCTATTATTGGCAGACATTTCTCAAAGACTGGACTCCTTATACTATTGAGAAGTCATAGGACCTCTGTCACTTGAAAAAAATCAAGAAACCAAGACAGTAAAGGAGTTACTTTCAGCTCTGTGCAAGAGGATGGGCTCATGCAACCCCACTCACAGGCTTTTCTGGTGAAAGAAATACCCACTCCCATCCTCATCCCGACACCCACCACCCCGGAGACAGCAGGATGCCCTGGACTCGCGGGGATGCGCGAAGGTGCGGGGTGCATCCCGGGACTCACAGGTTGGCAATGCCCGCTTTACGGACGGCGGTGGAGATGGCTTTGATGGCCGTGCAGAGGGAGTTGAGGAGCTGCGTGAACTCCCCGGTACCCTTGGCCCGCCTGCCTTCCTCCATCACGAAGCGGGTCATGGTGATGACATTGGTGTCGAAAGTGGAGCGGTCCGTCATGGTGGCAGCGGGCGCGAGTGGGGCCGCGGCCGCCGGCATCGCCACTTGGCCCAGCGCGGCGGGGCGGGGCCGGCGGGCAGGGGCGGGGACGGGCCCGGCCCCGCCGCCGCGGGCTGCGGGCAGGCGGCGGTACGACTGCGGGTGAGGGACGGCGGTCCTACCCCCTCCGTCCCACCGACACTCTAAAATATCCGCGGCGGGAAAGCCCCGCCGCTCACTTCTTTTTTTTTTTTTTTTTTTTTTTTTTTTTTTTAACCAAACCTTGTCTCATACATTGTGCGGGGAGAGGCGAGGTAAGGATGCTTTGGGCATTCGTTCTGCGAACGGCACAGACAGTCAATCGACACACGGGTGCTGGTAGTTCTTAGTGTTTGCAGTGGTCACACTTCAATACTAACGGTCCTGAAATTGTGCCCCAAAACTCAGAAGTCAGCATGGTTTCACCACTTGGTTGAAAACCTCCGTGGGGGTCATTGTGGATTATAGTGAACTGCACACGACCTACAGAGCAAGGCTAGTATCTTCTGCTGTACAGGAATGCTCTCATCCTGACTCATCAGTACAGGGAAAACACACATTTAGTGACCAATTCCATCAACTATTAACTTAATCTGTGTACGGAGATCATGCTGACCCCACGTGTCCCAACCTATCCAACATCATAAAAAAGCTGCAAGGAAACAGCCCCTGGCAGCTGGACCCAATGAGACTTTTATAACAAACTCTCCAGACCTGTTCAATAGAAAGACATGGGCTGAGTCCCACTTCAGAAGCTAGAAGCTAATGCACCTCACACAAATACTGCTGCAAGGGAACCTAGGCCCTCCTGAATCTCTTTTCTTTTGGTTCCAGCCTTCCTGATTTTGCAGCAAAGTCAAGCAATATGTTTTGCTGCTTATGTTTGATCAGAAAAATCCAAGCACTAGTAAGGGAAAGCAGGTTCACCCAACACCTGACCCTAGATACACCTTTTCACACAATAATTTGGCAAACACAAATCTGAATACAGGTGTTCTACTCTGTACAGTCCAGATTTGTTATACTAGCCATTTTTTTATATTCATGTTATCTAAGAAGATGAATATTTTTAAAAATTGATTACTTTTCAGTAGAATACATTAATGAGTTGAATAAGCACAGTCTCAAATTCTAAATTGAAACGACAGGTTGAAATCATTCCAAATGGTGTCAAACACAGGGCAAAAGTCTTTCACAAGATGCACATCTTTGCATATATACATACATTCTATCTTCATGCAAAGCATGTTGCATAACCATGCATTAAATACTTCAAAGGTATGCATAAATGTCTTCTCCTGAAAGTGTACACAAATTTGGCCTAATTCTCCCATGCCCAGCATTGCAGACACTCCTGAAGGTATTAGATATGAGTAGTTTTAAGGCTCTTCTGAATGAGATATTTCAGTCTTTGGCAAGAGGTTAACAGCCCAATATTATTAAAAAGTTCTTTTAGAGACAGGTAGATTTGGGAAAATTTACAAAACATCGAGGTTAGCTCATTTAAGGGTAAGCAATGCTTTACAACCATCTAGAGCAGCTACTGCAGTCTCAGTTGTAGAGAACAACAAATAGCAAAGAGCCAGTAAAATTTTGGATGAGTGTACTTCAACTGGGTAGCAGCGAGTAGGCAGAACAGCCTGGGAATATATGAGTTATGGTAACAAACCACAGCGTCTCTGATTAGGGACAGTTTGCCTTAAATGTGAAGACTCTAACAAGTACATCAGTAATCTTCAGGAAGAGCTGTACTTCAGTATAAAATAGTCAAGATTGGTTCAAAATAAACCTAAGGTTTGATATCTATGCCTGAGGATAGCTAACCTCTTCCGTCTTACTCACAGGGCTACACATACTCTCCTTGAGAGGATGATGAGGTTTTATCTCAGAACCTTTGGGGTTTGTGAGATGAGTGGGACCTGAGTTTTACTCCTCCATTCCCACTACAGAAGCCAGGTAGAAACAAGTACTGTGAACTGAAATTTCAATAATTTGAAAGGATGCTAGTTTAATACAAGTCCATCTAAATGTGCATTTTCTACTATGAGGAAGGAGAATAATTATTTTCAGCTTTTATAGCATGTTCTCAATCTTCTGTATTTGAGGCAACTCAATAGAACATTGAGATTAATTCACTTCCACACACCTGGCCTTAGAATGTATGCATACATTGGTCATTTCTGGAAATCCAGAAATAGAAAGTTGACTTGACATTAATTAGTTTATATCTAATAGTTGAGGGTAGACAAGCCATGCAGACCTACAGCAACCATGCTGTGTGGTAACTATAAAATCAGTGTTAAGATTAGAAGTAGGCTTTACATGTTGTGAACCTTTGCCTTTAGAAAACAGTAGTTAAACATTTATTGAAAATGAATTTGTGGATTTGAGAAGGTCAGTGCAGGTTGACTAAACATTGCTGAAACGGCTCACTTTATACAGAAGAAAACATGGACTTGTTTGAGTACAGATGACGTCAACTAGACACAGTTCACAGCAGTTTTAAAACTGTAAGATTACAAATCCATGTAACTACTTTGAAACAAACATTTCCCCAGCACACAGAATCCCAATTGTGTAATTATTTTGAAAATAAGACAAACACTGATGAGAAATCCTTCATTGTAAAGGTTGCCTCTTGTAGGTTCAAATGACAGCCATTAAGACAATAGGAGGGAAACCCCTTCACAAAGGACTTTTCTTCCTCCTCTGAAGAATGTCCATGTGGAAAAGACAGCTTTAGATCCCACTTTTGCTGAAGAAGACTCTTCTTTGCGAAGTCTCACAACTGCAGAAGTTTTGTGCTGGTTGGGTGGACAGAGGGTAAGATCCAGCAAGTCACACTGAGATCATTTGCAAGGCAATGTCGTGCCATCAGTGCAGATGCTCTCTACCGTGTGGTGCCATGATGATTAGGGCTGGAGCAGTTCGAAGGGGATGAATGAGGCAGATCATCCTGGCTGCTGCAAGAGATGGGTCAGGGGGAAAAGGGGAACTGCACACAGGAAATCAGGAAGATTTCTAAATGTACAATCATTCTGCTGCCTTCTTTGCTTCAGAAAGTGCTTCATTTTGCCTATGTGAATTTCCTATGTGGGAAAGGGTTCACACATAACAAAGCACTTCACATCTCTGGACACAGGTGAAATACGAAAAATGGCATCAATTGATGTTTAAACTTAGGTTATTATGAGTGAAAATTTGCTAAAAAATAATTTCTTCACATCGTAGATGTAAAAGGGGCTTCATTTGATATTATGCATCATATTATTATGACTGATTAATAAGTAGAATTGAACTATGAGATTGATATCAATTAACGTGAAGGGATTTTCCCGTGCCTGCTGCCCTCTTGTGGGAGTGGGAACACTGTCAGCATTTCAGTATGAGATCAGCTCATGTGAGAGTACCTTCACAGTTTTCTGGAGCGGGACAAAGCACTTAATGTGCAGGCAGTAGATCCTGGAAAGGAAGTCTATATGCCTCTGAAATACAAATATTGAAGCACAAGTTTTAAATCTCTGTATTTTTTACTTATCCACAAGATTGCACTAGGCAAAGAGAACAAAGATATTTAATATAAGTATTGCATTTGCTACCACTTCTCACCTTGTAAAATGTACAAACTAAAACTATTTTAAATAACCACACCAAGTCTATGTAAAAAAGCCCCCAAAAAACAAAAAACCAAAAACCCACACCAAACCAAAAAACCAGAAAGAAACCCCAAAACCACTGTTAAAACCAGACAGAGATTTCAGTGCTGTGAGATGAGATTTCAAAACTAAGCTAGGAAGGTAATTAAAGTGGAGTTATAGTTATGTAGTTCTAACAGTTCCCTTTGCAGAAATACATAATTTCTGTCAATACTGAGTAACATGATGTCATGACTACATGATACAATTTGTCAATGTAACAAACAATGGAAAAAAAAATCTGTTTTTTACATTTAAGCTGTAAACCTGCAAAATTCAAGGGTGACAGAGGAAGAACACTTGGTATAAATGGTCAAACTCCATTCTCAGAGCCTAATCCTAGGTTAGATTTCTGGGAGAGGTTTTCCATTAATGTCCTTGCAGATTTATTTGCTGGGTCAAATACCTATTTATATTGTGGTATTTCCAAGTATAATATGTACAGGTTTTCCAGATTCTCTTCTTCAGGAGGCTTTACATGGACAGTGTCACAGAGATTCAGCTGTGATGGTCCAACCCATCATTTTTTAGTGATGATAATTTTAACTGTACATGATTCAATTCAGAATTTCTAGATAATTTGTATTAATCAGCACAACTAAAATGGTTTTCCTACATAAAGGTCCAGAAGAGAGAGTGGTTGGCTTTTCCAGGTTTATCGACAGTGTGAGGAAGGTCTGATCTGAACTCTTCTGGTAGTGATACATATCCTATAGAGCATGATGCAGAAATGCAACATATTATCCACAAAATACTCCTTTTTTGTAAGTGCTGAAAAATATGGCCAACAAATGAATGTGACAGCTTAAATGGTCATTCCCTGTTCATCTTTATTTTAAGTATTCTGTTCCATGCCTGAAGTACAGTCAATAAACCCATTTAAAATTACTGATAACTACTACATCTTAAAAATCCATTTTATCCATAGTTTGCATAGTTTTCAACAGCTTCTGAATTCTGAATAAGCATTAGCTAATACTTATAATCATGTTGTGATGTAGGGAGGCAGGTAAAGAAAATCAAAGAAAAAAACTTTATCCTGTGCCACAGAGAAAAACTGTACCTGCATGAAAAGCTGACTGGTTACTTTGGGAATTCAGTCAGTTTGAGAAAGAATGAAGGAAAATGGGATAATGAAGTATTTAACTCAAATATACAGGAATTACGTTTGCATGTATTTTCTTTTGCTCTACTAATTTGATATTTCTTTGATGATACAACTCTGAACAGTATAGAAGGAAGTGGAGAAGGGACATAGCAAGCACATACTGGGCCAGCTCTGGAGAACTGAAAAGAAAGTTTAACACATACAGCTAGGACATTACTGCAAGGTGGTATGACTTTAAAAACAGGAATGAGAGGTAGGTAGAAAGAATACTTTAGATTGCTAAGGAGTCCATTTGATTGTGATAGGATTAATAAACAGCAGCTCAAAATCCTCTTACATTAACTAGTTATTAGGATAACTATAAAATCCAGTTCTAAAGTCAGATTTTATCTTAAAAATTCCCATCATTGCTGCAAATAGACTTTCCTTACTGATGGCAGTAGTAGCAGAAACATTTCCTTTGACAACGAGAGTATCACACCCGCATGGCCGTTTAGTGCTTTCTGTGAACAGCCTTTAGCATGTGAGGGATCTAGTCCACAACTGAATCTTGTAGGTGACAGTGCAATACAGAAAAGGCAGTCATCACTCTTGCTTGAGATGCACGTCGAGCAATTTTTTCTTAACATTATAGGCTTTTGTTCTGATCAAATGATCTATTGTAAAATCAAATTCACCCATTCATGAGTAGATGTACAGGTTGAAATGAAGAGCCTAATTTTTAAGACCACTTGTGATTCAATTTCATGACTTCCACACAGGTGAAAGGGTTGCATAGGCTAAACTCCAGCCCTTTCCTTGCATGGTCCCAGTGCCCATTCATCACACAACACAAGGCTGATACCCAAAACACAGTATGTGTCACGACAGGAAGAAATCAATCTAGATGGCAATGTCAGAATCAGGCTTCTGATCACTGGGAAAAATATTTCCATTTTTTCAACCTCCAGTATCCAGGCATACTGGTTCCCATTTGATTTTAGAATCGAGGTATGAGAGCTGAGGGACGTATTTAGCTCAGGGTTCACCTGCAGTTGCAGCTAGAGGTGCTGCTTAGAAGAAGGTGTGAGCCTGGCCTGCACACTTTCCCTTCCTTATGTGGACAAGGAGTGCTAGAAGGTGCACCCCTGTTTGTTGCCGTAGTGGTCCAGCTGTTTTTCTGATCAAAAACCTAATAGGAAGCCATAACTTAAACACCAGTGCATTGCAAGATAATCACTCTGCCACCCTAGGAGCCTGTTATATTATAAGGCAGGGGTTTCTCTTTCTGTGAATCTGAGGGAAGCAGCACGAACACAGAGAGAAGTCAACAAGGATACCAAGGATATGGCTAGAGAAGCACTTTTTTAGCGTGACTCAGAGGAAATCACAGAATCACAGAACCGGTTAGGTTGGAAGGGACCACAGTGGGTCATGTGATCCAACCTTCCTGCTCAAGCAGGGTTATCCCAGCGCACATCGCACGGGATTGTGTCCATATGTACTGAATATCCCTATTGAGGGAGATTCCACAGCCTCTCAGGGCAATCATAAAATGGTGTCAGAAAAAAAAAAAAAATGAAATCAGGTGTCATAGACACTTCATTTGTGAAAAAAACCACTTGGTTTATTGCCGGCTTGCCCTAGGCAAAGAGAATGTGCAGTACCAAGGCTCTGCCATCAGATGGCAATGCTTACTTATGACAAACCACTGCAGAACCAGAGCCTGGCAGCCCTCCGGAGGCAGAAGAGACCGATCTGGGAAGCTCCATGTGTCCGTCCCTTGGAAAGTGGTAGTGAAGCTCAGCACTGATGGTGGCCAAGTAAAGGTCGGCTCTCTCCATCTATACCAGTAGACAAGAAACTGACACTATTTCAAATCTACTGCTAATACAAAATGATTATTTAAATCCTAGTGGAAATGGTGCATTCATTAGAGGTCTCTGCTTGTGCTCAATGAATACTTCACACACACTGATCTCTGCATCAGTCTTCCCTGTCTGCTTGCTTTCAGACAGCTTCCAGTGGTTCAGCAGTACATGACTAGACCTTCTGCATTTGACATCCTTAAGTTCTGCTGTTGGCTAGTGATGGCTGTGATTATTATTTTTAGTACTGCAGTTGTTTAGGATGAAGGGCATGATTTCATAGAAGTAATTATTGGCATTGTACAGAAAGAAAAGCAAAAAACAGTCCTTATCCTACACAGTTCACAGTCTGAGAATAAGAGAAAACAGAAGAAAAGAGGCGTATAAAGATGCCCCTGGTTTTACAGATTAGCTCCTGCAATGCTTGTGTGTATACAGATGAGCTGCTGCAATGCTTCCACTGCCATTCAAAACTTTACTGTCAGTTACTCACCTTTAGCTCATTGCACGGTGCAGTCTAATGTTGATCTGTGAATGGTGTTTTTCTAATGGGTGTTGAATATATCACCTTAAGGAGAGAAAAAAAATTTAAAAATTAGTTTTGGGGGAAAAAAAGAAAAATAACCTGCAAGAATTACACATACTGAGTTGAAAAAAAAATTTTCCCTGCACAAATTGTGTGAGACTGCCAAGTAACACATCCCTAACTCTTCCAGCTTACATAAAGAACAATCAGCAAACTGTCCTTGTACATTCAGTGTTTCCTTCTGTTCCCAAACCCAGATTGCAGGTTTGGCCATTTACAGGCTGAATACCAAAACCAATTAAGTAGGCCTCATGTGTGTTTTGTGACATGAACCCTTATGAGACAGGAGTCAAAACATCCTGTCCTCAGCCTCCACCATGTCTTAATTGCAAAGGATGAGCAAGCACTGTGAAACTCTAGGCACAGCTGGCAGTTGATTAAGTTTATTTTTATAGTGGAAAGAAGATAACTGCTTTTATCATGACTAAAAGGATTTCTCTTTCATGCCACAGATACAGGCCTTAGTAAGGCATTATACATGTATTTTATTCTTTACAGATACAATAGCGATGTAGTGCTCAAGGTGAACTAGATGGTCCAGAGCAGAGGTGTCTAAATATTTTTTTGTTATGCACCCATATAAGTCAAAAATTCTTGAGTATGCAATCCAGTATATGCATGCTTATTTATTAATTATATACAGGTAATATTATATTAGTGTTAGACACAGTAATAAAATATACACAAAAGAGAAATGAAAAATGTATGACATAAAGATAAACAATATTGTAAAATTTTACTTTATTTTATTATTTAATGAGAGAAATATGCTTTCTTCCTGCACCACAGTGTCTTGTCTTGTGTATCCCATGGGGTGCAGCAATGCCAGTTGGGAGATGACTGCTCTACAGACAAAAACTCTGAGGTCTAATATCCAGTGTCTCGTATCCAGCCAAAGGGATACTTCTGTTCTGATTTACACAGGATATGATATGTCTCTCCATATCCATTTAACCTTTATGTATGTGGATGGCTGCAAGCAAAAGGTATTCATAGGTGAAAAGGACTTAAAGAGCTGGGTCAAGACTGACACCTACAGATTAATAAGATCCTGGGATCTCACAGAGCAGACAGAACAGGTTTTGAGGGAGAAAAAGGTGTATGTAGCTGCTTCTTTATGAAGTACTTGAGCATTAAACCAGTTTCATGCAAGTGTTTTTTAATGGTATTTTGGGGAATACTTCAATTTGAAATTTAATGGAGAAGTGCTTTTAGAAACAAAAGAATGAGATTAAATCATATAACGAATTATATATTGAGAAGGGAAAAAGTGAAAATGGGGAACAGGCAAACAGGAAAACAAGAATGTAAGAAAAACATTATTGCACTACTTAAGAACAGGAACCAGTGCAGCTTATGAAAGGAAATGTTCATAACAGCTGTGAAAATCTCATGCAAGAAATATACAGATAGTTTCTCCAATGATAACACTGTCTTTTAAAATACATTTTTGCAATCCTGCAGAGGAACTTTGTTTTCCCTGATTTTTATGTAGCAACATTATGTAGTACAATCTTCAGCTCCTAAACTTGAAAACATTCATATTTAACCACAATTTATCAAGGTGTACTATATTATTTCCTTAGTAATACCAGGATAATATTAAATTATTACAAAGGCAATAATATTGCATAGTTAGAATTTAAAAATATGCCTTCTGAAAAACCACTGAGACATTCTTACTGTTTGGCTTTTTCAAACCCAGAAATGATTGGTTAAGTTAAGAAGTCCCTGCCACTCCTCCCATTTTTAGTCATGTAGAAGTAGGCTTCCATAGGGAATTCTAACTGACGTACCAAAACCCTTAAGTAGATGTTTTAATCAGGAGTTTCAGCATTCAAGGCAAAAGACCTTGAGTTCCCAGTCGTACTTCCACTCAGGCATACCTCCTGTTAAAGCACTGACCCCTGAGAGCCCCCCATCTAGAGCTGGCTTTGAGATACCTGCTCCCACCTCTCACAGCACCGCATGGGAACTTCTTTGGTCTGGTCACACAAACCTAGCTGAACAGTCAGAACTGCTGTGAGACAGAACACTACCCTTTGCTCGTTTAAAAACAGTCTAGGTTTTAGTGGGTGGGAAGAGTTGCTTGAAACTTCTGTGTCCGGCACAGAGCCAATCACTGAAGGCTTTGACAATGGGCAGGTTACTGGCCCAATTAGACAAGTAGGTAATGCCTCTGTGATGACATATTTAAGAAAGGAAAAACCATGGGAAGCTCTCTTTCCTTGCTCCCCTCCGAGGCGTGGCGAGGAGTGCCCGGGATTCTCCCCGGAGAGGGCCACTGGGCCCTTCCCGCCGCGGCGGCTGGGGCCGTGCTGCCGGGAGGGCATCCCGGTGCCATGAGCAGCCGTGCAGCCGAGACTGTGCGGCTGGGACCAGCACTGGGAGCACCCATGTGGCCGGGGTGGTGCAGCCGCTGCCACCTCAGCATGGCTCGCAATTAACTTTACTTGCTTAGCTGCTTTGAACCACCTGTGCTGCGGACAGAAGGGCAGGGGCAGCAGCAACTTTTTCCTTTTCAGCGCCCTGCATGAAGAGAGGCGCTGAGTGGAGCCGGTGGCCGGCGTGGCCCGCGTGGTGCCAACGGAGACCACGGCCAGCGGCAAGGGGCATGGCGAGCAATTGCCCGATACAGAACCCAGACAGGATCAACCTCTCAGCACTGTAGAACTCTATAAAAACTTTTCAATTTCTAGAACTTGAGACCAAATGAAGCTTGCAGACACCAATTCTCTCCCAAGTCAGAGACAAGGAGAAAGGTAAGACACGTGAGGAGAACCAACATAGTTGGTTTCACCGAGGTCAGTGAAAAAAGGAGAGGGAGGAGGTGCTCCAAGCGCTGGAGCTGCGATTTTCCTGCGAGCCGTGGTGAGGACTATAATACAACAAACTGTTTCCCTATAATTCATGAGGTGCATGGGGGGGGTGCAGAGATCCATGCACAGCCCGTGAAGAAGAGTACTCACACTGGAGCATGTGGATGCTGAAAAGCTGTAATCTAGTGAGGAACCTGGACAGAGAGAGATGACCCTTGCTTTTAGAGACAGAGGAAGAGAGCCTTCACTTCCAAACTAGAACAGCTCATCCCTAAAAGACTAAACCCCATGAACTAAAATGGCCCACGCTAGGCAGCTGTGGGAAGACTGCTTGGCCTGTGGGAGGGATTCACGTTGCAGCACGTTCAGGCAAGACTGCTGCTTGTGAAAGTTAAAACCACACTAGAAAAGTTCGCAGAGAACTATCTCCCGTGGGAAGGATCCCCCAGCACAGCAGAAGAAACTCTTTTCCTTAAGCATACTGAAGAAAGATTTTTTAGAAGTGAAATACTGTCCAAAACCCCATGTTTTGTTTCCTTGTGCAGTCAGTGGAAAGAGGGAGGGATAGGGAAAAAAGGTGTTCTGAAGGTTTGCTTTGGTTGTCATTACCCTTTTTACTTTTAATTCTGTTAATAATAAATCTTCTTTATACTGTTTAAGTTTTGAACCTGTTTTGCCTTAAAGTTTTTTTCAGTAATCCTTATCTCAACTCATGAAAATGAAGTTTTCAATTCCCCCTCCTCTGCTCAACTACAGCAGAGGAAAATAAGTAAATGTTTTTTTTGTAAGTGCCCGGCTCTTAACCAGTGTCAAACCATGACATACTCCCATGCCAGATTTTAACAGTTAGAAAGCTTTTCAACTACAAACCTAGGGCTACTTAAGCTTTTGAGGAATAACTCAAATCTGTCCGAAGCTTTTAGGGTCACAGTTCTGCAAATAACTTGAAGGCTGCAGTGAGCACCAAATCTTAAACCAAATCTTAGCTCAGCCAATAGCCTCTGCATATCCTACATCATACCATAGTTGTTTGGTTTATAACCCAATTTTGACATTTATACAGTGTCATTTGATCTTTTCACACAGAATCATAAATTGGATGAACCACACTTAAAAATGAAAACAAAGTTAAGCAACAGATAGATTTCTTGACCTCCTGCATTCTTCTTAAAGACAAAAGCTGCAAACGAGCCATAGGCTGCTGTGGCAATGAAGAAACCCACTGATTGCTTTTTTGGCAACTTTCAGATCTACGAATGCTTAATGATACATTTAAAGTAAAATAAACCCTGTTCTCACATTTAGCCCATTTTTGTTTCTTTCACTAATTTAGCTTTTTCTTGTCTGCAATCTAAAACAAGTCGTTTTGGACCTGGCAAAGGCCTGTGCTGTTCCACTTTTCTTTTTTTCACCAATAATCTCATCATTTCCAACTCATAACACATATTTAATTCACTTAATATATTAATATTAGTGCCAGGGAATGCAAGTTCCATACACAAAGGCCTGTCTGAATAAGTCCAAAATTTCTGAGTGGGCATGAGCTGTGGTTATTTTGCTTAATTTAAATGAATTTTGCTGCAGGTATACCCTGTTGGTAGAGATTATATCCTCTACTCAAAGTTAAATTATCTTGTCAGCAAATTTGTGTGTCCTGATTTTACATTAATTACACAAATATTTAGCAAGTGTGTTCTTGCTTCCCACTGAACTCCTTTTGCTTGAATGCTTTTTATAAAAGCATTGCTATCTAAAATGGCTTGGGGAATGTATGGCATTACTTTTAAATGAAAAGAAAGATTGGGGATTCTAAAGGAAGAAGTTAAGGTCCAATGTGCCACCTTTGTTGCTGGTCTCGTGGAAAGCCTTACAAAGCTGACTGGTACTTTTTAGTTAGGACTGTGGCAGGATGATACAGGGTTTCTGTACAACGCCATGCGCACTTTTTTAGCCCATGTTCCATGAGCTACTTATCTTCAGACCCTGGTCACAGCTGCCCTGTCCTTCTTAAAACCAAGCTAGGAATGGTTCTTAGAGGCTGACAGAATCTGAATAATAACGTACTGATATGCTGGGAGAGCATATCAACAAGAGGGAAAAGGTAAAGTGTTTTGTTGCTTGATGGTCTGAATATAAAAGAGCTCTGAAGAGATACGAAGCAAAAAAGAAAGAGATACAAATGAAAAATAACTTTTCTCTAAAATAAGGAGAGTGTTTGAATGAATAACATAAGTCAGTGAAATGTTTGGAATCTCACTCTGACAGAATACCAGGCCACCTCTATACTAGGATGTATTTAAAATCTGATTTTGAACATTGTTTTGGAAATGCAATTCTCTGTTTTCTAGATCTGAGTTTTGACTGCCGGAGGACATGCACTGCAACTGTTGGGATAACTCTTACTTACTTCTGAATGAGCTTTGGTGTCCTGCCGGCTGAATAGCTTTTGTGTGATATATTGTTTCCTCCTTCTCTGCCGAGAAAATCTGGTAGGTTGTGGTCTTTGTCTTTGCCTATAACTTTGTACAGTCACTAAAGAGCATGCTGTGAAACTTGTCTGAGGTGACAGCTCTCACTGCCATTCAGTTTCTACTTTGGATTCTGTTTCAGATGTTTGTTTGTTTGTGGTTTGTGGGGCTTTTTCTTATACTGCCAGCCCTCTTATGTCAGTCTTTTGCCCAAGTTCTTAAAAGGTTTGCATCGCTGTTAATAAGGAAGACTCCACAGCTCAGACTCTATTAACATCTCTGTAAACTGGGGAAAAAGAGAGGATTCTCAGTCTTCCTCTTAGGTTTCAATCTAAAAAGCTGGGAAAGGTCATTTTACCTACAGAAGTAACCTAGTGTACTCTTATAGAAAAAAGAAAGTAAAATCTTGGCCAAATGAGTGGTTACTACTATGTTTTCCTGGGTTTGGAACTTATAAATCTATTTTCAATCTGTTAATTTCAGTTTACACAACAAAATTAAACCAGAAGATTGCTGAAAACCTTGGTTGCTTTGAAAAAACAGACTATTGCTATAGCCAAGATAAGTGTGCTTTACTGAACAAGCAGAGTAAGAGCTATCTGGTGGCTATAATCAACACATGAACTGAGGTAAATACAGGCATATTTCAAGTTCTACTACCCTATAGGAACTTAATGATATATATGAGCATGAAATAAAAAATTAAAATTATTTATCTAAAGCGGCATTGTGATGCCTCATAAATCAGGGACTCATGGTTACTGTGAATAGTAATGGTGTATGAACCAGGATATTTGAATTAATTAGTGGGTAGGTATACATAAATGTTACTCTGTTTCTCTGTATTCATGGAAAGTCAAACCAGCAAATTATCAGTGGAAAGCTCCACTCTCTAAAGTAACCAAAAAGCTAAAGGCCACTCTATGATGGACTGCCAGAAGTATCCCATGAGCCATCACTGTCACATTTAAACTTTCAGTAGAATTAAAAATGAAGAAGAATGGAAGCAACACTTAGGTGAAACATGCTGATCTGCTATGTTATTACAATTTTTCTTTATCTTACACAGTTATAACAGTCAAAAGGTCAGGCTGCGAAATGCCAAGAACATCCCTGTGGCTGATTTGTTTATCCTGGGAATGCTTAAGAAGGACTGCACGGGCAGTCATAAAATTTCAAAGAGCTACGGTAAGTCTCACTGCAAATAACACCTTCATTAATACAGTAAAGTAGTCCAGTCAAACAGAAACAGGTCACTCATCTCCAGTGTTGAGCCCATTTAGGCCCTAAGAGTACACCTTATTTTAATCTCTCTCTTCCCATGCCTTTTGCCTTCCTAGTGTATCTCTGAAAACACAGCCACTTAATGTGCCAGTTCAGAGGCCTCTTGCTAAAACTCAGCTGCAACCTACTCTTCAGCTGACCAAAACTGATACTTACGTGCTGAGCAGTAAGTAGTAGATCATACATGGCATGAAACAGGAAAATGAAAACTAGGAGAAGTAATGTTGTCATATTCTCCCTGAATTACAACCAACAGAGATCTCAGATGCGAACTAACAACTACCTTTACAAAAAGAGCAGAGTATTGAGAGATGCTTTTCCACTGAAAGGGTACTTTTAAATACTAACTCTTTTGGTTAAACTTTCAAGAATAACTGATTGTGAATGAAGATGCACAAAATTGCGGTCAATTTTTAGTCTTGCTTAAGAAAAATACAAATGCTAACAAGAAGGTTTCTTCTTGGACTTCTTTCAAATTCCCAGGTTATTTGAGAATTTCAGTTCCCTCCCCCACATTAGTGATATAGATTCACACTGGTATATGACATAACTGAGACAAGGTGACTCCCTCTACCTTAGCATTCACAGTCTGTGCCACTTGTCCAGCAGCCAGATCCACAGGAACTGATTTTTTTACACTGAGAAGTGTAATTCAAATTCAGCCAGCATGGTTGACTGAAAAAGATGACCATTAGATTATGTATCAAGTGTATCAGATTGTGGGCACTGGATGAAAAGGGAAAGCCAAGGTAAAGTAGTTCCCCCAGCCAGAATTTAATACTGGAAAGGACTCTGCCTGACTGATCAAGTTCAATTTCCTCACAGCCACACACCACAGATAACAGTTATCAAATGGACAACCATCTACAAATACCTGCTCTGACACCTGCAATCAATGCTCTTTTCTAGCTTCCAACAGAAAGATGTTGACAATTGGCATAGATGTTGTGCTATCTGCAGGCAACAGCAGAGAGGTCTGGATAGGCAAAAAATGCTCTCCTGGTGTCACAGTGCAGACCATCCCCTGTGCTATGGAGAGACAAGGCAGCCCACCTGACTCCCAGGGAGACATGAATGGCAACGAAAAGAGGGTATGAGAGAATGAGAAAAAAACCCAACACGTGACTGAACATGGAAAATCCAAGAGCATAAAGATAATAGAGATGCCAGTTTCACTAATTCCCTCCTATACTGAAGAATGTATCTCATGAAGTACACTAAGCAGTGGAAAAACAGAGGGGCAAGAAGTGTCATGAGGTGCCAAAGTTGTGTATGAATCCAACCATTAACTACCACGTTTGCAATTATTTGCTCCTGACAACAGTGTACACTCAGCAGGTTGCAGGATAAGGGATCTTACCACTCTGTTCCTCTGCTGCTTGAAAACATCAGCTCCATTCTTTACCTTTGTTCAAGTTCCTATCCGGTTAAAACCAACAGAAAGTTATGAGAGGAACACATCAGGAAAAGGTGTTTATACCTTTTCCAGTGACTTCTTTCTTCTTTGCATAGGGGAGAAAAGACCAGGCCTACAAAAGTCCAAAGTGTTGCCTAGTTCTAGCACAGACACATCTTTTTTGTGCTAGAGAAACATGGAGTGCTCACCAGAGAGATATGAACTCAAACACAGAAGGAAATCTGTTGAACATTATGGCTGACTTCGTAAAACTCAGTTTTGAATTTTGTCTTCAGGCAGAAAGTTGAAATGTTCTTTTGTAAAGTCATTTGTTCAATTGGCCTCCATTAATAGAAGAATTGTGCCACAGACCTATGTGGTGCTTATTTTATTAAAAAATCCAGTGTACAGGAAACTTAAAGAAAAGGAAGAAATGAGATTATGAGTGTCTTTGATTATAGAAAGAGAACAGATGAAAAAATACACATATATTGTGGAAATAAAGAATGAGCAAACACAGCAGTTTTGAGTTATTATTACAAGAACTTATTTTGTGGATATTTCTGTTATGGCATATGTGGGTGATCCCATGATGAACTAATGGTAAAATGGTAAGTTCTCAGTACGTGACAGTTGTAATTTGCTAATATAAGCTCAACAGAAAAAATTCACCACAGATGTAAGCAGATATTCTGAGCTATAAATCTGAGATTTCTAGAGATGTGCTTTACTATATTAGGCTTGATTTGGACATAACCAAGTGATTATAATTCTTTCTGGAATAAACATATAGAAAATTTGCATAAGCTAAATCTGATATTTTGCGGATTTGCTCTCTTATTTTCTTACAATACTTGCAGTATAATAACACTGCTGTAGTGCAAAATAAGTTTTATTTTAATGTATTTGTTTATATCTTCACTCTTACAGAAATTAAAACTCAGTTCAATCCTAGCATTATATTAACATAGCATTTGTGAGCCTTCTGCCCCCTTGGAAGGTAAACTGGAAAGGAAGTATTTTCCCATAGTTTGAGTCTCTGTATGACACTGCAGTATAAATACTCAATAATAAATTAGAAGTTCCACAGCTCCCATGACAGCTCTTGCCTATTTCCAGCAGGTAGCACAGGATCTGTAGCTATTAATATCTACCAAGGACACAGTACTGCCTGTATCTTCATGCAGACTATTATTCAAGTTAGCACTCAATTAAAGCATTACAGATGAAAGTAATTTGTTCTCTCAATATTAGTCTTTTAGCGTACATTAGTTAGCTCATGATTAATTAATATGATCTTGAATATACAGTTCTAATAGTTTAAGATAATGTTGTAAAACAGCTTGAGTTATTTTAGGATTTTCTAGGTCTAAAATTGTACTTGATTATATTTACTGTAAATGTACATACTTATATACAGATTTAAAGGTGCCATTAATTGTGTGTAATATAAACATGGTTTCTATTGGTAGGGGATGAAATTTTAAATAGAGAAGGATGAGGAATTAATTTAGTAGACATTATGATATTATAATGACAGACAGAGGCAGTCTTAGTGAATTTTTGATTAGTGCGTGAAAATTAAACTATGAGTGACTTATGCCATGGCCCTCAATAAATTAAATTATCATCATTGCTTTGCTTCATTGTTTGCTTTATTTATCTCCAGTGAAATATTACCTTCTGTAGATTTTTTCCCTAGATCCTGAGGAAACTTAGTTTAATAAAACTATTTTATTATTCTGCCAACTTTAAGTCAAAATGATGGTATCTACTTTTACATCAAGGTAGATTTGCCTAAATTTTTATTGAATTTTGCTTGCATTTCTGAACCGCAAATTTATCAAGGATTTATCCAGATTCATTTTATCAAAGATTTAACATCCCCACAGACAGTGTATATGCAAAAAGGGTTCCTTCCCCACTAAAGGTTTTTCACAAGTTGCTATTGATAATGGCTCCAAACCTGAACATATTCAATGCCATATCTGGCTATGATCTAGAAATATTTATTACCTGTGATGTCATTTCCAGGTGCCAGATATTAAAATCAACCAGTCACTGCCACATAGCAAGTCAAGTCACCTCTTCCCTCAAGCACAAACTGGCAGTAACAAACCACTACTCAGAGATGAATCTGCCTACTTAACACCTCCTCACTCACGTCATTCCCACAAGCAGCAAGTTCTCTTATGAGCTCTGACTAGGGAAACAACATGTCTGTTAAGCAGAGTGCCTTGGAAAAATATGAAATTCTCAAGGGTTATTTTCACATATATTTATATCATAAAAAAGCTAAAACCCCCCTTATATGCAGCTGCATCTACTGCATGCCAATGAAACATGACCACATCAATTCACTTAAGAAAAGGAATTAGAGATTTCTCAAAGAATCCCAGATTCCCCATAGATCATGCTTGTGTAGCCTACTTTGTTCACTCAATCCTTAAAATGGAGCTTGTGGGAATAAGAGAAAACTTCCCCCAAGATAAAATCGTATCACTGGGACTGCTCACCAGTTCAAAACAGGGCACTGAGTTTTATGTGCCACCTACAAAGCCAGGCCCCACCCTACACAAGCAGTGAAGTCCAATGGGAAATATCTACTGTCCTTCCTTGAGAAGAGAGTTAACCAGGTCCTCTATCAAAAAGGCAAATTGTCAGATATTGTTGAAAGAATATCACAGACTTAAAAAAAAGCCTGTATGTCAAGAACACTTACCCAATGACACCTACTTTCCAGTTTTCTTCTTTTTGGTAAGATTGTTGAAAGCTTGAACCCTTGCAACATTACCATAATCATGCAGATCATGCAGTCATGATTTTCACCCATGCATACACCAAAACAGTCTCAGGAACACTACTACAACTTTTTATTTCTGATCCTCATAAATAAATAGGCTACTTTCAGCTATCTCTGCAACCATTATTGTGTGGTATCGGTGGCAAACATACACCTTGCCTGGAGTGTATACAAGGCAACACACAGAATTCATTCATTGTTAACCTTCATGTTTCAGAGAGTCATTATGGTCACTTTTGCCCTGCAAAAATTTTCAGTTCTCAAGTTATTACCATTCTATATTTCCATATGATTGACAGTCTCTTCTCAACTGGGAACACGAGAGAGGCTGTGACTTGCAAATTAGTCCTGGGACACAGATCCAGATTTTTTATCTGCCTTATCAAACTTAGCCACAGAAACTTAGTATCAAAGAAGCACAAGGCTTGTAAATTAGGCAAAGCATGAGCAAAACAGTGGTAATTCCAATTACACTTACTGTTCTCAAAGGTAAAACAAATATTCATAAAGAATGTGATAAATCACTGTCATGGTTTAATGAGCCAAAACAAGCACATTACTAGACAATTGTTTAAATTTTAATAGCAAAGGCCAAATGACTTGAATTAGCCTTAATACTATTCCTAAAGTATGTTTATTATGGATGTTGTAATTTTCTTTCAAGTATTAAAACATTTTGTATTATCAATGCAGATGGTGAATCATGGTTTAGAATTTGAACAGTTCCTCTTAACTAAATGCTATATGGTTTTTATATATATATATATATATTTATTGTGTGTATGTTATAATATCATAAACAAGTCTGTTTGTTTTGTGTGTATTGCTTCTTGGTAGATTATGAATACATTATCACAAGAGTCTAACTCACAAGAATAAAACCTCTAACACATTGCTAAGTTGAGGAAAGTTATCTTTAAAAATTTATAGCTGCTGGTAGTAAGAGTCAGAAACAGTTAAGTCATTTATGGAATGTAATGCATATATTACAGAATGATGTGTTGAGCAGTATGTCCTCTTCTGGAAGCTGCAATGTACACTTTTTGGAAAAAGTATCATATTATTGCTCTTGTGAAAACTGAGATTAGTACATAATCTGAATGCCTTTTCAAGAAATTGTTTTTCAGATCATTCTCTTTCACACAATATAATGTTTTGGTTTGGAATTCTTTGGTCATGACAAATACTCGGATAAAATGTTAAATCTCCCTCATATTCAAGCCTGTAATTTACTAGACACATATCAAATTAGGACAAAACTTACTTTTGAGTCCTGTGAAAGCAATGCTGAATTTTACTTTTTAAATTAGGTGCTTCAGAGATTTTTCTTCAACACCTGGTGCTGAGATGATGGACCGATTGCCCAGAATAGGCACAGGGTGCGCCAGAGATCCAAAGCACACTCCATGAACCTCCCCAAACACAGTCTTCCAAGTGCTATCAAAAGGGTTTTCACAAACAGTTGATCCAAAATGCCACTTTGAGTTCAAAATAGCAACAGCTTTATTTGACTAAAAACATACACATACTTCCCTCATTAAACCTGGCACAGTGGTTTTTATATGTCACTCAGCACCCTGATATCTCAACACTTTTAAAATGTTTTTAAATAGAAATTCTGTCTTCACTACATGTACCCTCTTCCTTGACAAAACATAGAGTAAGAACCTCAACTAGAGAGAGTAAATAATGACTTCTTCACAGATCAGTTCCTAGTGTAGGAAATGTGGTGAACTTGCTGAAGAAAGCTGAAAGAAAGAATTACACTTCTTTTTTTTAATTAATTCTGAATGGGATCACTTTAATTTATTCTTTTCTAAGTCCAGTTCTGAGATCTTGGTTCCCAGATTCACTAACCAGACGGCAGTTAAGAAAAGGGGAGATGATTCTGTCACACTTCTATGTTAAGTCACTTTACATTCAGTTTCAATCAGTGCCTTCTTAGAGAGGTGTGTATGCTCCTTAAATACCGAGACAGTGCTTACTGGCCCAAAAGAGACAGAGAGTTTTACATAAATCTTTCTGTCAGGCTCTCCAGTTTATGTCCTCACTATCCCTGCATAACATTTCTTGTGAATAAACTGAATGTCATACGACTGCAGATCTGAAGACTCTATCATATTTATTTTTGGTATTGTTTGAAAAAACTACACAGACTGCAGCTAAAGATTTCAGTGCACTCCTGTAGCTTATTATGGATGTGACAGATGCAGCTGGTGATATGCATGGGCACATCTGGCAGGAAGGTGAAGGCTGCCAGCAGAGCTGAGGGGCCAGCAGCTGTGTCTTAGACACCCTTTGCACCCCAGTGGCCCCAAAGCCTTGCAGCGGACAGCAGGCTTGGAAAACTAGACCTTGTCAGCTTTCTACATCATCTAGAAGAGGGAGGGTACACACTGCAAGGTCAAGACATCTCCAGGTTACAAGTGAAACTTATTTTGGCACTTAGCAACCCGTATACTTAAGGAATAAAATTGTATTTCTTTCTGACTTATATGGGGCTGGAAGGGTTACAGCACCACAGGCCATTCCCTGCAACCATTCTCCTCCAATTATGTGTCAGAAGTTTTACAGCCTGTCTGTCATATTATAAAATATTCTCTAGACACTCATTTGCTTATATTTAGTTCTACCCTGTAGCATTTTTTTGTGTTCCTGGCCTTTCCTTTAATTTTGCTAGCGGCAAGTCACTTCATATTATTAAGTTATAGGCCTGCAAGAAAATATTAAATTATGCATAAGTTTGCTTAAATTCTTTGTTTACATTAAATTGGGAGATCAGAGAGTGAACAGGAGTTTTTAATGGTGATTCGCTCCATTCAACTTCCCCTTGGTGTACTAGCTGGAAGGATTCACAATGAGCCGATCTCCACATTGAGCATAATGAAACCCAGGATGGATATAGGTTCTCCTTGGTGGTGTCTCAGGGGCAACAAATAATTTTCTTGTGCTCATTGAGAAAGGTTTTCTAAAGGCAAGACTTTTTAGTCTCTTTCTCCAATATTTAAATAACTATTTTAAGATGTGATCAGGCCAAAGTTGTATCAAAGCATGAGGCCAAATTAAGATAACCATTATGTGGGGCATTTCTCTGCATAGCAGGATAAGAATCACTGCAGCTGAAATAATAATCTGGAAAAAAGCAATAATTCTTTTAGGGAAACAAGTTAAATTAGATCACAACACTCTTGTTGTGATAGTAAAGCCATAGGTAAACATTCTATTTAGCAGTTATAACACTAATTAACACTTAGAAGTGATGAGTAGTCACTGAATCCACATAAAATTTGATCCTAAGGAGTCCATTTTTATCTTTATATTTGCTTCCAAAAAGGTAACTTCATGTGAGAGATATCTCTGGAAAGCCAAGAGTTCAAATGCTGTATGTGTCCAGCCAAGATAAAACACAGCAACTGAGGTTCATTTTTATCTTCCTTGGTGTTTTTAAATGTTCCTTCTTACTGTTTCAAAATGTGCAGCCGGGGAAGGTATATTTTTTTTTTTTTCGTCCTAGCTTCAAGGATGTCTCCACAGCTAATTGTTCTACAGGCTTCCACATATGGTATACTTATCACATTGATTTTGAATGTTTCAGAAACCACTTGCAGATAAGTCTCCCTTTATATACTGACAAAGTGATACAGCGCCTCCAAACTTCAGCTTCAGAAACAACTGAAACATAAAGGGCTTCCTTGGAAGAGGAGAAAGCTTAGCTGCAGCAGGGCCACCTGACCACTGAACTGTGCAGGAGAATGCACCACTTTTAGTGTCAAGCAGCATGCCTGACAACTTAGGTTGGAGAGATGGACAGAGATAAACCATCTGAAATTCATCGAAGTAAAATGCAGTGTCTTGCACTGGACAGAAATAACCTCAGGCACCAGCACAGGCTTGGGCTGATCTGCTGGGAAGCAGCTCTATGGAGAAGGACCTGGGGGTCTTGGTGTACAACAAGCTGTCCATGAGCCAGCAGTGTGCCCTGGGGGCCAAGAAGGCCAATGGTGTCCTGGGGTGCATTAGGAAAAGTATTGCCAGCCAGGTCAGGAGACGTGATCCTGTCCCTCTGCTGTGCCCTTGTGAGGCACATCTGGAGTGCTGTGTCCAGTTCTGGGCTCCTCAGGACAAGAGAGACATGGAGCTTCTGGAGAGAGACCGGAAGAGAGCTATGGAGTTGTTCCAGGGTCTGGAGAATCTTGCAAGAAAAGGCTGCGGGAACTGGACCTGTTCAGCCTCTAGAAGAGATGACTGAGAGGGGACGTTACCAATGTTTGTCAGTATCTGAAGGGAGAGATGCCAAGAGGATGGATATAGGTTCTCCTTGGTGGTGCCGAGCAATAGGACACGACACAATGGGCAGAAACTGATGCACAGAAGTTCCACCTGAATATGAGGAAGAACTTTACTGTGTAGGTGACCGAGCACTGGAACAGATTGCCTGGAGGGGTCATGAAGTTTCCCTTGCTGGAGATACTCAAGAACCAATTGGATGCAATCCTGTGCCACGTGCTCTAGAATGACCCTTCTTGAGCAGGGAGGCCAAATCACATGACCCACCGAGGTCCCTTTCAACCTGATTCATGATGTGATACTCAGTGATACTTTTAAGAGTATTTACGCTTTTTCCTAAATGTGTGGCATTGGGGAAAAAAACCCATAACAAAACAACAAATCAAGAATTTGGTGGTAAGGACCCCTGTGGAAGCCATCAAAACAAAACAAAACAAAATAAAATAAAATAGACTGAGGTATGCAAGTTTCCCAGATTTTACAGATGTTTCGTGCATACCTGCTTTTACACCACCTTCTCCGCTGTGCTTTCTTACTTACTCTTGCTTTTGTTTCCTTTATAAAATTGATATACATTTATAATAGTTATTACTTACATCCCAGTGTTGCTACTGTGAAGGTGTGTGGGAGATCCATTTTGCCACCACACTATTCCTGCTGCCTCTTTGTTAAACCCTTTCCCTTGATACTAAGTGTGTCTGTTGTTTCTTTACATGGTAACTCTAAAACACAGGATGCCTCTTCCTCTGTGTTGGTAGAGCTTTCAGCTTAACTGGTTTTAGGCCCTATTGTCACAAACAATAATTAACAGTGTAAGGCAAGCCATATGTTCAACGGAGTTTGAAAGCAGCCAACATCAAGTTTCAACCTATTACCAAAATTGTGCACACTCTTCATCAAATGCATCTTCAACGTCAATTGTCAAATACAGTCTCCAGGTAATATTTAACAGCACACTTTGCTGTGCCAACAAAGTGCCATACTCACATTGCTGTTTCTTTTTGTGGATCTAAAGAAGAGGTCCATTTTTAACATGGACATTCCTGAACAGCACAACCTCATAGTGTAACTGAAAAAGAATTTATGCACAAGCTCTAATCTGCTTTGACTTCACAGGACGGAGAAAATACTAGTTACAAGATCATACTAATTACAAGATAATGGGCGTAATTATTATTATCAACTATGCTAGTTAATGGCAATATTAGTCACTCCAGAATACAATCTTCATGTCTTTTATTTCTTTGTGATTGGCATCTAGGGATCAACTAAAAGGTGATTTGTAAATATAGCTTGTTAATTGTGAGCAGTCTAGACTCCACTTGTTAGACTGAGTTTTGTCCTTTTCTCAATGTTCCAAGTACTCATTATATAGAGCAACTGCTCCAAATAATTGCCACTGCTGTCAGGTTTGGCACCAAAATACTAGTCATGAGTTCTTTTTTCAAGTATTCAGCAATTACTTTCAGGATTTCTTACTTTTAGGACTTAGGTATGAGGCACAACACTTGTTAAAGGTGTTAAATATGAATAGTTCTGAAATACTGCCTGAATAAGCTGTTATAAAAATACCTCTTTATGTAATCTTCTGTTTAGTGACATCACAGTAGTATTTTTACACTAAGCTTTCTTTTTACTAACAAGTCAAATTCATTAATGAATCACAAGCAGGTAACTACTTGGCTCATGTTTAATGTCAAATAAAACAAGCTTCCAATATTCGGGTAGATCATTGTTCACTTGACAAGAGCAATCCAGAGTGATTTATTGTAAATGGGAAGGATGATGATAATGTGCCATGCTGTATGCATTTGGACAGCCACAGGAAATGCTATTTGTCAGAGGATAGCTCTTCTTTCAAGAAATAAGTAGATCTCGGGTAAATATAGCAAGAGACAGGTTGTTTCATCATGATGATATTCTGGTTTATTTTCTTTAGGCTAGAACAATGCATTCTCTAAGTCCCTGGAAAAGGCTGTCATGTTTTCAAGTAAAAGTGAGAATAGTCAACAATGATGACAATCCACAGATCTTTAACCAAGTGCAGTTAAACTAAAGAGCTCTGTACATCACTATTACGTCAGTAGGAAACTTGAACCATATTGTACACTGAAAACAACAAAAAAACCTCTCTAAGGCTGCTATAGTGCAGCTTTTGCTTAAGCCTACAGTTTTCCTGATCAGAAAAAATATCTTCCTTTTCTAGTATTTTCAAAGTAATGTATATTTTCATTGTTTATATCTATTTATCTATACATATGCATCTGCATATCTCAGATCCTCTCAAACTGAACCGTTACAAATAGTGGTTTTATCTGGAATCAAGACACATACCTAAACCTAACCAAAGTGGCACATTGATTTTGGACTCAGCCTTCCCTTGGTTACTGAAGATAGACTTAGGTAGTCAGAAAGCCCTTCCTGAGTGTGGGTAGTGTGGATGCGATCCTCAAACAGAAGACCCTGTACTGGATCTGGCTGTGTCAGAGATACTTTCTGTTATGTTCCTACCACTGCTGGTACATTCCAACTACTTTGGAAAGATTGAGATTCCTAGCCATTTTCCACATATTAAAAACCATTTCAATCAGGCCTGCTCTAAATAAGTTTGTAATTCACAAGGGCAAGTAGGCATCCAAATATCATACAGGCTCCTGAGTCCAGTATTTGTGACCCTACATTTTCTGCTAACAGGCATTTGCTACCAAAAATCAGGAAAAATAAAAGAACTCCTTAACACCCATGCAGCATAAAGAAGAAAGCATTCTTTATTCACCATATGCACAAAAGGATATCTCCTCCAGAAATAGTGCATGCTGAGTACAGAAAAGGTTCCTGTTCATATACTATTCTTTACATACATATTTATTGATTTTCCCAGAATAAACATACATTGATGGTAATTTCCCTGAAATCACTGACATATGGTCCTTCCTGTCTGTGGATGTGCTCTTCTGTCCTGGGGGTCTCTTTGGTGGTCCCTGGTGGTCAGCAACTCCAAAGTCATACCTGACCGCCTGGTGAGCTGGTAAAATTTGGCACAACTGAGCTGGCTACTTTTCAGTTGTTCTTCCTACCAAATAAGCATTGTGTGGCTCCACAGGCCAGTGGTTTTTGAAGAATAAGCATTGTATTAAGCCCACCAGGTGCAAACAATTTTTCATCTGACAACACATTCACAAAACTAAGCCCAATCCTTCTCCTCAGGATTTTCAAACTTTTCAAACTACATTGCCAAATTTCCTGCCAAGCATAATTTGTCCAGTTGGGGACAGAAGGTCTGTATAATCCAAAGATAACAGCAACTGCTTGGTGGGAGGGAAACCTGTTTGCAATTTCCCCTGGTTAGCAAGGATCTGAATCCAAATTTCCCACCACCCTTGAAAATGCCCTAGAAAATGCAACCGGATTTTCTGGGAGAGACTCTCCCAATTTTTGCTCTCAGTGGTTTTCCATGTTGCATAAGTAATTAAATATTCATGGACCTTAGATGGAGCAGAAGGTGAATTTGTCAAGTTGTTTTTACAGCACTTGAATAGAAAGCCAGGTTTGAATCCCTGTTTCAGTGAATACTTAATTACTCTTCTGATACCAGACAAGCTGTGGAGACACTTACATTCCCTCCTACCCCACTCCTTATGCCAGCCTCACAGGAGCCTGGGCACCTGTGGACCAAGTCCATAAGAAGAGGCAAGGCTGATGAAACTAAACACTGTGAAGCTGAAGTAATTCATGGTTTTGATTTAAACAGCCAGTGGCACGCCTACCATTCCTAAAGACCTAGAGAGTTGCTTCAGTGCTCAAAACCACTGGAAATGTTTCATGGGTCTTCATTTTACCAGCAAAAGTAACAGAACAACTTCCCACTGAGGTGCATCCTCAACTTGCCCAGGAACCTGCACCCAGCCAGCCCTGTCACGTGGAATCAGCTAATCAGTGATGAATTGCTCCAAGAGCTTAATCATTCAATGCCAATTTAAAATGACTGAATGAAGTATCTAATCACACCTATGATGTAAAAGTAAATGCTTTTATTTATGCTCTAAGCAGAGGCTACTGGGATTTTGGCTGCCTTGCAGATCAATGACAGGGCCCCACCTCAGTGTGCAAACAAAAAGCATGTCTCTCCATGCAGCTATCTCAGTGTGCCCACCAGGGCTGGTACGGGTGGCTGGACAATCCTGACACTGGACACCACCAGCAACCGCAGCAGCACAGTCCCTGCCCTGCCCCTCTTCCCCCACATCCTGGGAGCCGGAAATTCACAGAATCACAAAACAGCTAGGGTTGGAAGGGACCTCTGGAGATCATCCAGTCCAACCCCCTCATCCGGGTAGGGTCACTTACAGCAGGTTACATAGGAACACATCCATGTGGCTTTTGAATATCTCCAGAGAGAGAGACCCCACTGATCTCCTGCACAGCCTGTTCCAGTGCTCTGCTACCTCTAGTGTAAAAGAAGCTCTTCCTTATGTTGAGATGAAATTTCTTATGCTTATGGCCATTGGTCCTCTTCCTGTTGCTGGGCACCAGTGAAAAGAGTCTGGGACCACCCTCTTGGCACCCACCTTTGAGATATTTGTAGTATTGCTGAGATGCCCTCTCAGTCTTCTCTTCTCCAAAGAAAACAGGCCCAGCTCCTGCAGCCTCTGCTCGTACGAGAGATGCTCCAGACCCCAAATCGTCTTTGTGGCCCTTCACTGGACTCTCTTCACTTAGCTCCTTGTCTCTCTTTTACTGAGGAGCCCAGAACTGGACACAGCAGTCTGGATGTGGCCTCAGCAGGGCCGAGTAGAGGGGACAGCATCACCTCCCTCAATCTTCCGGCTACACTCTGCCCGATGCACCACAGGATACCATTGGCTCTCCTGGCCACAGGGGCACTGCTGGCTGATGGGCAACTTATGATCCACCAAATCAACCTCTAGTTGGCGCGGCGAGGCCAGCTCTGCTGACAGCAGGCGTGTTACCCTTGGTTACCCGCACCGCGCCCGGCAGGAGCTCGCTCCGGGGGCTGCGGACGGCACGAGCCCGACGGCGGCGGCGGGCGGGGCGCGGCGGGGGCGGGGCCGGGCGGATGAGCTCATCGGCGGGCGCCGCGGCCGGGCCGGAGGCCGGCGGGCGGGTGAAGGCGGCATCCGCAGAAGGAGCAGCAGCTCGGGCGCCTGGCGGGACCGGGCAGGGGACGGCGTGTCCCCCTGTGTCCCCGCACACGCCCGGGAGCCGGCACGCCGGCGGGGCAGTGGCCGCCGCTGTAAGTGTTCCTTCCTTGTCCGTCGCACCCCCATTCCCGTGCTTCCGGCCGGGCCCCGCCGCCCTCAGCCAGACGGGCTGGCATCCCTGTCCCGCAGCGCTTCCCGCCGCTCCGTCGAGCCTCGTGCGAGGGAGGCGCCGCTGGAAGTGGCAAAACTTTCCGTCCCTGCCTTTCCTTGTAAACTAAATGGCCGCACCCGGAGCGTAGGGAGCAGTGGAGTGGGCAGAATGCAAGGCAGTAGGGTTGTGCAGCCGGCAATCTCTGCTGGCCTTTTTCACGCAGCTTGGGTCAATGGCCCTCTTGTGGGCTTCTGGTGTCCTGAAACAACTTTAAACGTGGTTGTGTTCGACCCTCCCAAAGCTCATTAATGAGCTCTTCCACTTTTTGGCCTCTTCAGCACTGGAAACATGTAGGTGAAATTCTTATCTTAATAAAATATCTTATCTTAATGTTGTGTAATTCATCTGAGGATTTCAGTTTAGTTAGTTTAGGTTTTTTACTCAGGGTAATGCTTAGGTTTGCAGAGGTCAAAGTTAAATGACTGAGGTGGACTGACAATGTCAACATTGTAAAAAGAAGACTTTTTCTGATTCCAGTCCTAAAGATTTAGTTCTTTGACATTGTAGGTGGTATTCATTAACTACAGGTGCATTAAGTTGAACACAGTCTTTCTGTTTCAGCACACATTTTATTTCGGTGCTTCCTATGTATGAATATCATCTGACATGCATGCTCCCTGTCCTGAAAGTCAGTCACACACAACCTTTCCTCGTGTATTTTGAGTGGAAATAAAATCCAAGGTGGTTCTGTGCCTCTTTAATGCTGTTCAGCATCTCTGTAGAATCACACTCTTTGCAGGGACCACTGAAGATCATCTAGTCCCATGCCCCATTTCAGGCAGGGTTATGTGTAACAAATTACCCGGGCCCATGTCCACCTTGAAATCATTTTGTAAAATAAAAACCAGAAAATTCTATCCTTACACAAGTGTTGGTCGTGGGGTTTGTTTTGTTTTTGTGGGATTGTTGTTTTGTTTTTTCATTTTTATTTTTTTTAAATTTTCATAAACGTAAATTTGTGGGCAGAAACTTGTAAAACATGTATTTGGTCTCTCTTTAATTATTTTAGGTATTTGGTCATTTGGCAATACAAATAATTGCCAATGGAGTAAAGCTAGGTTAAGGGGAATATCAGGACACTCTTTCTAGCTCCTTTACTAATTTTAAATTATGCTTCTTTTTCAGTCTTGGGTGTTTTTCTTTGGGAATTAATATTTTGGGGGCAGAAAGGGACTTTTTTTTTTTTTTTATTTTCCTTCTTATTTAAGCTGAAAGATGGAGTTTTCTCTCTTGGTTTATAATTTCAGCTCATAGAAATAAATTTCCCTTGCTGCTAACTTGCTGCTGTAGTTGGTAAAGAAGGTCTTCCATTATGCTCATTATTCCTATAGTTTTCAGACTTAAAGGGAGGCTTCTGGAATGGTACCAATTGTTTTATCAAGGGATCTCAGTGATTGAATCAATTTTCACATCAAAGCCTCATTACAAAATGTGCTGTTTTTCTTGTGACACAGAATGAGCCCTCTTCTGTGGATTGTTTTATGGTAGTTTAACATTAGCAAATGTTTCTGTTAGTTTGTTTAAACCTTACTTTCATCTACAGAACCCATTCTTGCCATAAAAAGCCTTAAGATGTCTTACATATTTGTGTTATGTGTGTGGGGAAAAAAAGTCTGTAATTACCAAAAATAATGTATACATATTACTTGATATTTAAAGAGTAAAATTACTGTTGATGCTGGTGTTGAAAACTGAATTCTTAGGAAGATCTTAGTGTCTTATATGGTGTCAAAAATGTATAAACCTGGATTTGGAAGAAGCTGCCGTGAAAGCAGTTTAAAGGGAATTCGTTATAAACCTCTTATAATTATTAAAAGGAATGTTTATACAAACACACTTCTTTTCATTTTTAAATTTCTTTAAATGCGAAGTAGAGAGCAGTAGAGCTTTAATTCTAACACCCACTTGTTGAAAGCGATTGAATTAGCTTTTTTCCTTAGATGAAGGAAATCATACTTAGCTGAAGGTGAAGAGTCCAAACATGGCTTTATTTCCCTGGTATAAAGAGCTGGTGTTTAAATGTGTCTGGATATTGGCCAGTGGCATGTAGGAAAAGTCTGTGTCACTGAAATTCTTCTACAGCTTTTGAAGAATACAGTGAGTACGTAACACAAACAAGTTGGTCTCTGTGCTTCAGAGATCCTTGTCTGCAGTTCAGGGTATTAGCTTACATTACCAGCTTGGGTGCGTATGCCAGGCTGTGTGCTCTAGTGACTGTGCATGGAAATAGCTATCTCTGTTGACTGTTGATCAAAGCAGATGTTTCTGGCAGAATCAGCTGCTGGGAGAAATATCTTCAAGCAGACTTAGCATAAATTGGTAGGGTTTGTCTGACTGTCCTTAGTTTGCTAGAAAACTCAATTTGGATACATTTCTACAGAGTTATTTTAATGGACTGTTATTTCAGGGTGCGAGTTTGTGGGCTGTGTGAAAACCAGAAAAGCTGAGATAGAAATGGGCACCATCTTAGGGATTAATGTCTTGTATCAGCATTTGTGTGTGAGTTTGTGCAATTCTGATTTTGCGCGATAAAAAATAACGGTATGGTTTGTAAGGCATTAACTGGTTAATGTATTCGAATATTTGCAACAACTCTAAGTTGGAGTTTTCCAGGGCTTGGCAGATATCAAGTACAGAGCTGTAACTGCTTGGATTGGTTGGAGACCAGTTCTTTTGATCTTCTCTTGTACACCCCTCTCTTTCATTCATTTTTGTTTTCTAAGATTTTGGAAATGTATGAAAAGAAACAGCTGTAGCTGTGCTCTGAAACAAGAGGTACTTTGTGTATGCTTCATGTTTGGCATACGTCTTCATGACAAGATGTGGGACTATCTTGGGCAACTGCATTTTGCACCTGCCTTTCACAGTCGTGTAAGCCGTGACAGTGTCACATGTAAGGCCATCCTTCGCTGGCTGATGTAGCAGGAGTGCAGTGAAATTAAGTGTGTGCTTGGAAAGGGAGTAGATGATTCAGTGCATTCTTGATACTGCATTCCTAGCTTCTGACACTGTATTATGAAGTAATCCCTAATGACCACATATCTTCTGTTTTTCAAGGTTAGTTTGTTTTGGTTTAAGTTTGTAAGCCTTTAACTTGCTTTCACCTAGTAGTGCCTCTGATGGACATTTCAGCAAGTTCAGAGGGTTTTCCAGTTTTCTCATCTGGATTATTGCTGTTAGAGTGGAGTTAGACTGGAGTAGTTAGCTATTAGCATTCAAAATAACAGCTTCTTGGAATAATGAACTATCAATATCTGGTATCATAATTGATCACTCTCGTTTTTAATGTGCTGTTTACAAGTTTAACTAGACTCCTTTGTATAGCAGTTCTTCTCCTCCTCTTCCTAGATCATGATTTGAAATGGGTGTTCTGGGTAGTTCGGCTGTCCGTGGGTTTTTTTTCTTCAACTTTCACTGGACAGAATTATATTTCCAAGTTCTTCCCTATCTCTTTATTTCCTTTTCCCTCTTAACTGTAAAACCCAAGACTATGAGTTACAGTGTATTGCCTATTTAAAAGAAACTTTTTTTTTTAATAGATATTTATAGGAAGCTTAATCTTGTCTACTTTGCAACTGTATTTTGTGTTGCCTGGAAACTTTTTTTCTCGTATTTGCTTTCAGAGACCTGTGATTCTAACTCAGGCTGATTCTTTTTGTATCGAGTGGAAAAACAATATTATACAAATATAATTCCCTGAAGGATAATTTCTCTCCTGTTTCCCATTCTTTGTGTCTTTTATGCAACTCTGTTATGTGCTGGTGATCAGGATTGACTCTGTTAATGTTGGCCACCATCTGCTGTTATTGTTTTTTCTTTTGTGAACATCTGTCTTCTAAAATATTAAAACATAAAACTAAATAATCAGCGTGCCCTGTAATTTTATTACTTACAAAGTACATTTGATAAGAAAGATGCATTGAATGTAAGGTCTATTTTTAAAATATACTAGTAATTTTTTACATCTCTGTGTGTGGAAGGAGTATGACATGAACTACGGTTTGTGAAATGATCACCAGGACTCTGTAGTAGCTTTGCAATTTCTAGTACTTTTTTTTCATGCCTGGAGTTCAGCTAGTGAACCTCCTTTTCTAAAGGTGAAATGCATTACTTGCCCAGAAATTAAATACGCATATTATGGGTATAATATAGCAAAAAATACTACAGAAGACAATGCTGAATAAGTGAAGTATCTCAAAAAAAAATGTAAAAAATAATGTTTCTTTTCTGTGATGCCAGTACCTTGATATATGTGTAAGATAATGAAGAACTTATCATACCAAATCCAAAGAATATTTCTCAGAACAGTGTATTTATGAAGCAGTAGTAAAAGATGTACTGTTTGCATACACAAAGCTTGAATATGTGCAGAGAACTTCCAAGGTGTACAGCAAGGATATTGCTTATTATATCAACACCATGACTAGAGTTTGTTCTCTTAACCTGTTAAGGAAAAATGAGAAGAACTACAGAATGAATGACAATCTCTAGACTGAATTAGTTCTATGATTATACTTTGGGAGTTAAGTTTTTTACACTCCATGTCAATCTGTACTCGATTTGTCACAAAAAATGTAGGAAAGAGTCCTTCCTTTGTAGGAAAGAATACTTCCTTTGTTTACCTAGGCTTGACTGGTAAATTTGCATACCACTTCAGGTCCTATTGATTCTGCTTAGGATTTTGATGGGCTGTACTATAGTACCTGCAGTAGTGATCATGTTGGAGAGATAATAATACTATGATTTGTTTACATTTTTAGGAAGACTTGGTTGAAGAAAAGACACCATACAGTTGTATTTATTCAAATGCAGTTGGAATCAAATGGTAAATTAAATAATTACTTACAGCCTGTTCAGTTAAACTCCCCAAATTATCACATATTTATGAAAAGACATCACAGTCTAAACAAAGAAGAGCATGGAGTTTACATATTTGATAGTTGCACAGCTGCCTTTTTTCTCCTCACCGATCTCTAGTACCTGTCATTACAACTTTCTCCTTCTGTGAGTACACACATACTTTTTCTGCATATCATCTCAGTGGTTTAGTCACATTGGACCAATGAGGGACAGGCTCTGTGTAGATGCTGAATTTCGAACAAAGGATCAGAATGTTGCTTTACAACATTGTTGAACTAGCATTACTGATTGAAAGCAAATGTACAGATACCTAGACTTTAAATAAATGTAACAATATATATACATATAAATAATTTTGTCCTGTTCAGTTACGTGTTTTGAGAATGGTCCTTTTAAGATTTTCTTTTAAAAAGTCATTTTATATACACCTTTTAACTCTGATATTACATTCTGGTGAAATTTTTATTCTCTTCTTTTGCCTAAGTGCAACCTTCCTTTATCATTTTTTGCTTGCTTTTTTTTTTTTTTTTCACTTGGCTTTGTTTCAGGTTTGCTTTAATGTGATTCCTGTGTTATTTGTTTCATTGCTACAGAGGTTGTGTGTGCGGTCATTCAGTGCCCTGATCTTTTACTTTATTTCTTGATAATAAAAAGGCTATCTATGTAAGTGTCCACTATCTATTTCAGCATCCAAATAAATGGTTAATTCCTGTCTTTTCTTCTTGAATAAAACGGATAATTTCCCGAGGTGGCTAAAATCCAATATTTGATAAGCCAGCCAGAGCCTGAAGGTGGGGTAGATACCCGTCTTGTCTGGGACACAAGCATTTATCTGTGTGTTTGAATGTCCTAAAATTAGCAGTGCTGTTCAAGACAATCCATCTGTTAATTTAATGTCAAATTAATTTTTATGTAACATGACTTTGAGCCCAAATGAAACACTAAATTATATTTCTATCTCTTAATTAGGTGACTGTCACCATATATGTATTATTATTTCTACTCAATTGTTCTAAATTCTGGATAACCTTATACTGGCTTTTATTTTTTTTTTTCTCCACTGTAAATGCTGTGTGTTTTCAAAAAGTACATCCTTTTACCATTAAGTTTCTTGCTTATTAAGCAGGTTAAATAAAGCAGGATTAAAATGCACAACTGTTTTACAGCTCTATTAATACTTGCTTTAAAAAAGAAATCTGGAAAATACGTTGTATTAGCACTGATTATACTTATAAAAATTTTGGGCTGATGTGAGTCTGAAGTTGTAAAAAGAATAGTTTAAAGGCAGTGTATGTTGTTCATATTTTATAATGACTTGTAATTTTAGAGTGAATTTTATTGCATATGTGCTCAGCTGATTTACTGCACAGAGGGGTAACATTACCTGCACACAAGAGGGCACACTAAGTCCTCTGGAATATCATTACAGAAACCCTTTTCAATTAGGGTAGATTAATATCTGTAGAGAAAATAATGAAAGCACACTTTGACTGTAGTGCTGTTTTTAATGTTAACAAGTGTTTTGTATGAATATTTTATGTATGTGCCAAAAAACTTAACTAATCTTATGTTTAAGTCCTTTTGGTTTATTTTGGTAAATATTGTGAAATTCTGTGGCTGAAGATTATTATTGTTTTTCAAAGTGGCTTAAAGAAAAGATCTTCTATAGTGGTCTTCTACTGCAAATGTAGAGAACACTGTTCCCTGGGAATATATTTTGGTATTCTTAAAATGGTATATTCCTGTTCTTACTCTTTATTTCTTCCTTCCCTTTTCATTTAGTGTTTCAGTTCAGTAACAAGAAAAAGCAGCTCTATTGAATACAAAAACCAATCAATTTCTGCAGTTTTAGAAAATTTGCTCAATGTAATGCCTTGGAATGCATGGAGCATAGTTGTATTGGCAAGACAGCTTAAGTTTTTTTGCTTGTCTTTTCTCCATGGCCCTCTAGGGAGAGGCTGCCTACATTTTCTGTACACACCCAGTCAGGTACTGGGGTATAGCAGGTGACCTTCCCTAATTGCCTCATCCCAAGGCTGGCCTCTCCTCCCTACGCTTGAGTGCATAGTATAGTACTCACATTTTGTAAAAGATGTTAGTATTATATTATACATATTTACAAATTAAACATGTGTTTGTGCAAAATGGAATCTGAATGTTAGTTCAGTGTTGGGTATTTCCCCACCAAGTCACTTTATTTCTTTTCTCTATCACCAATAGTTACCTGACCTGCTAGCAGTCATGAGATTTTGGTATTCAGAAAAAACATCCAGATAACATCAAGTTCAGTCCACAGTGTTACACACAGACATCACGGATGCATTGCTCATGTTGCCTGAATTTACTGAGCTCTTTCAGTGAAAGAGAACCTTCTGATGTGAGCTTGTTGCCCTGGTATGGTTGCAGAAATACTGTAAGATTGTTAAAAATTGAAAGGAGGATTTTTCTCAGTTTGTCTTCTAAGAGAGCCCTGTAAGAGCTGTTTCTGACTGCTACAAAGCCATTGAGGTAGGGAGATACTCGCTGTGTTTTTGTGCTTTTGTGAAACTAATTTAGGGATCTGTATAGACAATTTCTTGCCAAGTGTTTCACTTAGAGATAGTAGCTTGATAGCATGCCCTGGATTCCTACAAAACATATAACAAGTCTTGGGGGAGTCTGGGTTCTTGTCTGTGCTGACTTTGAGGTCTACACAAAAATTGGCTTTGGATGGTGAAGTCTATGATGAGGTGTAAAACTGTGAAATAATGTCTCAATGGAGTTCTCTTAAGGCACTTAGAAGCAGGCCCGGCTGCTGCTGCTGAGTGTCACTGAAATGCTGGGGAGAGAACTGTCTGTATTCCATCCTCTTGATTTCTATTCCTTGTCTAGAAAGCATATGAAAAGGACTTAAGTGAGCTAAAAGTGCATGATTGGTCATATGAGTGGTTATAGCAAAACAGAGAATGAATGTCAGTTTAGCTTCTGTGATAAACTTCTGCCTATTGTTGCAACAAATGTTGGTGCATTTTAATATTTTTGTGCCTTTCTAGGTATTTACATATTTTCCAGTGAAAAGACACTTTGTTTTCTATAAGGCGCTATTCTGAGTGTTGTGAATTCCCAGCTACAAAAATGTAATTATATACCTTAAGTATTTAATTATAGATTTAAAAAATCTTCATGAGCAATCTCAAAGGAATACTTGGAATGCACTCCTTGTAAATTGGCTTATTTTCTTGTAATTTACTAGAAGTGCTGATATAAGAGTTGTTGTAATGTGGAAAGTATATTAATCTGTGAACATGCATTTTATATAGGAATTTATTACTCTAAAAATTTAAGACATATGAGGTGATTTATACTTACTCTTGTTATTTAAAATCCCAGTAGAAATATATCACTATCTTTTGATACATTTGAAAAAATGCAACTTAAAAAAAAAAACGGTGCAGGATTTTTGTGACTGAAGAGAGTCGAGTCAACACAAGTTGACTGTGGTAAGGGTTGTTTCTGTTGGTTTGTAAAAGCTGTCTAGAAATATTTTCATTTGCATTCTTAACTGAAAAATACAGCCAGTGGTTCTTGACAGCAAATCCTGAAGCCATTCTAGCCTGATGCTATTCTGTGGAGATACAATGACCCTTTAGCTGCACTATTTGTAATAAAGGCAACTGGACTTTAAATGGGTTTTAGAATTAGTGCATTTCAGAAATGGTTGTGAGATGATTTCCTTTATTTTTTTTTTTTCTTTTTTTTTTAGAACGCAAGAGGTGGAGAAACTACAATTTTAATATCCTAATCTTATTCAAAATTATTTTTGGCATTGGGAGGCTGAATATTCTCCTTCTAGAGTCATCATATATAAGAATTGTCTAAAGCATTGTAAAGCTGTTGCCCAATAGACGAACATGGAGACACAGCTAGACCCCATGAAGGATGACTTGCCCTTAATGGCAAATACTAGCTACATGCTTGTAAAGCACTATGTACTGGACTTGGATGTGGATTTTAAAGGTAAAGTTATTGAAGGCAGCATAGTTTTGTTCTTGGAGACTGGGAGCCAACACAGGAAAACCAGCAGTGCTGGCAAAGAATGCTGCCAGTCACAGTTTGATGAAACCTGTGAAATGAGGACATCTGAACCCTGCCACATTCCTATGATAAATGTGCGTACCTGTTCATCTAAAATGGAATATAATGATTTTGCTATCGGTGGTGAAGAAGAAGAAGCTACTACTGATGAAAATAGTAACCATAGCAACAATGAACAGGCTTCTGGGATTTCTAGTTCAAAGGACCCCTGTGACACAGAGAATCGTGGAAACAAGGATTTTCTGCTGGTATTGGATTGCTGTGATTTATCTGTGCTAAAGGTTGAAGAGGTAGATGTTGCTGCTGTGTCAGGCATTGAAAAACTTATAAGGTCTGCCAAGCTAACTGGTGTTTCACAGGAGGTGGAAAATCTCAGAAACCAGATTGTACATGAACTTGTGACTTTACCTGCGGATCGCTGGAAGGAACAGTTACACTATTCTACTCTCTGTAGCCAGGCACCTGGCTGTGGGGAGCTTGTGTTTAGTACTGGCACGTGGAGCCTGGAGATAAGGAAATCAGGAATACAGACTCCAGCAGACTTTCCTCATGCAATAAGAATATGGTACAAAACCAAACCAGAGGGAAGATCTGTTACATGGACTACAGACCAGAGTGGCAGGTATGTAACTATTTGCTGAAAACTTTGTAAGCAATAAATTTAAAAAGGTGCAAGGGTGGAGAATCATGTAATCGCTGAGCAACTGTGAAGACGATGAGTACACTCTTCTACAGTTTTCGTTTAATCCTTGGTTTGAATCCTTTTGCTGTCCTGTAGAAGAACAGACAAACTCTCTGCTTGTGAAACCCCAGTGGACTTGAAGATCTCAGGCCCGGCTTAGTGATTGTGTGTGTTCTTTCTGATTGGGAGTAAATAAATTGTGTGTATTTCAAAAAGTGTGTGCAGGGAATAGGGAATTATCATTTAGGGTAACAAAAGGTATGAATGACAGGTTATTTTCACTGTAATACTTTGTGTTCTTTTTCTTTCCTGGCTTACACAGCATAAAGTTTAATATACATAACATTTAATAGAATTACTTCACAACTAGTCCTTTATTAATATTGCAATCAGCTTAGAAATGCAGCCTTTTCTGTTTAGTCTCTAATAATCAACTTTCAAAATCTCCTTTATCTATAATGTTAAGTACATTGATGATAGCAAATGGACTACAGACTGAAAGAAGAATTGGCATTGTACCTAGTGTTAGGGAAAAGTAATGGGTATTTACAGAAGCCTTCAATATAAGCATGTTATAGAAGGGAAACTGCAATTCACTCTTAATTCCTACAACTGTAATTGTTTTATTACAGTGTTCAAAGGTGGATTTTAATGGCTATTATTTCTTTATGATGTCTAAAAAACAGGAACAAAGTTGGAAGATAAGGAACAAATTTGACCTAATTGAATACTTGCTGTTCATTCCCGAACAGGAGATACATGGTTACCTTTTATTTCAGTTATGCTAATATAAATTAAGTCTTCTCACTAGCATCTGTGTTGGTGGGGAAAATGAGGCCTTTTAATTGTATTTGTGGTGGTTGGGGAATTCTGCTACTAATCTATAAGCACCATCAAGTCCAGAAATGTCTAAGTCATGTTCATTATTTCTTTCCCTTCCTTTTCCCTGAGGAGTTATTTTTGGTATGAGTTTAGGAAATATAACTCAATATAGTACCCTTAGATCTGAAAATTCTGAATTTTGACTGCACAGGAAGGTCGGGCAGTTGCCTGTGATCACGTCTATGTCTACCTGCCCTACTAACAATGTTAGCAACACTCAGCTGGTATAGGACTCCTCCTCTGTATGTTTTGAGCATTTTGATGTTTCTTTTAAGCATCTCAATCACAAACAGTTTTGACTCCTTATGATCCTTTCATTGCAAAGCATTGTTCTTACTTTAGTGACATTTCATGGCAGTTGTACACAAATGGATGGAATTTTACGGATCAGTAATGGAGCAGAAAAAGCAGGCTTGACATGGATCCAGCAGTTTGATGGTAAAAAATAGTATAAACTGATTTATTTTCAGGCTTGCATAGGGTATTCCAAAAACTAATGCCTGTCAGAAAATGAGTTTTCATACCACAGTCATTAGAACCTTTCTTGGTATCTTTCTAAAATTCTATGTGTGATGAGCCCATAAACATAATGGTAAATCTCATCATGTTGCCATAGGAGGATTCTTCAAATTGTTCAAAATAATGCATATGATGCTTTTTTAGACAGATGTCAAATCCTTTGCCAAAGGAGTCTATACTGCAGTTCCAACCCTGGAGAAAAATAAATAACAAAGTACTGCTTCTCAAAGTACACTTCCTATATGTTTCTTCTAATTTAACACTAGTACAATGTTTTGAAATTTAGCCTATGCACAATTTTATCAAGGCTTACATTTTATTTGTTTTAAAGAATGATATATAATACACCAAAAAAACCAGCTGAAACAAAGCTGTGTAGGATGAGTTTAGGCAAGTTCAGATATGTGTATGCAAACATGTTACCAGAGCAGGGCACACTTCTGTTTTTAGTACAGGAACTGAATACATGGAATTTTAGTATTTCCCTGTCTGAGCTTTTGGGGCCAAATAAAAAGTCAACCACAGAGCTAACTTGTGCTAGTGGAAAGAAGGAAGGAGGGGAAGTATAAAGGAATGACCAGGAAGCCTACCAAAACACACTTGATGAAAGGGACATTCTTGACCTCTCAAAAGGGGAATGCTAGTTCCTTCCATCTCTGGTATGATGACATAGATGTGTAATATGGACATCTGGGTAATAAGGCATATTAGGCAGCCAATCTAACTGAAAATAAATAGAGGGGGAAAGAGAAGAGACTTAAGATTTGTTTGGAAAAACTACTGAGGTTAGTTTGGAAGGTAGAGTTATTTACTACAAATTAGAAAATGTGTCATGAAAATAGATGTTTGTTTTTCAGTGGCATGAGTAAGCATTGTTCTGGGCTCTTGGAAACTGGAAATTCAGGAAGGGAATAAAGAATTTGGTTTTCTTCATAGGCAAGGTTTGGTAGAATAAGGTAGTCCAGAACTGTGGTACATCACAGACTAAATCCTAAGAGGCTACCCTCAACTGTGAGGAATTCTCTACAATTATTTTGTATAATTTTGTTCCCAGTGTCGAATAGTTATATTTGAGCAATTATTGAAGCAGTTTGGAGTTTGTTGGATTGCTCATGTGATATGAGGTGATTTCTAAAAACTGACAAATGGCATGAATAGAATGGAGAAGTAAAAAAAAATTTTAAGAAATAGGCAGACCCTGAGTACAAAATAAATTGATTTGATATTCCTGGAAATGTGGACGGCAACAAACAAATATTTATAAAAAATTTAAATTATCTCCTCTGAATTAGTTGTCCTGACTAAAAGGAAGACAATGGGAAATATGGGTATTATTGACAATGGGAAATATGGGTGTTTTTTTCAACAGTCAATAATACCCTTATTTCTCATTGTGAGCAAGAATACCTGTTTTGATGGAATCTGAGGACAATCACTGGCATCTTGCAGATATGTAAATTTTTAAGGCAGAATAAAAAAGTTGGTGTGATTTAGATGCCAGAAAACCCTGCTGCTTTGACAAAACCAAACAGTACCACAACTAGTACTTGATTTCTCCAGTAGTCTGGGTGGCTGTTCACTGGGAATACTGGCCCGTGTTTCTCAAGGCCTTCTTAAATTGCACCTTTCATCCCTGTTTTGCTGGAAGATCAGCTGGCCTGGTATTAGTTAAGCCACAGTAACTTGATTGTGCCAAGGACAGCTCTGGATCTAATAGCACAGATAGCAATGATGAGACAAGAGGGCAAAAATATCTTCAGAATATATTTCATCTGTGACTGTCAGTATTTCCAAGTTCTTTTTCTCTGTATAGTTTGAAGTTGGCTTTAGAGAAGGAATAGTTTGAAAGGAAAAGCAGTTTGGAGGAGAGTAAATAAGATGCTAATATCTTAGCCATTGCAAGATCAGTTTTGCCCTAACAACTTGTCTCCTACTTTCTAAAGTGTTTTGATTTTTAAATTTAGGTGGTGAAAGATACTGATCAGAATATTTTTAGCCTCAAGTGTTCACAAAATAATCTGTTTTGCTCCCATAATATTTAACTTTAAATATCATAGGTTTTAAAAAAATTCAGTGTAGTGAAGTGATGCTTTCAAGATTTTCTTTCTTTTACTGGAGAAACCTATTGATTGTAGGTTTTTTATATAATTTATAATTGAAAAAATAGCGCTTTTTTCTTAAGATAAGTGGTGTTGTTATGCAAGTAATAGGAATTAAGATAAAACTAAAAAATGCAACAAAATAAGTAAACCAGGAATCATTAAGTCCATCCACCAGCAAGACAGAAGGAGTTAGTGAAAGGCCTTGCTACCTTCCCAGCTGTAGCTAAGTGGGTAATAAGAAATTGACTGGCATGAAATATTGCAGCTGAAATTGGAAAGGGTTAGTAGACAGAGAGGTTCTGCCAGGGAGCTGGTTAGAGAAACTGCAAAAAGAGCAATACTACAAGGAAGATTGCTATGTGAGAAGCAAGGAGGCTGAAGTTGATAGGAAAGAAATTCATTCTTTGTATTATATTTCCTGTGATTGAGATTCCCGAAGACAGGTGAGCTAGGGTGCAGTACCTGTATGTAAAAATATCAGGATTTATTGAGACTTGGACTAAGGAAGACTCAGAACCAGATCTAGTGCTGAATTTGCATGAGTTTCCAGGTTGCTAATCCAGGAGATTGGATTAATGATAGTGAAAGCACTACTGGATGATAGCAGGGAGGTATCACAGGTGTTGGTGAAGCCCTGCAGTGGCATCATCAGAAGGTACTCAGAAGCCTTCCTTGACTTTTTGGGTCCAACTGGAAGCTATTGCTTGAGGCTGGAAGACTCATGCAAAAGCAGGAGAGGGAAAAGACTGGGGTAGTGTTTTCTAGTTTGTAATTAATCTTGCTTTTTTGTCTTAAATTAGTTAGATTGTACTTTGATTGGTTCATGTCATACAGGTTTGAAACCTACAGAGCTGAAGTTAAAGAAAGAAACCACCTCAGTACAACAGCATCTTTTCGGTATACAACTTAATTCAGTCTGTCTTATTGTAATTCCAACTTCAATCTCTTTTCCTTCCATCTAGGCCATGTGTTTATACGATGGGATCACCAATAAACAACAGAGCCCTCTTTCCATGCCAAGAACCACCCATTGCCTTGTCAACATGGCAAGCCTCAGTCCGAACAGCTGCAGGCTTTGTTGTGTTAATGAGTGGTGAAAACTCTGCAGAACCAGTCCAGCTTCGAGAAGGTGAAATATATTTTTCATGGCAAATTAATTTCAATGCTTTTATAATTAGAAATAAAGCTTAGTAAATACGTGATTTGTAAAAGAATGAAGTTCCTAACCTTAAAAGCACTTCCGTGGCTCTCTGTAATCTAGTCATTCTGTGGAAAAGTTACCTGTTCAAGGCCTCAGGATAACTTTGTAAGTAGTCAAAGTATCTACATTTCTGCATTTCAGTGTTGCTTACTTTTTCCCCCTCTGTGTTTCCAAATTTTTTTAGATTCACTTTTTGTAAATTGGCTTTATTTTGATCACAGTGTAGTCGAGTGCTTTGTAGATGAAGTGCCTTATCAGGCTCTCAACAGTTTCAGGCCTTGGTAGATAATTATCTTTCAGTTTTAGTTCTCCAGTCCAAGTGTAGTTCAGCATGTGATGAAAAGCAGCCATTGTGTCATAGCTGTTTCCTGGAATACATGGAATAGCTGAAGAGTATCAGGTCAGTGCCCTGAAATTCTGTTCTCTGTGGGGTTTTTTTGCATTGATAAAACCTACTTTTTTCAACAATAAGCAAACAAGCATTTCTTCTGTGTTGGTTATACTTTTATCTAAACTTCTTTCTGCACAGAGAAGTTTCTAAGGCAGTTCTACATATAATAAAGTATGTCTTGCTCAATTAGTTTTAATATAATCTGTCAAACTGGATCAGTATTTTCTAGCGTAAGTAGTTCTGATGAGAAGTGGCACATAAAAAAAATCCTCTGTTCCCCTTTAAATAGGCAGGTTTATTCTTGAGGGAAAAAGAAAAGAATTGAAAGTCTCCTTGCTTTGAGAACCATCAGTTAATCCATTTGCATAGAATTGTCTGGTTGTATTTGGCCATATGTGAGGCCTCTTTTTCAAGGCTTGTCTCTGCTGATGAAATATGGAAAAGTGCCATGAGGAGCTGCTCAGCTCACTTGGAGAGTAATACTTTCCTGTCTCAGCATCAAGAAAGCAAGGACACTATTGACTTAAGACTAGGATAACAGCTTTTCCATCAGCATTTAACTAGTTTACTGAGAGGCCTCATAATCTTGCTTACATACCGGTGGAAATGACAAACCAGCAAGCTGTTTGGAATTGTAAAAATGTACAAAACTAATACAGTGGCAGAAAGGGAAAGGAGTAATATTCTGAGGAATGTTTTAAAACCCAAGTAAACCCAAGATTTAAGTGCTAATCTGAAGCCTTGAATAAATTCTTTATGAATTTAGGAATACAAATTCATTAGTTTAATTAATAGGACTTTTAAGAGTTAAAAAGTTCGAAATTGTCTGCTGTGGGGTATGCCCAGCCCCTGCCCTGGAAGGAGGCCTGTTGAGATAAAGAGATTGCATAACTTCCCAACAAGATCCCCTTGGAAAAGGCAGCACTCTGCAGTGAGGGTGAGAGAAAACAAGAACCATGATCCTCTGGGAGACCCTATGTAGATTCCTTGTAACCCATTGGCTTCTACCATCTCACACCCACCCTTGTATCCCTGTAAGATCTACCCTTCTCCCTCTTTGAGTTTGGAGAGCTCGTCCCTATCCTCCCCTTTGCAGTGTGTGGACTAATAAAGCTGCCTCATGCAGAACTGCTAAACCAGCCTCTTGTCTCTCCCCTCCCGGTCTAGCCTGGGGTTTGCCTCGCAGAACCAGAGCTGAAGTCACTCTTGCTGAAATCACTAGCGAGCTGACAGCCTGCTGAGACAGGCACCTTCCTGCGAAGGCACCCCGGCGGCTGAGGGAGCACCGCAGACTTCTGGAAGACTGTCCCGTGCAGGACACTCTCTCGGGGTCGGTCACGGCTTCCTGGGTCTGAGCCATAGAACCCAACCCAGCCCCAACAGTCTCTTGTTCTAAATAACCTGTCCACCTAGATCTTGTTGTTTGGCAATTATGGAAGATACGTGAAAGGTATCCAACTTAAAATTTTGTCTTTACACATCAAAAAGCCTTTCAGGGTAGCTTCAATTTAAATAAGTTTGCCAAGTTGTTTACACGTGGTATGCTGTTGCTGTGCTGCGTATTTATAAAATCATACGTAACTAGCAGAATAATAAAATGTATTTTTTAAAATGCAATTTATTGGAAAGAATTAGCATTTTGCTAAGCAGTTGTGAATAAATTTATTCTGAATAGAATTACAAGTTAGTTGAATAATCTTTTCTTTCAAAAGTCATACTTAAAACCAGTGTGCAGGCAGGCAATCAGAGAACAGCAAGCACAGTTGATTGCTTCATGCTTTTAGAGATCTGCATTCTGCTTCACAGACACACATCTCTACATGTACGGATGCAGTAATCCAGTGCATAGCTGGGCTAGGTGTACTCTCGTGCAGTTTCCTCATTTACCACTTGTTTTTGCAGGTTTTGGTGACAGTCTTCCTCCCATATGTGCCATTTTTGCATTTTGACTCCTACAAAACTTGTGGTTGATACTGTCATATGAAATAGAGTGAAGCCGCATTTGTTTGAAAATACTGATAGAGTACTTACACAAATTGAAATTGTAACTATTTGAGTATGACCAAAAGTCATACCTTGCATTGTTTATGGAGTACTTAGAGAAGTTGATCAGAAAAATGCAATTAATAATGCCCTTTGGGAGAAAGCTTGACAGGGAGCACTAAGTGTGTGAGCCATTTAAACATTAGATTTATTTTTCTATACTTGTCACTTTTACTTTCCTTCAGCACATTAACGCATAGAAGCTGCAAATGCATTTAATCACAAACACCTTTCTACTTGTTCAATTCATATTCAAGAAGTAGATATTTAGCCATTGTGTGAAATAGACTGGCATGCTTTTTGTGTTGTTACTCTACTGCTATGATATCCTCGATCTTGTTTTAGCATCTGCACTTAAAGTGAGGAGTATACTTGTACTGAGAGAAAATATGGTGCTAGAGAAGCCGCTGCTACTGCTGTGTAGTCAGCAGCAGCAATAGTTGCTTTTGCTTGTGCTCCTCACTTTTCACAAGGCAAAACAAGAGAGTGCAGTGCTTGTGTTGATTGATCTCCAGCGTGTATCCGGGACTACAGCAGCGGAGTTGAGACCCCATCATTCCTCTGAACCAGTGTTGAACTAATTCTCTGGCATAAATGTGAGGGAGCTCTGTGGGAAGTTCTGGTTTTCAGATGAGATCAAAAAATCCCTACAAGTCACAAAAAGTTTTGGAAAGCTGGAGGCTCCTTAATCCTGGTGCTCCGGCCGAAGAGTAGTTTTTACATAACTACTTATTTAGCTGCACGTTTTTATATTAGCACTAGCTCTTACCTAGTATATAAGTTGCTGTATGGGGCTATCTCACCTTTTCCCTAGAGGTAGTGGAACTTTGTGGATTTTACTAAATGGTAAACATCAGCTGTATTTTATGGGTTTTGTGTTAGTGCAAACTATTTTACAAAAAATACACTGGTAAGTAAAAAAATTCGTAATGTTCTTGAACCTGGAATTAACAGATATAACTCAGGCCTTTTTTTTTCAGTTATAATGAATTCTTCAGAACTCAAACAATTTTAATGATTTCAAACATAGCTGAATGCATTAAAAATTCTAGGAAGTAATTGCATCATTCATCATTATTATTTCAAGTAGGAGAAATAAACGACCTTTAAATTGTTCTTTTGCACAATTCTAAATAGATTAAAATTTCCTGCTCTTTTTAAACATGTACATGGAAAGTTTTTCACTTTTAATTCATAGAATAGGTGACTGTTGCTGTATGATTTGTGCAGTTATGAAACAATAGATTTGCTTTGCAGAACTGAAAAAAAAATTATTTTCAGAAAAATGGGTAGAGAAAAAACCAAAATATTTTAAAATTATTATAATTGCTTAAAACAATTATGTGTAGGAATCGAGTATTTTTAAAATCACAGTACAAGTAGAAGGACCAGGGTGATCAACCTCTGTTTTCCCCGTGGACTAACCCCAGCCCAAGCTCTTGTTTTTCCCAGTGCGTTCTTGCTTAGTCTGAAGATGTTTTTATGGTACAACACGCTGTATTTGGTAAGGAAAGCCACCTCCCCGTTTCAGCTGTGCTGTTTTCTGTTACCCTAGAGATGGAGCTGTCTCCAAGGTTGACACTGAAAAGCACAGTGCAGCCAGAGGACGGGGAGGGCAGCGAGAAGGAATTGAGTGAAGCTTGTGATCCGAATCTATGTGCTGGGATAGATCATAGGATACAGGTGAAGGAAAACAAAACAAATTCCACTGACGTGAAGACAGTATAAGGAAGGAAGTGAAGTTACGGGATAGGTCAGGCTGGGAGACTACCTTCCAGTAGTGAGAGGACAAGACACAAGGTCAGTGAGTTAGTTAAGCTGTCTTTGAAACAGTGCTTCATGGTTGTCTCTAGAGAGAACTTTTGCCAGCAAAAAGACCATTTCAGTCACTGATCAGCAAATGCAGTATTTTCCAACCTGAAGGATTCCATGGTTCTGTAAAGAGAACTCACTGTCATGCCCATGCATGTGATTTCAGTCAACTGTAGGATGAATATATAGGTATGCTACATAGTTGAGTGTGAATGCAGAGGGCATCAAAAAGCACTGCAGGAAATGGATTGAGCCCTGGGTAGGTATGCAGAGACATTATAAAACTTGGATCTTGCTCTGGGAGGATCCATAATCCACATGATTTCTAAAATCATTGCAAAATCAAAGGGGCTTTGGTACCTTCACTCTTTTGCATGGGGTCAGCTCTAAGTAGCATATGTTCATTGCCAATATGTATAAATTTCTGAATGCAGTACATGCTGTTCTCTCTGGATTGCTAATCTGATTGCCATTCCTTTTTGACATTCTGTTCAATATATGGAAAAGACTCTCTATGGTCTTGCTTGCTCTAGCCTGTCTTGTCTAGCTAAACTTGTTTCTCACTGTAACCCCTTTCTGATCTCTGTTTGCCTAGCACAGGCCAACACCCTTTCCTCTTAGACAATCTCCTCACAGTTGTGAGAGCCTTTTCCTTTGTACCTCATGCCATTTGGAACAGTTTTCTGTGACTGCTTTTTGACTTCCATGCTTTTTTTGGAACATAGTTGAAAACATGTGACAGTTTTTCTGTTACAATTCCTCAAATTTTCACTTTTCCCTGATGTTATTTAATTCTTAAGATTTTACAATTAACATAGGTGCATGGAGCATTTTGTAATACTTTATAGCATTTAGATGCAACACTAAGTGCAGAACCTCTGAGCCTTGTCCTGTATGCATGTAAGTTGATGGCAGAGCTGCTACTAACTACGGTGTGTGCAGGCTTCTGCCTCTAGCGCAGTGTCTATCAATGAAACTCTGTACACCAGGAATTTGATGTTTTGAAATACTGTATTGTTGCTGTCCTGGATGACCTTTTTCTCTCAAGGTGGCATTTGCTTGCCTTGGCTTATCTGTAGCTTTGTTAAGTAAGTAATAATAATAAAAAAACAAAAGGTGGGGTGAAATTTGGCAAACATTTATCCTCCTTATTCTTAATGTGTTTAGAACAAGTAAGTTCATTTTGCTTACGTACTGACAGGAGGTTAGGAAAATTACAGGAGTAATGTATGTTCACCTGACAATGCAGACAAAAGGCTTTTGATGGTGGATGTTGCCTGAAGTGGAATGGGGTGAAGGAGTATAAACGGTTTCTAGTGCATATGAGAGGCAAAGGCTTTATCTGCCTCTCAGAAGACTTCACAAATGCCTTTGTTTTGTCATACTAAATAGAAGTATCCAAAGATTTTCTTCTTTGTCCTTCCTTTGGACAGCCTGACCTTCTTTGGTCATTAAGGTAGGAAATCAAGTGATGCTTTGCAGCAGTTGTCTATTTCCTTTCCTTGTGGTCTCCACTTAGTTGTGGTTTTTTCCTTTTTTTTTCCTTTTGGTAGTGTTCCATAGCTGTAGTCAGAATACTTTTGCAAAAGAGCAAGTATTAAGGTTCTCTCAAAATAACTGACATTCGTATATTTCCACTGTTGCCCTAGCTACAGTCATTTGCACATGATTCATCAGATTGTAACTCATGCTAGGCTCTTTTCAAGAGAATTAATCTATTAGTGTGGTGTAGTAACTGTATTATGACCGTAAATGAATATGTGGATGTGATTCTTAAACTATATCCTTTTTAAAGGGACAAACAGAAAACCTAAGCAGCATTTATATGAATGAAAAGTACTTTCCTCCACTTTATCAAAATGTGTTTGTCCTATACCATACTCCTTGTCTTCGCACATTGTGTTCCCATAATGATAAAACTTAGCATATTTTTACCTTCTAATAGATTCTCGTCTTGTCTTAGCGCCTTCTGGGTAATATGACCAAAGTGTTGACTTGGGTAATATCCCATCTGAGTCTAAGCTTTGATTTCTTACTGCCTGGTTGACACATTGTGTACCTCAGATAGCTGGGTCCAATTCACAAGCATTAGTGTTATTTGTTAAAACTTGCCTATCAGTTTGGTACTGCCCAGAACACAAATAAAGGGTTTTGGGTTGTGTGAGATAACACAAACAGGACAAAGCCATAAGATAGTAGATCCAAGGTGGAAAGAGTTTAATTTTAATATTTTGTGTTTGTGTGTCTGTGTGTGTATTTAAAGGTGTCACTAGATTTCACATCTGATGTGATTCTTCGGCAGTAACAAACACATGTTTGTTACTGATCATGTTAAGTTGCATTCATAACATCCCAGTTATGGATGATTTATTTACCGGTAAAGCCATCAGCAGTTAGAGCAAAGTTGCAAGTGTAAATAAACAGTAACTGAATCCATGGTGTTTACATACAACTGTTTTTATATGTCTCAGTGAAATTATTTTTATTTCCTCCACAAAAATACCAGGATGTAAGGTGGGAGGTGTGGCCTGAAATCTCAAGTACATGAAAATGTCAAGTACCTAATGTGTTCTGTAAGACTGATGAGTCTGTACAAATGTTCTTTTGTTTACAGGTGTTTTGAGCTGGTACTACTATGTGTCTATGCCAATGCCAGCATCCACCTTCACTATTGCTGTGGGGTGCTGGCAGGAAGTTAAACAGCAATCCTTCAAACAAACAGCTGCTATTGAAACAAACACTGAGTTCCCCTTGCCATCATCACAAACTGATTTCAGGTTGGTGTTTATAATATTGTTGGAAAATTAGATACATGGGTAGCATTTCCATTTACTGTGTGGAATGTGAAAATGAGTCATATTAGCACAGGAATCAAAATAGGACTTGTTTAATCTGAACAGAAAAATCTTGACAGGAAAATAATTCCAAAGGCATTATTTCATGGGTACAGGTGTGGTTCTTTTTATGGGAAAACAAGCTGCTTGGTGAGTAATAGGGTTTGTAAATTCCACTGTCCGCTAGATCTGTATCCTATATCCATAATACTCTGCTGCAGCAATGCCAGGTCCTGTCTCGTTTCTTAAAATACTCGACTCAGTCTGTTCTGGATACCTAATGCCTCCTACAATACTGGCTACTCACTTATTTGTTCTGCTCCAGTCTCATTGCACAGTTAGAGCTGACCTGTGCAGTGGTTTACCTGGGGTGATGTGTAACGATCGTGAAAGATCTGGTACAGTGATCCCATAAAATGGATCAATGATTCTTAGCTGGTTTTGACCAAACTAGTAGAAATGTAATTATTTTGGATACATCTATTCCTCCTCTCAGTCTAGTCAAAACTCATTGAGTTTGAATTATTACAGAGTGATGGATGAACGAAACAAAATATGCCTGAAAGTAAGACTTAAAGATAGAAAACAAGTTTCTGGAAAAATACCATTTGTTTCACATGTATTCACCTTAGTTAGCAGAAGTCTCACACATGGGACTTGATTTCCTCATATATTGCTCTCAGCTTTTCAAATTCATATCATAGCATCACAGACCAACCCAGGTTGTAATGGACCTTGAAAGTTCATCTAGTCCATTCTTTCATGGGAGGGAGCTTAGATGAAGATATCTAACACCCATTGGCCCTTGTTTTGGCCATGTTGCTCCTTGTGAAGAGGGAGACTCTGTGGTCTTTGTAGATGCCCTTCAAGTGCTGAAATAGTGCAATAGGGTTCTCTTTCCCCTTCCATGAAAAGGCCTAGCTCCTTCTGTCTTTCCTCACAGGGGAGCTTCTGCAGCCTTTGTTCATTTCTGTGTCTTCCTTGAACTGTGAGACCAGAAGGAGACACTATGCTTGAGGTACTGCCTGACAAGCTCTGTTCAGAGTGTGGTGATCCCAGTCCATCTTTGCCAGCAATGCAGCTGCAGCTGCAGCCCAGGATCAGATTTGCCTTTTGCTGCAGTGTCAAACCAGTGACTTGTGTTCAAGTGATTGTCCCCTGAACTTCCATGTCCCTTTCAGCAAGGCTGCTCCCCAGACACACAGGTCACAGCCTGTGCTGGGCCCTTTGGTTGTGTCATCCCAGGTGCAGGACTTTGCACTTGTCTCTGCTGCACCTTGCACTGCTCTTGCCAGCCCCACCCTTTCAGCCTGTCCAGGTTTCTGAGATGGCTCTCCCTTCAGATGTGTCCACCTCACCACCTAGCTAACTTGGTGAGGGTGCTTTCAATCCCATCATCCAGGATATTTGTGAACATGTTGAACAGTGTGGGACCCAACATCATTTCTTGGGGAACTCCACTAGTGACAGACTGCCAGCCTTAGTGAAAACCATTGATCACCACTCTCTGAGCATGGCCCGTGTGTCAGTTTTGTACCCATCTTGCAGACCACCTATCCAGTTTGTATGTTGCCAGTTTGTCCGGGAGAAGGTTCTGGGAAAGTGTGGTCAGTGTTCTGCAGAACTCCAGGCAAACAACATCCACTTCTCTCCCCATGTCAACAGAAGTTGTTATTTTATTGTAGAAGGTGATTAGGGTCGTAAATATTTTTTCTGTTACTCAATTAAAAAATTTGCTGAAAAAATACTTGTCTTTTAGATAGCTCTTTTGAATAATACTTTGTTAACATTAAGACAGTGGAAGTTTTTATGGGTTTGGTAAAACTAGTCAGTCTTTGGAACTTGAGGGCTTAATATGGATTTTTTGTTGGAATTTAGAATTAAAGGATTCTGGTGACTTGCAGCTTGGCCGATTTTGGTTAAAAAATGCTAATTAATCTTTAGAATAGAAATTTTTGTACTTTACCGAGAATCAGTAAGAAATGCCTATTCTAATTTTTAAATAATTTATAGGTTTGATGAAGTTCTAAAAATTGGTTTGTGTGTATTTCTTTGCTATTTATATGTTTATAATATGACTGCCTCTACAAAAGTAAGCTGTAGATGTTCACTATGTGTTCCTCGCCAAAGTACAGCACATTTGGAAATAGGAATTTATTGATCTTGGTGCAAAAGATTATTCTGACTCAGTATTGATAGAATAAATGAAAACTTCTGGGATTTTTCTGTAAAATTTCTGAAAAGGGGGAAATATTTTTGTAATTTTTTGTAGCAAAAATTAGTGTAAGTTTTAATCAGTGTGGTGGTCATAGTTACGAGTTTATCTGTGTGATGGTTATTGTGTGAGTTAACTGATACAGATAGTGTGATGTATCTGCAGCAGTTGGTGTCTGTAGAAGAAACAGAACTAATGTATCTTGGGAAAAAAAATGACAAAGAATAATCCAGAAATCCTCAGCAAACGGGGTGTCTATTGTATGTAGACAAAAAAGGAGACCCTAAGTGTACAAGATTGTTCTGCAGCTAATCAGGACACAAAAATCTATGTCCTTAGAAATATGCTCTTACAGTTATATCCAGTTAATCTTTAGTTGGGAGTTAGCACAACAAAGACTGTTGCTTGTTTTAGTCAGTGAGATCAGGTAACCAAACCAACATTACTCACAGTAGCAGACATTTCTAGAAAGGGTGTGAAATGGATAGACAAGCAAATGTTAAGCCTGTGTCTCAGATCAGACAGTGGAGATAAACTCTAGGGCAGCAGGAAAAGGTAGGAATTCTGAAGGAAGCTGTTGAAATGTGTAGTGTAATTTGTATCCAGATGCCAGTGAGTTTGACCTAAGGAGGCTGTATCAAAGTAAATGTTAAATGGAGCTATGGTGTTTATAACTTTATCTCCTTGTGGTCATTAAGGACTTGGCAACTTTTATAAGAGTTATGGTGCTAGCTTTCATGTTCCTGCCTAATCTTAACTCTGATAATAAAACACAAAGTGACATTGTTTTAGAGCAGATATATACTGGATTAAACCACCCTTAGAAAAAAAAAGTGTAGCAAAGGATATGGTTTCTTTACGTATGTAGTCAATGAAAGGACTTAGAGTCCACTTCTTTGACAGAAAGACTTACGTAAGGTGCTAAAGTGTTAATACTTCAGCAAAATCTCATCCATTTCTACATGTTATCATTTTGTTTTCTGTGTCAGCACTTACCTGGAGCATGATCTTCCAAGCATAAGTGCTTTGGGCAATGCTGGGTGCTTTGCCTGTCAAGGCATAGTAGAACCAGATCACTTAAACTGAAATTTCAAACCAAGGAGAGGCTGTGCACTGTAGAAAAGACAGGCTAACAGGTGAAAACATGAAGCTGATTTCTGTTTAGATAAGAATCTATTTGGGCAGATAATTTATTGTGAAGGTATATGACTCAGTGTTTAGTAAGGATTTGATTTACCCCTCATTTCTTCCAGCTAAAGCTCTAAATATCCTGTAAAAGTACTATAAAGTAAGGTTAGCCTAATGTGGTACGATTGAATGTCTAGCATGATAAGCCTGAATTTACATCTATTGGGTATTTTTCTTAATAATAATAAAAAAAATTAGTTGAAGTTTCTGGGGAATTTTAGTAGCAACAACAGAAAAAATCCCACTTGGAATTTTTACATTGTAAAACTACATTGTAAAATTACATTGTAATTGCACCTAAAATATTTGTGTTAATGTTATGCTAGTATGTATAGAATTTTATTTTCATATCCAAGTTTAAATAGGACTTCTCTGAGTAAATATTTTTGTATTCTTATTAGTTCTCTTTACATATATTTTGAGCACTTATTTTTTTGATGCATATCTGTTACAAAAACAAGGTGTGACTAGTCTCTCTCTTTAGAGTGCTACTCAGACATGTAGTAATGAGTGTTTCAAAGTGCTGCACATGTGTGAACAGAGTGAGAATGCAAATGAGCTGGTCCTATGGAAATTAATTCTGTCATTCTGATATCTAGAGAATATCCTTGTCTTAACATAGTTGTGCACATTTCTGATACCACAATTAAGTATTGTTTTGTTTCGTTTTGTATTGTCAGATGGCATGAAGAAACCTGTGGTCATGTGGAATATCCCTGCCGTTTCCAAAATCCTGCTGCCAGGTTGCAGGCAGTCATTCCTTATAGAGTCTTTGCTCCCTGGTGCCTTATGGAAAGCTGTGAAGAGTATTTGCTTCAGCTAATTCCTCAGTGTCTCTCAGCTGCTTACGCCACACTGGGTACCCACCCCTTTTCCAGGCTTGATGTTCTGATAGTTCCTTCCAACTTTTCCAGCTTGGGAATGGCTAGGTAAAGAAACTTCTTAGTATCCAATCTGCTGTATTTTGCTAGACTCCTTTTTATCAGCTAGTTAACAGTGTCAAGTTGCTGTCAATATAAAGTTGCTGTGCTGTTTTTTTAAACAAAACTTAAAACTCTTGTTCTGACTTCGTGTGAGTACGTTTGTTTGCATCCTTTGTGACCTTTAATTTTAGTTTTAACAGGGCTTAGGGAAGGAAAATATAAGCCTATTAGAAATGTGGGTCTGAATTTCTACATTTGCCAAACTGAATTTCTTTTGTTGGTTCTATTGATCTAAATACTTGATGTCATTGTCTTGTTTTCTTTTCACACTGATTTTAGCCTTATATTTTGACAGAACAGGAGCATGTTAAAATCCAAATCTAGAGTTACTTCATAAGCCTTTCCAATGTATGAGTTTCTAGTCAAACACTTATCTTTAGAAGCTGAAGGCAGATTGTAAGGATTATATTATCAAGTTTTTATGGAATTTTAAGGGTTCTCAAGCTTGTCCATGTCCCTCTGAATGGCATCTGTTCCCTCCAGCAATTTGACTGTAGCACTTAGATTGGTGTCGTCAGCAAACTGGCTGTGTATGCCTGTCCCACTTGACCCACTGTATGTCACTTAAAAAGATGTTGAACTGTTACTGACCCCTGAGGATGCCACTCATCACTGCTCTCCACTTGGACAATGAGCATTCACTGCAACCCTTTTGAGTGTGACCATCCAACCAGTTCCATATCCACTGAGTGGTCCTTCCAGTTTAGAGACAAAGGTGTTGTGCAGGACAGTGTCCAATGCTTTGCATTCCGGTAGATGACATCACTTTCTTTTCCCTTGTTCACCATTGTTGTAACCCCATTTTAGAAGGGCACCAAACTTCTCAGGTGTGATTTGTCATTAGCGTAGCCATGTTGGCTGTCACCAATCTGCTCTGTATCTTTGATGTGCCTTCTTACAGTTTCCAGAAGGATCTGCTCCATGCTTTTGCTGGACCTTGAATTGAGACTGGCTGGCCTGTACTTCCTGAGGTCATCCTTCTATACCTTTCTAAAAATGGGGGATGTGTTTCTTTTTTCCCAGTCAGTGGATCTTCACTGATGCCAGCAAGATCATGGCCCTGCAGGCCGTGTTTATTCCCCATGCTGCATGCATTAGCATAGGGACTTTTAAGCTGGGCCCTTGAGGAAATTTACTGGCTTACTGACTTACTGGCTGCAGTTCCTTTGTGCTGCTGTTCAGGTGCCCTTGTGCTGACCTGTTACCTCTCCCCAGGCTCTGGGCATCATACGAGTGGGGTGGATTGAGGTTCCCCTTTCCCAACATCTTTAGTGTAAAGCTTTCTTCACCAGCCTGGCAAGCTTATGACTGAAGATGCTCTTACCCTTCTCTGACAAATGGACCCCATCAGCAGGCCAGGTTTCTCAAAGTGAGTCTCATGCTGAGTTCCTGGTGTGGCCCCAGTCCTACAACCTTTAGCTGATTTGCCCGATTTGACTGGCCCTTCCAAGCTGTAGATTTTTTTTTTCTACAACCTTCCTCTTGCAATCTTCTTTTGGGTTAAAAATAGAAAATTATGCTGGCACATTAATGATACTGTATAGTTTTTAGTGTAAGTTTACTTGCTTTTTTATTTCATGAAGATCTAGAAAATTCAGACATTTAGCATTCAGTCACCCTCCTCTGCCATATACAGCTTGTTGCTTTGTAGATACTTTTTACTGGTTACTGAGTTTTCAATGATGGTTCTTCACTCAATGAAAGCATTGCTTTGTGCATTCAATGTTGCTTTGTGCACCTACCATAAATTATATTCTCTGGTTCTTTGCCTGCTGGCTTGATTTGGAGTGAGGTGTGATACTGTGTACCATATTCTTGAAGCCATATGAAATTTGTAGAGCTGCTCACCTGTCTTCTATTACTTCAAAGGCATGATACTAAAGGGTTGACAGAGGGCCTTGCTATAATTGAGGAAGAAGCTGGCCATTTGACTTAGCTGTGAGACAAGAGCAGTGGAACCATGAAAGGCAAGACACACAAATAGTACAAAATGAAAGAGAAAGCAGACAGTGATGTCTGGGCCAAAATTACAGCACACAGTAGGAGAAGTCTTCAATATTCAGTTGTTGATATGCTATTGCTCTTTGGAAAATTGTCAGTGCCTTCCCTGCATGTACATTTCCCAGAACTTATAGGGAAAAGATACCTGCAGGGAGCCTGTTGAAAAGCCATCTGTCATTATCTGAGTCCAGTATGCCTGTTCAGAATACTATAATTGTGTTTTCTTTGTGAAGGAGGTGAGAAAAAATCTGAGCTTTTATTCCCCTATGCTTCATCTAACCACTGTCAATTCCAAGCAATCCATATCATTTATTATAAGGATGAAAGAAGGAGCATGCATGCTTCCTGATGCCTGTCGCTTAACAGTGCATCAAGCCAAACACATTCCAATTTTTCAAAATTTAACTAATTTAAGAACTAATTTAAGGTGTTTAAATGTCAAGCTGTATTCGGACAGGAGATTATTAAGTGACTCAATAGCTTGTTTGTTCCTGTTTTATGTTATTTTTCAAATAGAAGTTTCTATGTATATAGCAAGCTACTTGAAATGGTTGATTCCTGTGCATGCAGTGATAATTACCTAAATTGCTTAAGCTAACAATAAGCTGTGTGCAAAACCGTGTCCAAACCCACATGAAGAAAAAAAAGTTAGTCATTACCTTGGGTTAAAAAGGTTGCTGTTGTATTTCTTTTTTATCTTCTAGTCTATCTGTAGCAGTAAAAACATAATACAGCATGCCAGCACATAGGAACTGTTGTTATGAGAACTCTAATTGGACTCCTGTCTACCAGGGAAGGAAGCAGACATACATTTTAGTCATTATCTGAAATATTAGGGCTTTACAGCATTTTGAACTTTTCTTTGTTTCTCTGTTGATTACACTTACTGTGCTTTTCACGTCTCAGAATACTTCTTTTTATTTTGGAGGGATGTTTCCCCAACATCTTAGATTGGTAGGAAGTTATAATAGTTCCTGGACAGAGTTTAAAACACAGGTGTTTTAAACTGTATTTCAGTGGCAGCTACTGTGGGTCAGCTGCATTTCTCTTGAAGTCTGACAGATGCTTTACGAGAAAGACTGTAGTTGAAAGCATATTCATTTTATTTGTGTTTATTAGTTTAAGTGATTCTGTATAGCTTCTCCTAAATTCTTGCTAGTAAAAGAACAATGTGGCCTACACAACTTTGTTTGTGATACTATGTACACACTGTACAGAAATTATGTTGGACTGTACAGAAATTAAATTCATAATTGTGGACCAAATTTAAATAGCTTAAAAGCCTGAGATTCAATGCTTTTTCTGGAATGTTTAGGATATTGTGAACACGTAACAGCAGTTAATTGTATAATTTTAAATTCCTTCACTAGCAGAAGAGAGCAAATTGGAGCAAAAGGAGGAGGGAAGTGTATCAGCCTACAAGGCCCTAGAGTTTCTAGTTAGGTTGCTCATGGAAGAGATCCCTGACCGCACACTACACTGAAAGGTGTGCATCACTCATGTATTCAGAGAACTAAGAAGTTAAAATCAGGAGATTAAAAGTAGCACTATGTTTTGATGCTGCTCATATGCTACTCCCTGAGGAGTTGTCAACCCCACTGGCATTTAAATATCAGAGGTATTTCACAGTTGCAAATGCTCTCATGTGAGGCAGCAGTTAGTCATGTGAACAAACCTGAATGCAAGATTTCAGATGAAAGGTAGGGTCTGTGTATTCGCCGGTTGGTTGGGCTCTTCAAATCAGTTCACTCCCAATCCAGTTTTGTTGATCGCATTTGAAAACGTAATGTTTTGATGTCTCTTCCCACTGAACTACCACTCAATTTCCTTTTGTCAGAACCTGAAGAGCTTCCAAATTCCTTGTTCTTTTTCATTCCCTGAGGAAAAACATTCTTTCAAATATAGAAACTCTTAACTTTTGGTGCCACCTGAGCCTGTGCTTGAGACTATGACTTCTCTTGCGGTGTTTAACGGCGTAAGTTTTTTCACAGTTACACCAATCTCTTGTGTTTCTGTGATGTTAGAAACTGCTTAGCAGCTTTTTATTTCTTCAGAGCAAATGTGCTGATGTTTATTTTACTCCCCTGAGAACTGTAAGCCTTTGCATTCAGTTGAAATTCTTTTTGAAGCAATGGTATTTAAAGTTTTTTTGTTGCCAGCACACATTGTTTAAATAACATAAGATTACTGCTTTTTCTGTTTGAATTAATATATTTCAGATGTACTAGTTTTGTAGTAAATGCTAGCACAAGGAAACATTCTTATTCATGGACTATGTGTAAATAACCTTTCTAGGCACATCACATGTTGCCAGGATCTAGAAGAGTATGATGAGGAAAATGTCTTTTGGTGTATACCATGCTCCTAGCTTTTCCTTAAACTCTTAGTACTAGTAACGACTGTGGCATAGATGGACATCTGGTCTAACCTAGTTTATCTGTACTTACAATTTTGACATCAAAACTAGTGGAACCAAAGAACTTCTAAGCAACATTCTGACATTTTCAAAACAGGATCCTAATGTTAGGTTATTTGAATTCTGTTTAGGCTCTAAAATTAGTGGCCTTATTTTCAACTATGCTGGACACCCTTGAAACCCAAATGCTGTTTGAGGGCGAGGATGCTTGGAATATTTATAAATCAGGTCAACTTCTATAGCTGACTAAATATGGATTTAGCAACCCAGCTTTCAATTCCTATTTATAAAGTTCTTACTCACTTTTCTCCTGTCATGTTAAAAAATTCTTTGGTACATCCACCTATCTTCTTTGAAAAAAGAATATCCATTTCTTCAAAATACGGTATATCAGCAGAACTCTTGAGTCTTTCCTGTCTATGTCACCAAGGTTGTTAACTTCTTAAATTGAAAAGGGAGATGGCTCAAGCAGCCTCTTTGATCAGTGGATCTCTCGCCGCCATTTGTCTGTTCTGTGTGTCTGCAGTGTTACGATGACAACTGATAAGACCATAGAAAATCAGCCAGGACTACTGGAAAACATTCAAATGTCAAAGTTAAATGTAAAACCTTTAATATTGTTCAGTCTTGCAGAACTGTGTATTACTATTTGATGCAACTGTAGAAGCCTTTTCTGAGTCAATACAAATGTAGATACACTTTTTTGCACAACATTTTCAGTTGTGTTAATTTGACAAAATACTCACAAGAGTAATCCTTAAACATTTAGCTTATTTTTTACATATCACTAGTTGGTTATCCACACAGAAATAACCATGTTATTTTAAAGCAAATTTAAAAAAAAATTAAAGCAAAAGTAAAAACATGGTGAAAGAAAAATTGAGTCTTAGCTGTGATAACAGTAATAACAGTATGTGGCTGTACAACAGGTGCCATTTTAACAGAGAAGCCAGATGTGTGTTCTGCAGTATCAGGGGAATTTCTTTTGCATTTCTGATATTTTTCCATAGAGCTTTCTCAGTGCTGTTGTGAGTCAATATTTACTGTTTGTAAGATGCTTCTGTTATGGGATAGTATCACAAGAAGATAACATTTCAGTCTGACATTACTGGCCAAAATTAATACAAAAAGGAATGTTTTAGAACATGTCAAGTTACTTATGCTTCAAATATGCAGCTTTACATTGTTACCATCTGTAATTTTATGAAATGAATAGAGAATATTGTTTTAGGAGTTTAAAAATCACTTGCTTCTTTTGCTATATGGCACATGAATTCTTAAAAGGGCATTTGGTCGTTGAAACTGGAGAGGTTAGTCAGGTTCTTTTGATGCTACTGTAAAATAGTAACTGCTTTTAAATGCTTTTAGTAACTGTTTCTAAATTCTAGGATTTAAAATTTTTAAATTCTAGGATTAAAATTATGACAGAGACTGTTGACATCATTTATATTTAAGGGTGCCTAAGCATTTTGAATATAGACTTGTATTTCAGTGGTTTATAACTGTAAAGACTTGTTCCCAGCTTACATAAAGTGGTTTGGCTTAGGAAAAGTGGGTGTGCGTATTGTACACGCATATGTGAGAGGCCAGCATGTTTCTATGCATCTTGTACTTATATATATATATAAATATATGTGTATATATATGCTCATGCCTAATATATATCCATGCTGGCCCTTTATACATGTGCATATATAGGTGTGTAGGTAATACTAATGATTTTATTTTTGTTTTATGAGTTGCATGGCATTTATAAAGTAAAAGTATAATTTTCCCTCAAAAGTGACCTGTTTATAGAGAGCTAGAATATGGAGACCTGGAAAAATTGTCATTATTGAACTCTAGGTTGGAGATTTTGAAACTAATTTTCAGAATTCTTTCTCCCTGCGTCTTACTTTATCTCTAACCCTCAACTTTTTTCTCCTACCAGTAGAGAGGTATGTTTGGAAATGACTTTTGCTTGTAGATTGGTAGCAATATAGTGCATCTACTATTTAGTATTCTGTCAGTAGCATTAGATGGTTTCACTTAACTTTCTGAATCATATAAATAGTAGAGTGCTTATAAATGCAGAGATTTTGCTGTATATGCTGTGAGTGGTAAGAAAGAAGATAATAAATGCAGCCAATTGTTTTGAAGCCCTAAGCTTACTTTTAAAGGGCAGAAAGAAAGACACTGTTCAAAGCAGCCACAGGCTTCTGTCATGCAATTATCTCTGATCTGACTTACCGTACCAAGTATGTGAAGCTTTCTTAGTCTCTGTCTATGATAATTACTAGTAGTCCACAATTTACCAGCCCCACCTAGGAAGAACCCGATCCAGGTAATAGATTTTAGATTTTAAGTGTAGACTGCAAGACCAATGATACTTAAAACAAGCAGAAGTACTGAGAAAGCATTAAATCCATGCATAATACTTTACCTCTGGCATCAATTCCCAGGTGCTAATGTCAATCTTTTTGCTGTAGCCTTGGTTTCAAATTTAAACAAAACTCACCAAAACTATGAAAAGAAATTGGTGGCTTTATTTTCCGTTTTTGTAGTTTTATTTTGTTGCTAGTAGGAGTCTGGTTTAAGGATCCCTAACCCCTTTTCTTGTATGAGTACTATTTTGAGTACTTGCTGGTGACTAGCTCAGAGGAGGCATGTTGCTGAGCAAGAACTCTGTGCAGTCCAGTCCTTATGAGTAGTAGTGAGGAGTATGAGCAGTAGCGTGATCCATTCCTAAGCTCTATCTTTTGCTTCTGGCCAAGGAAACATTTCAGTTAGTCACAGAGAGCTGGGTAGGTGGTTTTGGTTTGCTTCTGCTCTGCTTGCCTACCCCTGGCCTGGAGAAATAATTTTGTCTACACTTGTGATACTGCGCTGTGCCCAGTTTTGGGCTGTCTGTTCATGACAGAGACACAAAGTGAATCAGACCTCTGCTAGGATTATTAGCAGGTAGGAGAATATGCTGTATGAGAAGAGACTGATAGAGCTAGATTTCTTCAGCCTGGGAAAAGATATTACTAACTAATCACTATCTCCTACCACCTGAGGGGTGGTTGCAGAAAAGTCAAAGCTGTGGTCCTCTCAGAGATAGGGAAAATACATGAAGCAACATTCACAACTTGTAGTGATAGATTCCAGACTACATGTAAGAAACCACAGTTACTGTGGTTAAGCACTGAAACAGGTAGTCCAGGGAGCTTGTGGAACCTCCATCTCAGGAGGTGGTGAAAAGAGGCCTCTTCAAGCTTGACTTTTTCCTGAGATTCCAAGCCTTCAATGCTTTTACGTTCAATGCTTTACTCCCTTGGTTTTATGTTCTGTTACAAATAACACCTCCCGCTGCATATTACCTGTATGACTCATTCATGTTGCCATGGTACTTTGAGAGCCTTTCAACAATTAAAGTATTTTGTTTTCAGATAATCCAGAGAAGTAGTAGGAATGTATTCTTATTTTACAGATAACTAATTGGTGGGTGTAGGTGTTACAGGAGATCTTTTGAAGAAACACACATTTTGTAATTCCCTTTTCCTCTCCCATCCATTGCAAAGATTAAGTAAGGAATTGTGCCCATATCTTTTGGGCCCAAAGCCAGTGTTCTAACATTGCACCAGCCTTTCCAAACTTTTCTTGTTTGTGATAGTAGGTAGTAGCTATCTTCCAAGTTTGAAAGGTATACTCCAAACTTTTGGGCTGCTAGGACTAACAAAAATCTGTCTTTAATTGAAACACTGTATAGTGCTTCTGTTTTTCACTCTTTGTTTTTTAAAAAAATACAAGCATCTTCATTATTACCTCTAATCCTGGCAGATGCAAATTTCACATGTAAAAGTTTCAGTGTATTAAAAAGAATAAAAGCTATTGAAATTGAGGGTAAGGAATGGGATTTTTAGTGACAGCAGGTCTAATATCCTGATAGTGGATTCTAATATTAGTCTAATTGCACTTGGTGTCATCTTATATGGAATGTTTTGTCAATAGACTGATTTTATCCACTTTTTTAGAAGTTCTTTCAGAATTAAGTCTTTTGAAATGCCTTATTTAATGCTTACAAGGTCATCCTGCAGCATGATTAGTTCAAGAAAATGTGTATATATGCCGTTGTGAATGTGGGCATTGGTGGTTTTGTTTAGAGGTGCAAGTTTTTGTCATCTAATGTTGATTTTACTGGTTGATGTAGTTGAATGAAGAGATGTATTTCTTATAATATTTTTTGTTTCGTTTTTCACTGAGAAATTATTTTAGGTGTTGTAAAATTACAACATGGGACATATCATTAGTGAGTAAGTGTAAGTGTGACTATCATGATTATTTTTCGAAGTCTTTTGTCTTTCTGATGATGTAAGGTGAGCTCAGACTGAACCAACAGTAGTCTTACACATCTCCCAATCCCTTAGAAAAATCCCCGCAACAAGCAAGCAAACTCCTTTTGCCCCCTCTTCCTCCTTTAGTTCTGCGTAAGTGTTCGTGCTTAACTCTGTGGAAAAATATGAACCCATGAGCCAAAAATCAGTTATCTATTTTAGCACATGTAATTATTTGAAATAAGATAAAAGTAATTTAAACGGCTAAACAAGTGCAAAATCTGTTCCTTCTCCACACGTATGATATGTGGTTTATGATTGAATCTGTTTTAAATTTGCGCTCATATTTTTGGTTCAGTTTTCCAGTTAATGTGTCTAAAGAAGCAATTTAATTTTGTCCATACAATTACAACTTCAGCAACCAGCTAATATATGCAGATGATGATTTTTCTTATTTTTAGTGTACTACAATGAATGTTAGTCCCTGTAATGCTGGTGTAAATCATGAGGAATTCTAGTAAGTTCTGGGTAGATCTGTTCTATGTGCATGAGATCATAATTTGTCTATGAAACTTAAAATTTTATGGCTAAATCCTAAAAGAATATAGAGGCAGGTGCTCTTGTAAATATTTGTGCTTTTCAGCTGTTAGTTAAGATGAGGTATTAAACACTGTTCCTAATTTTTATGACATATACTGTGATATTGTTGAAAATAGGAGTTCTTGTGCAAATCATTATTTACACAATGGTTTAGAGCTTGACACACAAAAAGCTGTTTCTAGTGATGGCTTTCTCATCTTACTGATTTAAAACTTTTGGGACATAGGAATAGGAATTAATTCTCTTATCTATGATTCTGTGATTTATACAGATGTTGTCTTTGTTGGGTGACTGCTCAGTTGTATTCAAAGTCACTTTCTGTGCACACAGCAATTGAACATTTTTTCCTTGAGCCCTTTTTGCCTATCAGATGGAACCAAGGAACAGAGACTGAATTTTGTACTACATGTGTCAGCTACAGGCTCTTTGGAGAGGGGAGTGAAAGACTTGTGTTGAGACATTTTGACTGCAATGCTAATAATTTGTATGACTGCTTCTTACATATGGAAGAAAAAGATGGGGGAAAAAGAAAAGGATGGAAATTATTCCTTTATTGCTTCTTCGTATCTTGATTCCAATGTGTGTTGCACTGTGTTCTGAGTGCATTTTGTTTAATGACAAAGGCCTAATTGGCGATTCTCTCTTGCTTTCAGCTGCAGGGGTATAGAAACTGCCAGGAGGTAGTGTGGAGAAAAGGCAGAGCCATGGTTCTGAAATAGATGTGTTGTGAAGATCAGATAGAGGATAAGCTGAGGGGATAACATGGAATCATTGAGGTTGGAAAAGACCTTTAAAGTCATTGAGTCGAACCAGTACCCTAACACTGCCAAGTCCACCACTAAACCATGTTCTTAAGTGTCACATCTGCGTATCTTTTAAATAACTCCATGGATGGCAACTCAAACACTTCTCTGGGCTGTCTGTTCTGCTGTTTAATAACCCTTCTGGTGAAGAAATTTTTCGTAATATCCAATCTAAGCATCCCCTGCCACTACTTGAGGCCATTTCCTCTTGTCCTCTTGCTTATTACTTGGGAGAGGAGAGTGATAGAAATGAGTAGTGACATAGCAACTTGTGAGTAAACTAGAAAATTTAGCCAGTGAACGTATTCCAGGCACAGGCAACCTGGACATTGTGTTTTTGTATGACTTAGTGAAAATCAGCAGATTTCTTTCTATGCTCTCAAATTATGTATTTGACACCTCTGAAGGATAAAGTTTTTTAATTAATAAAGTTGCTGCAGTATCACTTTGTGAATATTATTTCTGGCTGTTATTATTTTAATTTTGTGTAGTGACCAAAAGCCCCAGTAAAGGAGTAGTCTTCCGAAAGTACCTAATTTGAGCAGCGACCACATAGCCCTGTGAAACAGTTCCCATGGAGTGCTTTTCTGTTTGGTCTTGTAAAGTGAAAACTACAGCAATACTTGTTTTCTGAAACTTGATAAACTTCAAACATGTTATTTCACTGTATAAATCTGTAATTTCTGTGGACTTGGATTATTACCCTGTTGAAGGCTTCTCTTCCCTTTATTGGGAAGTGTGTGCATGTTTGGATTGCTCTTTATGCATCTGAGAGTCCTCGGTGGCATGCTGAAGTGACAGAAGTAAATGGTAGACAAAGGAGATGAACATGTTCAGAGACTCTTGCAGCAATCCCAGTACTGTGTTGGCTTATTTTGCAACTTGTTGGAGTATTTTGTAATTAGTAATAGTTTGTGTCCTTTTTTTTTGTGAGTCTTTTTAAACAAATTGACCCAAAAGTTCTTCTAATTAAGAACAAAAGCAAAATCCTGCCCAAAATTGCGGAACAAGGTTACCAAAGGCTTTATGTATTTTTGCACTGACTGAAGGGTTTTTTTTCATTTCTACTAGAGGGGCTTGAGTGGATTTCCTATGAACTGGTGCTAAAAGAGCCTGCTTTTCATATTGTTCCTTCTCCTTCTCAAAAGTTAAATTCAAAATAGAAGCTGTTATGGGAGGAAATTCAAGTCTAACTTGGTTGTGAAGCAAGTGGAAGGACCACAGAATGTTTCCAAACAGAAAGAGAAATCCATCTAAGATTTGTTTCTACTAGTCTGTGAGTCAAACCTTTTCTACTGTTTTTGGTATTTTTCCAGAGGTGCGATTTTCAGGTAATTTCAAGTGAGCAACACACAGGGGCTTTTAGATCTTTTGAAATACACAAATACTAAACTATTTACCCTGGGCAGAGATTTAAGGTTTTGGGTTTTTTTCCTTCCAGAAAGCTTGGGAAGAAAGACAAATTAGAGGGAAAAATACCATAAACTCAGAAGAATCCAGATAGGACATTTAGGACATCACTACAAAGTGGCGGAGATTAGGTGTTTCTCTGCAAGTAATAGTTTTTCTTGTAACCATGTATTTCTTCTACATTTCTCCACAAGGCTTCCCACAACTTATCACAGTCATCTTCTATAATTAGTGGAATAATTTGTTGGTCATTGAGAAAAATTCCTCTTCTATGGCTACCATCAGAGCTTGTAAAATTATTGTTTCTATTTTACTAATATTTTCTTATTGAGTGCTAAGTGGTTGGATAGGAGTTAAATGAGGCCTTTACCACTACACTCCTTTGCAGTGGGGATTTGGATCTTGCGGTTTTCCAGTGGTTTAGGGTTAGTTTCTGTTCCCAAAATTAAGCAGTTTCTCCAGGAAACTCTTATACAAACAAAATCTGGTGATAGAAGCTCTGACTTTACATAAATCAGGAGATAGGAATGCCTCTCTCATCACAGTTGGGATTTTATTTATATTTGGGATTTTTTTGAAACCTTCTGCAAGTACTTTATGATATGCCCATTGTCTCTGACTGGTAACTTTATCTTCCTAGACCTCAGTTTGGTTTAGGTCTTATTTATACTTGAGCTCTTTGAAAACTTATCTCAAGGTGTCTTTTTTAATATCACTGGTACTTTGGATTTTTTCCCACATTTTTCAGCTGCTGCAAGCGCAGTTTCGTAACATTCTCCCCATCTATGCTATTGTATAGTTAAGTCTATTTTCCTCATATATTGTAATTTAGTACTAGCTTTGATCATGACCATTCAGTTGAGTCTTCCTCTGCTTAATGACTTGGATCCTATAGTTCCTGTATTTGCTATTCTTTCTAGTTCTTTGCTGTCATATCAATCTGTCATTTGAGATACTTCATTCCTGAAGGACAATTTTATTGAGTGTGTATTGTTGAGCAGCTTATTTTCAAACTTGGAGTGATCCTTTTCACTTTAACATTTTGCTAATCCCTTTCTTCCTATGCTCACCAACATCTGCGAGAATGGGGCTTTTCAAGGACCTAGGTCAGATTTCAGTTACTTTTGATGAGATGTAATAGCCAAAACTTTAGTGCCCCATGATCCATTGCTGGTTTTCCAAGCAAAGTTTTGATATTCCCTTGCCACGTGAGGTCTGAAGTTTTCCTGCAATTTCAGGGGCAGTGGGCTTCAAGCTGTTTGGACTATCATCTTCAGGAAACACCAACATGTGTGTCATTTTCATTACACCAAAAGGGCATCATTTTCATCTGTCATGTGTTCTGTGCTTTTAGAAAAGTTAATCCAGTCTGTTTGGCTAGTGTTATTGTTATGACATTTTAATGCTGATTACCTAAATTTGCTTCTGAATCCACTGCTGAACTGTGATTATGACATTCAGTAAGCTGCTGCTCCTGTTTGGCTAAGAGTGCAGTACTCATTTTTCAACACTACCACCATCACGTGCTGGCAGCTTTGGACCTGTTTGGCCAAGGAATGTAATTTCTTCTTTCTGTCTGGCTTATTTCCACTGTGTGTCACTTCCAGCTACTTTACACACCACTGTAGTGCTGTATGTTTTGTTTTTTCTTTGAAATTAAATACCCTTCTGCTTGTTTGGTTTGTGCAAGAACATTTGGGCATGAATGTTTAAGTGGTTTACCACACTTCCACAAGAAAACTTTTTATTTTTAGATGAGAAATTTTGTTTGTTTGCAAGGCCTGCTGGATGGCAGAACTGCTAAGAATAGCTTGGGCAGTGTTACATTTTCAGCAAAGTACATATTTTTGGTAGATACTATAGGAAACACTTGGTCCAGCAACTGTGGAAAGATCTTATGATCCTTGTCTGTTATTTTTGGAGTGTGTGTGTTCAGAGGATTGGCTGGCATTCTCTTTAGATTTTTTTGCCTGTAATAAGACAGGAAGGGACGTAGTTAGTAGTGCCTTGCGCCTTTTGCTTGAAATAAACTCCATGTGTACTGACTTGAGTTACAGATATTTTGTCCTGGAGGCCTATAAACCTGAGAAATTTAGTTACGCTAAGTGACTTTTCATGATGACTTTTCATCGTGACTTTTCAGTCCAGCTTTTGGGCAGTGAGTGTATCATGTACCTGTTCTGCACTGAAATCAGTCTTAAATGCTAAATGTTCACAGTGATAGTGTTGAGGTAATTTCTTGTTTATAGATCAGCATGCTTATACCCATGTCAGTAAATTTACAAATTCTTTTAAATATCTTTGTATTTCTGCCTGCACAAGAAGTAGTTTTAAAAATCCCACACTCTTACTGGAGTTGACTGTGTTAACAAGTAATACAGTGCCAATGTATTGGATGAATAAATAGTTAGAACTAGTCAGTATGGAGACTCCTATGTCTAGATTCTGTGCAATTGGAGAGAAGTACTTTCTACTTGATGTAGTCTGGCTTCCTGAGCTAAATATTTCTTCCTAAGCATTGAAGCTGTTCAGTAGAGTGCTTATTTTTTCACACCCTTATGTTACATTTGGAATGAAATGGTGCACAACTGGAACAGAAATTCCTCTCTGGTTTCCACAAGAAATAGTCTGGGTTGCTTGCACCAAAATCTCCCCGAGACCTGAAATAGATTGGAACCTGCGAATGACTGAAGGACTTGTTTTAGAAATATGCCGTTGGTCCAAATGAAAACACTGAGGAAGACATAAGCATTATCATCTTCAGCAATAAACTCTCTTACCAAACTGAGTAGTTAGTATACACACTATGTGGAATACTGTTTTACTGTGCTATTTAAATGCAGTAACCATATAGCAAACACCATTGAGGATATCTTACAGGTGGGAAAGGTGATTTTACCTAAAACAAAGCCTGAAACAAAGTAGGTTTCACTTGCTCACTGTCACACAAGCACCAAAATAGGTACGATGTCCGAGAAATCTGTCCAACAGTCTGGCACCATGATACTTCTGTCCAGCTGTTACACTGGATCAGTTGCCATGACATGAAGGACATGTTTGAAGTCCTGATGTCTCCTGAGTTCTTAGCTTGTAGGTTGCCTTTTTGGAGATAACAGTGTTTTCATTATTTTCCCCTTTATGAATGGTCAGGCTTTGATCACTGCTCCTTGTCCCTGGATTTGGGTATCTTTTTGAAGCCTGAGTGACCTGGGAGCTTGATGACCTGCTAAATTTTGTGTCATTAACACAGGACATTCTGAGAGCCTTGTCTTCCTGTGTGTTCTTCTGGGTGCTGCTGCATCCAAGCATTCCCACTCATTCTCTGTTCATGCATACTGTTGTAGCTCTCAGCAGTACTCCTGCCAAAGACCAGACACTAATGAGATGTTATATTCTGTGACTTAGTTTTTGCTCTCTCTGTGACATTTTTTTGCAAAAGTTTTGTTAAAAATTAAACCTCGTGACAACTTGTGGCTGTGGTGTTGAATTTGGGCTAGGAGAACACAGGACAGTTTTCAGCAGGACATGTAGGCTGGTAACAATCTTTTAAGCTACAGCTGTGTTGGAGGTGCAGCGAGGAGGTACAGAGCCATTCTGAATCCTGTGCCTTTGTCTCAGCAAGATAAAGATGCTGATCAACAGAGTACACAGACTTTCTCTCTGAAGAATATATCACTAAGTCAAATAAGCCTACTCAGGAGCCTGTGTGGCCCAAGAAGATTCAGACAATACGGAAGAAACCATAATGGAACAAGTGACTTTATAATAACTAGCACAACAACATGGTTGTGATGAGCCAATGATACTTGCAAAGCCTCTTGCTTGACAACAATCAAAGCAGGTTTGGGGACTATAAGACTTCACTATGTTTATGTACAACTAACTGGAGCTCTTGCAGAAGTCAGTGTGTAGATGTAGCACCATAGAGAAAAGGTGTTGAACTGAAAACTTAATGAAAACCTGCATGTTGATATCATACCCGTATCTAAGAAGCATGTAATGACTACCAAGAAAGAATTTTTACCATGACAGCAGGATGTAGCAGAATTAGATTAGTTAAACCCCAAAGCAGTGTCTGTTCCCTGAGAGCAGCTTGATATGATTAAACTTCTTTTGAGTTGACATCAGCAGGAGCTAGACACATCACATAGATCTGGGCCAATGTTTGAGCCAAGTAACTTTGATCTGAAAAATAGTAACTTACAGTTTTGCCCTAGTATCAGCTAGAGGATATAATTGATGGAGAAATGAGCTCCCAGGAGCTGGTAAACCAGAGCTCCTAAGTTTTTCTTGCTCAAGTCCAGCAGTTTTCAGTTTCTTCCCAACTCCCTCTTTTCTTGTATCATTGTAGTTAGCAGTAGAGTCTACCAAATCAGTCATGGGTACCATATCATAACCTTCATGAAGTGCTTTCTGGATGAGGCTGGCTTGTGCTTTGAGAACACCTGACAGAAGCAGCTTTAAGATATGTGAGGCAGAGGAAGATTTCAGAAAGTTTGGAGTATGACAGACATTCCTGTGTGTGTTCTGGATGTCACTTTGTTTTTTAGCTTTTCATTTCTTGCTAATGCTATGTTGTTTGCTGGAAGGCATTTTCCATCAAGGCTGAAATGTTTTCTTGGGTGGCCTGGAGACACCATCCTGCCCTGGCAGGTGAAGGTTGACTTTCAGCTGCTCACACTTGTGGGACCTTCTGGCTGGGCAGTGTAATGCACCTGCATTCAGTATGGACTGTGAAAAGCAAGAAGCTTTCTTTTTTTTTTTCTTCATAGGATTTAGATTATGTTTCAAGGCTTTCAGTATCTCCGTCATGTGGGCACAAAGTCCTGAAAGACCATGTGGTGATGTGCAACACAGGGGAAAACTGAGGAACACTGATGTTTATCCATGGAGTTAAATGTCAGTGAGGTTGCTCCAATTTTGCCACATGAATTCTTCCAGGAAATAGGAGACAGGATGTACTATACCACCTTACTGTCAGGAGCAAAGGGAATGTTGTTCCCCATGCTTGCTTATCATAAATATTTAATACTGCATATATTAATAATAGACATATATATATATAGCTATCAATATAACTATATATAAAACCCCCCCAAACCCTATCAAAACAGGAAACATCTTTGCTTCTGCTTTTTCCCTGGAGGAAGAGTCAAAGAAGAAACAATGTGCAACAGATGTTAGTCACATGGCTTAATGCAGTGTGATGTATAAAACCGTATGGGATACAAATTTGCTTCCCATTTGATTGTTGTTAGTAGATTATCTCAGCTGAAATCTGGTCAAAATAATCCCAAATTACACAAGTATAAAACAATGGAATTAGTCCTCCTCACACATCCAGTTGATTTTGTATGGTAAGGTGTGAAGAAGACTTTTCAAACTCTGTGTTTATGTTACTTAAACCAGTGCTGTTCAGTCATGAGCTTTTGTTTATAGACTGTATTTTAGGGACTTATTTTCTCAAACATGTAAAGACTGCTAGAAGATTGAGATGATGAGCCCTGTAGCAGTCTGTTTTTATTTTATGACTTAAAATTATTTATCAATGTTGCTTTAAAGCTTAGTGAAAGTGAGAACTTATTTTCTACAGTCGACAAAATCTTTTTTTTCCACTTGTCAAACTATGAAAAAATCATGTTTTACCACCAAAAGTCTTTGCACAGTATCTCAATTGGTATTCCAGCAATAGTCAGTTGAAAACTATGTGTATTTTAATAGTCTTTCTTATGAATTATGTATTTTCTTAATTGATAGCATTTCTTTTTTAGTGCTTAATTAATATTCAAGTGGGAAGTGCTCCAAAAGCTAGTCAAAGCTATTAGGACACATTGATACAAAATCTTACACCTTGTGTAACAGAGCATAAACCTGCCATCAGTGACTTCATAGGTAACTCAGTAGTATAGCAAGAGCTCCTTTAGAAAGTGACTTTAATGGTAAATTGTTGAGTTTACTGTTTAGTTGCTCTACGTAAATTAATAAAACTAAATTAAAAAGGAGTGTAAAGGTAACTCTGCGTTGTACTTTTGTTTTACACACATGCTGCCTGGTGTTATGTATGCAGTAAATTAGTAATAGGTATAAAGTATTGAATACATTGCATAATTGGTGTGAACTATACTGGTACTGCAAGATTGGGTGGTACATTGTAGACACACTGAAATTATTGTTTTAATGAAGAGTAGTTGTATTTTCAATTAAAACTTGAGAAGATAGGTAACAACTTTTTGTATAAAAGTGCATGGAAATGTACAAAGAACTTTTCCAGCAATTAATAGCAGTATTAGCAGTTTACTTAATGCAAAAGACAGATTTCCCTTTTCTGGGGTATTTTTCAATTGTTTGACATTAGGGGCAGGGTATGGGTGCTATTTTTATATAGAATTCAACAAATAAATATTTTATCCTTAACAATGTCTGGCATGTCCTGGCAAAATAACTTTTAATTAACATCTGTGTAACAAATCCAAAATGTGTTAAGTTTGTTATATTTGCATTCTAAATTGATTATTAATGTGGTATTTCAGGAGTGTAGAGCAGGAATTTTTTATATTTTTCTCCATCTCAAAATAAATTGGTTTTTGACTTGTGTCTTTTTCTTTAGTCATATATTATCTTAAATATGATCTATTGTGAAGGTAAGGGAAGGAGTTTGTTATTATTTTGTGCCAGCAGGATTTGTTTATGAGCTTATATTTGTGGGCTGTTGCAATAATTTGACTTCAAATGGACATATTTGAACTCCTATATTAAATTATGTTCTAAACAGTGTACTGCTTAACAGGAATGATGAATGTGTCAAAACAAAAATACGTTTCCAATAATAACCACCTTGAAAGCAGAAAATAACACAGCTGTAAATTTTTTTACTTGATGCAGATGAAGATACCAAACATTCTTCATTATATTTTCCCTCTACTTACAATTAATGTCACACATGAATTACACTATTGTGATAGCAGACCATTAAAAATTGTGAAAGCCAAAGGTTAGGAGGGTTTCACTTCTCATTTTTTTTCTCTGTGATTTACTGTTATTTAGAATGAATTTTAACATAAAGTAATTTTAAGTTAAATGGACATGACACACACTGAAGATGACATAATCTTATAGCTATATTTTCATAAAGAGAACTCCTGACATGTCTAGATGCACTTCCTCTCTGTCTATTCACATTTAGTCATCATTACTCCCACAGGTTTTCTCAGAACTGCCGTAACTTCTCAGTCTCATGAAAATGTCAATATTCTGCACAGTTTGCATTCTTCACATGTTGAGTAATATATATTTGGTAGTTTTTGAAAGTCCTGCTACCTGAATGCCTGGCTGAGGCGTGACCACTGTTCTGCTGTGGGCTGCTTGGAACTGAATATGGTCACTGTTATTTCTGAAAGTGCTCATCCCTCCTCAGATCACTGCACATGCTTTCTAGCCAGAAGAAATTTCATGAATGTAACTGGCCTAAAAAATGTTGATTTAATATAATGTATCCTGCTCTTTTGAAACACCTGCATAAATCTTGTTTAATGCTAATGGACATTGCATGCTGACAAAGAGGGGGAGGGATAACCATGTGTCTGAGATTTATATGGTCTTTGTGATGTTATTTGTAATGATTTCTGTGTTGTATTCAGGCAGTTTTTCTTCACAGGGTTCATATTGATGTCAGTAGGAGGTATGCTTTCATAACTCCAGCGTGTAATTGTTTGTTTTTAACTGTGTAACATATGGATCAGTGCTCAGAACCCAATTTTATTGGAGCCAGAGAAATACCTAAATAGAGAGGCATGGGTAAAATGGCTAAAAATATGCACATAGATTTAGATATCTTAATCTAATATAATATGTCTGAAAATGCAAGGCATTCTTAAGATGTTGGTCTTCGCACAAGACGTGAGCATTCCCAATCAGTTTATAAATAAAACTTTCCTTTGGATAAAAAACAAACTGAAATCAAATCTTGAATTAAACTACTATCAGTTGATGGATAGATGTTCTAGAAAGCTTGCCTCTACCTTATATCTTTTGCATAGCCAGACGTAGCTAAGCACAAATCATCCAGATCTGAATGTAATATTGTGGTGCTGTAATCTTGTTGTGAAGTTAATGATACAATATCAAATTTTTAAAAGGGCTGTTATTATATTAAAGTTTTTTTAGTCTGCCAGTTTGTTCCTTTTGATTAGATTTTGCTTTTACTATTTCAAATTGATACAAGAATAAATCCTTCATGTTTATAAACTGTTATCACTCTGATCTTTTCTTTTTCTCTTCTTGACTTGACTGAAGTTTTAAGACATATTATAAATCTTTACTAGCCACTTTCTCACGTCACTTTAGCATTCTGTTTTCCATATGGGAATGGTATTTTGCCCTGTGATGTTTTTGAAAAATCAGTTTTATGTCTTTTTGTGTTGATTGAAAATGATTGAAATGATCTGTGATTTGCAATATATGGTGTTTCTACTTCTGTGTATCTTTTTGCATATGCTATCCATATAGTTGCCACTAATATTGCATGTACATTGAAACAGATTACATTATATGTGTGCAGTGTGTGTTTTAAACAGTTAGAACATCTGATCACTTTCTTCCTCCAGAGGTATAGGTGCTTCTGGTCGCTGGACTTTCGGAATAAATTAAAACTCCAAAAGAAAGTGATTTTTTCATTGTTTACTTTTGTATAATTTAAAAAAAAAAATTTCTGCACCTGTGCAACTGAGCTGATACAGCATTTTCTAGGCAAAAGAATCTGTATCTTCTACTCGTCTAGGGTTTTTTTTTGTGCTCTGCACTGAGTATAGGGAGAGCGATGCACATCTTCCATTCTTTAGTGTCTCTCCATTCTGGCTTTTGCTTAATAAAGCTTCCTGTGGCTTCCAGTAGTTTTATCTCTTTTAAGACTGTGAAGGTAAATTATAAAACAAACAAGTTTGTAAACAATCTCAAATTACAAATATCTAGACCTTACTGTGTGTGGTATTTTAAAATCTTAGTTTGCAAAACCTGTAAATATGAATAGTATACAAATGCATTTGTGTTACATAAAATCTAAGTGATTGTGCTCCTACAAACCATATTTTTGGTTTTGGTTCTCTTTCACTCTTCCCACAGTAATTAGACAAAGAGAAAGTTCAGTTATATGCAGCATTTTAAAACCAAAAAGCCTTTTCCCAAGTGCATAATTCAAAGGAAGAAAAAGACAGTATTCAGATGGAAGGAATTGTACTGATACAGTCTGATGTTACTGTTCTGTAGTTCCAGTAGAGAGAGACAAGGAGTCTCGAGATAATTTACTTTTCTAGGTCATGAAATTACCTGTTGCTGTTTATGACTAAGTGAAATTAACTTAGGAGATAATGGATCTGACACTGACAGGCTCGTAAGTCAGAAAGGTGCAGTGAAGCTCTGGCAAAGGCCAACACCTGATTGTTTCTTGCTACAGAATGTTGAAATTGAATGTGACCTGGATAATTCACCAACAAGGAACTTGCAAATAAAGATGGGCTGTCTATCTCTTTTTCGTGGCACTAATTGCAGAGAGCAGTGTGGTGCCCCAGGAGCCTTCAGTGAAACTCAGTGCGTTATCTTCTATCACATTAGTTTATGAGATCCCAGGGAATTAGGTGGTTCTTTATTCCTGGGTGTGTATCGTAATGTGTTTTGCAAAGATCTGTCCATTTCTTTGTGTAACATTTGTTTGGGCACAGTGGGAGTGTTTGAGATGGTCTGTGCTTCCATGTCCTCAGAATACTGAAGGTGCTCACATCTCCCATGTCATACCCAAGTGATGTGGGCTCTGCATTTCCACTGTTTGATGCACAGGCTTATATAAGAAGGAGTTGGCTGAGTTTCAGCTAGAGATAATTCTCATAGAAAGCTATGAAAAAATTAAGTGTTGTGTTATCTGATTCCACTGTTAAGAAAGAATGCTTGCCTTCTTTAGGAAGTCTCATCTTCTACTGATTTATTAGATTCTGCTAATTGTATGACATCATATTTGGATACAGCTTTTTTTTGTAAGAGCCACATTTTTGCTCATTTGTCTGAGAAGTATTGGTCAGTGAGTGAATTTTCTTTGGCTCAATTTAGACCCTTCTGTTTTAATTTGGAGTGTAGTTATTAGAAGCCTGTTGTCTGTCATGGCAAGTCAGTTGTTGGGCTTTTTAATTTACCCCAATTGTAAACTTGTCCAAAGCTTTATGTGTTCAAATGCTGTATAGATGTGAATATTAGAAAAAAAATTCTCGTCTGATATACATGTATGTCTCTCTCCCACTGAAGTAGCAAGAGTAATATGCATATGCATATGAAGAACTGAACTAGACTTTAAGTATTTTCTCAAATAGTTATAAAGTATGAACATAACTGGCTTTTATTTCTTTCTTTGAGGATCCCTAAAAGGGCGCAGAACAGTCAAGAACAGCTTCTTCACAGAGAAATACTGTTGATTCTTTCAAGTGTTCACCTTCTACATTGCATTTTTTGCTTTACTTTTTTCTCTTTTTCAGCTTTGCTGTTGCCTTTTTTTTTTATTTGTATGCAGGATATGCTTTTGACTGTCAAGAGATCCTAAGATGATGAACTGTTTTGAGTCTGATTAGAATCTTGCCCATGGACAGTAACATAAGCATCAAACCTCTCAGGCAGCCAGTCCTTATACCTTTAGGGAAGAAGAGTTTGTTAATAGCTTTGCTTATGCTTTCTGTGTTTATAGCATACATGTACTGCTGTTTTTGCTTTGGTACTAGGACCATCTCAGATTTCATTCTAATTTTATCAAATCATCAAATAAAGCTACAACGCTACAGTGGCCAGGAAAAAAAGAGGCTGGACAGAAATTCTTCCAGTTTTTCAATTCTTAGGCTAATATCTCTGTTCAAGAGTTGCCAGCAGTTGTCTGCGTTGACTGAAGAACAATTTCTTTACATATTTACTGGTTTCATTTTATTTTAATTGGAAGAAGAGCCTTCTGAACAAATAAACTAAGCTGATAAAGTTTGAAAGTTGGTAAACCAAATGATTCTTGGCATTCAGCAGAGGACTGCATTGTTTGGCTGATAGCTTAGTTCAATCTTTCTGCATATTATTGCTTCATCTTAACATAGGAAAGAAGATGTGTTTCTTCAGAAAGTTACAGCTTAAAAACAGTACAGTACAGAATTCCTTGAACAAAAGTCTGTTTTGCATATTCAGAATGAATCAACATTATAGATTGGGGATTTCCTTAACTGGGCTGTTTTATGCCTAAACACAGATTTCTCATGCATGCAAGACTTACTGATGTGAGCATCATATAGCAATGTATGTGGGGGAGCATTTTACCCATCAGAAATATTACGCTGCCACTTCCTTACCCAAGTCTGTGTCTGCTCCTGTGTGGATATACTTAATAGTATGTTTAGTTTTGGAGTAGATTACTACCTGATCTTCCGGAGGGAATTTTGAATGGCAAATGAGAGTTGGAGTCTTTGTCCTCTTTGTGAAGTGTGGGTTAAGGCTTCATGAGAAAATCTAAGATCAGAGCATAGGAAAGCTCTCCTAAGAGCTTTGTGCTGGCAGCTGTAAACACATCGACACCTCCAGAGTTTGCCAATGTCTTGGATTAGTTCCTCCTTTTTAGTAGCAGAATTAAACTGCAAAGACAATATTAATAAGAGCTTGAAGGAAACAGTTGGTAATTGAGGATCTTATTGAGGGCAAAGAGTTTTTTTAGGGTCATGTGTGTTACTTCTGCCTTACACATCTGGTGCTTGTAAGATAGGAGGAAATACAGACCTGTATTCAAGACCTGTCTTTTCTGGGAGAGGGGATGGGACAACATAATTTATTAATAAATTCAGATACATAGATGTTTTAGCCCTTCTGTCGTAGAGCTGAGATTTAAAAAGATAAGGGCTTTAACCCTGTTGGCAGATGGTAAGCTTTGTAACAGACTGAGTATAAATGTGAAATGTGGCTGGAAGGTCCTGTGCTGCCCTTCTCCACAGTTGTTACATGCTGGCAACTGTTGCTTTGCTGTTGTCATACATTGCCGTTTTTACTGCCTTGGGAAAAAAAAGGGCAGAAAAGTGTTGGTAGTGCACCAAAACAGCACAGTATTTCCCTCACTCCAAGGCTCACAGAAATTGTTCAGTATTTACTTACTAGACTTGAAAGAACTTTGAGAATAAAAATACACCCATGCTGACACCATAATTCTCGCAAAATGTCTGCAAGCTCGTTCATTTCTGTTAATTTGGTGGTTTAAATGACCTTGTTGCATCTTGATATCTTTAGCTTTTTTATTGTAAACCACAGGAAAGGCTTTTTTTACTATTATTGTGACTACTTTGAGCATAGTCCTATGCGTGTGATCACAGTGGAAATTATAGCAATGGTCTGCTCTTTTGTGGGTGATTCTTTGGATGTTTTTCAACGTTTCTATTTTAATCTTATTCTTTATTTATTACCTGCCTAGAAACCACTCTCTTGATCACATAATTTTCAGACTTTTGACATCTGAATGTAATGAATACATAGAATTCTTAATGGTGAGTGATTTTAATCTCTACAGTAGCAATAAATCTGGCAAACCCCTCAAGCAATGGCATGGATTTCTTGATGTTTTCTTCCCTTTCTCCTTTTTGCAAAGGTTGCTTGATTTAAAAATGTGGGGCTGGTAACTATTGTTTTTATTACTAATGCCTAAATGTCTAAGCAGGTGTTCCAACAAACTTTATGCTAATTATTATAACCTGCTTATTCTAAATTTAACTGGTGTGAGTTAGCTCTCTTTGGCAGTAGATTATTTATCTTTCCTGAGGTGTAGGAAGCTGTTCTAATTTCCTCCTTGACATGCAAATACAAGCAGAGAAGGCTGAATAGAACTCTTTTGATATAGTATTTTGCCATGACATGAATATCCACATGCTTGTTTTGGAAATGTTCAATGGAATACATAAGAACATTCATTAAATCACAATGAAAAATGTGTTGAAAGGAGAGGGGACATTATAGGACACATTGTGGGGAATCTGGGCTGTAGTGATATTAATGTTTTAGTTTATCCTTGTACTGAGACTGTTGCAGCAAATGCACTGATAAATTCAATAAAATGAAAGATGGTTAGTATAATTCACTTAAACATCTGAAAAACAATTCTTTGCTAGCTTTTGCACTTTCTCTGCCACTACTGAATTTTTAAGTTTTTTATGTTGTATGCAGAGCAGATTTCTCTGATGTGTTGGTGATGTTCAAATTATTCTGCATCTCTCTTATAGGGGAGAATATTACTTGAAAGGTACAGGCAGATTTCCATACCTATATGAGTAAAGGAACACTTTAGTTAGAACTTCTAAAATACATTAAACTACATCAGTTGCACTTTGTAAACAATTTCATGTGAAGTCTCCTTCCATCTGTTCCAGCCAAATAATTGCAATATTGTTTAATTTTTAGAAAAAAATGCTAATTAAAAGCCTCTGTGCTTTCCAAAGTGAGTCTATAATACCATTAAATCCTAAACATTTAATGCAGTTAAAACCAGATTTTCCTGGCATTTTCAATAATTTCAATGATTGAATTTCTGACATAGATTTCTTCTGATTGTACTGACTGAGGAAAAGTTGTGTTGTTTGGGGATTTTTTTTGAGAAAAGGTGAATGGTGGAACTACAGAATTTTTCAGAGTGTTGTTAAAATACAATAGTTTGTTCCATGAAAGTTAGCACCTATTGCTTGTGGGTTGTTATATTTGACTGGAAACTTGAAATAAGATTTTTCATTTTTGCAAGAGCTGATGTGTGATACAGTCAGAGTGTTGTCATATGTATTTTCTCTGGACACACTCATGCTTCCCACCAGTTTGTGGCTGTTGGAGATTCACTTCTGGACTAGTGAGAATCTTGTGATACAGACTGAGAGTTTAACTGTTGAAATGGGTGGAAGAATGCATGTGAGAACAGTTTCTCCTTAGGAAGATCAGGAGGACAAGTGTGCTGCTGAGTGTGCTTCCAAGGGAAAAAAAAGAAAAAGGGTGCTGTGTGTTTCCTTCTTCTGCAAGGGAATTGGGTCTTTGGAGGATTTGGGGTAAGTGAATCAGGATGAATGGGTAATGAAAAATCTGCTTGGAAATTGTGGTTTGTGAATAAAATACCATCTCTGTTTTCTCAGATGGTTTTTTGATTTCCTTTGTCTGTGGTAGCATGAAGGAAGTACATGGTTTAATTTCTTTCAATTTAAAGGACAGTCTGATTTTTTGCTGGGTGTCAGGCATCTGTTTTGTGATGACTGTCTGCTCTTTCCACAGTGCTGTGTAAATTCTACCTTTGCTTAACAAAGCAGGTTACTATGTGCTTTGCTATTACAAGTTTCTAGTAATTTTGACTTTTAAGTCTAGTTTTAAATGTTGAAACATTTTGAACAGTGAAGTCGTATTCATTTGATAATGTCACATTTGTGATATGATGCTGCATTGGTATTTATTACAGTTTTGTTTCCCTTTAATTATAGAATAATTTTAGATTTTCAAGTATCACTAGGATTACTTGGAAAATTGTTCTCCTCTGCTTAAATTGTTTGAAGGTAAAAGTTAAGGTAGTGTTTTGAATTATAAGGAGCCAGTACAGTGAATTTAATTTATTGTATACAGAGCTGTTTTGTCAAATAAATATTAAGGAGCTTGCTCTTAGGAATAATTTTATCTTTTTGTTACGATCACCAGCTTGGTAATGATAGATACTGAGTTAAAGCAATGAGATAATTTTGAATAGCCTTGTTAGTCTTCTTGACAATAACTTTGTAGACCACCAAAGGAGAGGTGCATATGGTTTTGTCACTGAACAATTTTTTTAGATATCTAAATTAGACCTTAGCATGCTGAAATGCAGAAAGAGATTTGTTGTCAGTGATAGAAATGGCTTTGCTACTATATTCTATAACTTACCTATGTATCTTGCAATATTTAATAGGCTTCTGTCTTTGCACGGAAAATTTTTTGCACTTTTCAGGGCTAGCTGAAGCACCATTGTATTTTACTTACAGTGCAGCACTGCAGACAAAAATGCAGCATATCAGAGACAAAATAGTTAGTTTGGAAAGAATGCAGAGTTATTTCTAAGTGGCGGTAGAACATGACTTTGAACTGCTTGGGGAAAATTTTTCCCTTCCCCACTGGCTTCAGTATCATAAAAAGGTAAAATAATGTTCAGGGCCAATGCTGCTTTTCTTACCTTGTGTGATGTATTTGTAATGCTAAACATTACATATTGATAATACAGAGTATGTATGTAAGAGCAGTATGTGCAGGCTATGTCTTGGAACAGGCAGATTTACAGCTAAATTCCTCTTTCTGAATCCCATTACTTGAGTTATCATATTTTCTTTGTGCCAACTTGATAGATCAAATATGTGCTAAAATAGTGCAAAGAAAACTGGTTTTATTCACTCACTACTTCAGAACAACTGAAATACTCTAATAAGTCAGTGTCATGAAGATGCCTGATTTTAAAAAAATATATCTGCCTTTTTTGCAAGGAAAGAATAAGGATAAAATGAAGTTGTGCAATTGGTCTACAGTCTCTGTGAAGTCTTAGCTTCACATAATTTTCTGAAAAAAGATCTATTGGCTGAGAAAGCAGAATTCAGCAAATTCTGTTTATGCACTAAACAGCTTCTTTTTTCTTAAAAGCCTCAGTGCCTTGTACAGCTGGTATATACCAACATCTCTGCTTAACAGCTGTTTACTTTTTTTCTTAAAATCTCTGAGAAACAGGCCTCTGATTTTGACCTGGTGTTACTCGGTTGTCTAGTAGTGCCAGATTAGATAGGTTATTTTTCTCTTGAAGTTTAATTTTTCCCTTGGCCAGTTGTTCTGAGCTAATACAACAGTGCACATGTGTGCATTCAAGTTCTCCTAAGTTCCTAGAAAATGTAGTAACAGAGGTATTTCTTCTCTTTGTAAGAAGAAACAGCTCCATCCTGTCTGTATATGTCTGTTTAACCTAGTATTTGCAAGTGGTTTCTCAGTTAGTTAAGTTTAAACCTGCTGGAGTTATAGCTATAGAATGATGGCTATTGGCAGAAGCAAGGTCACTGAAGAACTTCTATCTCCAAAACTTGAAATTGAGCCCAGGAGAAACGCATTGAGAGATACTGTCCCTGGGAGAGTCAGGCCATGGAGAGAGTAACAGGTTCTTATTTCTACCTGTGACTAACAGGTGGTGAGGACAGCATGGTAGACCTAGAGGTTTGAATCCAGGTTATAACCTCAGTATGGAATTTATATTTTTAGGTGTTTTCTAATCTAAAACCAACAAACTATATTACAGTTTAAGTTGCAGTCATGCAAATGTGCACAGTTTGCCACAGACACACTCATATTTGAAGCGAGTCTCAAAGAGTTTACACTTTAAATTCTGCTAAAACTAAAAATGTAAAGCAATTACACTATCTGGAGATTAACTAGATTTACAGAAGAGTGACTGGATTTGGCTGTAAAACTGCTAGCTATTTGGAATCTCCCATTGGTACTCCCTGAAAAATTACACATTTTACACAACTTTTTGGTCATCAAGTTCATAAATCTAAACTTACGTGAATGCCAAATACCACTTGAGGTTTAAAAAAATTGGTCAATGCTGACAAGACAGAATAAGTAGAAACAATTTTTAACCATTTGGCAAGATGTAGACTTACTTAAGTCTTCAGGGAAGTATCCAACAGGAACGACTGGTTATGCAACTGGTATTAACTGAATTTAACTGTAAACATAATTACCTAATTTTGCAATATGTTGACATCCTGTGAGTGGTCAATATCCACATGCAAGTATGAGAGATTTCAGTGTACTAGGAGAGCTGGTGTCAGGGAAGCAATCAAAATATTTCTGCTTATTTTAAAGTTTAAAATCCATGCTGATTTAAAAAAAAAAAATCCAAAACAGTTAAAAAACCACCTCAAAATTAGTATCCTTTGACACATGGTAGTATAGTTGCTGTAATCCTGCAAGGCAGGATTGTATTCTTCTGGATTTGGAAAGATACTTACTTACATAATCTGTATTGGCGTTTTGCCAAATAATTTGGCATTATAAACTTAACTTCAAAATTGACATTCTATATTCAAAGTTGACTGGATAAATTCACAAAGCAGAAGTTATCAGGCCACTGTTGGAAATCCACACAGGAAATGTTGGATGCAATAGATGTTTCTAAAATACAAAGTTGTTGCCTTCTTTTTGGCGTCTTCGAAAAGAACAGGTAAATACAGTCTGTGGCAGTATCCTGAACAACAGCAAAAGTATGTAGTCCTTAGGATGGCCTGAAACAAATCTGGAGATGTACAAAAAAAATAAATTAATAGAAGATGCAAAAGAATAGAAGTTCATTAATATGTGATACTTAATATTATAATTAATAAACGCAGTTCTCAGTTATGCTAGCTATTTTCAATTAGGCTATCCCTTACTGTGTGCTTCAGTAATAATAGCTGGATGTCTTTGTATGATGAATGAAGTAATTCACACGCACACTAGCTGCTTCAAGCTAAACTATCCCTTTGCTGTATGATTCTACATTAATAGCTGGATGTATAATGGATAAAGTAATTCTCAGGCACACTGAAGCTCTTCTATCACTGGATATGATGTAATTTAATCTTATTTCTCCATCAGCACAATAAATGGGACTGTATGTGAAAAAGAATCTGTTTGTTTGTAAGATTTTACTTGGAAATGGTCTTCCAAAGAGGAGGAAAATGAATGCATGGCAGAGAGTTCCATGTTCCCAAAAGATTCTGTTTACAGTTTCGTTGAACTTAGCATTTATTGTAAGGATGGTAGATTGTTCTAGTTTTAATAATCATAGTGCTGTTCTGTTTTAATATTGCATGATCTGTGGGCTGCCATTAAATTGTTACAAATTGAAGGGCTGATATAACATGAAATGAAGCACCTCTTCTGAATGTTCCTTTTGTTTGGTATTTAACAAATTAGTGTGTTGACATTTGTCACTGATGGATTTCATTATTTGATGAAAGGGTTTTAGGAGGTTTGACAGCATGAATGGTTTGTCCTACAGACTTCTGAGAATTGATAAAGGCAGCTTTGTTCTTTGTGCAAAAGCACAACAGATATCTTATTGACTGACGCATACAAAAAAGACAGCTTGTATAGCTGCTGTGCAGAATAAACTAAGAAAATGAAGCCATTACATATTCTTCTATGTTTTTATCTCTTTTTTTTGGCTAACAGCATGTATGTCCTTAATCAAAGTAGCCAGAAGGATTGGATACTCATTCAGTAAAATGAAAACATTTAATTTTTATCAGTTTATATACTGTTTATAGATGATGAAAATAAGGAAAACAGGTTATGGATGATAGTACAACTAATTAGCTAAATTTCTATATTTCTAAGATTAATGTGTCTTTGTTAAACAGAGGATAAAGGCGTATCAGAAATAATGCATTTTAGCAGTAAAGCTAAAAAGAAAATCAGAAAAGACTTGATAGTAGTGTTGGACTTCCACCATTCTGGACCAATTTTTTAAGTAAAATGAAAGACTTCAGAAAATGGATTAATATGTACCAATTCTTGTAGATGGTACTGCATATGAATAACAATGAGATGAATTGGATAACTATCTTAATCTTTTTGTTTGCTCCCACATTTATAATTGGCACAAGGAACAAGAGTGTAATAGATGCCAACTGAAAATTTTAAAGAATTGTATCTGTGCCTCTTGTGTGATCTGAGAAGTTATGATTTTTTTTTTTTTTGATCTGAGCTTTACATCTTTATTTATTTTTTCTTAGAAACATCAAGGATTTATAGCTCTTTCTCCTTCAGTAATATTTGGGATTTCCTGAATGATTCAGATATGTATCTGGAGTTTTCTCATTCTGCAAATCAAGTATTTTTCACAAGAATCCTTAAAAAACAAGAGCATTTCTTAGGTTTGGTTCTGTTTGTGATGCTACTTTTACTGTAGCTCATAGAGATTTAGTAAGAACCACTTCTGCCTTCCAGCACGTTTAATTTCCTCGTTGCTTTTAGAACAGTGATACCACAAGGCCTTGAACTGAGAAAAGAATTCTGAAAAACTTGAAGAACAAGCAATCCATTTTCCCTTTTTCATTGATTTGGCTTTTTTTGTTGTGGATAAAATCTTTCTTTTATAAATTAAGTGAAGAAAAAATGACTCATTCTTTATTTTGTCTTGTCTGTGTCACCTTTTGAGAGCACTAATTCATAGGCCCTTAACTTGAGTGATTTTCGTTGAATATGGTAAAGCATATATATATTGCTTTCTGTCGGACTGTTTATCATAGCTGGTTATTTGCTGGTTGTCTCTCTGCTGTGTTAATATCTGCCAGAAACTTCATGGTACAGTGAAAGGAAATCCAAATTTTCCAGTAATATCAAGGATGGAAAGCTACAACTAATGAAATTCATCTTCACAATCGAGTAATATCATTTATCAGTGACAAAATGTCATCACTTAGACTGCAGCTGAGGAGTGTTGTTAGTGACTGTTCATCATATTAATCATTTTTAGCAATAATACAAAGAGTAGTTTGAAAAGTCAATGAAACTAATGCTATATTTATTTCTAAAATAAAACAAGAGAATCTCCTTTTTTAAAGTTTCCCTTTGGAATATGAGGAGAAAACAAAAAAAATACTCACACAGAACTATTTTATATTTATAAAATGAGAGGTGTGAGTACCTGTATCTCTTTCCATTACTCACTTCTTGCAAAAATATGATCAATTAAAATATTTAATTACAATGATCAGTGTCTATCCATTGCAATTTTCTGTTCGCTTTTTTTTTTATTTCAGCAAGTACATAAGATTAATTTTGTGGTCCTTATATAAATCAGTGTTAAATGAAAAAAAATTAATATAAGCACATGGTTCAAATAGAGACTTTCCACACTACTATTTGTAATTGAGCATTTGCACGTGGTTAATAGTATAACTGTTAGGTTTTTTTAGTATTTTCTTCATTTGGCCAATTTCTAATATTTGGAAGGACTCAGAAATGTGGTAGAAGTTTAATATGAAATCTGGAACATGGCAAGTTCGGAATGTAAACCAAATACTGGTGTATATAAAATTCTTACTGAAATTAGTGGAAATATGATATTTCCTCAGTTTCCTTAGACATGAACAAAATTTGTCCTTAAGCCTCTGACCTTTTGTGAGCTGCCTATATCAGTAAGAGTAATGATATTTCATCATTGTTGTGATCTATCAGCTGTCTTACATCAAACAAGAAAAAAAGATTAAAAAAATCCATATCCTAAGATACTTTGCAGAGCAATCTGTATTAGAAATACATTTGTTTTCTTCATCTTTATTTCTTGTTCTGTAGTTGAAGTACTGTAGATTGACTTCCAATATATCTGGTTTTTAAGAAAAACACAAATAACCAAATACAGTTGTGCAGCTTGCAAGACTTGTTTGGAAATGTCTGCCATGAAACAATGCAGTTTTATACTATGAATATTTAGTAAGGGATCTGGAAACTGGTGTCACAGATTATTTTCAGTGTTATCAGTGTCAATATTTTTTTGAGGAGCATTTGGAAGTGAAGTGTGAAGGTTAAAAACTGAGCTCCATAAAATAGGGAGTTGGTTTTTTTGCTTTTTTACTTAGTAGTGAAACAGGTGCTTGTATTTATTGAAGTCACTTAGCCATAAATCAGTTAACTAAATCAATTAATTATGGAAAAGTCATTGTGTGATATACAAAATAAAAAACTGTAGTCCCTCAAGGTGTTTCTCTTGGAAAGCTGACTGTAAGATTTTTGCCACTCTTGTAGCCATTTGTTACTAGGAAGTATTGTGTGATTGATTTTTATAAAAGAGTGTGTTACTTTGTGGGTTTTTTGGGCAGAAGGTTTCAAACCTGTAAAAAAATCTTGATGGGAGCTTGAGGTTTTGAAACTGTAATTCTTTCTCTCCCCGCACCCCATAATTTTCTATGTTTACTTCTCTGTACATTAGCAGACAACTTGCTTCCTGTCACAAATCTTGCAATTATGGGAGTTTCTAAATGAATAGATATTGTTGGGCTTACATATGACATTAGTAAACAAAATCTGAAGAGTTCCAAAATATGTTCATGCCCTGCAATTTCCTCGTTGTGATACAGAATGTGGAAGATGAAAAGAAGTGAGCTAAAGCTGTTGTTCGGCATCCTGGGGGCATCAGAGGTCAACTGATGAATAACTCTTCAGCTCTATAGTTTTTTCTTGACTTGACTCCTGGTTGTTCTTGTCACGTCTAGTTTCTAACGATCTTCTTACAAAATTGGGTTAGCTTACTGGCAGTACTTGAGTCTCAGACATCAGACTGAAGTTTGTATCTAAAATACACCATTCTTTGTTTCCTTCTTGATTAACTGCCCAAGTCATATTTTAAGCAGATAGGATGTATTACCATGATACAAGTGCAGCAGGATATCAGCCACAGGTAAGTTGTTTTGTGATTTTTTTGTATAAACACAGGTAAATGTTTTTGACTTAGCACTGTCAAAGAGTGTGTGCTGTGTGTGTGTTAGAGAGATGATGAGATATAATTGTTTGAAGAAATTCACTGTATTATTACCAGATTGTTCATTTGCAAACAACAAGTTGGGTGAGCAAGTTGATCTGATGGAGGGCAGGAAGGCTCTGCAGAGAGATTTGGACAGACTGGATCAATGTGCTCAGGTCAGTGGTAGGAGGTTTAACAAGGCCAAGCGCTGAGTTCTGCTCTTGGGTCACAAGAACCAGATCCTTCGCTACAGCCTTGAGGCAGAGTGGCGGGAAGTGCTCGTTGGAAAAGGACCTGGGGTTGCTGGCTGACAGTGGCTGAGCATGAGCCAGTGTGTGCCCAGGTGGCCAGGAAGGCCAATGGCACCCTGGCCTGTATCAGCAATAGTGTGGCCAGCAGGACCAGGGCAGTGATTGTCCCCTGTACTCTGCACTGGTGAGGCCACACCTCGAATGCTGTGTTCAGTTCTGGGCCCATCACTGTAAGAAGGACATTGAGGGGCTGGGGCATGTGCAGAGAAGGGCAGCAGAGCTGGTGAAGGGTCTGGAGCACACGTCCTGTGAGGAGCAGCTGAGGAGCTGGGGGTGTTTAGCCTGGAGTAGAGGAGGCTCAGGAGAGACCTTACTGCTCTCTACAGCTGCCTGACAGGAGGGTGCAGCCAGGTGGGGGGATTGGTCTCTTCTCCCAGGTAACAAATGACAGGACAAGAGGAAATGGCCTCAATTTGCACCAGGGGAAGTTTATATTAGAAAAAAAATTCTTCACAAAAAGAGTTGTCACACATTGAAACAGGCTACCCAGGGAAGTGGTGGAATCACCATCCCTGGAGGTATTTAAAAGATGGTAGATGTGGCACTTAGGGACATGGTTTAGTGATGGACTTGGCAATGCTGGGTTAATGGTTTGATTTGATGATCTTAGAGGTGATTCCCAAGTGATGATTCTATGATTCTATTTTGTGATGTGCTACCGATCTTGATAGTCATGTCTAGGGGAATTCTTGTGACCATTCTGTTGCAAGTGATAGTTTCAGTCCATGTTTTTAACATTGTATATTTTACTTGGATTGTGGAGAGAGAAGCTGATCCCTAGAAGAAAGCTAGAACTTGGAAACAGATCCTGTTCTAGAAAGGAAACTAAACTTAATAAGGCACTTTTTTGGCAAGCCTGGTGCAAAAATTAAAACCTCCGAAATGTTTCTTGTCAGCTAGGTGTGCATTTTTTTGGGCAACTCAATAAATAACTTGTTTTAGGAGATACAGCTCTGTGTTTCATACTTCCTGTCCCCTGACACTGAGCATAAAGTTAAGAGAATTTAATTATGTGGAATGAGTTGGTTTGATAGTCTTCCTTTAGGATGATCCCACATTATGTGGGAGTGCATCAAATTCTTTATTTTCTGAAGCACACCAAGCCTGTAACTTTTCGTTTCAGGTCAGTATGATTGGTCCTTTTGTGGTAGCAAAGTAAGGTCTCCTAGCATATAAAAATTATGTTTGTCAACTCTTGTCAACATTTTCAATGTGGCTTAATTTATTTTTATTCATCATAAATTTCCAAAGCTGTTCGGGTCTCTGAAGAGACTTTATAAAATCTTCTCTCTGAATAATGTGCAGACAAATCAAATAAATGGTGACCCATAAGTCTAATGACATTGAAAGGTATCACAGTTGTATGTGATTACATACTGTCTTTTTATGCAGGTTTTCTTCAAGGTTTTTCATTTGGTGTTAATATGGGATTGAAGATATTGAGGATCAAGATTTGTTACAAACCCTGCTGTTCGTGTGGTAGTTTTGAGCTTAGGCTCATGTTATCTTTTTCTTTTCACTGTATAAATTCTTCAGTTTTATGGCAAGTACTGGTTTTGCTGTTGAACAGCAGTAGAGTTTCTCCTGAGAGGGTTTCACCCTTGTTTACACATATCCTCACTAGTCTGGTTTGGAGCTGCAAAATATGTAATACTGAAGAGATTACCAGTTCACAGAGCAGCTGCTGCTCGGGTGGTCAGATCATTATTTAGGCACTTGACTGAAATTTGCAGTTTGGATCTTGAATTGCAGTACTGAGTTGGCTGAGTTGACTGTTACTATTCTCTTTCCAAAACACAGGGGTTAGTTTTCTTTCCATGTTGCCTACCCTACCGTGTTCCTACATGACTTACGGAGTAAAAAGTTAGTCATCTGCTCTAGAATGATTTTCAGCTGTAACTTCTGTCACTTTTTGGTTTCTCACTATGATGGTAGGAAGGAAAATCTTTAAAAAGCTTCCATTATTTCTGGAATAATGCTCAGAGTATTCTACCTACCAGATCCTTGTCTCTACAACTGCATCTGAATATATATTTGAGTTTCTGGTATACTGTAAACCTAGGAGGTGAAAAAGATTGTAGTTCTCTCAGTACTGCACTGTAACATACACTAGACCAATGGAGATTATAGAGGTAAGAAAGTGGATGTTGTATGTTTGGTCTGTATTCCAATGGCACAAGTACCCTCAAAGATAAGGTAACATTCAAAGTCTGATGTAGATACTGCCGACATCATGCTGATACCGCTCTTTATATCACTGGAAGAATGTAGGTTGAAGGCAACTGATCAGAGCTTACATGAACTGTTTGTGAAGAACTGTCATTTAGTTCTCTAACATTCCCAAACTCCAGTAATCTTGAAATGTGTATCTTAATTTTAATGTATTCCTATGAAAATATTTGAGACGCTTCCTCTGCTCCCTTCTACCTACAATAACTGTCTCATCCATTTATTATCTGTTTACTTTTTTTCTAAATAGAAAATTCAAAATATGATTTTTGAAATATAAATATATAAAAGCGGTATCTGTAATAGTGATTTTTGGTACCAGTTTTGACTCAGAAGCATTATTTCCCAGGTGACAATAGTCTTGGCTCTGTTATTTCAACAAATATGTAAGAAAGTGTATGTGCAAATCTTTGTTAAGAGGGAAAGATTTCTACTTCAAAATGAATGGAACAAGTTTGTTAGAAATGAACTTCATGTTCCCATCTTAAATGTGTATTTAAGTTCTTGCACATATATTTGGCTAGGGTTTGTGCTGTGTGTCTCATCTGATTATGTGTGAGCAGCCAAAGATAGCACACTGTTGCAGACTGTGTGCAAAGCAGCACTTGCATCTAAGTCATGGGTCTAGAGAAAGTTTTGAAAAATTGCTGTTAGAGATTTGGCTTCTCTAATGGTCTACTATTCAGAGCTTTAGGACTCATTAGAAACCTTTTATTTGTTAAAGAGACTATCTATTAAGGACGTCTGCATGGGTGGATTTGAATGATTGGAACATCAGGACTCTTTGGCCTTTCACAACAACAATTTCTTTCCCTTTGGGGCTCAGTTTTTCCTTTGTATGCATTCATGCCATAGTTACAGTGTTGAGATTTCCCTTAACTGCAATTTAACTGGGTGGGGGAACTTGTTCCTTCTTCCAGTCTAGTGATGTTAATATCTAAGTTAAAAGCATGGGATTCTGGTCAGAATAATGCTCTTTTGCTTCAGAAGGGTAACCAAGTGTATACTTGTCGAAAACAAGTCATTAACTTCTTTTTCTCTTAGAGCCATTGGGAACTTGTCCAGCTTCCTGGGAAGGACTGGTAGGGTTGTTGGTTGTTTTGTTAACTGGGAGAGGTTTCCCATCTTTCTTACCACATCCAGCTTGCCTGTTCTGGCCTGTTTCCGAAACTTGGACCCTACTTGCTGGAGGCATTTATAAGCTGCACAGGCCTTGTCAGGTCTTGATGTAATTTCTGAGGTGAATCATCTTTGTCCATTTCTAATGTATGAATGGATTTCTTTCCTTTTCGATTAGAATCAAAGAAATGGATATCAAACCTTATAGTTTGTTCCTAATAAATCAAACAGTTAGTAGGAGGGCCAAATTTCTTGTTTAAAAAAAAAAAAAAAAAAAAAGACTTTGGGTCTTGCAATTTAATTACCAGTCCAATTATCTTATTTTTCACTTAGACACTTTCTTGAATTATTGAGTGTTTTAGGAACAATGCTGCTAAGTAACAATGAGCAATTGATAACATTCATAACATTTTCCCAATACAGAGAGGACGGCAACCTGTTCAAGTGAGTCCAGAGAAGGGTCACCAAGATGATCAGAGGGGTGGAATACCTCTCCTATGAGGAAAGGCTGAAAGAATTGGGTTTGTTCAACCTGGAAAAGAGAAGGCTTTGGGGTGACCTAATTGCAGCCTTCCAGTACCTGAAGGGAGCCTCCAAGAAAGATGGAGAGTGACTTTTTACAAGAGCATGTAGTGACAGGACAAGGGGGAAAGGCTTCAAACTCAAAGACAGAAGATTTAGATTAGATGTTTAGAAGAATTTTTTTCTGTGAGGATGGTGAGGCTCTGGAACAGGTTTCCCAGAGAAGCTGTGGACTCCCCATCCCTGGAGATGTTCAAGACCAGTCTGGATGGGGCTCTGAGCAACCTGGTCTAGTGGAAGGTGTTCCTGGCAGTGGGGTTGGAACTACGTGATGTTTAAGGTCCTTTCTGACACAAGCCGTTCTATGGTTCTATGATTCTATGAACATTGCACATCCTAGATGATATTAGAAAGGTAGATTTGGTTGGTATCAGTATAGGTGGAACCGAGTTTCTGGAATTCAGATACGTATTGAAAATAGAGAATCTGTTTTAAACAAATACATAGACTCAAACTTGTTCCAAAGTAATAGGTGCTGGACATCTTCCAGAGACACATTCAGTCTTTGATAAAATTACTCTTAAGAAAAATGGGAGCTTTTCAGTGGTTTGAATTTGAGATAGTACTATTTGTTAAGGGCAAACAAAATAAAAGGAATCATTTAAGGTGTTCTCAGGAAAGGAAGTTACTGGCTCTACTCAGACTCTAAAATTAAATTCTACCGAAGCACTCAGTCTTATTTTTAGCCTTGTAGGAAGCTGTACTCATATTCTTTGGCCGAAATTTAACTCATATACATTTTTCTCACTGAGGTGATTTGTAATCTGTCTGTAAAAGAGAATATTGTCCAAATGTGGCATTTCTGTTTTTTAAGTGATTGGAGAAAGCAGGAAATACAATCTTTGCTTTATTGTGTATTTACCTACAATAGACTTCAAATGCAAACTGTTATGTGAGCCTATTTATGAGGCATGAAGTTACTTTTGTTTTACTTAACCAAGTGGCCAAAATGTTGCCACTAGTATGTCTGGAATGTTATTTACTTGGTCTATTTCTGCAGTTTATCTTTGTAGCACTGTACACATGCCACAATTAGGGGTCATTTATTTACAACTGACCAAAGTTGTGGTTATTTTTCTCATTGGGGGCTTTATAATAAAGGATTCATCATGTTCTGCAGCTTCTGTGCTCACACTTTTTCCCCCTCTCTCTCTCTCTCTCCCTCCCTTCATTCTCTTAATCAGAATTGCTTTTGGCAAAGATGTGGAGAGCTGCTGTTTTTACTTGCTTTTTTTGTGTTACTTGATTCCTCGATTTAGTACTTTAATTTCTTACATTGTTTCTTACAATGCCATCTGATTGAAATATATTAACTTTCTTGGCTGGGTAACTATTTTTGTATAAGGAAATAGTTGTTGAGTATATTTTTCTATCTAAGTGTGTATCATATTTTATGGTCCTAGTTCCAGATATTCAACTGGTTGCAAGAAAACTGTGGGTGTTTTAACATTTCCAACGGAAGGGTAGGACGGGTGGGGAAGCTTTTTGGAATGCTGACTAATAATATTTGCCTCTTGGAAATGTCTTAAGGCCATACACTCCCCTCCCATGCTTGGAAGGCTAGACTTAAAGACCTCGGGTCACAAAGGTATTATCCTTGTGCTTCATTTCCTTTCTAACTGACTGGAGTGAGAAAAGAGTTGAAATACAGATCATGGATACCATGGGTTAATGCAGGAGCACTCTGTGGATGGTGGTCTTGGTTTGTCTCCTTGCTACTCCCATCTGTGACACCTGTTAACCCCTTGCATATTATTCAGAGGGCTTAATTCTGCTACTTTTATTTCCTAGATATACTTAGTTTCAAAAGTTGTATAGGTTTTGAGATGTTCAGATCTGTAATGTCTATCAGAACTAATGAAAGGTATCCCTGTCCGTGGCAGGAGAGTTGAAAGCAGGGGATCTTTAAGGTCCCTCCCGATCCATGCCATTCTTTGGTTCCCTTATTATTATGGCCATGCAATACACGTTGGAACAGGTCAGAAATGGATTCTGTCACTCATTTCTCTTTCACAGCCCACACATCATCTTTCTGTCACAAAGTGTACTACCAGGAGGAAGCCATCTCTGTGGAACACGTCTGTGTCATGAAATAGCTCATGCTTGGTTTGGACTGGCCATTGGTGCTCGTGATTGGACTGAAGAGTGGATAAGTGAAGGGTTTGCCACGTTCTTAGAAGACATATTTTGGGCTAGAGCACAGCAGGTAAGGTGATGACATGTTGCTTCAAAATTAAATTAACGTGGAAATCAAAATGATATGTGAGTTAGATGTAAATGAAACCTCCTGTGCTATGACATAAAGTATTTTAAAATGGTATTGGAATTTGTGTGCTTACTTGATTTTAAAAGAAAAGTGATCCGCAATGAATACAAATGTTTACAAAGGTAGAGGCCAGTGCAAATGAGAATGGAAGCATCTGTTTGTCAATGATTACCTTCCCACAAATGTATTAGTTATTAAAATTCAACTATCAAACAATTCCTCTGCATTCTTTCCACTTCTATTGTGTACCTGAAACTGGAAAAATCAACGGTCTTACTACATACAGTAATATTCCAGGTACCTAATTAAAATTGGTTTTGTCCAATGGATGGCCAAGAAACGTACCTCAAAGCAAAATGGAAGATGACTTTAAACAGGGCACACTGGCACTTAACATTGTTTTTCTCTTCTACTGCCCAGCAAGTTACTCTTTTGTCAGAGACTTAGAAATCATTGCCTGCCTTAAGGTGAAAATTTCATGAGTTGCATGTCAGCTAGTAAAGTGTTTTTCTGATGCACTTCTTACTTTTGTAGTACCTCTGCTACTTCAAGCATTTTGTGTGTCAGTCATTTCTTCCTGTGCCTGCTTCAGGTTCTACCCCTTTAGTCTGCAGGTCTCCACCTGAGGAAAAGTGTAGCAGAACTAGAGTGTATTAGACATTATACACTCTTCTGAACCTCCATTTTACTAAGTATCTGGCATATTTATAGCACCAAGCAAAACAGAACGCCTTGTTATGTACCATATTTCTGGAAAAAGAGAGAAAGGTTGTCCAAACATTTGGTTTTCCCCTTTTGGTTCTAAAACTCTTTTGTGCCCTCACACTGAGCATCACTACACTGCTATGAGCTGTTAACATTAATTCTTTGCTTTTATGAATCACTTGAAAGCATTTTGATTGTAGTAGACATCTTCTTGGAGTTGAATGTAAAGGAGAAAGCAACAGAACAATGTGATTAGTTCCCTTGTTAATGTGTAAGGCATACCTTTTTAATGTTGTTGAGTAGTTTTGATGCTATGCAATCACAGAATTTAAGGATTATGAGTATATTCCATAGTGCCTGAGAATAATTTCAGTTGTGGCTGAATATAATGCAGGTTAATATCAGCTGCTTTTGCTTTCCCCAATCTCCCATCTCTTCTTATAATAGAGAAACATAAATTATAATTATGTTCAAAATAATTGTCAGCTGGCAACCTGGCATTTACTTCATAAGTAGGAATCTCTGTTAATGTTACATAAATGGGGGAAAATACAACTGGGAGCTTTCATGAGTGTGGCAGGTGTAGTAGGAAAGAGGAATGAAGCCAGGACACAATGTAACTCTACTCTCAAGTTGGGAAAAATAAAGATGCAACCAAAACCACTATGCCAGGTATCTGTACTGTATATTCAGTTCATTTGTTGCCATTCACTAAACGGAAAACAACATGCCCATCTGTCTCCTCAGTCAGAACTATTTAACTGATTAGTGATTTGATGTGCACAGTGAGGCTTTTGATTTTCTTAGTGCTGCTTTTAACTCTTACAGCAACAACTGTTATTTTTTTATCATGGATATTGGTACTGTTTCCTGCCTCTTCTGCACATTAAAGAGAAACAAACCAAGTTTCTTGTTCCAAAAATTATTATTGTCTGTTGGGAAACAGCAATCAGTGGTCTGTGTTTTTTGTTTACAAGCAGCTGTCGCATGATGAAATAAAAGGGCAACAGGAATTGAAAGCTTTGCTTCGCTGGCACCGACTCAGAGATGAGGTGCAAAACTCTGAAGAAGAGCTGCAAGTTTTAAGGTAACAATATGATAGCATCATCTTTGCGTTTGCATGTTCACTCTCTCATGTTTTCCACATTTTCTCCCTTCAAAAGATATTCATTCATCCAAATCATCTGATTAAATCCACTGCATTTCCTTATTTACTTCTAATGAAGTAAAGAAAATGCAAGTTGAACTGACTAGGTTGTACATCTTGACTATAATGCAATTGCTTCTCCCTTTGTTATAGAAAGCCTTCAGAAACCATGGGATTTAGTTTGATATGAAATGTCTGCAAGCATTTTACAAGAGCTTCTATTCAGGGGAAAAATAAAAGACCATTTCCTGAACAAAGTTCACTGTTGGAAGCCATAACAGAGTTATTTTCTGTGGCTGAAGACAAGCACATACACTAGGATGGTATCTGACTGCCAAGCTGAATGAAGCTTTAAAAATCAAAGAAAAAATACAATGAAATATATAAATCCACTTTCTCATTAGAAATTACTAATATTTATAATAGTTTCTTGGTCTTTAGGTATCAGATGCTAAAGTCAAGGCTCCTTTGTAAATAGCTAAAAGCAGTCTTCCTTAGCTAGTTATTAATAATCTGGGCTGTTTTGATTGGTATGTTAGGAATTTTCCATAGTCTTTGATATTGAGTGTCTGTCTAACTCAGTATCCACTGAGCCTCTACTGCTTGTCTCCTCACAATCTTCAACCAAGAATAACAAGTTTACTAATCCTAGTTCAAATTAGCCATGATTTCTGACCAAATCATGGAAGTACAGGGACACATTTCAAGCAGTTATGTAGTTCATTCTCCTGCTCTGAAATAAAGGCAGTACACACAGACCATCCTAAGTGGGTTCTTACTAACATGTTCTTGGAAGGCTCGAACAAAAAAGTTTTCGTAAGAGAGACAAGCTGTATTAGTGTCTCAATAAGATAGCTAAGCTTAGTGCTAGCAGTTAAAAATTGCTTCCTAGTCCACAGTTGAAATACTGTTTATTTCAAATAATGTGGGTTTCATTTTTTTCTTTCACCAAGTGGAAGTGAAGAATAAATTGATACCGATCTTCTATATTGTCAGCTGTTAAATATTTTTGGAAGACTGTTGCCATTTCATTCATTTAAGGTCTTCTCTTCTTCTTGTGCTTGACCAGGAGAACCTAAAAGGCTTTTATATTTGGACACTCTAGAGAGCCTTCACCAACATAGAAATTCCTCTCCAAGGCCTCATGTAATCCAAAAGCCTATCACCATCTGCGTAACTGCAGTCTTTCATTGATCTGTTTTACTTTATGTTTATTGATGAATTGTGTACCCTGTGTGTAAGCAGAGTCAATGAAGTTCCACATGTGTAAATGTTCAAGTGTGTAATTTGATGATAGCTGTAAATGCAAAAGCAAGCTTTATCACTAGTTGTTATACAGCTGCTGCCAGCACAGCTACCCATTTACATGCTGAGGAGTTTTTTTGTTTTAAATATTTTTTTTTAATACTGGTTTTTGTGATAAGACACTTATCTGGGTAAGTGTTTTCCGTTTTCAACATGGTGGAATCACATTTGTTGTCTTTTGTTTGAAGTATATAACTTTAATCAAATGTTATGTGGTATAAATTTTTGTAATTTTTTTTCTAAGGGGCACAATCCCTGAGTGTTTGAAATCCCGAGTTTGAAACTCAGGAAGGATTGATTTATTTTGAAATTGAAACTTAAGCTTTCTATTCACTTGCACATTTAGTAGACATAATAATAAGTATTTTGCTTACCTTTTGGATAGTAGTATTCCTAATGTTAATACAAAAGAGTGACAAATTCATTTCTCATTTGAAAAATATGTCTCCAATAAACACTTCAGGCCAGGAACATGATGCCAGCATATGATTCTGGCCATTTCTTTTTCTCTGATATCTCTGGTTCCCTGTGGTTGCATTTAAGGGCTTCCTACTGGTTTCAGGCAGTTATATATATTTTCTACTATTTTTGTGGCATGGGCGTGAATAAATTCTCTCTTTGCATATTTACTGGGGTTTTTTACTTTTCTTCATCCTTCTGAAAGTATGTCCTTGTGCTTTCCAAAACTGGCATATACAAGAGAAAATCTCAGTCCTGGCCCTTGCTCTAGGTTGTGAGTCTGTACTGAGGCTTGGGCTGGTTCAAACTTGTGTTTTTATACAGGATATTAAAAGTTAATGATAACTGTTTGTTACTTCTTGCCAATCATTCCAGGAAGAAAAAGATCAATCAACTCACTCTTCCTGAGCATAAGCTTATTCTGCAATTACTTTTTTGTTTCCAGCTATCATATCATTATCTGTGTCTCCTGACATCTGGAAAAATCTACTCCAAACTTATCAGCTGAACCTATTAATTTTTGATCCAGCAAATTAATGCCTATTTAAAGTGGGTGAAAGCCACTCAGCAAAATGATGATCAGCCTGATGTTTCTCCTTATTATGGATATTTGGTATTATGTTATAGTAAGTAGCATGTCATAAGCTGCCTGAAAAAAGAGGTCAGGTAAGAAAGAAACTGGATAAATGTCTTTTCAACAGGCAGCAGCTCTGAGAGGCAGCACCAGCAAATCTTAATATTGAAGAAGGAGTTCATGGCACTTTCATGCTCATACAGGATGAGACGTCCAACAGAACTGTGCCTATTTCCTCACAGAATTTGAAGCAAACCTGCAAGGATAAAAGCACCTGTGAAATATGTTTTGGCACTCATTTTGTTGCTAATCATCAACACCAGCACTCTCATCCAGCACTCTCATCTCTCATGTTAGGAAAGGAAGGAAGACAAGAGAAGTCCATTCTGTACTGCAGAATAGAGCTGGCATTGACGTTTCGTTCCTGACCCTAATGGCTGAACTTCAGCTTGTGTTTGTTCATTAAGGCAAGCCAATGTTGATATCTAACTCTAAATTAGTCTCCAAGTTCCACTTGTGTCAGGTCCATTCTGTCCTCAAGCAATGCTTCTGACAGCTCTGCAGGTGTTTGAAGAGTTTTATTCTGTCTAGTAGGAAATGTGCTTTCAGATGGTCTCTCACAGGCTCTGCGTAAGTTTTCATGACCTGCCACATCAGAGCATTTAATTACCAAGGACATCCTGGTGAACTGTACTTTTACTAGTGCAATGCACTCATCTGCCCAGTAAACAGAAAGCAGCATCTTCTACTTCCTTCGGAAATTTGCCAGTATCTAAAATGTGCCAGATGGCATTTTGAATATTTTGAAACAGCTTGTCTTTAGCATTATGCTTGGCTTTATCTACTAGGTTAGATGCAGATTTTGTAGGCCAGTGTAACAAACTTTCAGTCTCTGTACTTTCAATGTCTTATTAATACAGTAAGCACCGCTTTAAAATAGTGTGTTGAAGTACTGACAACAGAGAACAGGGTTACATTCTACTTACACTCCTTTACAGACATTTTCAAGAATATATGTGCAGCCTTTGCAGAGGCATGTGTATATGTTTTCTGTATGGAATTCTTCAGTACCATCATCCAGATGCAATACTCCTTTCTAGTCAGTCCTAGGATCTACACAGGCACAAAATCAGAGCAGGAAGGAAGTGTGGTTGCCTAATTTAGAATAATTGTGATTATGAGAGAGATTTCAATTTACTGTGGATTCTGTAGCCTGTGCTCAAACTCCATTTTTCAAAGTCAACAGACTGAGCTATTTATTAAGAGTGAAATGAAGCAGGTTTTGCTTTTTGTGTATACAGAGAACAGTGAAAAGTCATGTATGGAATGTCAGCAGGCCTTCCTTCCAAGAGACTGATCCACAAAGGAAATAGCTGGATTTCTGCTTTCCTACAGTGTGTCTGCAACATTTACATAGTCTGAAAGATTTGGAGTTGCCATAGAATAAGAAAACAGCTATTGATACCTTTCTTTCAATGTTGAGGGAGGATTTTACTGGAAAGGTATTTCTGAACTATAATGTGGAAGAGGACTGTGTTAGAAACACAGTGTAAAGTTCAGTCTGGCTTTTTTTTCCTATTTTATTTCAAACAGTTACATTTTATCAAAATTTTGTGTGTAATGGATTTCATGTGCACAGGCCCTAATTTAAAATGCCTAAAAAAAAAACCAGTTTAGCACTCTGGACAAAACTTTAATAGGAAAGTGCTACACAGATACAAAAAAGGAAGAACATTTTTCTCAAGGGAAAAAAATGGGAAAAAATTCAATCACAAGGTTTAGCTCCTGAAATCACTCTTGCATGAGTGATGTGGTTTGAAGAATCTTGCATTTCTGTGGCCCATATGTCTCATATTCTCTAGAAATGAAGGGAAGGATGTTTGGTTTCGAAGACTGGCCATTCCAAAATCCACATTTAGAATTGGAGAGGTTGTTTCAGTCACAGGGTTAGGCTCTTAAGACAGGCATCTGTTCTCAGACTACTGCTAGCTGGGATGTTTTCTGAATGGAAGAAAAAAAATCTAGAGGGTCTTCAGTACTACACCTGTGAAGGCACTTCTTACAAATGAAGAAAAAATGTTTCCATAGCTTCTCCTTAGTTTCAGTCTGTGCTCTTAAGAGCCTAGAAGTCCTCCACACTTTACTCTTGTAGATTTGTGGCATACCAGATGCTGTATTACATTTTAAAATCAGGCTGTAAATAGTAGGTTTTTTTCTAGACGTTATTGTCTGTGAACCTCAAACCCATGTGTGAAGTACTTTATCTTTTAAAATTTGAACTACTTTTCTTCCAACTCAAATGGAAAAATGAAAATCAGATCACTTTCTTCAGCAGTCTATTGCATGCAGATGAAAGAGGTTATTCTTGCAAGGATAGTCATGTAGGCTGTTAAGCCAAAGATCAGGTAAAAAAAAGAGAGGACTCTAGCTCAACCTTGTGACACTATCTTCCCCTCCACTTCCGCTTCCCCTTAAAATGTTATTTTTATTTGTTTCTCTTTGTTCATAACATGTTTGGACTGGAGGATGACCTGCAACCTGATGTCATGCTGGCTGTAAAAAGACTACACCAACCTACTGATGAATTTTATTTAGTAGAAAATTCACTTGTTTGACTGTCTAAGTTATATACTTAAGGTAAAAAAAAAGACTGGACTTGTCACAGGTGTTTAGAGTTACTATGCCATTCACAATGCTTTCAGCTGTCAGAACCTGTAATGTATGACTTACTTCTTTAGTTACTTGTCCAAAACTTAATTAGTGTGTTTCCATTTTAGGCCCAAAAAGGAGAGCACAGGAGAATTGAGTGAGTCTGGAGCTTCTGTTGTCAAGTATGGTCTTAAAGCAGAAAAAATCTTCATGCAGGTTCACTATTTGAAGGTGAGTGTTGTCAGCTGATTTTTATTGAAATTGCTTTATGAATATCATAAATAATTCTGGCTTCTAGACATCAGAAAATTCATAACTTCTGCCTTAATTTTTTGCAGGGTTATTTTCTCTTACGATCTCTGGCAAAGACCATAGGAGAGGTCTCATACCTTGCATCCTTACGGAAATTTGTCGTTAAGTTCCATGGGCAGCTTGTCCTTTCTCAGGTATTGTGCTTGGGCTTGTTCCTCGCCTTTTGGAAAAACAAACTACCCAAACTTTTGGATTGGCTACCTAAATCATCATTTCTGGTTGTGGTGTAAAGGGAGAGGCAATTGTAATTTGTCAATATAGGTAAAATTCCTACTTACTAGAGGGAAGAACATTTTTTTCACAGTGGCACTTGAATCAGACCTGCTAATATCCGATAATACAAACAATGAGTGATTTTTCTTTTTAAACATGATACTTCAAAAGGTCAATGTTCATAGGTACTGATGTTCTCAAAGATAGGGTCATTTACCATGCTGGAATTGTCTCCTGTAATCTCTTAGTTTGTGGTTTTTGGTTGTGATCGGTCAGTCTTTTCCCTGATTCCTCTCTGTTTCTGAAAGAGAAGAAATTATACTTCTAAATTTATTTTCTTCCTCTCTGCATGCTGTTTCATTCCGTGCTTCTAATTTCACCATCTTTCTTAGAAGGACAAAGCCAACTAGTAGAAATTTACCTTCCACTAGGGGCTTCTGTAAAAGTCATGTAACTACTGGCACTAGTTTTGTTTTGATTTAGGGAATTACATAGCTCTCTGAGCCCAGAATTCTAGGAATCCTGTCACTGGATGAATCCAGCTTGTGCAAATAGCACTGCAGCTTCTTGCTTCCGTAGTGCTGTGAAAACAACCATTCATGGGGGTGTCTGTGAAGCAGGTCACTGAAGTCATCGTGGTAAAAAACAGGCCTGGAACAAAACCCACGACACAACAAATATTTAGCATTGCTAGAAGAGCAGTGTGATGACAGTGAGGTGCAAGGGAAGAGAGAGGAGAAGGGGTATGAGTGACTTCCTGAAATGACCTTCTTTGCTGAAGTCTTTCTTATGGTTGAAATCTTTGAGGGTATTCAGGACAGCAACTGATGTCTCCTTGAAACACAGAGTAAGGGCCTCTGATTTTGTTTAACTGGAGTCTAACACTTGCTGTTTCATCCAGCCACAGTGATTCTTCACTTGCATGCTTGCTGTTTTGAATCTCACTCTTATGGGGTGAGATGTATGCCCAGGTATCTTACAAATAGCTTACAGACCCGTGATTTCTTTTATATGTCAAGTCACCCAGAAGTTAGGAGCAGTAGCTCTTAACAGCATTTCTGCCCTGTGGAGGAGTGTTTGGAGTGTTTAGGGAGTTAACACTGCTGCAGCTGTTTCCTGTGCCATATTATTGGGACCATGAGCAGTTACGTTTGGCATAGTGGGGAAAATGCCAGTGACTATATGAGCCTTGTCAACATTAGGGTGTCCAAAATCGTAAAAATGATGCTTCACTATTACACAGCTGGAAGAATTTTGAAAATTACAGAAGTCATGAGGCTACTAACAAGAAGAAGAAGCCCAGTGTTTTAAACTGGTGGTAAGAAAAGTGCTCAGATTTTGGTAAGAAAATGTTAGCTTGTTGCTCCTGGCTGATGTGGGGTGAGTTGTGTCAGTAGACATTTGAAAGCTGCAAAATGTTCAGCACATTGTACTACTAGTCATGGTAGCTAGCTAGCACATACACTAGAGACTTCTCCCTTTGTCTAGCTAGGAAGTATCAGTTTGTAGCTTACCTACTCCAGTCTCCTAAAATGAAATACTCCAGCCAGAAACATCGATTTCTGTTATTGGATAAAAAACTGCTTGGTGTTTTGTTTTTGGATTATTGAAGCAAAAGTTAAACTTTTGTTTCTTAGGCTACTTTTTATTTGGATATGTGCAATATGTCCTTAACTATGTGCTTAATGTAGGTAAAGAAAGAAAAAAAAGGTACTTTCCTTCATTTGGAAATACCACTTGATATGGTGGAGAAAGAGTGTTGTGCATTAAAACTTCTATGGTTTGCTTTTGTGCTTTACCTTGTTTTACATCAGCCTAAATCCAGCTCCTACTGAAGTTATTGGGAAGAGAATTTTAACATCATACTAGTTTTTGGTCACTAAAAAATGCAGATGGGATAGGGCTATATCCAATTTAAATGTATCTTCTGACTTTTTAAGAAATCCTTAAGATTATGTTGGGGTCTGATATAGATGAATAAGGAGTCACAGCAGGAGTTGTAAATGCAGAAGCAATGAAGTCAAGTTAGTACAAAGTTTCTTATTCAAGATCCTTCTTGAACAAACATGCTGTCAGTGTTTAAATGAATAAAAGATTTAAAATAGAGGTACAAATAGTACGTTTAAATATTATAGTGCTGTGCTTTCACCTTGTCCAAAATAACTGTAAAAGTTCCCAGGTTTAGGAATTGTGGGAATGAGGGAAAGTAAAACAGTGAAAAATTGCCCATGTTATGAATACTAGTCTTGTTTTCAGCAGTGTTTGTAGTAATTTTCCTAGATGGGAGCTGCAGATGCAAGGAAATTACTTCAGATGTGAACATTAATCAGTTTGCTTTTTGCCTTCATTTTGATTGCATGCTCAGTATGTTTTTAATGGTAGCTTTATTTTAGTTGAGTTAGCAACAGATGAGTAAAGCAAATCTGGAATCTTTGAGAAGTATTTTAAAAAATATTTTGTTTTTCTTTTAATGAGAGAATTCACTTACTAATTTCTTTGAGTGAACTTTTAAAATAATGACTGGAGTGGTTTTGATTATAAATAAAAAGAAGGAAGTGCAAGTTGCTGGTACTCCTAACAGAATTAAAGCCGTTGTTCTGTTTCATCTTGAAATAAGAATATCTTGGAAATGGAATTGTTTGCAGACTTTAATTTTCATGTGGTTCTGTCTGTTATAATGGGCAAAAAAATGGCTTTTGACTAAAGCTAGTCAGTGGTTCCATCACCTGGAGCTTACACTCTTAAGATGTGTGGCTAATGGTTAGTTCATTGGTAATTTGTTTTCCTACTCTGTTTTGGAGCATCAAAATAGGAGCAGTTAAAATAAGATATAATAGAGTAATCCTAATTTTAAGAAACTGTGTAGAATGATGCTTACTTCTTTTTTCTTAACAGATATTTGGAAAAATTGGAGACAGCTTTAATCACAAAGGAGATGCTTAATTTCGTAGTGTAGTATACAGATTATAAAACCATCCTAGTATCAGTGGTGTCTTTAAGTGCACTGTGTGATTATGAAAAGTTGATGGACTCTAACCAGGGAATCTGGCTATATTAATGTATACACAGTGCAAATAGTGTGAAGGATGACCACTTCAGGTTTACTATTCACACACTTTTGAAATAACTATAATACACATTTTTTATTTGCACCAAAGTGTCCTCTGTATCTCCAGCAAAACTTCCACAAGTGGAAGACAGTAGTTCTCTGTTTATATACAGAATAGTGTAATATTTACATACAGCAAAACTACAAATAGTTGTATAAAATAAGGGGATTTCACACTTTATCATCATGTCTGCAATACACTGTGTTTGGGACAAAATGACTCCTGTCACAGTTAATGATGGCATTCTTGCCACAGCAACACTGAGCCCAGCACTGTGATTTACTCTTTGTCATAAGCCAATTCTGCAGCCATTGCAGCACAGCCTGAATCTCACTTATAATCTAAAGAAGGACGGCTTAACTGTGTTACCAGTAGTTTCAATTGTGCAATCAATCTTAGTTTGATTCCCTAACAATGCCATACTCAGACAGAGGAACAGCATCTTTTGTTGACTGTTATGGCAACATCCATAAATAGAAGATTTCTGCCTTTTATGAAACATTCTTCAAGACCTTAGGGAGCAACAATTTGCAATCAGAAGTCAGCCCATACTCGTATAGTGAAGTGAGGACCGTTTATTAGCCTATGAAACTTGTCTGCACAAAGATTTGTTTTAATAAAGCAGATGCATTGGTTTTATGAAGCAGCATATAAATGAATAATTCATGTTAATAAATCCTATTATTATGAGATTGTTCAAAGGAGTGTATTCTGTCAAAGTGATTTTCATTGAAATTAAGTTGTGTAGAATATAGGGTGCCAGAGAACCTTTTAGTAATGTCAGATGTAACTTTCTTAAGAGGGCTTATCATACTGGTATAAGTGAGGATAATAGTAATGCTCTTCCATTGGCATTGCATCATCTTTGTAAAACCATGAGAGAAATTCCAGCTACCTTTTATTTGAAGAATTTACTCCTTAGGTGATGTGGTTATCAGCAATGTTGTGAATTTTGTCACGGAGTGAAGAGTAAGTGTGATCTAATCAGGCATGTGCACTGAGGAAGAAAAAGCTTTATGTAGTTGAGTAATTAACGACAACATGATAACATAAGCATAGTGAAGAAAGCATAAACACCCTTAATTTTGGTGTTTCTTAACTTTTGTATGTGAGTCTGCAGCCTTTAATAGTTTTAAATATAGTTTATGTGTGTATATTATGGATAAAATAAAAGTGGGAACGTGGGATTGTGTTAAAATAGTCAGCAGACTTTTCAAGCCCATTTTCTTTCAATATTGACACTTCTTGCTTCAGTGGGTTGGAAAACTGACAATATAATGTATATTGTATAAATAACAATACATATGTTATTTATACAATATACATTTTATTGTCAGTATATCACCATAATGGATATATAGACTTCTTTCTTATCATTCTGCTATCTGTAGTCTTTAATCTCTCACCAGCAGTGCAGACACAGGGTTACGGCTTCATAAACATACTAACTGTGCTGCTCTGTTAATTTTCCAGGATTTTCTTAGCATGCTGTTGGAAGACATTCCTAAACAAAAAGAGTAAGTAAGAACTGGGCTAAAAAAGCCAAAGAAATACGTAGAAATAAGATTTTAATATGTGCTAGCCAGAAATAGTGATAGTGCTAGCCTGAAAATTCCCATTACATATATACACAAAAAATTACGAGACTTACTGTGGTTTTGCTATACCATGCTCTCCCCGAGCAGTGCCTTTGACTTCCACGTTAGGTCAGAGGTGATGTCCTGTGTTCACTATGCAATCTAAAGTGCCAGGCATAGCTGCCTGCTCAAATTAACCTGTGATCCTGCTGCCAGCTACTTTTGGCACATGGCAACCTAGAGCAAGGATGCCAGAACTTTGCCGTGAATCTGGGATACCAGAAAAGATGGATTTTTTCAAGAAGTAGTCTGGTACTGTCCCCTCCCTGTCATATATTGTGCTGCATGAGGAAAGATGGAAAACATGAATGGAAATTGAGCATTAATTGTCTGCCAAGTCCTTCAAAATCCTCCTCTGTCTGACTGTGACTGGTTGAAGATGGTAGTCTTTAGCAGCACTTTGAATCTGTCCCTGCTTATATGTTGGTTTGTTCTGTGCTGTTACACAATGTGCTAAAAATACAGATTCTTTCATAGTGGAGCTTTACATGTTATAGTTTTCAAAAATAAAGTATTCACTTAAAAAATATAATTTTGAAAGCCAGGATTCCAAAAGTGTTCATAACTCTGTGTGAGTGGCTTGGAGAAAAAAAAGATGATATTCATAGAGGTCAAATATATTGAGATTTTTAGTGAAACACTTCTATTCCTGATGGTTGAGGAACAGAGAAGCTAGTTTTCATTGAGAAAATGTGTTTTGTGGCATCTCAAGTTTAGTTTGGGTGCTGTTACATTCTCCATCAATGTAGTCGATAATACTCTCTCTATATAATTCAATATAGTTTATAGCCCAAATATAATTAGGTATATTATAAGGAATAGATGTGAAAGTGATTTTTTAAATGGTATGATTATACACTGGTTTGTTAAGTTACTTCTTGTTTTCCTTCCTTTTTTTTTTCACTTGGGTTTTTCTGAACCAGTGCAAAATGTTGTTGCATAAGCATCCATTTTTCTGCCTAAAAACATACTTAAACTTCCAGTGAGACTAATGCAAAAGAAGTATGGCTCCATTTGTGATGCATCATATTCCAGAATGTGTGAAAGAAATTTCAGATGTATGGTAATTCATTTTACAGTCAGATATATAGCATATCTGAACTATCTATTGCCAAAACTACTTAGCAGATATCAACAGCGATGCAAAGAATAATAGAGTGTCTTGATATACAGAAGGCCTTTATTTCTTATCTGCTGGGAAGATGTTTTTTTAGTTCTTGAATGCATTCTGTGGCTATACAGAAATATTCACCTGAGGTAAAAGACAAAGGAGGAAAGATAGAAATTAAATATTTTTAGAGATTGTCTGCTGATGTGCTTTTTTGCACAAAGTTTGAGGTAGGAATGAAGTGCATTTCAGTGTTAGAGCAAAAATTCTGTATAGCACACAAAGCCTGCCAAGCTTGTGCAATTCTACCAAGTAAAATTTAAATCTTTAAACTACATGCTTCAAACTTGACAAATATTAAGCGCTGTAATACACTGAAGTTTGTAATGGAGGCTGGTTTAATCATTAAAAAAAAAAAGTAGTAAAGAGGCATTTGTAGTAGGTAATCAAATCAAACCAAATCCTGCACTCAGCTGTGACAACAGGGGCAAACTATGTAGCTAGTAATAGAATTTGGCTTATGGCAGACTTCTGTAATGAGAACAGGATGAATGTTGGCAGAAAATGATCATGAAACAGTGTGGAAATTTCTGTGGTTATTACACTGTGGTAGTGTAACTTAAGCTTTCTACTATTGGATACAGAGACTGGATCTAGAAGATCCTCACCTTCAAGCACTTCATTCCTTTAGTTTTTATTCAGAGGATATTTTTTAGAACATTGCTAGTGATTAGTAGCTCTAAGATCCAGATTTTTAACTTTTTACTGATTTTTGCTGCCTTTTGTAGTCGGAGGGAGGAGAGTTTTATGCCTACTTTATAGGGCTACTTCACTTCCTGCTCTGACTCAATTATAATGGCATGTAAGCTGTAGGAATCCATGCTGTGAGGCAGGATCCTTCTGTTTCTGACTGCAGATGAATACTGACATCAGATAAACTGAGCAGTACCTTCTGGTCCTTTATAATTTCTTGCCTGTAAGACAGATTATTTGTCTGTGTGAAGGACTAATGGAAAGAATGACAAATGAGTATTGATCATTATCCTTCTCTGTTTACAAAGCCTTTTAAAAAACTACATGCACTGGCTAGAGTCTCACATTATTTTGGCCTTTCTCTACAATACTTTCCACCTATAACTGAGGTGTTTTATTTACTCATATAAGTTGAAACTTCACTACATTGAACCAAACCAACAAAACACCAAGAAACCCGCCTCTTATGTGTCTGTGTATCAGAGTGCATTAGATTTGATAAAACTCTAGTGGCTTTATTCTCCCCAAGGCTTACACCCATAATCTTTGCTGCAAGTTGATCCTTACCACATCTGCCCGACATGTGAGCTGCGCAAAGAATCAGCGTTTGCCCCTGCAACAGACAGTTTCACCAGTCTTAGATAAATCAGAGTTGCTGCTTGTGCAGCTACTTCATGACTGCAAAATTTTTTTGAGCAGGTCAGTTCTGCTCTTAGGGGTTTTCCGCTGGTATTTTTTATTTCATTTCGTTCAATAACGTTAACAAATCTACTAATGAGCTATGGTTTTAATAATACATGATAGACAAAGGAAGGCTTGTGTTGGAGCTCTGCTCTTTGTACTGTTAATAACCCAGGTTCACTAACCACATTCCTTGTATGTCTTCACAAATTGTCAATTAAGTACTAAAATAATGCTGCAATTTCAAACTACTCAGCTATACAGGTGTATCTATTTCTTTCTTTCACGTTTGCTTTCTTTGATTCTCATGCACATTGTTGTGAATGTGATTTTGAATGAGACAAACAGCTGGTAGGCACCTAAATACTGAAGCAAATAATTGTGAAAAATTATTCCCAGTGGTTTTGATTTCTCAATTTTTTTAATAAGCCAAAATATATATGCTGGATAAAATCCAAAGAAAATTCATCTGCAGGAAGGTATGTCTAGTTGACAGAATCACTAATCAGTCATTGTGTTTTGATTTGCTCTAACTATGCCTTTGTATTTAGCTGGAATAGCTTACTATGAAAATTACTGACATGTAAGAATGTATGATGAAGCAGATATGCTTGTTTAAGTATTTCCAGTTGGATATGACAGAGTTTTCTATCTTCCTTTACCCTAAAAAAAAATTGCACACTTTCATGGTTTTTTCTCCTTGATTTAGGCATTAACTGAGTTTATGTTAAAGTTTGTAGAGTACCTTAGAGCCTTGTGCAGTGAAAACTTGATGTATAGTCATCTTTTATAATGCTAATTTTCAATTTATCACTACGTTAGTATTTTACAGACTTCGTTTAAAGTGTTGAATCTGAACTCTGTGTGATGTTAGGAGATGATTCCTAGGCTTATTGGCTTATCATCTGAACAGATAGATAAGGGATGAGATTGTGGATGTAACCATATTCTCATTTTACAGTAGGGAACTGTTGGACAAAGCAATTGAAGAACCTTGGTCTTGTAAGAGTTAGGGTGCTAATCAACTCAACCCAGATCCCACTATCCAATACAGAACCTTGACCAGAAGGCCATTCAGGAATTCTCACAAACACCAGATTTAAGTCCTTACAGGATGCTTAACTGCAATGTAAGGAGGTGGTAAGTGCCCTTACTGAACTGCAGGCTCTCTGTGCTTTCTCTAGGACACTTGTTTTGAGATGGCAGTCTATTTGTGATAAATTTTTGAGGGTTATTTCTAAGCCAAACATTTTAGTAGAAGCATTTCCAACATCTTCATAGTTCTTCAGTACTGACACTTAAGAGATTCAGAGTAGATCCTTGCAATAGTCTCCTCATTACTAATATATTTTTTTTTAAAAAATAGTGAATGCCTGTTAACTGCTGAGACAAGTTACTTTTTTTTAATAGGTGCCAACAAGAATATCCTAACTTGGAATTAAAAGAAGATGTGTGCAAATACAAAGAAAAAAAGATTGCATATGGTCATATGACAGGTGTTTATCTGAAACTGTGGGTGCTCCAGGCAGAGAAAAAGCAGTGTTACTGGTTTTGCCCTTGAGAAAAATGACAAAGTTTTAGGAGGGACTAAGAAGCTTTCTAGTGGTTTCTGTCTTTATTAGTGTGGTGTCGAAACAGTGAGATTCCCCTTGGTGTCATAAGCTCATTTCAAAGCCAGTTTTTGAAATTAAATAGGGGGTATGTTAAACAATGGCTCTACATAGCAAATGTAACATAGATTATTTTGCAGGATTTTTTTCTCCACTGCACATTTAGTTTCTGGGAGTGGGGGAAAGAAGGATTGCCTGACATTGTGAGGCTGTGTTTCTTATCCCTTGGTAAGACAAATTAAATGTGCATTAAATGTGAATTTTCCCCAGCTCCTAGCTCTGCATCAGCATTAGGACACTCAGCTGTATTGGGTTTAATTCATACAACAACAAATAACAAAAGTTTTTATCCTGCTTAGGCTTCTTGAGACAGAATAAATGGTACAATCCAAGTGACCTACCTTTGGCTACATAAAATTTTGGTGTCTGGTTTTAAGCTAGTCCTGTATGCACCAGGTAACCAGACAGAAATAAGAAATCAAGAGCATAATCTTATTCTGGAGAAATTAAATTGACTGACTGTTTGGAAATATTTCTCTTTATTCCCTGTCAAGGGACTCAGCTAACTCACTTAAGACTACATACCAATTTTTAGAGCACAGTGGTAAGGTGAAGATAATTATAGTCTGAGGGATATAGCAGTTAAATGTTCTAAATTTAGTAAGTTTGCACAAATAACAAGGAACACTGGATGTTTAGTAATTCATTTTAATGTAGAACACTACACAAGCATCACATATATGTTCAGTTTTCTGTAGAAAATTGATTTATATAGTGATCTAAGAGACACAATGGTAATTTCCTTAAAATTCAGAATCCTGACTATGTAGAAATGCTCCTTTTTGACTGCTGTGATTATTTTAATCATATGATCAGAGAAAAAAATTTTATTGTGTTGCTTGTCTTCCTGATTCAGAGCTTGGAATAGCTGTTGTTTTCATGAATGCTTGTTGGTTGAGTTTACATTACACATGTGAAAGTAACTGCAAGCATTGGAATGAGTCTTGCCAAGGCATTACCATACACAGGGCCATACATATTTGTTCTGATTCTCAGAATATTTACATTCATTGAGGGCTTACTCAACTTCCTTTTTTCAGTACTTGCATGTGTGATTTTTTAAAAAATTAATTAATTAATTTTTATTTGGCTTCCCTGCAAGTTGGGAAGTCTTCAACCAGAGTTGAAGTAAATGCCACAGAAGCTCCCTACAAAAGTAAAAGTGCAGATATAATTTCTGAATTTGCAAATACTTATGCATGTGGTTATTTCAGTCCCACACAGCGTCATCATGACAAACTATTTCCTTTTGTTGGAGCTCCAGACTATTCCATGATTTCACTGTGAATGTTATCAGGATATAAAGAAAGTGCAGAAAAGACAAAACTAAAGTATATTAGACACTTGGTAACTTTGAGAATTAATATCCATCAGTGCTTTTTAAAACCCCAAAGTTTAAGAAAGTTTGTATTCAATTTCATTTTAGTTAGTATTTTATCTTTGCAGTTGGGCTGCTTCTGTAATAAAATACTGGGTTTGAATGTTTCAGTATAAATTTACTTGATATTTTTTTCTGTAAAAGAAACAAAAACCCATTTAACAGGAAGTAGAGCACCCATTCATACTTCACATGTTCCATAAATGCAGTTTACCACCTAACACTTTCTCTGTCAATCTTTATAAGCACTGAATTTATGATTTGAGTTTTAAGTACACAAAATCTGATCTACCTTTAATTGGCTCATAGGACCCCTGATAGTTTTATTAATTAAAAACCCAAGAATTTTGTACCACTGCAGTACAACCAATACTTGGATTTAGGGTGTTTGCCTAGCTTCTAAAGGGTTATTTTTAATATGAAAAAAGGTATTTTTTTTGCGTATCTTCTAATTTTTTTTTTTTTTTTAAAGGTCTGGGTTAACTGTAGAAAGTATCTTCCAGAACTGGCTGGACACTTCTGGAATACCAAAGGTAAATATAAAATACTACATCACAAAATACTATGTCTTTCTGGAGTCTCAATTTTCTAATGGTTTTTAAATCACTACCTGAACTCATAATGGGTATGATTTTAAATAAACAATTTTGATGATGGCTGCTTTCCATACCTTTGTATGGCTTTAGCTTTTACCAATTGTGGGGATTTTTTTCTACAATTGTCTCAACAAACCTGCCAAAGGGAAAATCTTACAAAATTTATCCTAAGAATTAATACTGTAGTCATACAAAAGTATACTTTACAGTATAATGGTGGAATCTACTAAATGTAAGGAACATTGTTCGCAGTTGTTGGAATATGAATTACTTGAAAGCATTAGTGACAATAGTAATTAAATGTTAAATTATTTGTACTTTGATAACTTGTGAATTGTGAGACTTGCTTGTGAATCTGCTGTGTAGATAACATTTATTATTGGCGTTCCAGCATTGAGACTAGCATTGTTTTCTGCTTCTAATACTAAAAGGTTTTAATACTCATATTTTGAATTCTATGAACTGAAAATGCTTAGCTGTGTCTGTGCTATGTGAAGTCTCTGATTATTCATTTTGGACCAAAACCCAGTTTTATACAAAGGAAGTTTTTAGCATGTGGGACTCAGTTTCTAACTGATTTCCCCTGAGCAGGCATCCCCTAGGTTGCTTGTGATTTATCCTGCCTAGTGCTTGAATTTGTTTCCACTTGCATTAGTATTTTAAAAAAACACCAGCTTCTAAAAGTTAGAATGTTAAGTTCTGGTTTCCATATGTGAAAGTGCAGAGACTTAGGCAGCATGACTGAGTGAGCATGTTTGCAGGCAGAATTGACAAAATAACTGGAGAGCTCATGACAACAGACAGTGGTCAGAGAACCTGATCTGTACCCAGACACCGTGGCTGAGCTCTTCCCTTGACAGCTTGAGAGATGTTCATGTCCACTGATCCCTGTATGCTGTAGAAGGCTTCTGGGAAGGATTTACCCTGAAATCAAAATGTTTCAAGACTAATACTTGACTATGCTGTAAAATCAAGGCAGAGTTTGTTTTTTGGTGTGAAGTTATTGAAAATAAAATTAATTAGAAGGGAGGAAAGGAAGGGACAGGGAGTATCATCATGCATTTTGATGCTCAGTCATTTCCTAGAAGAGGGCCTTGATTTTAGTTCTATTAAAAATACACCAAAGTTTTGGTTTTGGTAAACAAATTGCACACGTTGTCAAACAGCTGATTCAAGTATATGCAGGAGATTGATGTTGCATAGCTGTAGCTGTAAGAGGCTGAGCTGGCTCCTGAAATATAAGAGTTTTCTTGCATTTTATTTACACATATCTTTTTGAGGATGTGCTTTATTAGTATCTGACAGTGAAATCTAAAATCACAAATAAGGAAGATAGGAGCAGACTAAACAATTGGAAATGGTTTTGATTAATGTGAAAACTAAACTCTGTTTTCCTGAGTACCATAAGTTGCTCAGAATGTATAGTGAGTAGTTTCATTATACCCTGCAAGTATCTATTGCTTGTATAAACAAAATATGTATCAAAGATATTTCCACACAGCAGGTTTGTAAGTTGTTTTAAATTTTCTTTAATGACTACAGAGATTTCCCTGCTAGTTTGGTGATTCTGTATAAAAAATGTCAACAGTAATTTTGCTAATTTAGTATTCTACTTCTGAGCATCAGCATGCTGACCTCTTCTCTCTCTTTCTCTCTGTCTCTCTCTTCCCCCAATAATATTGTTGATCATAAAATTGTAAAGGGTTTGGGTTGGAAGGGACCTTAAAGATCATCTAATTCCCAGCTCCCTGCCATGGACAGGGAGACCTTCCACTAGACCAGGTTGCTCAGAGCCCCATCCAACCTGGCCTTGAGCACTTCCAGGGATGGAGTATACACAGCTTTTCTGGGAAACCTCTTCCAGTATCTCACAACCCTCACAGTAAAGAACTTCCTCCTAATATCTGGCCTAAACTTACTGTCTTTCAGTTTGAATCCATTCCCCCTTGTCCTGTAACTACCTGCTCTGTAAAAAGTCACTCTCCATTTTTCTCGTAGGCTCCTTCCAGGTACTACTGGAAGGCCGCAATTAGGTCACCCTTTCTCTTTTCCAGGCTGAACAAACCCAATTCTTTCAGCCTTTCCTCACAGGAGAGGTGCTCCATCCCTCTAATCATCTTGGTAACCTGTCTCTGGACTCACTTCTACAGGTCCATGTCTTTCCTGTGCTGGGACTCCAGAGCTGGATGCAGTGTTCCAGGTGGGGTCTCACCAGAGCAGAGCAGAGGGGCAGAATCCCCTCCCTCCCCTGCTGCCCGCGCTGCTTTGGATGCAGCCCAGGACACGTTTGGCTCTCTGGGCTGTGAGTGCCCATGGCTGGGTCATGTCCAGCCTCTCACCCACCAGCACCCCCAAGTCCTTCTCCCCAGGGCTGCTCTCCATCTGTTCAGCCCCCAGCCTGTGCTGGTACTGATCAGGTGCCCTGATCCAGGTGCAGCACCTTGCTCTTGGTCTTGTTAAACCTCAGGAGATTCCCATGGGCCTGCATTTTGAGCTTGTCCATGTCCCTCTGGATGACATCCCGTCCTTCAGGTGTGTCAAGACCACCACTTGGCTTGGTGCAACTGCAAATTTGCTGAGGGTGCTCTTGATCCTTATGTCTCTGTCATTAATGAAGATAGTAAGTAGCACAGGTCCTTTTACAGACCCCTGAGGGATCCCCCTTGTCAGTGATGTCTACTGGCGCTCTGAGCCGTTGACCACTACCCTCTGGACGCAACTGGCCAATCACTTTCTTATCCATTTAATAGTCCACCCATCAGATCCCTCCCTCTCCACTTCAGAGGGAAGAATGTTGTGGGGGACTGTGTTAAAGACTTTACAGAAGTCCAGATAAATGACATCTGTAGCTCTTCCCTTGACCACTGGGTTGGTCGGGCTGTTGGTGAGGTCCTGCTGGGTGTCTCAGATTACCTCCCTGTCCCCCATGATCTTCCCAGGCACTACAGACGGGTCGGTAGTTCCCAGGGTCCTCTTTTTTACCCTTTTTAAAGATGATTTATACTTGTTGCCTTCATCAATTGTCAGGCTCTTATGGGAACCAACTTCCACTTCATTGAAAGAATTTTGAGTTGTTGTCATTCAGTGAATAGGAAACCTTTTTTCCTTTGTGCTTTATTAAATCATTAGAGGAACCTTTTTTCCTGAAATTCAGACTTCAGAGCTTGCTTAGTAGCTCTCAATATGTTAGTATCTATAGTGTAAGTATGACTATAATTACTGACTACTGAACTGTAAATCTGCTTGTGTGCTTTACAGGACCTGATACTGAAATTCCCTTTAAAAGTATTTAGATTATTTCAGCAAACTAGTAACCTGGCTAATATGATGAATCTATGTGAAGGTGCATAAGATCACATCTTAGATGCAGATGAACTACCTGCTTTATAAATAGCAGCCCAGGAATGCCACAGAATTTAGCCTCTCTCATGTGGTTTACTAGTTGGGAGGACTAGGGTGTGTTCACAGGAAGGTCTCTGTCAGCGCCTTTGGGCACAGTCATACGACAGACTCAGTCAGTGTGGGCAGGATGAGGTATAAAGTATCCACTACAACTGACTACCTTCTTTGCTTTTCTACTGAAAAGCAACTGGTAGATATCTGCTTCAAAGATATCGCAAAGGCTTAGAAGCAGCATCTGCACCTTACACACAAGATCCAACAACTTTGTGCTTATAACCCTTGTTGTACTGATTCTGGAGTCCTATAGCATGACAGTTAAAGTCACTCTTAATACTGCAGCCCCTACTATGAGAAGTTACTTGACTGAGCATGTAAACACTTTAAACTACTAATACTTGACTGCATTTGCAGAGGAAACTTCCTTGCTGAAGAGGCTATACTCCATAATGGGATTGGGAAACATGCATCATGCTGTTCTTAAGTCCCAACATGATTCCTTTATATCTCTCTCATATGAGAATTTTTGTATTTTATACTGGCTGTGATGTTTCTGTGTTTTTATTTCTATGTTTTGGTGGATTTTGGACAGGAAATTCATGTCATTCACTGAGTGTAAAGAAAATTCACCTCAAGTAGTTCATTTACAGCATTAGCTATCAAGGTACTTTCCAAAATTTTTTTCTGTGTTTATATTCAAATCTATCCCCTGCATGCAGCTGGTACTCTTTAAAATTCAGTAACAAAAGGGTCACTTAAAAACAGAGCTTGTAGCCCACTGCTTAGTTCACTATCTTCACAACAGTGTCTAGCTTAAGGACACTGTAAGGGTGCTTGAGCCTAAGACAGACAAGGGTAAATACTTTCCACTCCCCAGACTGCTGAAGCAATCTTACCATCTTCCTTTCAGTAGAGTAATCTTGTATATTCTTTACATTTTGTATTCTTTACAGTCATATATCATGTCATCTGTCTAACTGAAGATCCTGTACTCCTTTACCTGTGCTTTGTTACATTTGCCACTCCAACTCTGTCCAGGGAACTGTATTTACATATATATATATACACACACATAAATAGATAGATAGATAGATAGATAGATAGATAGATAGATAGATAGATAGATAGATAGATATACGCACACACTCCTTTATACTTGCAGCTTTAACTATTGTAACTTTAATATTTGTCAGTTTCTGTTGCTCTTTCGCTCTTGGAAAAGTTATCTGATCTTTTCTAAATATTGGGCTAGTTTCCAGGCTCAGGTATATACCAGCAGTAATCAAGAATAACTTGATGTAAGGGAGTCATAATAATAAATAAAACCAGGGTTTGGCTTGCTGCCGTGAAAAAATAATTCTGCATGCCAACTAACGTTTCCAATTTGTTATTTTCTAAAGCATTAAAGATTAATGTTATAAAAAACAAAGTGTGGTTATAACCTGGCCAATTGTTTCTTACACGGAAGAGTGCCACTGCACAATGGTTGGTTTCAGGCTTGCTGAGCAGGGTTTTCTCACACACAAAACAATAAGGAATATAAAAGATGAAAAGAAAGCATTTCTCAAATACAAGCTTTCATGAGTGGTTTTTTCCTGGGGACACATCATGGTGGTGTTAAATAAGGTGAAACATACTGTGTTGTTGAAAATACCTTTTATCAAATCATGCAATCTTCAGTATGTATTTCTGTCTCAGCAGTGACTCACTGGGGGATTATAGCAACTTTTCATCATGTGAAAATAGTAATGACTTAATACCACTACCTTTAGACAATGAGCTGAGCTGGCAAAGAGTAGAATCAGAAGAACCAAATAGCTTTAGAACTGGAAAACACCTATGAAAGCATTGTAGTCCACTTCATACCTGCTTATGATGATTTGTTTTCCTAAGTGCAGTTCTATTGTTTCTTTCAGTATATGCAGTGTTTAATTAGAATTTAAGGCTAGAAGGCCATATGCTGCTTTAGAAAGATTTTCTCAGCTCTGCACAAACTCGTCTCTGTCTTATATTGCCCAGTTACTATTACCTGATTTTTTTATTCTACCCTAGGTAATTAACCTTTTAAAAATAAGCTTAAAGTCTTTCCTCCTTTTTGAACTCTGTTGTTCGCTGTTTGACAAGTAGATTAATAAACATTAGGTAGTCTCTGCATCTCATAAACTTCTAAATGTATTTCTTAAACTCATTCCAGTTTTCATCACTTTTTCTTTTGCTCCTGAAATGGCATTGCGACATAACATGCTATTATTTACCAGTAAATTTCCTATATTCATTCTTTCTTGCCTTTGTATTTCAGTTGGTATCTTGTGTAATAGAAAATGATCTTCTCCACATTTACTCTCCAGTTCAAAAAAAAAAAAGGGGGAGAAAGAAAAAAAAGAAGAGTAGTTGGCCTCCTTCTTCATGATTTTTAGTTTCCAATATATCCTACACTGTAACCTACAAGTCTCAGTATCACAGAATAGGTCAGGTTGGAAGGGACCACAGTGGGTCATCTGGTCCAATCTCCCTGCTGAAGCAGGGTCATTCTAGAGCGCATTCCACAGCATTGTGTCCAGGCAGTTCTTGAATATCTCCCGTGAGGGAGACTCCACAACCTTTCTGAGCAGCCTGTTCCAGTGTTTGGTCACCCACACAATAAAGAAGTTCTTCCTTGTGTTCAGGTGGAACTTTCTGTGCATCAGTTTTTGCCCCTTGTGTGTTGTCCTATTGCTCAGCACCACCGAGGAGAGCCTGGCTCCTTCCTCTTGGCACCTCCCCCTTCAGATACTCACAGACATTGCTAAGGTCCCCTCTCAGTCATCTCTTCTAGAGGCTGAACAGGCCTAGCTCCCTCAGCTTTTCCTCATAAGAGAGATGTTCCAGTTCCCTACTCATCTTCTTAGCCCTCCTCTGGACCCACTCCAGGAGCTCCATGTCTCTCTTGTCCTGAGGAGCCCAGAACCGGACACAGCACTCCAGATGTGCCTCACCAGGGCACAGTAGAGGGACAGGATCACCCCTCCTTGTCCTGCTGGCAATGCTCTTCCTCATGCATCCCAGGACGCCATTGGCCTTCTTGGCCCCCAGGGCACACTGCTGGCTCGTGGACAGCTTGTTGTACACCAGCACCCCCAGGTCCTCTTCTGCAGAGCTGCTTTCCAACAGGTTCATCATCTGGGGTTATTCCTCCCCATGTGCAATAGCACTTGAATTTTCAGACCCTGAATTTGCCTTTACTGACTTTCAGAAGGTTACTCTCTGCACATCTCTCCACTCTGTCAAGGTCCTTCTGAAGGGCTACGCAGCCCTCTGGGGTACTGGCCACTGCTCCCAGCTTTGTGCTGTCCGTGTCAGTGATCTGTCCCTTATCTGACTCACTGCTGAACAAATTAAACAGCACTGGGTCCAATATTGACCCTTGGGGGACACCCCTAGTGACAGGCTCCCAACTAGATTCTGTGACAACAAACACAGCCATCTGGGATCTGCCATTCAGCCACTTCTCAATCCACCTCACTGTCCACTTGTTCAGTCTGCACTTCCTGAGCTTGCTGGTGAGGATGTTATGGCAGATGGTGTCTAAAGCCTTGGTGAAGTCCAGGTAGACATCATCCACTGCTCTTCCCTCATCCATCCAGGTAGTTGTCTCCTCACAGAAGGCAATCAGGTTGCTTAGGTATGATTTTCCTTATGTCATGTGATCAAATAGCTCCCAGCTTTAGGATAAACACCCCAAGTATTGCCACACAATTAAGAAAAATTGGAAGAGGTGCTAGCACTGCTGTATCCTTCTCCTAGTCCCTTTTGTTATTTTGTTCTCCTATTAATGTTTAATTCTTATCCACTGTTCCACCTTAAACAGTATTTCCTGATTAAGGTAGGTTTTGCCAACACGTATTTCAGAGGATGTGCAGCTCTTAGTGTATCTTGGGGGACTACCACTCCATATTTTCTGATCTTCAATAAACACTGGAGTACAGCTTCCTGTTACAGCAGTAAGAATTTTGCCATTTATTTTTGCCAGTTCTTTTCTCCTAGCTGCACTGCATTTTGTAACTGTGACAAAGCAGTATTTAAAGGTCCGTATACCTAATATTATTTGTAAATTATCAACATGTCTGGAAATACACAGTCAAAAGAAATCTTCCAGTGGTGAATATTAATTTATTAATAGTATTTCTGGTTTTGTTTGTAAATGCTTAACTCTTGGATTTGAGCAGCCTGGTCTAGTCAAATGTGCACCTACCCACAGAAGGTGAGGTAGAACTATATGGTCTTAAGGGTCCCTTTCAATCCACAAGATTCTGTGATTCCATGATTGTCCTATTTGAAGAAGAAATGGATTGCAAAGTAAACTCATAGCAAAACTATTGAAAAATTTGAACTGAAATGTAATTCTTGAAGGGTTCTAAATCAATGCAAGTAGAGTACTTCTGTGGTTTTATAAATTTTAAGAGGATGTTACAGCAGCAGTTCAAGTACTTAATATGATTTCTGATAAAGCAGCTTGTTGTTAGGAAGAGCCCTGGCTTTTGCCCCAGTTATAAGCTTTATAGATTTCCTGTTTCCTTTTACTAAGGCAAAAGTACAGGTGAAGGGGTAGCTCTACAGGAAGATGCTTCACCAGATAGCAGCTATAGTCAATAACTAACAAACCAACCACAACAAAATATTTTTTAAAAGAATGATTTTACTAAACTCTTGAGCTATCTTTAGCAGTTGTTCACCCAAGTTTTGTAGGGGGTACCTGAATATTTTTCTTGCATTAAAATCACTCTTACTGGATCAGAGTGTAACTAAAAGCTATGGATTGTTAACACTTGCTATTTCTTGTTATTGTTAGTTATGCCTTATCTGGCACTTTTTTTTTCTGGATGTACGTAATAACTACATGTTGATGGATGGCAACATTTTTTGTTGCGATACAATAAATTATTAGGCTTGGCAGTGAGAATGATCTGTTAAGTACAAAAATCTCATTCAAGCATGTGATTTGGAGAAAAAATAGGGAAGGGGTATAATTTTCTTCCGTACCTAATAGAGTTCAATAGGGAATCTGTTAGATTAGTCCCAAGAACAAAATGTTGCTGTTTAAATACTGAAGTTTGAGGCTTACTCCTTGATTAGTTTTTTATCTGAACATAGAGATTTTTGTGTGTATTTTACTATCAGTGCAGAGAATATAACTGATTCAACTGATAGTTGAATTCTATTTAAGAAATAATCTGAGGAAAGCATAACTGTTGCCTTAAGATATGTACTTATTATTGTACATGGAAACCACACTTTGAATAATATGCACTTCCCCTCAAGAAAATTGGTTTGTTTGTTTCTTTTGTTTTGTTTTTTGTGTTAACAAGGTTGCAGATTGGAAGATGAAAAGATCCTTCCAAAGTTCTTAAAAATTTAAATGAGCATAGGTCAACAATATAAATTGCTCAATATCTTCTGTAATGATAACAAGCACAATAAGAAGGTTTTTGAATATGAATCATCACTGCTAAGGTTTTTCTGAAATTATCAGTTGTACTGACAACATTACATCCCATTTTCTTAGAAGAAGGGATTTGGGAAAATATAAACAAACATTGGAAAAATGTGAACAAACTGTGTATGGTACTACAGCATGCATAAAAGATGAATCATGAACATAAATAAATTAAGAGAGACTTTGTCTTTGTTGATTCTTTGAAAAATGCTTTAGGTAAAGACTATCCACCTGAAAGTTGTTCTGAATAGACCATAGTATACAGCATTTGGTGTTTTGTTTGTAACAAGCTATCAAAAAAGTTATAAGGTCAGTTATTACTTAAATAGATTCTGTGTTGATCTAAAGAAGGCTATTGGCATAAAATGGCCTTGTAATTTACTTAGCCATTCCTATAAATTGCACTTAAGATATCCTAAATGAGACACAATAGTGGTGTATTTTAGTTTGTAGAATAGTTTGAAAAGTTCAAGAAAATGACTTATGTGAAAAAATACATCGTTAAAGGTCAGTAAAGACCCAAATTTATTGCAGAGCTCTTCAAGTTCAGGCATGGTTTAGTCTTGTTATAATTTTAGAGGGTTTGATGTAGGTTTCTCCTGCATTGCATATGATTGCTGATTTAGAGAAAACCACAGACATTCGAGATCCGAGTAGCATTGTTACGTGGTATTGTGTGATCACGTTCTAAAACTGGGTAACATGCTGCCTCAGGTGAGGTGCTCACTTAGGTAGCACTGAGTAACTTGGTGTGTCTAGGCTGAATGTAGATAGTAATTTTTAGAATTTAGATTTGAAAGAATTTGCTGTAACATTTTAGTGCCTCTGTTGTTGTAATTTCTTAAAGTGAAGTTTAAAATAGTGTTTTAGGGGTCTCAATTCATTAATTGAATAATTAAGAAAAAAATGCTTTTGAGATTCTCAGCTGGAACCATGAGTCTACATTAAGGATGAGAAGGAGGCTTTACTGGTTTTAGTTTAATGACCTACTGAAACATTGGCTTTCCTCTCCAGTTAAAAGCCAGATTTTCACAAGTGTCCTTCTGTTTTTCTTCAGACTACCTTTCAATATCATGCAGCTCAGAGGTAAAACACTTGTAGTAGTATAGTGAATCTGCACAAGTTCAAGAAGTTGAAGTGTATTTGAAACAAATGTTCAGTTTCTGAAATAATTATGGACTGGATTCCATGTGTTTGTTCATTAGAATCTCTCTTAAGTTTAATAAATTTCAAGCCATCATTTTCATTCCCTTTTCCTATTAACTGCACTGCTGAACACAAAAGCTGTGTTTTGTGCAGAATGACGGAGCTTATCCATTCTAGAAGGGAGTTATGCTTGGTATCTAAAGAACAATAATAGTTTGCTGCCTGACTGATCAATGCTGGATCAAGTTCACATTCCCAAGCTCCCACTCTCCCACCTACATACACAGGAGGTGGAAACATAGCAAAGAGAGGGAGGACAGGCCCTCTTTTACACAAAAATGTTCAACTTAGACTTGCCTAATAAGGACGCAGCTGGGCTTGCATAGCAGTAAACACAGATTTTAATTATTGCTTGTAAAAACATTCAAAGAAAAGCACAGAAGTTAGCACCAATTAATTTTTAGCCTGCTCATTGTTTTCTTTACTCAATGGAAACAAACCATAAAGATTTAAAATATTTTTCATGCTACATTGCCAGAAAATTTTTCTGTATTAGTATATAATTAGGAAAGAGTAGCCTTTAAGATATCTGAAACCTCTTCAGTTTCAAGTTCCTTGTAAGTCATTTTAGTGAATTGGAACCAGGGTATGAAATAACAAGAAGTCAAATGCTACTCTAGGAAATAATATTTGAGATCTTTTTCGTTAAGAAGGATAAAGATTTGGGCCTGAAACTGAGGTAAAAATCTTACGTGACAGGAAAAAGTTCCCATATACCGTCCACAGTGGTCTATGATTTTTAAAAGAACACACATTTTACTACCTGGAAATTTTCCCTGTTTTCTAGGCTTTAAAAAAAATGTGTTTGTGACTGGAAGGAATGAATACATGGGGAAGGTATATTGCAACACATACTCTGTATCTGAAACCCATGCCCTCTCTAGTGCTGACCAAAAAAACTGTGGCCTGTGGATTCACGTATTGGTTCAGTCAGAAACTCAGAGTGATCCTGAGGGTTCAAATGCTGCTGCTGTGTTTCCAGCTGGCTAGACTTGAGGATGGAAGTTCTTGCTTCTGAGCCCTATGCTTTTTTCAGACATTCTGCAGAAACTCTGAGAAGTACTTCTTGAGAGCAGATGGTTACTAAGTTTGTGTAACAGTCTTCATTCCATCTCAGTTCACTGTCTTCCACACAAATCAGTAGGAGCAATGTTGAGATATTTCCCAGTTTATAGTATCTTCCTTGTCTCCTTTTGACTTAGCAGTGCTTTAGAGTCAGACTGAAGACATAGATGTTGATTACCTTTTCTTTAATCATGGAAAATAAGTTATCTTTCTAAAACTTATTCCATCTCCATAAGGAAGGAATGCTTTATCTGTTCTGTCTACCCCCTTCTAAGGTCAAAGAGAAATTTAAATGCTGAAATGAGGATGTCTGGAGAAAGATAGGTTTGAAAAGTCTATTGACTGACAGAGCTAGTATATGTCATGGTTCACTTTATGGTTAATTGTCCTTAACATATGGGCTAACAGTATATCATGGCCAGAGGGCTGGAGGACTTTTGATTTGAATGTGTTTTGTTAGTAAAGCTGTCAGAAGTATTTTTGATTGCTTCAAGATATCAGTAAAACTCAAATTTCAGTACCTCTGGAAGGTGTATTTTATTTCTTCAACAAGAAATTCAACAAACAAGTGAAGTTGTGTCAAGTAACATCCGGGCCTTAGCCATGCGCTCTCCCACCTACTGCAAAAAATTAACTCCGTCCTAGCTGAAACTAGAACATTATCCACCCCTTATTCTTTGCCATTTCTATCACGCCCAGATCCTACACCTTCCAACTATATACACACACACAAGCACAGGTATCATTTCCATACTCCAAAGCCATTTCTCCAAGTAGTCTATTAAGTTCATTTAGTCCATAACTGTGGGTTCTATCCGTCCTAGATGTCTTCCAGGGCAAGACAGCTGGTGTGCGACCCAAGGGGTTGCAGTCTGCATCAGGAGCTCATGACTGCTGGAGCAGTCCGTACTCATTGTCCATGGTAGTTCTGGCAAAAAGTGGCAGTGTCATTCAGCAACCGGTATTATACAATTCAACATTACAGTCTCTTCTCACCTGAAAATCAAATCCCTTTGAGGTACATATCATGTTTCCTGGTCCCTCTGCATTACCCACCAAGCTCACTCAGGTCCTTGGGCAAAAATATTCCCAAGGATGGGTTTGCTTGAGGCAGGACTAATCCAAACTGTATTCCCTAATATTTTCTTGTATGCTTCACAGGGATTTTATCCCCTTCTATGGTTCATGGAGGTTTTGATTGGGCAGGGACAGCTCAATTGGTAGAGCCTCAGGTGTTAACTAAACCAGGTGGCCTTAGCTAAATGTAAATCCCAGTGTTTGAAGGTCCCACCACCCATTGCTTTCAATGTGGTTTTTAACAGTCCATTGTACCGTTCGATCTTCCAGAGGCTGGTGCATGATGGGGAATAGGATAAAGCCACTCAATACTGTGTTCCCTGGCCTGGCTGTCCAGAAGGTTGCTTTGGAAATGAGTCTTGTTGTCTGACTCAGTTCTCTCAGGAGTTCCAGGTCACCACAGGAGTAGCTTTGCAAGGCCCAGGATGGTGTTCCAGGCAGTGGTGTGAGGCACAGGTACTTCTCCAGCCATCCAGAGGTTGTTTACAAGAGCACATAGCACTTGCCTTGGCAGGCCTGCAGGAGTGTGATGTAACCAATCTGCCAGGCCCCCCTTATTTATATTTTGACCATCATCTACCATACCAGAGACGCTTTACTTGTCCTGCTTGATCCCAGCATGTTTCCCAGTTAAGGATAACCTGGGACATAGAGTCCATGGGTAAGCCCATCCCTCGATCACGAGCCCATCTGGGTGTTGCATCTCTTTCCTGATGACCTGAGGTGTCATGGGCCCACCAAGCCAGAAATAATTCACCCTTGTGTTTCCAGTCCAGATCCTCCTGAGACATTTTAATCTCGGCAGCTCAATCCACCATGCATTGTTGTGATGTCCTTCAGTAGCCTGACTCTTGGGCACGTGTGCATCTCATGATCTGCTTTTGCAGCCAACTTCTCTACCCAGGCAGTGACGTCTTGCCACAGTTCAGCAGCTCAGATGGGTTTATCTCTGCACTGCCAGTTGGTCTTTTTCCATCATTCCAGCCACTTCCACAGAGCATTTGACACCATCCATGAGTCAGTACAGAGGTGGAGCACGGGCCACTTCTCTCATTCAGCAATACCTAAAGCCAGCTGGACAGCTTCCAGCTCTGCAACCTGGCTTGATCCACCTTGTCACTCAAAAGGTTCTGCAACTTTCTGCATGGGGCTCCATAGAGCTGCTTTCCGTTCTCAATGTATCCCTACGACATGGCAGGAACTGTCGGTGAAGAAAGTATATAGCTTTTCATTTCCAGGTAGCTGATTATATGGTAGGAACTCCTCAGCACATGTCGCCTTTTCCTCCTCCTCTGATGATGGTCTGAAATTTTTGTCTTCAGGACAGTTAGTGATTAACTCCAAGATCCCTGGGTGATTTGGGTGCAAAAGCTTGTTGTTTTTCGGGGCCCCACTTGAAATAATTTTTCTTCTGTGTTACATGATAGAGAGGGTTTACAATCTGACTGTAGACTGGAATATGCATCCTCCAAAGACCCTCAGCACCTAGGAGAGCCTGTGTTTCCTTCTTGATGGTCAGTGATGGCCTTTATTTAAGACAGTTTGAGGGGAACACTCTAAAATGAGTTACCTCTGCCTAGTTTTAATCAATTTCTTTCCCCCAATACGGTGAAATGAATATGACTAGTTGTTACAAGTGACAAAATAGCAGTTTACTAAAAAATCGAAATAGCAACAGGCAGAAAGTAACAGCAATAGTCACTAGCTGTGACTTCACACAGTTGGTGAAATCTCATGGACTCCCCAGGAGCAAAGAGAAACTCAAAATGGTGACATATCCCTTTCCTGAAGATGGCACCAGGCATGGGTGACCACTGTAGTGAAAAAAAGGGGAGATGGCAACCGCCCTCCCCACCTTGGGGGGCAGGCAGCAGCTCCGTTGGGAAATGCAGCTGCCAGACTCTGGCAGCTGGGACTTGGCCGGGGTCTAGAACTCAAGAGGAACTTTGCCTTCCTGTTGGCAGTAGACAGCAGTGCGGCTGGCTGGGGTGCTTCGCACTCTGCACCTTTTCACCTCAGCCAGGCACTGCTGGTGGGCTGGGGGGGCTGCACAGAGTGCTCCTCTGGGGCTGTAGGCAGGTGTTGCAAAATTCACTCTGAAACAGTATTTGATTGTGAAATGCAGCCTCTTGGGTTGCTACTGTTGCAAGTAGAGGCAAGAAAAGGCTAAGAGGCAAGCCGTGGCCAGAGAGGCAAGAGGGAGACTCTCTCTGCATGAGTAACTTGACTTTTAAAGATTCCGGGACACCCCCAGCCCCTGCCCGCCATTGTTTACCAGCCACAGGGTTTTATAGAGACAGTAAAGACTTTTGGACACAGAGAGGTATGGAATACAGAAACATTTTGGGTTACCTAGGACAGATTCATAGCTGGCTACTTTGCTAACCATGCCCATTGGACTCTGATGATGTCCATCTTGCCATTTTACTCCTAAATACTGGATTTTCTGGGCAGGTCCCTTTACCTTACTCTGTTTTATGGCAAAACCAGCCTTCAGGAGGATTTGGATTATCTTCTCCACTTTCTCAGAAATTTCCTCTGCTGTGTTGCCCCAAACAGTGATGTCATCAATGTACTGCAAGTGTTCTGGAGCCTCACCCTTTTCCAGTGCAGTCTGTATCAGTCCATGGCAAATAGTGGGGCTGTGTTTCCACCCGTGGGGCAGTTGATTCCAACTGCACGCCCCTCCAGCTGAAAGCAGACTGGCTTGAGTAAGCCTCTGCTGCTAAAGGAATGGAGAAAAGTGCATTAGCAGTGTTGGTGGTGGCACCACTTTGCTGTTTTGGACTCCAGTTTGTACTGAGGTTCCAGCACATCCAGCACAGCAGCACTCCAAGGTGGTGTGACTTCATTCAGGCCATGACAGTCCACTGTCTGTTTCCACTTTTCATGGGACTTACACACTGGCCATATAGGACTGTTAAAGGGTGAGCAAGTCTTGCTGACCACTCCCTGGGTCTCCAGCTCATGAATCATCTCATGGGTGGGGACAGCAGAGTCCCAGCTGGTGTGGTTTTGCTGACAGTGCAGTGATGTGGCAGAATCAGTACCTGTTGTTCTTAGACCCTCAGCAGCCCCACAGCAGAAGGGTCCTCTGAGAGACCAGGCAAGGTGTTCAGCTGTCTAATTTCCTCTGTCTCCATAGCTCTAACAATGCCCTTTTGGGTCCTTGAAATATCCTCTCCTGAGGTAATCTATGCCAAGGATTCACGTGGTCTCTGGGCCAGTCACAGTGGGGTTGTTTTGCCATCCATTCCCAGCCAGGCTCACTCCAGCTTCCAGTACAGTCAGCTGTTGGGATCCCCAGAAGCAGAAATGGATTCTGCCCCTACATATCTTGATGGCATCAGGGTACCCTGTCCACTGGTGTCAACTGAAGCCTTATAGCCTTGTGTGTCTGATGTGCCAGGGCCCAGGATCCACACAGGCCAATGGATCCAACTGTCCCTGTCCTCCACCTGGCTGGAGGCAGGGCCCCCCTAGTCCTGGTCATAGCACTCATTGCTCACTCCTTGTAAATATGAACTGAGGTCCCTTCAAGAGGACCAGAAGTAACATCAGCCCTGCTATTCTGTCTGAGGGAGGTCTTGCCCACTGGAAACTGGAGTGGCATTTATCCTTGAAGACTTTCCTGTGGTACCTGTTCTTCCTTTCAGGTCACACACCTATGCTGTTAGTGCAGAGATGGGTTTCCACCCCACTTCCTCATATGCTCTCTGAGGTGTTTCAGGTAAAACCACAGGTTTCCTCATGGTGTGTACTCTCTCTCTCTCTTGAGCTGGGAGGTGCTTGCTGCCAGTAGCAGAGACTCTGTTCCCATACTAGAGAAGCATGGGACATATCCTCTCTAACTTGGTTGGGGCGCCTGCACAGTAGCAAGAGCACCTGGTGTAATCAGGAGAGGAATTTAAAAAAAAAAAAAGCATTTTAGCACACCCTGAAAATATTATCATACTATAGATAATAAATGTAATATTTTGATACATTAATTATTTATCTTAAATGTTATATAAGATTATTTATAACTATTATTTACTTATAAATACTTATTATTACTTACAGTAATAAGTAATAAGCTTATTATTTAGAGATCCTGTGGTCATGTGGTCAGAGATGTTTATCAGATTATTAATCTGATCTTGCAACTGAATAGGTTGTTACAGTGACTCCTTTACCTAGGAACTTCCTTCACGAAGCAGTTGCCAATGTGGATATGAAGGATACCTTCCCATAACCAGTCTGAAAAAAATATTCCTGCCACAGTATATGAAAGTCATTTTGCAGTGTACTGAAAGTACATCCTCAAAGTTGTTGTTTCAACAGGTTTTTGTCTCTTGAAGGTAGAGATAGTTTCAGGAGAAGCAAGTTTGACTTGAACAGACTTTCTCTGGAGGGATTTTACGTGGAAAAATACCAGACACAGCATGCTGATCTGAAAAGAGCGTGTTTATACCAGCACAGAACTCTCAGAGGAATTAGAACATTTAGATTTATGATATCAATATAAATTAGCATTTTTCCTAAAAAATGGATAATGTCAGAAAAACTTGATTTTTCATTTCAGTAGATAAAGCTGTATGCATGAAAACTGCACAAAATCAGTTGGAGAACTGTTCTAACACGGGCACATTCTGGGCTGGATTTCTTTTTCAGTAATTTTTATCTGGTGGTGATATAATGTTTCTTCCAATGTGGATGCACCAGCCGTCTTGTCATTTTCAGATGTAGCCCACTGCCTCCTTAGTCTCTCTGCGAAGTCCTGGTAGCCGTAGAGGATTTTAAAGTCCTTGCAATTGTTTCCCAGTCAAATGTTTCAAGCCATGTTTGATCATCTAGTGAGCTACTGGATAAAATATTTTTCTGTATTTTCATTTTTTGAACCTTTTCACAAAAGATTAGAAGCCACATCTTTCCCGCTGAAACAAGTTTCAGATTACACAGACTATTCTGAGGGCACATTGTATTCTTAGTTTACAAGTAAGGTAATTTTCTATCTTAAACTACTGTACTTTTTTCCCCTATAAATATGTATGGTAGGAAAACAGTTGTATATCCTGCACTTGATCATAGTTCCTTCAAATTATCCTTTTCTGATATCACGGTGATGATGGCATCAGCCTGTGAAAGTAGGCTGTGTCATTCTAGTATGGTAGGATGAAACTGGTGGGAGGAATCCATATTTTGTTTTCTGGTAAATGGAAATGTGTAGAAAGGTACAAAATTGAAGTTTGTATACTGGTGAAGTTAGCTACATCTTGTAGGAGAAAATAACTTCTCTGTGTGGTTGCTGGTGTCCATGTAGATCTGAATATATAAATGTCAGAGTGTGTGTGTGTGGTGTAATATTCAGAAATGAGAGGTTGGAAAACGACTTGACTGCATTAGTTGTCAATTTCCTCTAGTTGCAGAAGCTCTTCTGAAATTCATTTACAGTAAAGATTTTTATTCACACATTTTCCATTTTTTCTTTTTGCCTTCTGGTATCTGAGGGCTGTTGGAAAACCAATAAAATGGTATTGATTCCGTGTGCACCGTAGGTAAAACCACCTTCTTAGTTTATTAATATTGGTTGTTTTTGCATAAGAATAGCACAGAGAGGCTGAAATTATGGGCAGCCTGTGCAAGGGAATAGTTCACAATTACAGCTTTTCACTGAGTTACTGTTCCGGTTTGGCCGGTCACCCCAAGACAGTTACAAAATATCATTACTAGCCATCACAGACAAAACAATTTAAAACCAGTTTCTGTTTCAATGTAAAATGAAAGAGTTATTAGTTGCAAAAAATATCCTCTTGTTTTCCAGGCTATGTATGATTCTTCATGTTCGTTGTATGCTTGGGATCTGGTCTGACTTGAGTAAGAACTGGTGTAAATCATTGCCTAAGTTATTTACCAGGATATTAGGTCTATCTTCACCCAATTGGTAGTAAGTGCTACCTCCCCCCCTAGTTTTTCAAAATTCAGTTATATTTAATCGTACTGCTGCAAGAATGAGGGATCATAACATGTTTTGACATGTGTAAGTGCTTGTTCCACTTAACTGTTCTAAAGGACAGATCCATTAGCAGTCTAAAAAGACAGTCTTCCCAAGTAAAGAAGGACATGGAAGAGGGACTAATCTCTAAATTTCTATCATGAAGGGATTCAAGTATGACAGCTAGTGTCATGTAGACAGCAAACAGGACTGTTGATGGAGGATAATGCAGTCATTCCCATTTTAAATTGAGTGTTCCATCACCCTTTTGTCTGGTGTAAGTAAGCTTTTTAAGTATGGAGGAATACAGTAGGAGACAAAATGTTCTCAAAAACATCTTTCCTCCCTTCCTTTTCTTTCCCTTGTTCCCTCCTCTTTCATGGCTCCCCTTTTCTTTTCCTCTTCCTCCTCTCTCTCTCTCTTCCCTGCTTTCTCTCCCACTCCCAGCAAAAGTTCCTGCTTTGGCAATGAGCTAAATCTTACTGACACATCAATAAATGGAGATAACAGTTGTCTGCACAGCCGGTGTGCTGTGACCACCTCTTGTTAGGCCCACGCTATTTCTGTCACTGCTTTTTGTCTTCTGCAGGCTATCTGTATGGGCAAGTTGGCTCTTACCTTACACTGCAGTGCTATCATCTTAAGAGTAGGTGAACGTTCAAGTTAGGATGTGCGCAGCAATCAGCACCAGGGAATCCCAGATGTTGGCTCCACAAGGTATATTACTGTAAAAAGTCAGTAACAATTCCTCTTGAACTTCCTTCACTGCTGTGCAGCTACTACCAACAAAACAGGAGCCTCCTCTGAATTTGAACACACAGTGTGTTTGTGGATTTTCATCCCAAATCAGCCTCAGGATTTGCAGGTCTGAAAATCAATGTCTCTGATAACCTTTTCCCCCCCTAGTTTTCTCTAAACATTTGACAGGAAAGGAAGTGCAATTCTTTAAAGAACTTAAAGTATAAATAGGTTTCATTCTTTCTCTGATCCAGTGTTTCCCATAGCTACTTCTGAGGGAATGTACAGTCTAATCTGTTAACTGACCCAAGGAAATACTGTTTAAGTAGTTGCATTAATTTGTGTTTGCCATTAATGTAATTTTTTGGTCATTCCATTTGAACTATGTGCTGTTCTTCTTTCTTTGTTTAAATACTCTCAGTTCAAGAGTCAATTTATAGGCCCTTTCAGAATTACCATTTAGTAGAAAAATCTGCTGTGGCTTTACAAAATAAAGGTATGTTTCTGACACTAGTTTCAAGACCTGTTGTGAGCATGAAATAAAAAAACTACAGTAAGATTTTCTATTGTGATATCTCTGTTGAAAACTTCATCTTTGTTTAATACTTCACAGTGAAGTTGTTTCTATTTAAAGCATTGAGTTTGATCTTGGCTTTGATCTAAAGCTTTTGATCTTGAAAGAAGGATGTTGTGGCAGTAAAACAAAAAGGCTAGGACAGATTTTTTTTTTTTGCAAGTGATAAAGGGATACTCTCAAGATTTAATACACACTTATTAGATCTACCTTTATTTATTTAAATCTGTTTACAAAGTCCATCTAATTCTATGTATTGAGGGTTTGCTTACACACGTTTTAATGTGCCCTATTCTTTTGCTAGAGCACAGATTTCCTTTTGAAGCTTTCAGGGAATATAGCAAAATACAGTATAAGTGTATAAATAATTTTCTAAAGAATATGAGTAATTTTTAAAATAATGACAATACTATAGTAGCATCATTTTAACTATAACAAGTATGATGCACTCTATCCTTTACTGCCTCTTGTTTTTTAAATATAAACACAAAAGCACTTGATAAAATCCTAACTTAGGAATTATAGTATTCAGATTTTTCATAGTTGACATAAGTATCTCCCAACATGCTGGAGTTTGAATATCCTCTTCTGAGGGTGCAAAAATACCTGATGAAGTCCCATGCCTAAATTTAATCACCTGTTCACAGCATCTTGTTGAATAAAAGGCTTTTAGCTGAGGCCTCGATAAAGAGCTTTCTGTGCTGCAGTATACCTAAAAAGCTGCTTTGGATCTTGTTTTTAAGATGCATTTCAGATCCTCCAAAGTAGTTCAGTAGTTGAATTCTGGGGGTGCGAGCAAGTAGCAAGGCCAATGTTAAAGCACTTAATGGTGATGATACTTTCTTGAACTATCTCTGCTAGGCCTTTCCTCTGTCCGTAAAGACCTATGACAGAGCATGTTGGTAGGAAGGTTCATAGGAAAGCGGCTTCTGTAGTGAGGGTCTTGAAGAGAGAGCCTAGCTCAAACAATTAGGCTGCAAACCGTGAAGCAGCGTGCGTGTGGAGGTGGGGAAGGGCCGTCCCGTCGGCGACGCTGTCGGAGGGAGCGCGGGTTGGCGCAGCACCCACAGCGGCCGGGTCGGGCCGGGCCGGGCCGGGCCCGCGGCCGCCCCTCTGGGGGTGTCTGGGGTGCGGTGCCCCGGCCGGGCCGCCCCGGAGCCGGCCGGCCCTGACGTCTTTAAGGCAGGCTCCTCCTCTCCGCGGGGCTCCGGGGGCCGGAGCACGGGGGCGGGGGACCCTGCGGAGGTGTTTCATTTCCTACCGAGGGCTGCGGTGTGCCGCTGCCGAGCCCGGGAACGGCGGGATGGCGCGGGTCGGAACGGGACGAGGCAGAAAGGAGCGGGCGCGGCTGCGGGGACTGGCGGCGGTCGGACCCGGCTTCCGCCGCGCCTCCCGTCTCGGGGCCGCGGGGAGCGGAGAGCATCGCGGATCCTCCGCCGGCGATCCCGCCTCACGGTGCGCTTTCTCCCCCGTGTAGCCCCTGTTGGAGGAGGGAGAGACGTGGAAGGAGTGTCAGCTCGTCCAGCAAGTGAGCGGCGAGGTGAGGAGGAAACCTTTCGCAGCTGTTAGCTTGCACCCGCTTCTTGCCCTTTCTAATCTGCTCCTGGAGTTTTCTACCTGACACACCACCCCACCCTGTCAGGCTTTTGCTTTAAAACGTAATTGCTTTCGTATTAAGAATAAAAATATTAGTACAGGAAAAAAACCCCCACCAAGTGTTATTACTTTATTAAATAATAACAACCACGCCATCCAAATTTGGCGTTGGTAGTCTGGAACAATGTTCGAGTGGGTGGCTGGAAATAAATCTCTTACTTGAAATAGAAGGTGTAAGGGATAAAGTGCAGAGGTTTTTCCCAGGAGTTTTTCACACTGCAATGATAACTTTCCATTTGGCAACCTGGTCTGACATGAAAATGTTCTTTGTGCAAAACCCTTTAAAGCAAAAGGTCTAAGGTGAAGAATATCACCTCACGCTTTGATCATGTACAAGTAATAACCAGATTACCTGAGACCACATCACTTTAGACGGGAAAAGTGCTTTTTCCTTTCCAGTGAAGCAATGAAAAAAGTTGTCTTGAGTATCTTTATAGCTTTTTACTAATGCTGAGTAATGGCAATCAGGTTGCATCTTCTACCTAAAAAAGCACCATGATTTTGAACTCCAGGTCACAAAATGGATTCAGACAAACCGGAGGATCAGAAAAAGCAGCAAAAAGAAAATTAAACTGGATGAAGTTGTTTTCCAGCAGGTAAGCAATCATGATATCAGTTTGTGTAATGGGACAAAGGGCAGCAGATCCAAAATGCTTTCTGATTATGCCTTCTTAAGCTTGGTAAAGATGTTACTTAGTGTCTTGAACAAGATGATAGTAAATGGGTGTTACAGATGAAGTTTCAGAGTCACTATGTAGTTAAAATGGCAAGAAATAAATAACCTTTTTTAGATGTCTGTATTCAGAAGGAAATTTTTCCTATATTTGTATTTAACTGGGACATTCTCAGGAAGAAACAGAAGGGTGCTGTCATCAGAGAACTCTATCCCTTGAGAGCTTTTGACAGGATCTGAAGCACTTTTTTCGGATACTGGTAGGTGAGAGACAGTTTTCATGGTAGATAGTGGGAAAATAATAGATGGGATGTGCATGTTGAAACAAATATTTGGACTATGTTGTTGACTCCTCATTCAGAGGGTGAGTTTGAAAATCATGTATTTCCAGTATAGATACCAGTTAATGAAAATGTGATGATTATTTTAAAAAAATACTACAGAGGACTATTAAACCTGAATGCAACCAAATTTGAACTACTTTTAAACCAATGAATTTTGATTAAGCTATTGTGAAAGACCTGTTCTATAAGGTTGAATTGACCATTTAAATTGCAATGCAGAGATATAAGTAGTTAGATGATACTAAATAGTCATTTTCTGTCCCTTGAGGGAAAAAAGGTGAATAAAAATGTGCTTCCAAATGCATTATTAGAACTGTGATTTTTTTTGCTAGTTTTGGTTTTGAAAACAAATTTATGATTGTATTTTAAAGCTCTTGTTACCTTTAAAGGATTAAAATAGTTGTGTGTTGGTTTGCTGTTTCGACAGTGCTTCTAAAATGCATGATGAATCATTGCTGTTTCTGTAGCCAAATTCTTCCTGATAGCATGGCTGCCAGCTCCTGGGATATGTTGCCTTAGTATGGGCATTGCAAGTATATGACAAGTGTCCACAAAGTGCATTGTTGTGGGTGGATGATTTACCAGCTCCATGGTTAGCTGAAAATTGCCAAATAGCATCCTTTAATTCACTACTTTTATTTTGTAACTGGAATGCATCATTTAGGAAAGATGTTATGTGTTGATGTGTTTTAGAATGACATGATCTAAATAGAGATAGCATCAACTGTTTCACCAGAAAATTCCATTTCTGTTTATATTTCTGTATATGAATGTGTGTTTGTGTGTATGTGTAGCATTTGTATTTACAATCATTTTATGCTAAAATGAAGAAGACTTTTTTAAGCTAAAAATTGTATTGCCTTGGGAATTTGTAAGCAAAATGCATTGATAGTACAAATAACCCTAGTACAAACCAGTCTGTGTGCATTTTGAAGCAATTTTTAAATGGTGCAAAGTAGATCCCCTGTTGTGCCTGAACAGTAGGTTTAAAAGTGCCTTATGCTGTTATATCAATCCTAACCTCTTTTTATAGAGGAAAGTTTCATTAGTGCAAAATCCCTCTGTACTGATAAAACTTATTTTCTGCTGAGGATATTGTTCTCCAAATGCTCTGCATTTTGTGAGAGAGAACTTCAGCATGTACCTTGCTGGGTTAGAAATGCAAAACCTGATGTGTAAACATAAGATATACTCATTGTTTTTTCAAACAGTAATTCTAGAGCAAGGTCTGTGAGTAGACATACGAATTAAAATTGAAGGCAAGCATAACCATTGTCTTTTAATATCTATAAGTATTAATAATTTATGGAGATCCAATGCGGATTCACAGCACTGCATTTGCAGGGTACTTAACCACGTGGGAAGGAAGAGGTGTAACAATCTTACATTTGATACTGAACCTATTCACTGAGGTTGGAATTCTTTATGTTGCTTGAAAGTCTGGCCATTGCAGTGGTGATTTTTCCAATACAGTAACAGATAAAAGAATAGAAGAGAAAAAGCATGAGGGACCTGCCTGGTTCTAGCAGAGCTTTATTATTTGGTTTCAGAGTTGGTTGCATTAGGTTTCCAACCTTGACTTACCAGTGCAATTCCTACTTAGTGTAGGTGGTGCTAACCTCTGTTTCATGAGAAGTCTTGATTTTTAGTTGTGTCCATACTAGCTTATAGAAGAAATGGCATTATACAGAAGTTATCTTGAGAGATAAACAAGAGAACAAGAAAGAGAAAAGCATGTAATGGAAAAGTAGGTGTAGTGGTTTGGTCTAAAATACTCATTACTGTTTATCTTCTGTGAGATAAGAATTAGGAGAAATGCAAAGCAGGCACCAACTTGAATGAATATAAAGAAGTTTATTAACAGACCTAAAAGAAGAAAAGAAAAAAAAATTATACCACCTTTAGAACTCTCCTCCTCCCCCCACCTTCCTCCCTTCTCCCACTGACAATGTAAAGACAACCCTTAAGATGTTCAGTCTGTTTACCACTTCCATAATAACCTTGTTCAGTCCATTTAGAAAGAGAAGTCTCTTTTTGCTCGTGCTATGAAAACAGTATCACACCGAGACAGCCACCCACTTCCAAATATTGTTCAGTCCATTTAGGAAGAGGAGTCTCTCTGCTTGCGATGTGAGTCCCTTTCCCCGACTTGCAGCTTTTCCCGCAACTGCTTTTGAGGGTCCACTCTTGAAGTTTTTCGGGGTACAATTTTAAGGTTGAGCTGTTCAGAAAAAAACAGAGGCCCTTCTCCTTCCCTGGGAGCAAAGGGTCATCTTCATCTTTGAGACTATCACTGGAAGCATCTCTAGGAATTGAGGTTTTTCTCCTTTCCTCTTTGGAGCAAAAGTCCTCATCTGGTTCATCTGGTTCATCTCTCTCTGTCCAAACTTCTCATGAAATTACAGCTGCGTCAGCATCTGCCTATCTCAGCGCAGGTGCTTCTGCTTATGAGTTGAACACTCCACCCCCCATATCTTCATGAAATTACAACAGGATACTCTGATATATCATAGCTTCACAACAGACTTTCAGCTTTAAGCATCTCCTCTCTCTCTTCCCTCAGGTTTTCAGCTCTTCACAGCAATAAAAGGGTTAATCTCACCTCGGCCTTACAGCTGGAATGTGGCTTATCGCAGTTGGTCACCTGACCTCTGCCGGACAGAGGTGCCGCTTTGCTGAATCTCGGCCGCAGTGGAGGGGGGGATTCCGAGCCGCTCCGGCTGCCCATGGCAAGGCAGTGGGGGGGGTTCCATGGCTGGAACAGGCCCATGGCTCCAGGCTGGCCGTGGCCCGGCCCGGCCTGGCCCAAGCAGGGCCTGGCCGGGCCTGCTGGCCCCTGCACGGGGCCTGCAGCCACCTGTGCCAGCGCCGGAAACGAGAGAGAGCTTGGAGGGGGAGTTTGTCTATTCTTAAGTGTGTATCACAGAGGCGGTCACAACTTTAAGTGGCTTAAAGAATTGTCCATATTCAAACTGGCCAGCTGATAGGTTCTATCAGGTCCCAGAGGAAGCTGTAAGCACCCCTTAGCAAGGATATCCCTTCCGGGACTATGCTTGCTAACCTATGACAGTAGGGCAACCTGGAAGATAGTAGAGAAGTAGAAATAAAGGTGTGGAATGAGAAGAGGGAGGTGAGAAGGCAAGCAATAATAAACAGAGAAGTCAAAGAGTTGGTACCAGCTCATATTACAACTGTGATTAAAATAAGGATACTGATGGATTTTGCTACATCTAGAAAACTGAGCTTTGCTTTGATCTTACTTATCTTTTCAAAACAAACACCACCTTATTAAATGTAGCTTCTAAACTTTCAAAACAAGCACTAACTTTTTATATGTAGCTTCTAAACTTTCATGTGCCTGTGCTGTTGGGTTTTCCTCTAAGCTTTCATGTGCCTGTGCTGTCCGATTTTCGTCTATCATTTTTCTTCTTTCTGATAGGAAGTTTCTAACACAGGGTGGATGACTTTGCTATACTGAGACACCACCAAATCAAAGCAACTGCTGCATCCAAGTACAAAATTTAGGACAGAAAGATAACTGTATGGAATAAGTGAAACAAAATTGTGAAGGAAAGGTTGCTGACAACTGCTGGGGAATTGCTTCTTGGAAAAAGTTGCCTTCTAAACAGTTAAGTTTGTAGGAGCTGACTTTACATACACTTACAAGTATTTAAAAAACATTTGAGGAGACCATGTGCTGGATAAAAACTACATGAGTGTAATGTTAACTGTGCTCAAGGGGAACCAGTGGGGAAGCTTGTGCAGAAAGGTGTGGGGCTGCTTTCCAGTGTGGATCCACACGGTGGATTGCAGCAGTGGGACAGAATCGATGGGTGAGAAACACTTCTAGCCGAACAGCTGTGGGTTCTCATACTTCTGCTCTTCTTCTTTATTTGGGTTTTTTTTGTCTGTTTTTAAGCTTTTTAAAATTTCTAACCTTTTTGCTGTTCTATCTCTGAAACTTCTTATATTTTCTTAACGCCTTTTATGCCAATTTTTTTGTTTCCTACTTCTTTTTCACGTCTTGTGTCTTTTCCTGTCTTCTTTTGACTCATTTGTTTATCTTCAGTACTGTTCACTCCTTTCTGTTCACTTTCAATCACTCTATCTGTTTGAAAAAAATGGCAAAAGAAGTTGAAAAACTGAAAAAAGTTACCTTTTGCTCACTGTGTTTTCTGCTTATAGTTCTCTGTAGCTACTCTTCTTACAGTATGTGCACATATACACGAGTTTAAACACATTCACCCTTTGCATTTCTACTTTTGCCATTCTTTCTATTCCTGTACATTTTTTACTCCTCATTTAATATTATGCTGTCACTTCATGTTGTCCTTTATCTGGTCAGCACATTTAGCAGTCAGTATGTGTATCAATATAGAATGCTGTTCATGTTTGAAATTTAGAGAAGGTGTAACAGAGTTGATAGGAATTACTTGGTTAAAATAAGCGTTGTTTTATAATGAAGACTATGATAGAACTGTTAGGTGGTGGTGTTATGATGATAACATTTGTTTTAATGGTTGACTGTGTCTGCTTGAAAAAAAAGATTCCATTATCCTATCTGTGTTAGGCAGAAGAAAATGATCTTTCAGTCAGACTGGTGGAATTGTGGCATGTGATCTGTGTCTACTGTAGAATTTGTGGAGAAACATCTTTTCATTAGAGGACTAATTCACTTTTACATGACATTCAGTGTTTAAACATAAAAGTTTATTTGAAAATATGCCAGTGGTATAAATAGTGTTACCAGATGAGATAGCAAGGATACACAGGATTTAGGAAAAATACTGAAATATGTTTGCGTATATATACACACTAGATAAGGAACATGTTTCCTGCAAATGATCAAAATTGCATTTGACTGTTTCAGTTTTAGTTTGATTGTATACTGAAACTTTGGGGAGTGATTCAACTTTTCCAGAATAATTTCTGCTGCTTTCTCAGAAATACTGTTTTCTTGTATTTAAAGTTCATCTGCTAGTTTTACTAACAATGTGACTGTCTTCGATTTTTTTCCTATTGGTTGTTGCTATTGATCCTTCATGTGACTCCAGAGATTTACAGTTGTCAGTATTTAAGCTCTGAGCAAAAATGACTTTGTTGATATAGTTGTTACATTTCTAATAAAAAAATAGAAAACCCAAACCAGTTGTGATATATATGACTAATGCTAAATGCTGTAGGTCTTTGTCCTTTAACAATGAATTCACCAATGTAAGTGAAACACAAGAAACAAATCTTGTAAGTCTCTGAAATTCATTGTCTTGTTATACTGTAAGTAGAAAATATTTTGAAGTCTTATAAAAAATACTGATAAAATACAGTGTGGTATAAAAGAGCTCTTACTTATCTAGAAGATTTATTCAGAATTGTGTGCTTCTGCTGATTCAAGTAAAGACTGTTAACATATAATGCATAAAAATTACAGTAAGTCTTTCATTGGCATGTATTTTTTGTTTCTCAGAATGAGTATTTTTACTTGAATCTACCGAACTTAAGGATCAAAGAAAATATTAAATATGAAATAATCTCTTGAGCTTGTGCACTGCTTGTGCACTTAACAGCTAAAAGAAACATGGTGAAAAGTCCTAAACTGTTATTCAGAGAGGCTTCAGTGGTGTTATTTGCTGCACCAAATACTATTAATTTCACAGAACTTTCTAGGAGCTCTGTAAACTGGCCTTCTTCACTTCTTCTTAGTTTCTTCTAAACTGGCCTCACTGGTTTTCTGTGATTACAGAAAACATTTAATTCCTTTCTCATTCCGAGATTTGAATCGAAAATTTTATCCAGCTCATGTACAAGATACGATTTGCAGTAAATGTTGTTAAGTTGTCTGGGAAATAGACTCTGTCATTTAAAAGCTTTTTTTCTGAGTACATATGAATATAATTTCACGCCATTGGAACTAAGCATTTTTAGTATTTCGTTCTCCATCCCCATAAGAATATCTATTAATTGTTTGGAAACTTTTTAATTGTGCAGTTCTAAAGAACTATTCTTTTTTCGGGATAGTGCTGCTTCAGAATTCACTTAAGAAACATTTAATAGAATAAGAAAATACTATGTGTGTAAAAAAAACCCAACAAACAAAAGTGAAATTTTTGGTTTAGCAATATTTTTTTTTAATAGTCCAGTTCTGACCACAGTATCAGCTGTATCTTATTTGCAGTAGTGATATGCCAGGATCATAGTTTTCTTTTTAATAGCACCCATCTCTCTTAGCAAGGAATTGTTGTATTACATTTTGTATTGAGCCTCCCAGATGGATACTGTCTTGTCAAAGAGTGAATGTTCTCATTAGGCCACATTTTCAATGATCAATCAAGATCAATGAAGCAACTTATTACCATGCATATGCTAATGCTTCTGCTCCCTTTCTGACTCTGAGATGACCATTTCTAAATTAGGAGATCTCAGGCCAGCATGTCTATGTATCGAAATAGTTTAAAGTTTGCAGATATTTACATGACCATTAATTGTAGTTGTCCAAGCAAGCAACCATCCTGTGCAATGGTAGATTAATGCCACTTTGTTGTAAAACACAAGGTTTGTCCAGAAAATCATAAAAAGGCAATTTTAATAGACAGGTTTATTTAATTTGATTTGTAGGAAGATCTAGTTACACGTTTGTGATGTAGCACTGTTTGGCTATCAGTCTCACTGGAGGCATTTTAATAAGGTGATGTTTGTGTATGTTATCATGTGATGCTATCTAGATAAGCTACATTATTGGGATTGACTACTGCCACTAACTTTTTCAGTCTGGTGTTGTTTCTAGTTATAAACCCCTATTTTTGGTGACTGAAACATGATCATTCATACCTTAACTTATAAAAAAAGTTTTGTCCTTCATAAAACAGGAAATGGAAAAAGTGAGAACAGTTTTATTCATTCCAAAATAGAAAAAAAAAAACCAAGCACAAAAAGCATTTGATTGTTTTTAATACTTCTCAAATGTATGCCCCCACCACTGTTTATGCAGTGAATTCTGAGTGGTGATGTAGTGAGTTTTGGGAGTAGAGAGAAGGCTGTCCCTTTCAGGGCATTTGCAACTGGAACAGCATACCACATTTGGAAAAAAGTAGTACACTGCATGCAAACACTCCATAAGTTTTCTCCTACAGATTTTTCCTATGGATTTTTTTATTAGCTGAGAATATACACTTGTGCATGCCAGCTGAATGACCTACTTGATTTAAATGTCCCAGGTTCTTCTTGATGTAATTGAGTATAATGACTTTGAAGGTGGTTTATTGGTCTGCTGGCTCAAATGTGTGCTTTATTTCAGTCTTATATTTATTACACATTGTCAGAAATAGACGTAACTATTTTTTAATGACTGGTGTTAGCTGTTGTCCTCGTTGTATGTATATTTTCAGTTTGGATTATGTTCACATGCTATATAGTAAAAGCACATGTATACTAGTCTGTAAGTGCAGACATTGTTATTTAAAGAAATGTATGAGCACAAAAGGTAAAGGCTAGGCCTTGTAGAAAACCTGTTAAAAAGGTTTTGGTAGTTCTTAACCTGCTTTTTCATTGCCACAGTACTAAAAGTAGTCTAGTCATGGGTACAACTTAAAATACTGTTGTTCTCTCCTCCCACTAGAGTCCCCTAAGAAGCTCTTTTGGAGCGGGAAGGTAGCTCACAGTTGAAAGCAAATACATTCTTTTTTGCTTTAACTAAATTGACAGGATTGAATTTTTAAAGGTATGTAAATTGTACTGTACTCATTTGGTCTGTGCTGCATGTATTTTCTTGTGTCACTTTTCCTATGGGCACAAACTAAGTGACTGATCACAATTGTCTAACTCACCTCATCAGATGCTTCACGTGCAGGTTTTGTGAAACTTATACCACCATTTGAAACTAGACTACTTCTCAACATTACCATATATTTATATATATATTTATATTTATATTTATTTATATGTATATAGTTATATTTTTATATATATGCTTAAATTTTCCATAGTTTTATAAAAAAATTATTGCCAGTGACAGTTTGCTTAATTAAATACAAGAATTTTTGTCCTCTTGTGTTAGAGGTCATAATGATTTTTCAAGAAAAGCTTTTATTTTTACCTGGAAAAATAGCTGATGAAAAGGCAATTAGGCAATTATGTTGGCTCTGGATACATTTTTCCCTTTTCTGCCTTAAATTAAGGCATCCATTGGGCATTTTCAATTAAAGTTGTGAGAGCTCTAAATCAAGCATGTTCCTGTAGAGATGCTGTGGGGAAAGCCCACAAAAAAAGCAATGCAGATATGTGAGCTCCATCATTTCTGGTAATCCTAATAGATGTGTAAGGAGGAAGATGATATGACTGTCCCAACCACAGGTACCATTTTTGTTGCCACTTTGAGCCTCTGAGATGGTCTGGTCATGAGACGCAAGTTCCTTGTTGAAATTGGATTTCATTACTTTTGCTTCTTAAAAAATTTAATGTTTTGGTTTTATGAACTGTATTCTACATACTCTTCAGGCTGCATGCTCTAAATGTGCTGGACACCATGTAATGAATTTGCCTTACATTTGGTTTCCTTCTTCACTCATAGTAGAAATACCTGAAAAAAAAGGGTCTTAAGACTTAGCATGGAAGACTGATGAAGGTTTTTCTTATGTTCTCTCATCCATATTTCAAAAGGAAATGAAATACAGCAAGAGAGTATTAAATGTTTCCATGCTCAAGATCCTGTTTATTTCAAAGTAAAAGATGACGTGTAGTGCCAGTTATGCAGTAACTATGGTTGTCTTGTTTTTGTTTAACTCGATTTCTCTGTGTTTTGGCTGTACTTCTGACAAACATGGTGAAGCTATTAATATATTAAAATACTTTGCTGAACCAGGTCTTAGTCATTCATTCTCAAGATCTATTTTCAAAGTGACCACTTCCTCATTGAAGAGGAGATTTGATTTCTCCTTATTGCACAGAGAGTTTTCTACTGGGAGATGTTTGTTAATATTTTTAAATATATCTATTCATCTGTACATCTGTATCTTACAGCGTAGATGACACCTTTGGGAGAGGGCAGATAATATTTGAGGGACAATAACTGTAGAATTAATTTGTCTAAAGCTCAGTTTCCTTTTAATTTGTCTAATGCTCAGTTTCCTTTCATGTCCTGCAATTTCCTCTCTCCTCTTTTGCTTGTTAGGTTCCCTTCTAAGTGTATGCTAGTTCACACAAGATGGAATTCTCAGTTTATCACCCAAATTTACCTTCACTGTGGCTTGATAAATATGGCGTATTTTTTGACAGCGTTACCTTGAGTAAACCTCGTATGTTTTCAAATGCTTCCAGAAGGAAGTAAAAAAATTTGAATTTTATCCATTGTGGAACATAAGCAACACAGGTGTTCATATTTAGGACAAGTGATTGCTTGAAGAGTTTGGGAAGCCAGGGAAGGTGATTTCAGCTTACGTGGTTTTATAGAAGGGAATGTGTGAAAGGAAGGTGCATTTTGAATCCCTTCCCAGTCAATATAATTAATATACCATACTTTTGTTTTAATACACACCCTTATTTTGTAACATGTAATATTTTTCAAGGAATTAAACATTCGCTCTTTTTGAAAAACTACTATGCTTGTTTATCACAGGAGAGGAGATGTACCTGACAACAAAATGCTTGTCTGTACTATATGCATTGTTCCTAATTTTACAGCAGCTCAGAGTTGCATAAAAGTAGCTGAGAGATTCAAGACATCTCAAAAGATACTACCTAGTATTGTGAAGGTACAGTTTTAATGCAACTCAGTGTTTACAAAATGTCTTCTACTAAACAATTACCAAGTACTTTAAAAGGACCTAATTACCATTGCATGAGATACCTCAAAAACATGTAACAACTCTTAAAATTCTCTGTCCTTCAGAACTGAAATTAGAATGTTTATTTTGATTTTACAGATCATAATTCAAAGCATGGATAGCTTGTATGCAGATAATAGACAGCTTGTGTGCAGATACTGAAGAAAGTTGGGCACAGCAAGGAAATGAAGTCAAGTTTTTTGGCCCAACACAAACCTTCAGTTGAGGGCTGTCTATATTATAGATAAGAATTGAGCCACACATTCTTCCATGAAGCAGTTAGTCCTGTCTGCACCAAAATATATACAGGTTGATGATATTTTAACCCGCAGTATAGATCAGAACAGAAGGTAGGGCTGTGACTTCATTTCCCCAATACTATGAAAGGCTCAGTACATATAGCAATGTAGTTGAAAAGAGGATCTTGAGCATGGGAGGATTTATTTTATCTATATTTATATTGTAATAGAACATACTTTCTAGTAAAGAATTACAGCTATAGTGATTTTAGATTATCAATTATAGGTGTTGGCTTTAAGTCTATTTTAAAAAATAATAATTTAATGGGCAACTATTTACCTTTTTGCCTTTGACTGTTTGAATGTGCGTATGCAGCCTGTGACCTTTAATATAAAAGGACAATAGAATAATTAATAAAAGCTTGCTAAATCATGGTTTTTTTCAGTGCAAAAAATTCTGATGGTAAAATATTCAGGCATGGTGTGGTAAGGTGTCAGAGGGCATGGTAACAGCTAGAAGTCAGAAATATGCCTGTGTGTTGTGTCTTCACAGCACAGAAAGAGGTATGATGGCAAGTCTGTTCCTATTATATTAACTTGGAGGTAGTACAGAGCTGGAATCTATGATAAAGAAAATAGCCTGCATAATCCTTTGCTACAGAGGTGTATTTATCCTAGTGGTGTGTGTTGCTTCACAACTACATGAGACAGAAATGTAGAGTTAAGTTTCTTGTGTGAATGTCTTGTGTAGCTATCCAGCCTTCTGGTATAAAGTGGCATGTAAGTAAATATTTAATGAGTTATATTTAATTGAAAGTATCTGGTCAGACTATCAGATTTTCTTTTGTTTCATCAGGAGGACAGGGACTTTTTCTGAAAATAACCCATTTTGTACTTCCAGAGGGTATTTCATATCTTGCACTTGTTTTTAATCAGTTAAAGCCTGTGAATATCCCATATAGGAATTTGTTTGAAGTGTTTTTAAAAAGGAAGGTTGTGTAATACCAATGACCTAGATGGCATGTAGACGCTAAGTCTTTCATTTGTTTTCTCTTGTCCAAAGCATTGAGACAGGAAGCATTCTTAGAATTATTTTTAGATTTTTAAAAGTCAACCTTGATTTCCCTATGTAACAGTAATCCCTTGGCTAGGCCTGAAAGCAGTACTGTTTACTCTTCATAGTGCCATATGTTTGAAATTTTTGGTTTCATTTTGATGCCCATGTTGTTTGTTTTTTGGTTTTTTTTTAATAAAATACTCAGAAACTTCACTTTACATTGGATTTTTATATATTAAATGTTTGGGTATAGAAGAAAGTGCTATCCAATGTATCCATGATTCTTCTCATAGTGTGCCTAAACCACAAAGTGGTTTGATTTATTGCTGTCTAGTCTGCATGTGTAAAAGAGCATGTGTAAGATCGTGTGTAAAAGGTCACTTTCTTGCTTTGTAATTGTGTTGCCTTTATGACATCACATTAGCTGTGACAGAAAGATGGCTGAGCCGTTACGAGTCAGTAATTCTGGTTTCCTTCTTAGCTTGTATCCTGCTTATTTTCCATTTACATATTCAGCAGAGAAGTGAGCTATTGCTCCCAATGTATCTTTACACTTCCATCATGGAGCTGCTGCTGTTACAGTTGATGTGTCCCTTTTTCTAAAATAAAAAGAAACTGAGTGCATCAGTGTGTTCCTCTAGCACCTACCATTGCTCCTCGTGCCATTTACAGCATTAAAATCTGTGAAACTTGTACAGAGATGTTGCCTTAACCATGCACAGGCTGCTGAATTACTGAATCTTGCTATCCTTTCTTCTACCACACAAATGAGCTGTGCTATGTAGAGAGGCTAAGCAGTTTCAAGTTCTTCATCTTTGAAAGCTAAAAATATTCTTATCTAAGTGTTCTGTTACTTGTGACACTAAGTTAATATTTGTAAAACATACTGGGTTTGGTAAATGTGAGAGTTCATGGAGTTTTTGTTTGTTGTTGCTGGTGTTAGAGCAATGACTGATGTAAGTAAGGGAATTGTGTTCTTTGGGCTACACATAAGCTTTTCACTGTCAAACCTATATCTGTGGTGCAATGCTACTTGATGTTTCCAAATCATATGCTACTCACTGTTTGACTATATTCCTTTCTTCAGTGAAAAGGTGGGGCTTTTCAGCTTTTCTCAAGTCATCTTGATCTGAATGTTTCTAGTACCATCAAAACATAGAATAAGTCAAATGCACAAAGTGTTATAAAAATGTCTCTTTGTGACAGAATAAAAATCTCTTGTCATTCAACAAATCTGCTATGGAAAAGTTACTTTTGAAGACTAGTGAGTTTTACTTGGCCAGAACATTGTGAGTGTCTGTTTATGAAAATCTGATTGTGGATGCTGAAACACGAACTCTGGATTACTCAGTTACTAAATAAACCTCCCAACAGAATAGCTCAGTATTAATTACACAGAGGAAAAACTGGAAAAGGGGAGAAGTTGGATCAATATACCATCATCTTCATTATTGTGATTCTAATTATATTTAAAATTTTAATACGTTTCAAAGTCAGGATATGTGAAGTGACCAATTATTATCAACACAAATCCTTGAGATTTCACAATGCTCATTGCTGTGCACATGTTGTCTGAGGAGATCTAGATAGGCATAGGAAAGGTAGAAAGGAAAGGATAGGTTGGCCAGGAGGGCCAACCCTGTCCTGGGATGCATCAGGCACAGCATTGCCAGCCGGGCAAGGGGGGCATTGTCCAGCTCTGCTCTGCACTGGGGCAGCCTCACCTCGAGTGCTGGGGGCAGTTTTGCTGTATGAAGAGCAGCTGAGGGCACCTGGTCTGTTCAGCCTGGAGATGAGACTAAGGGGAGACCTCACTGCACTTACAACTTCCTTGTGAGGGGAATAGGAGGGGCAGACACTGATCTATTCTCTGTGGTGCCACGTGATGGGAACCAAGAGAATGGGCTGAAGTTGTGTCAGGGAGGTTTAGGTTGGATATTAGAAAAAGATTCTTCACCCAGAGGGTGGTTGGGCACTGGAACAGGCTCCCCAAGGAAGTGGTCACAGCGCTGAGGCTGTCAGAGTTCAAGAAGTGTTTGGACAATGCTCTCAGGCACATGGGTGTGACTCCTGGGGATGGTGCTGTGCAGGGTCAGGGGTTGGACTCGGTCCTTGTGTGTCCCTTCCAGTTCAGAGTGATCTGTGGTTCTGTTATTCTAGAAGGAGAGTTAAAGCTCAAGGTTTTTGGTTTATGTTCAACTTCCCCAGCAAGTACCAGCATTTTCCCCTTCCAGGTTCTGTTTCTGTGGGAGTTTTACAAACAACCCCACTAGAGGCCTGTGAAGCACTACAGAATGGGACACAGAAGTAACGCTGCTTTAAGTAACAGGTAGGGAGAATTTGCCTACTTATATTGCATTTGATTTTAATGTTTAGGAGTTGGGGGATGGGAATTAAAAGATACATGAAGGGAATGTCCAGTCAAAGATGTCCTTCCTATTCTAAGCTAACTTGGAGTGCAAGTGCCTTTTCTTTTCCCAGTTTATTGAATTTATTGCCATCTTGGCTTAGTTAAGAGTGGACTGGCTGGGTGTTTTGCAATGCAGACTCTTTCCAAAGCACTGGCAAAGATTTACCGTAATTCCAGCTGAGTTTCCCTGAGGGTTTGAGCTGAAATTCTGACTTTCATATTAAATTAGGCATGGTTACAAGACAGGAATTATTTGTGAAGTTTTTATGAGGCATGTGACTGACAAAACAGGCAACAGGGATGCAATCATTGGTCAAAAATATATCCAGGATACAAAGGGCTCTTACTTATAGACTTGAAGGGTCATAGATAGAAAGATAGCCTTTATAAATTTAAAATAAAAAACACCCCTCCCTCAAACTTCTTTGTGCGAGTTACCCTTGTTTGATGATTTCACCTCAAAAAAGGTCTTCCCCTTTTTTTTCTAAACACCTGAAACTTCACGCAACTATTCCATGTATTTCAACCAGACAGTGTTTTGGGGGTTGGTTTTGAGTTTTTTCAGTTCAGTTGTATTTTTACAATACCTTAAAATACTTTGGCAAACATCTTGTGTGGTGTAGCAATGACCAAATGTACTTGCTATTCATTTCCATGGCCATATTTCTATCAATATTGCTGTTATTCTTTATGGCAGGGTGCTGCAGAGATTTTTGCTAGTGTTTTGGGTCATAGCATGAATGAGAATCATGGCATAAACATTGTCCCATGCCACTCCAGGCAGAAATCTCTATTAAACATTGAAGTGACCCCTCAAATGCCACCTTTTTTTTTTTTTTTTCAGTTCAAAATTGTGCTGTGCTTTGAAAATAACGGTGTATTTGACAAGTTTAGATTGATGTATGATTAGAGAAAACAGTGTTTAAAATTATGGCAGTTATCCATCTATGCTTGAGTGTTCTACATGGTTCCTGCTGGATTAATCACTTGCTGATGTCAGGATTACCATCACTGGGTGCCTAGAGGGAAATGAAAGATAGAGTGATATAATCATGAAGTCAGGCTCTCCACATGGCAAATGCAGTCCTTTTATTTTCCTTTCCTGTCTTGCATCATATCCCATCTGTCTGTATTTCCACATTGGTTCCTTATCATTTTCCTCTTTATTTTTTAGGGAAAACTTTAGTTTCAGCAACCTTGTATTTCCTCCTTCCCTTTGTAAAAGAAGGCTATCATGAGAGTGAAAATCCATTTCTAACCTGGGAATGTTTATAGATATGCTACTGTAATGAGTACCTGTGCTTTACCTGATCTAAACCTCTGTTATGCTCAGGTGTTTCTGGTTTTCCTGTGAAGAAAAAGGAGATGGTTAATGTCTGCTTGTTTTGTGATGTTTAATTGAATCAATGGGAAGCAAATATATTTTTTTGTAGGGAGCAACTCCATACTACTACAGATACGCTTGTCCTTCTGTCTCTTCTTACCATTATGCATATGTTCTTGTGGAAGATAATGTTGTCATGTTATATAAACTGCAGAGACCTGATTCTTCATGACTATGCCTGTTTTAATGTAATGAAGGATTTTAAGCATATTTGGATGCATAGAAAATGATGAAACTGAAATTATATTAAGAATGTGATGGATTCATTTTAGCTCAAATATGAATGAAACGTCATGTAGCGATCTTCACTCAAAGTCTATAATAAAAACAGCATCACAGCTTGGAAGTGGAGATTACATGTGGCAAAAAAATCAGGACATATTTTAGTTTCATCCAGTAGCTCTCCCAGTCATTTTAGATGCTAAAGGAATCTTCTGAGGGCTAATGCTTTTGAAGTAGGCCTTCCTGTTACAAAGTAGGCTGTTATAGAATAGTTTTTGTTTGTGGGGTTTTTTTTGTGGTTTTCTTGTTTGTTTGTTTGGGGGGGTTATTTGTTTATTATTTTTCTTTATCCAAATGGCAATAGAACAACTCTTAAATGTTTACCCAGATTAAATACTTTTACAGCAGTGTGCTGACAGTTTTGGTAATTTGTACTGGGTTTCTGGGGAGAGCAGTATCTGTACAGAGGCTTTTGTTTCTTAAATGTGGACAAGATTGGCAATAGCTAAAAATTAGCAGTATCTAAAGGTTGCCGAGTGTTTTGGGTGAGGAAAGCCAAAATACTCGTTCCCAGTAAGAATGCCTCCTAAAAGAGCTAACAAGAGAGTTGTATTGCTTAAAATATTTTTTGATTGTGTCAGCAAAAACCAGGGTAGGATAGGTTTGAAGATATGTATCGGCATCTGGGGTTTTGAGTTGACACTTGCTCTCTCAGCCTTGTATTTTTGCAGACTTTAAGGGCACTCCCCCTGGAAAGAAAGAAGATCTAGTTTTTCACTTTTTACTCTGGGATTTTTATTTCAGTGTTGTTATGGGTCTTTGTTTCTTCTGTTGTTTGTTTTTTAATGTGTAACATTTGTCTTGGAAATCTGCAGTCACTACAGGGGGAGAAGGTACATTTGAACTGAGAGAGGTACAAGGACTGAGTATGTTGTGTCAGTCAAGGTGAATGCTCAGTCAAAAAGCTCTCTTAAAATAAAAACCATTGATAGGTCAATTGACATGATGGTTGGTAAACTGGGGGAGGACAAGAGACAGCTGACTGCCTTTCAGCAGGAGCTGCTGACCTTGAAGTGTGTGTAAAAGAAGGTCTACTAAGAAGTAGTGAATATGCAGTCACACCATAAGTAAATGGGGGAGGGTGGTGAGAGAGGCCTGTTTTGTACCTCAAAGAGAAGAAAGAAACAGTTTAAGGAAAGTCAGTAGGGGATGTGAACCTGAATTCAGGTGGAATCCACACTGGAAGTTTTCAGGGAAAGAAACTGGTAAGAAAGGCTTTGTCCCAGATGGAACACGCTACTGGTGTTGAAAGTGCGCAGCAATTCCCAGCCTTCACAGCCTCCTGGCTAGTTCAAGAAAATTTCTGTATAAAATGTTTTGAGTTTTGTGGTTTTTTCTAATGTCTTAGTTCCCATGCAGAAGCCAAATATTAAAATGTTATTTGACTACACTGCTTTAATATTAGGTAACAGGGTATCTTTTAAAATCTTTACAAAAGCCTCTATCTTTGCTTCTGAGAAATCTTAAAAACTCCTGAAATGCAGGAGGAGGGAGTCTGGGGGGGAAAGACAGATTAAAACTGACAGTAAAAAACAGAATCTGTACACACCTGGATCTTTGATAAAGTGAGTTTTGACTAAGTGCAGGATAAATTTATGACAAAAAACACATTGGTTAAACTGGGAGTTCCCATTATTAACATTATAAAAATATTAAAAATAGAATTCACAGCAAACAGGATGTCTGGTCATAACAGTGCAGCTTCGGTTGCCTGGTATTTATGCAGCTGACCTTCTGTGCTGACATCAGAGAGCAGCAAGGAGCCTCGTGACCGTGAATAAGAGTCCCGTTTATTCTGCTCACACCAACATGGAAGTGCTCATGGAAGGAATGAGCTAGCCTTTAAGGAGTAATGTGAAGAAATGAACTAGTACCTTCAGGGAAGGGGACATAAACCGCTCCTGCTCTGTTGTTGACACATTCTTTCTGTAAAGCTTTAGTTTTCCCTCCTGTTGTGGCCAGTGGAACTTTTCAATTTCTTTTTAATAGTAGTGTTAATTTTTTTTCTCTGATATTGAATTTGGAAGTAGAGTTTCAGGAGTATGGAGACTTTATTCCAAGTTCCTGAACTACTTGTACCAAATTAATTAACAAACCAATAGTTCTGGGAGATGGGCTGTGCTGCCCAAATGAAGGGACACAGTAAGCATTCTGTGGATCATGGAGTGCGTTCCTCATTGACCATTTACAGTAGAAATATTAAGGAAACACCTTCTTCAGCACAATAGGCAGGCAAACATTCCTGCAGTTTGAAGCCTGGACCAGGCTGGCTGACATTTTAGCACAGAGAATATTTTATGTTCACAATCCCTGCCTATCGTGTGATGGCTTATGAGAGAGTAGGGCTGGCTCTGGAGAGCTGCAGCACGTGGGGGTCTCATTACTGCCATATGCAAATATGTTATTTGCATTCATATTGTTGTGAAATGGGGTCACCTGGGCCAACTGGACTTACCTGAAATTAACCTTCTCTATTGTGTTCTTTTCTGTTGCTCTCAAAATTTGCTTCTCTTTCATCTGAAAAGCAGACTGCCCTAAGTTTTGAGGGGAAAATCCATGAATGTAGCAAAATATGAGTTTAAAAGTATCTAAGAGTTGATACAGATGTATAAATTTGTTAAAAATTGCATCGGTGCACAAAAAGGAGGTTTAAGACTCAATATTAAAAGCCTTAAAAAGAATGCTATTCTTTTCTGGTCTTTGAGAGAAACAGGCTGTTTCAAACTCAGCATGTCTCAGTTAATACATGTATTTTCTTAATGTTCAGATGACTTTTTCTCAATAATCGATTTGGCATTACTTTAAAAACTCTTAGAAGTGTTACCTGTCAATGTGTATGCAATTTCTCTGAATATTATAGAAAATGATAATCTGCTGTGGAACAGTTTCATATTAGTACTAGACAAGACACGTCTTGGAGAATGAATATGGGAGCCACAAATGGGTCTTCTGCAGAAAGGAGAAAAAAAAAGGGCATACATAGAAGGAACTTCTGTTACTTTGTATTGATATCAGTCTCAATTTTGTGATGATTCACTGAGGTTACTAAACCTGTACATACAGATCTTCATTTTGGCTCACAGCTAAGTTCTTAGATTTTTGGTCGTACCTTACTTTCTGATTTTTCTTTCACTTCCTTCTAAAGGAAAATGCTTGCTTACAGTATCAGAAATTCTATTGTATATCAGCATATGTATTAATGGCATACTTGAAATAAAAGTTATAAGCCAGGAATGCCTATTTCAGATATCTCAATACCTTTTTGCCAAGCCATTTGTTTACTGAACCTTTGAAAAGAGACATACAATGTTCAATTAACTGAAGGAATGTACAACACTCAAATACCACACCCAGCCTGCTTAGGAGGACAGTATTTTTTTTTGTGCCTATGTGTCCTTGAATAGTTATGGGGCAGGTTTAGGGTTGGTGTCAGTTTACGGTGGAAAAATACAAGTCTGAAGCTATTGTTTGAGAAGACAAAATGTGTACATGAAAGCAAAATGCTGGAAGAGCATATGGTACAAGAAATGTACCTTTCTTAAAGAAATGTAACTATAGTAGTGAAATGGGATTGACAAAAAGCTCTTGTCAAATTTTGATGGCCTCTCAGACTGGGGGAAGCCTTTCTCTGAGATCTTATTTATGGTCTTAAAGAAGGCACAGCATGTAGTGTGTGTGCATATATGATTTGGCTTTCTCCCCTGCTCTCAAAAGCACAAAGAAGTGCTGTGTTTTAAGAAATATAACTGTACACTTTAAATTGGTTTCATTGTAACTTATTTTTTAGTTTGAAAGAGGTGGTTTTAAACAGAAATTTGACAGTGCTGCTTTTTTGACTTTGTTGGAAAAGTGTGATTAATTCCTGTTAAGTCCTTGCTTGGTCCTATTCAAGAATCATGTCTTTCTGTGCCATCAGTATCTCAGCAAAGTAAGCTAGGCTTGAGGAAGACCAAACATATTTGGATCTGTGACAGAAGAGGATGTGGATTTAATTCTGAAAAGGTGGGTTGGTTTACAGTGCAAATGTACTTGACACCCACAAAAGCCTTCCTTCCTCCCCACCTGATGTCCTTACCAGCTGTCCTGGCTCCCTGCCTGTTGAGGTTCACATGCCCGGGTGTGGGCAGAGCTTCACTTACAGCCTGCCTGCTCTTTCTCCAGTGGTCTGCTAGGGTTGCAGCAGGCTTTTCCCAAGAGTGTGTGGAGGCATCCCACAGCTCAGATGGTTTGAATGTTAATCATCGAGTAGAAGGCCAGGTCCTTAGGTGTGAGGATGTGGGCATTGTCTGCCTTTCTCTTTGCTGACTGAAGACATACAAGAACCAGCCTGCCATGATCTCCGCACCTGATCCATTTTACTGTGAACAAGCCATAGTAATTCTTCAGAGTATCATGCCAGCATGGAATTTGTTGAAGCTCCTCACTGCAACTAATGCTAAAAGACTGGAGCTGGAAGCTTTTAAATATGTTTTTAAGTCCCTGTGTTACCAATTTATATGCTTTGAAGTGATCAGGTTGATAAATTACATTACTTCAGGGTGAAATTTTAAGAAAAATTGAAAAATGTGTTCTTTCATATGTTCTGTCTGCAAACTATCACAAAACTGAAGTTTTCTTATCTTCTGTGCATGAATCTACAGGACAGTGAAAAGCTACAAATACCTCACTGTCAATCATCAATACACATTATTGATGGTAGGTTTTCATAGGAAATTAGCAGGCACTTGTCTGTCGAGGATTGATGATAACTTGGTAATATTTTAATGTGCCACTTGGACCACTCCTTCTGCTTAAATGTCAGTCAGTAGATACTCATTTTGTTTCCAAATGATGACCTTTATGAAAAGGAGAAAAAGAAGAAGAAAAAGAGGGTGATTAAAACCATAAACCATAATCTATTCAAGATTCAACAAATTCTGGTTTTTTGAGTCAGAAGCTCTATCTTCACTTTACATTTTTGTGTGTACCAGGATTCTGCACATAGGAGCACAAAGCAGAGACTGCTGCATGCTTCTGTGAAGCAGAGTTCCCAAAAGAGTAAAAGCTGATTTTCTAGTCCAGACCTTGTTTTGCCCTTTGTTGATCAGTTAGACAGTTTAATACTGGGCCACTTTCAAATCAACACAGGCAGCATAGTTCTGTAGCAATGTGCTTTTCAGAGGGTTTAGTCCTTAAGCAAGCTCATCACAGGCATGTGATGCCCATGTCCACAGTAGTCTGCAGTTTGTCAAGTGGGGTGAAAGACCAAAGGAGTGAGGAGCTCAGATTTAGCTGAAAGTACTGGAAATTTTTAGAAATGTAGTACGCACACAGATATTGCTCTGGGAATGAAGCCACTGAATTAATGTTAGCAGATCTGATATTTTAAATTATTTTTTGTTGGTTTAAGTTTACTTTTGAGTTCAGAGTTTAGACTTGAGAACCTGAGTAAAACACGTATGTCCATCAGCTGTGATGGAGAAGTATTATATGTTTTGAAGGAAGCATTTTTTTTAGTCCCATGCTGTATTTAACTTCAGTGGTTCCATGTTCTGTAAGCTCAAATGAAGCTATAATACAATACTCCATCTAACAAAAAGCCACATGTACTCTTAGAATGAATCTATACTAGTTTAAAATAAATGCCACTACATACATTTTCTCTAATGAAAATCTGAACTCATATAAACTTCATGTAACCTGAAGAATGCAGTCGTACTGTACTGGCATAAAGCAATACAGAACTGGTGCTCTGCAACAGTTTACATAGAAGCTCAATAGTTTCGTGATTGTTTTAGTTCACCTACATGAATGTTCATACAACAGTGGCATGACAAATAATTGTCAAACAAGTAATTTAGTGCCCGAATACATTAGCTATTGTTTTACCATTCAGCTGCATAAATAGGAAAGTGACTGAGCCTCTCCAGTAGCTTCACTTCAGGTTCAGTGTTTGTGCCTTTCAAATTACAGTGAGTATGTCTAAGGAATTTAAAGTGTCCTGAGACCCTGTACAATATGTATAGATAGAATGGCTGCACCCAGCAGTGTCTAGATATTCTTCCACAGCGCAGCAATACCACTTCATTTAATGATCTTGGAAAGATCAGATTAGAGAGAATAGTGAAGGATAACAGAGGATGGGGTTGTCCAGCCACCTTACCATAGCATGGCTGGAGAAATAGTGATTTGCACTACTTTTCATAGTTCTTTACAGATGTGGTCAGTACTTTGCTTTCACAAAAATGAAATTTGGTGTAAAGATGTTTTTTAACAAGTTTTCTTCTGCTGACTGTTGAAACAATGACTCAAGAGTTCTTCTGCCATCATGTTTATTTTGTCATGGCTTTTGTTACTTACAATGAAGGAACTTTCATGGGTGTCCTGGAGGTTCCTCTGGGCTTTACCTTTTTCAGATTGTGCAGATCTGTGCAGATCTGTTCAGATCAGTGCAGCTCTGTGTAAGCTTGGGAGGGGAAACTATGGGTTTTCTGCATCCTTAACTGGATGATGGCCCTCAGTGAAATAGGCAGCCCTGTGTAAGAGTCTTGTGAGGTTTCCCACTTCTGAGTGGAAGAGTTGCGTGAATGACCTCATGGATCCTCTCTGCAAATATCTCTGTTCATTGATGGTTCCCCACTGACTGTTAGCCAAGATATTTCACCAATCTAGAAGGACTTAGTTCCTCTAAAACTGTTAATGCATGCTCAAATTAGTATTTTTATTAATTTTTTTATTTGACCTAGTACAATCTCATTTGTATGTTACCAGTGGATAGATCTCAGGGGTTTGGTTCACAGGGGTTTTCTGGGATTTTGTTGTTTTGATTATTTTGTTTTGCTTTGGTTTGGTTTTTTGTTTGTTTGTTTGTTTGTTTTTCTTGTTTTTAGAAAGATTCACATTCACTGAGTAGTAATCTTGTTATTAAGGGTGACTTATTCCAATTCTCTTCTTTTGAGATGCTGAATACTAACTGCCAGATAATTTTCCACGTTGGTATTCCTCTCTTTTTCAGGCAGGTTGGCATTGCATGCACAATACAGGGTGTCAAGGCATGATCTTACAGCCCCTGGAGTTGCTGTCTATGTTTAGGCTAGGCTGAATTCTTTAGCCTAAGATCCTCTAAGGCATAGAAATGTGAATAGCTGGTCATTTGTGCTTCAGTTGACTTGCGAAGTTATCCTAGTGCCACACAGGATTTTCTGTCGTTCCTGCTAAAGTCCAGGCACTGGACGGTCATCACACTTCTCTAGCACTGCTACCATAGAAGAGGTTAGATATGAAAATGGAGTCCTCTACCACTATGTTGCTTTGAATGGCAATGTAGGTCGCTTAACGCTGAGGGTTTTATCTAAATTACACGTTATTCTTCCTTACCTTTTACCCTTTTCCTTAGTTATAATTTCCTACAATGATATATTTGCTTCAAGGACATTCCCATCTGATTTCAGAGAAGAGGAAGAAAGCTGATCAGCTTCCAGGAAATTCCTTTGGTAGCTGCAGGGGCTGGGCTTGTGATACTGTGGTATTAATAGTTGCTCCTCAGAGATTTTATGGTTGCTGTCTTTCACCTCCTGAAAGGATCAAGATTATTTTAGTCTTGTTGCCTATAACATATGCTCACATAAAGCTAATTTCAGTGTATATGTGTTTACCCCCATATGTTTTCTCTAGTAACCTGGCTTATTTTAATCAAGTATGGGAGAAAGACAGATGTCAAAGACAACTAATACAGTAAACACTAGCTAGATAGAGGAAGGAGAGTCAGTAAATCATGACACTGAAATAGAACTTGTGATTTGTTTGACACAGGGAATCTCTCTCTGTAAATCTCTCTCTGTCCTAGAAGTATCTGAATAAACTTCAGAGTTGACAGTCAACCACAGGATACACACTGAGGAGAAACATGGACTTCATGGACTCTTACACTTCTGGAACAACACAGTTTGGCTCCATGATGCTCCACTGTGATGGAGCAAAGCTCTTGCTTGTGTGACCATGTATCGTTCTCATACAGTGGTGTCAAAGGGACAAGTAGGATGTTGGGTGCAACTCATAAGCAGGAAACAGGATGTGCAAGTCAGTTTCTCCTTTTGATGCTGATGAACTGAATGCATTTAGGCAAACTAATTCCCCTTAGGTTTTCTACAAATGACTCAACATAAACACACAGTGTGCTCATTTCCAGCGTATGATCTGTAGACCTCTGCCCTTTACTGGGCTGGTTGGCCATACATTAACTGGTTTTATCTTCCAGCCTCAAAGACCTATCCATTCTCTCCTGCACATTGTAGTACTTTTCCAGGAATGATTTATGTGAGCATAAAAATAAAGAGCTTTTTTCAAATATGTGTACTGGAGATCATTCAAAATTCTTGGCGTTGTAACCACGGTTGTATTGCACTGCAGTTACTGCATGCACAGCCGTATAAGGGGAACATACAGTTCTGTTTATTGTGATGTTAGCAACTCGGTGCTCTCGTTTCACTGCAGTGTGGTATGAACAAGACTTCCTGATGTATCTTGCTTTTTCACACTTTCAAATAGGATAACATAATGTGATCAGGCAAAGCTGTGTATGATAGGACAAATGCAAAGGTAGTAAATACATTCTAATGAGGTTTTTAGATCAATCAAGATCTAGGGCTAACTGTTGAAATAACTTGAAAGGGGATTGAAGGGAATACAAAATCTGCCAGTAACATATTTCCTAGTTTTTATTTGTGGATAAAAGTCTTAAGGAAAGTCATATCAGAGGTGTGTGGGCTGTTCTTTCAGCATTCTGAAAAAGACTGGTTTTGTCTTTTGTTTTCCTCGAAGTTAAGTTATACTGACTATCCTACATTCATTTAGACAAAGCTAGTGTTGAACTCCACTCAGGTTGTCCAGTCATTTTAGTAGTCGTGCTTGCTGTCTCTGTACTGGACTAAGACTCCTGAGCCAATTTCAGAAGATGCTGCTTGGCCTCTCCCACAGAGTGCATGTGAATAATACTATTAACTAGACAGAAGTATTTTTTTTGGTCTGTCTTACACACTATTTTAAAACACAGGTGGAAACTCATCCCAGCTTATTTATGTACATTACTTCTCTCATAGTCTAGTAGTTGGCAGCAGTCAAATATGCTGTGTGTGCGTCATTATTTAGGATGAATTATACACTGGTAATGAAGAAGAACCAATTTTTTTAACTTGCCTAGAAGTAAACAGAAATAATTTATTTTTTAATTTCTTCTTGATTCACCTAGTTTACTGATGTATAGCTAAAAATGCTGTGACAAGTGTAGCTTATTTTACTTAATTTCCTCTTTGGGAGAAGCCTGATCAGACAGGGATGTTTCTATATTAATCTTACTAAATTTTACTGGTCTCTCTTTCCCTGCCATGAACTTTGGCATATGATGAAAAAGAAGAAGAGACTGAGCCAAGACAATATTCTTAGTGGTTTTGGGTAAAACAACTGACATCTCGTCATAGCAGCAATATAGAAGTTTTGCATTATCTGTGTAGGCAGAGCAAGTTGGGATGATCTCTCTTGTTCCACCTGAAAGTGCAGTGGCCTGTGAAGCAGCTTCTGTTTGACATTGCGCACAGCCTTAAAGTATAGAAAAATCTTCATTCTCATGGTTGGTAAGTGCATTAACTCTGTTACAAGATTTTTCTGATGCTTATTCACACCTTTCTCTGGCATCTTGTAGATAAGGAAGAAAATAATGTTTTTCTCTTAAGTATTTTGCTGCAAGGTACATATATGCATATGGGTAGTATGTGCCTAC